>NW_017728994.1:64291559-64361776 GCF_001723915.1 Gavialis gangeticus | reverse complement strand
GATTGCTGCAGAATTAGCACTGCTTCTGTCTCAGAAATGGAATTTTGACATCCTTAAAATTTTAGGATGTTGATTAGCTGTAAAGAAAGCTGGGAATGTTTGACAAAACGGCACTTAGCCTATAGCTAAAAAAAAATGTGAAGGGCAAGCGGTGCCATTATTAAGCTTAATTTAAATATTTTTAAAACCGTCAAATATTCACCAGCCAGGTGAAGTAAATGTGTTTCCTTACCGCTAAAGCGAGATACTAAAGCAAGACAAATTTAATCATAACCAACTTTTCCCATCAGAGGAAATTTCAAATTACATTGGGAAGTTTGGATCCAATCTGGCCTTTATAAAGTAATGTTTCATCAAAATACCTAAGTTGTCTAATGTGCTTGGGTCTCACTTTTGCTCATAGCCCAAGTCCTTCATGCAAATCATTGGCCTGATTTTTAAAGCTGGCAGAGTGTACGCAGAAGCAGTGCAATATGTACCTTGGGAATCGGCTCTGTGAATCTTTGTGTTGCATGTTATAAAAGAATAAATAGTTGATTTTTCTTTTACTGCAAAGCATGCCCTGCCATGCTAGGGTTGATGTTGTTTCTAACCTTAGGAGAAACACACATCAATGCGCTTTATTGCCTGAAAATTGTCAGCTGTTGGAAAATGTAACCTTAGTTTATTTCTGCACTAGTCAAGCTTTCTTGTGTATAAATTAGCTATATTGCAACTGCCTTGATATTTCCTTTGAGAAAACTTGAACAATCGGTGGTTTGCTGGGTCGTCATGTACTACAGCATTAATTAATTCTTAAGCCTCACAAAAAGGTATAGTACCCGCATGTGCATTTTACATAATTGTATCGATTGTTGAGGTTTGTGCAACAGGAGTGAAATGTTCTCAATATTTATAGGCCAATTCTCCTTTATTATGAAAATGTATTGGGCAAAGCAGTGCCATTACAGTCCTCTCTGCTTTCCCTGTGAAAGAGGTCTGCATGGTTCATCCATCACCAAGCAGTTAGACCGTACTTTATACACAGCTTGCCCCTGCTAGCAGTGTTTGCATTTCGTGTGCTTCACCAGCATCTTTTTAACCAATTTGCTTGAATGGAATATTACATTAGCTGAAATGTAGTATAAGATCATGGAACATGCACTGGTTGTAGAGTGACCACTGATTGCTATGGAATGCTGTTTATCTGGGGGGGATGATTTCCAAATAAAGGATTAGGTAAAGATGAATTAAAAAATATCTGCATGTGTAATTGTCTTGATGTTAATTTCAGAATGATTCAGCAGTTAATTTTATGCCCTCTACCAAATGTAACTGTAATCTTAGCGACCAGTTAGCATGAATGAGGTTACTGCAAAAAGTGCACTGTTAGTATGAAAACTATTAGACCTTACAGAAGGAGAATGATTAAAATATACTTAATGTACAGTGAGTATTTCAGGCTTTGTCTGATGCTAGCCTCTTCAGAGTAGTTTAAGGTTGTAGTTAGGCACTCAGCTTAAACTGAAATTAAACAGCAGCTGGGCAGCCAGATCCCTTAAACTCTTGAAAATCCCAGCCTGAGTTTAGAAACATAATGAAGGACTGATCTGTCCTGCATTCCTTCTATACTGCAAGGTCCCTGTGCATAAGCAATGTGGGCTCATGCCCAAACTTCATCCTGTTTAAGAGTTTTATAAGTCTCTCTCTCTCTCTCTCTCTCTCTCTTTTTTTTAAAGGCTAACTAATTAAATGAGGGTTTTGTTTTTAGATATATGTTCAGGTGCTTAACAGAGATAAATACAATACTCTTGAAAATGATTTTGACTTGAGCCTGTCATTTGCTGCTCTCCAGACATTGGCTTAAATATTTATTCATCTGGAGTGAATTATGTGCCCATTTTTTCCTTTTCTCAGAGCTTGACTTAAGTGCAGAACTGACAGATAAACCTAGATACCCAGTTTTAATTTTTAGCACTTTAACTCATTTTCTTTAATTATAAATGAGCATAACTTTGACTTTGTGTGTAAGTGTGTGTATCTACACACACAGTTCAAAATTGACATGAAGCAGCGATCTGGAAAGAGGGACCTGTGTTGTGATTTGTGAGAGATCCTCACTAAATCCTTTGGAAATGCACAGCATTCTGTATTTCACGAAGTCACTGCAAGATCTCTTTATCCTCTTGTAATATCATATTGCTCCAATTAAGGTACTGAAGTATGCTAATGCTGTGTGCTGACTCTGTGGCATGATTGTTCCTCCTCCAAACCTGCAATCTAGCTCCTGAGAAAGAAAAAGAAAACCCAACATCCCCAGACTCCCTGGAAATAGCCATTTACTGCATAGGGGTCTTCTTAATTGCCTGCATGGTGCTAACAGTCATCCTGTGTCGTATGAAGAACACCACCAAGAAGCCCGACTTCAGTAGCCAGCCTGCTGTTCACAAGCTGACAAAGCGCATTCCTCTCCGCAGACAGGTAACAGAAAGTAGATAAAGAGTTTAAAAACCTTTTTCCAGAAACGATTGGCCAGCAAGTCATTTTTATAAGATCAGAGTTTAAATGTAGATTTAAACAGGCAGGAAACCATTTTTTAGACCATTCTTAGAGCCTGGTGCTCTAGGAAGCCAGAATGTGGAGAGCTGCATGCCACAATGAGTGCAGTTTCAAAGCACAGAGAAAGCAGGAGGGGAAAGGAGGATAGAGGAGAAATGTTTTTATATTAGCAGTCATTTACAGTTATTTAGGGCCTGATCCCAATGCTTGTTTGAAGTCATTAGGAAATTTCCTATAGACTTAAAAGGGATTTGGAATAGTCCCTATATTTAATTATATTTATAATGTTTCTAAGGTGACTATCATAGTAACCAGATACAGAGGAGATACAAATATTGGTACCAGATACAGAGGATTAATTTTTAGGAAGAATTTTCTAGGACCAAGAAGGTGGGAGGACAGGGGCATTTGTGTACATCGTAACACTAACCAATCAGAGTGTAAGAATTTTGAAAGCTCTTAATCAAGCAGAAATAGGTGAGAGACCAGATGCATGTTCAAAGGTAATTGGATTATGCTGTATTTAGAACCTGGCTTTAGGACAAAAGTAAATACCAAATTTGAAACATACGTGCTTAAAAAAAATACACAAAGCATTTTTTTGCAGCTCTAAAAGGCAAACTTTGACTCATCATTGGCAGTAAATGTCTCTGCGGAGGGCAGTGCCATGAACAACAAACCAGCTGAGCAAGTAATAGGCCTTTGGCATAGTCTTAGGCCATCACTTGCCAAATCAGCCCATATCTTCTCTTGAAAGACTTGTTTCTTTTGTAGTTACATTTTTATAGTTTGAGTTTCTTGCTATATGTTTTCAGAAGAGATGAGCCAAAGCTTATCCAGGCTTCCAGTACCTTAGAGTTCAGGTATGTTTTGATTTGAGAGTTGGGTTTAGCTTGCTATAAAAATAGGGACCATCTGCAAAACTTGGGTTCAGATTCTGGTGTCCAAGGCTGAAGGGGATGTGGATTTAATTCAGGTTATTTAAAAGCTCAAGTTTCACCACAATTTCTGTAGGTTTTCTGTATGCCTCCTCTTCAGAATATCATGCAATTTGTAATGATGTATAATGGTTCTTCAGTGTTGCTAAGCCTCTAAAAGTTTAGATGCATGTTCATAGAAAACATACCAAACCTCAAGAAATTCCAGGCCTCGGTCTCGTACTCGAGCCCTGAAACTTCTTGAGGTTTAGTATATTTTCCTGGAATTGTAGTTCCCTTGGTTTAGCGATACACTGGGAAGCAACTTTTACTGCTGTACTTCAGCCACTTGCTTGTGAAAACAGGAAATGTGGTATTTCATGGAACTTCAAGGCTGGGGAAAAATGAGAACTTTTTCCAAATCTTGAAAAAAGGTTTGGTTTGTCAACTGGCAGACAAGGTTATTTGGGTAAATGTGGTATCATTTGTTTAGTTTGTCAACTCTTGTACTCTCTTTGCCAGTCACTTATTCCATTTGTAGACAATGCTTGCATTTAAGTATAAGTTAGTAGAAGGGGGGAGAGAAAGTTTGGTGTGAATCCCTAAGCTATCCCAGTTAAGGCTGTAGAACGTTTATCGGTCTCCCAGAAAGCTATGTCACATCACAGCGTTGTATAGCCAGGTATTAAAAAATCTACGTCGATAGGTTTTGACAAAGAATGCCTTTCAAATGCAGCCCACTTAGGCATAGGAGGAGATACATATCAGCTTCGAAGATAAAAGACATTTATTGGACTGTGACCTGAATGAAAAGCACATAATGACCTGAAGATATGTTGATGACAGAGAAATACCTGAAGAATCCTTTGCATGCCTTCATTGTCACAAGTCAGGCTTATGCCTCATTCCAAGCCCCCTTTTTTAGTGATGGAAAATGGTTTTTTTTAGATTGGTGGGCTGTTAGGTATCTTCTACTTTCATGTGACTTCCAGTGCCAGCAACTGACCTCAGCTGAATTACTTGTTACGGAATTACGCAATGTGGCACTCCTTCAAAGCCATTGTTTCAAAAGAAGAAGAAAAATTACTTAATGACAAGCTTTTCAAGCAAGTTTTTTTGTGTTTCCTAGTTAGCCTAGGTAGAGATGACATTTTAATTTTAGAAGTAGGAATATTTTTATTTTTTCAAAACAATGCATATGAAAAGAGGAGCCCTGTGAGTTAACCCCAGGATGGCAATTCCATCGTTCTCATTTCTTCTGAGCTTTCTCCAATTAACAACTCTCTCCTGTTGTTTTGATGTTTGAAAACATGTCTCCTAAGTGGGCTAAGGAAAGTTATATTCGCATTTTGATGATCCCACTAATTGTTCGTATTAAATTACAAAGGCAGGAGGAGACTAGCAGGCCCAGCAAACTCACCTTCCTGCAGCCAAGGCTGCTTAAGTTTTCAGTTCACCCTACGGTCACTCCCTATCTCTGCAGTAACTGTTTAGTTTAGAGATGGGGCTGCTTTCAGAATTGTTGCCACAAATCAGGAGGGGGAAAAAAAAGGGGGGGGAAGCAACAGAGGGTGTTTTGTTTCAGAGACATGTGTTTCTGGAATAGTCGAACAGATCTTTTCTGGTGGGACATCAGATTTACTTTTGCTGCGGCTTATTTGTATTTGAGAGGTTGTTTTTTTTTAAATCTTGCAAAAATTTGGCTGTGAAGCTACATTTATCTGTTCCCTTAAATAAAAGGTGAGGAATGCAGAACATTTCACTTTGTGCTCTGCTGTGTGGGCAAGGGTGAAGAGAATGATTAAATTGTGGAGAGGACAGAGGCCAGGAAAGATGATCAGGTGACAGTGGAAGTGGTTGTGACAGGCTGATCGTGTTAATCAGATACTCTTGAAGGACCGTGGGCTCGGGTCACCTACTGTATTTGATTAGGATTTTGGTGAAATGAGGACAGACGTATGTGAATTCTTAATATTACTTTTAAAATTCTGAGCTAATGGGTCAGATTCCTAAAGGGCCGACTTAAGCATGACTTCAAAACTGGAACGAGAAGAGGGAATCTTAGGGCTGTGAATGGCATCTTCCCTAGGTGAGGTTTCTGCTGAGTTGGTTTGGATTGCAATTCGTAATTCAAGCTAAATAGCAGAAAATTTCCACTAAACTTTACCCTGTAGGAATCTTTTCCCTGCCAGCATTCAGTTCTTTCTATATTCCAGAGCAGCTACAGGACATCAACAGTCTTTGAGTCTTCCTCCTCCTCTTCTCTCCACAAATAAAGTGACCAGCTTTCAGGGGAGAAAAGCTGGTAGTCTGTCCCTGATGCTCTGTAGACCTCTGGGACTAAAAGGAGTTCGCACCACTTTTGGTTACGGTTACTGTAGTTACCAAAGTGCGATGCTGAGGACAGGGGAATTAGCTGGGATAAGCATTCCCATTGCCTGGAAAGGTAGAGCTGCTTAGCTAGTATGGGTGCCAGGTCTCAAGAACATGTAATGCGGCTGCTGGTTTAAGTAGCAGCTCGTGGCTCATGGCTACCTCAAAGCAAATATAATGGTGTTACCACCACTCCAGGCAGCTGCATGGAGTCCCTGGGCACACTGAGAGGTGGAGTCCCTGGGCACATTGAGATGTGGCTTGAAATTCAGGCCTGTCCCTGGATATTTGGGATGATACCAACAACTTTTAAGCTCCTTGGGTTCTGGTACCTGCCTTTGGAAACACAAAAGCTAGGAACAGATGTTGCATTTGTCCTTGGACAAGTTGTGCTTGTGTTTGCCCAGGAACAAAAATAGTCCAACATTGTCATAAACACACAGTGTTCTTCTAACCAGGATTTAGTGCAGGGGTGGGCAAAATGCAGTCTGGGGGCCGGATGTAGCCCACCAGGCTATCTGGCCCATGGGGCCCCTAAAAATGTAGAAAATTAATATTTATCTGCCCCTGGCTGCCTGTCATGAGGCCCTCGATGTCTTGCCAAAACTCAGTAAGCGGCCCTCTGCCCAAAATAATTGCCCGCCCCTGATTTAGTGAGTGGCTGAATGCACTGCCATTTGATTCAATGGTGCAATCCTGGCATGAATGTTCAGATCCATTTTACAATGTCCTGGAACAGACTTTTAGTAGTTCTTATCCCACGAGCCTTTTTAGGATTTATCCCAAGGCAGTGGATGTTGATGTGTGAATGGTTGAACTTTGTCCCAGGATAAGATGGTTTTTCCCAGGACAAATGCAATTCCTGTTTGTAGCCAAACTGCCTATGGGCCTAGTACTGCAAACAGTTACTCCCTTTTGGTTAATCAAGTATGGTGTCCATTAATGTTAACTGAGTTCTGTGAGGGACTAACTGTTTATGGGCAGGAGATGCAATGTTTGAAGCATTGTGACACCTGTCATAGCATATGCTGAAAATAACCAGATCACAGAAGATGGGAACCAACAGTAAGAAGTCAAATAGCAGTTGTTACGCTTGTTTTCCAGACTGTTTTTATTTTAAAAAAATATATTGTTAAGATAGATGGTGCTGTATGGTGCTGTATGTTAGTGCCCGGTACTTTAAGATCCTGTGTCTTATGACTTGCCAGTTACAGATGTATGCCATTATGACCAGACCATTTTTTTTCCAAGTAAGACTCCTAGTTTATATATTAAGACACATTTTCAATTCCCCTCAGTGTGGATGAAGGGAGTGCAGTTTATAGAGAGCTATATTTTAAATGCACATAAATTAATTTTATGAGACTGTCCAGTGATTTAGAAGCAGAGTGTTGAATCTAAAACTCATTTGTTAAAAATATTGGATGATTTAAGGCAAGACTGAGTTCATCAAATGAAGGAATATTATTGAGCAAGGTTCTGGCATCTGAATAAGTTAGGAAAACATTTCATTTTTTAAAAGGAGTGAACAATAGTCTAAGATTGGGAACAGTCTTAGTATTCCATTGTATTCCATGAAGCATTTTTTATTGTAAGAACTTAGGTCTTCACAAACACTGACACGCACAGCTCTGGACAAGATATGGCCCCGGGTAGTTTTACTTTAATATATACTTTAAAAATAAAAGTGTCTTTCTTCTCTCTATATTAATGTGTGCCTCGGCAGAAAAAGCTACCTTGTTTCGTAATGTTGTTCAGATTTGCGTTTGGTTGTTTTCGTGAGCAGCATCTGTCTTTCTGAAAGCTGTACAGCAGTTCAGTTTTGGCGTATGCCTTGAATGCTGTACAAGAAATCCTTGCTTTGACTTAACTTAGTTTGTGTTTGCTTGGGTACAGTTATTCCAATGGAAAGTGCTACCAGGGTTTCTGTCAACAGCCGATATCATTACTTACTTAATAATTATATATGTATACATGGAACTGCAAATTAACTTTTGTAGAAGGTCTTTAAGGAGATAGAAAAATGATAGGAAATCAGTGTGTGGCTGCTAAAACCTCACAGCATGAGTGCCAGAACTGACAGATCTAGGCTTCAGGATACGGTTGAAATCATAAACAAAGGAAAATACCCCTTCATAATCAATTACTGAAAATTACATGCTGTTCTGCAGCTGATTTAGCCACACTGGATCTGAAGTTTCCATTGATGATTTATGTTTTAAATGTTACGCTACTCAGGATGACTTTGCAAACAGCACATAATGCATTTTCTTTGAACTGATTAAATCCAGTGTGTTCAACCCAAAGGCCATTACTGAGTTAAAATGGTAGTTATAATAATTTGTTGATGCCCAAGAGTTGAGAGAGAGGCAGCATGGAGACTTCCTCTCCATTTTAAACTTATGTTGAAGGCCAGCCCCAGAGCCTGGACAGACCTGTGAGAGGGGAGGTGGAGTGAGAACAGTAACCATGGGGGCAGTCTCTGCCACATTATCCAGAGGAGCTGTAGGTAGAGTGTATACTGCTCTGGCCATTTTGCGGAGTCCACCCCTGTGCTACAGTGACATACTCTGCACCTCTTAACATAGGGCTATGCCTTGAACACGCAGTCCAGTCCTTAATATGCTCTAACTTCACGTGTTTCAGATCATTGCATGATTTGCAGCCCAATTTCTGAAATAAATGAGAACAGAGTTCTTCCCTCTGAATATTGGGGCACATCTAGGGCAAGTAGCCATTTCAGGGAGAAGGTTGCCCTGTGGGGATGTGGAGCAGTGCTGGAGTTAAAAAAAATGGAAATACTAACAGATCATAAAAAGTGGATTACTGTGTACTCCTTAAAAATATTTGAGTAGATTAAAGCTTCGGTAGGCTGGGAGGATTCCCATGGTTCCAAAGTGCAGTCTCATGCCCATTGAGCAAAGATCTGAGGTATGATTTATTTTTGTTACTACAAAAAAGAGAAATGGCCCTTTTACAACATGGTCTTCTCAGACCATGGGCCAGCCCAACCTCTAGTCTTTTCTAGAGCAGGGCTTTTATAGCCCTGCAGCTCCTATAACTTCTCTCATTGCTCCAGTTAATCAATCAAGAATATATTCCCTGTGAGCATAGCCCATTCCTTTCCTTGTCACTAGTACTGAGGAGTCCCTCTGGGTTTCTCTCATTGTTTGCACCTGAGCCATTACACTTTAATTACGCATAGAAGTTACAGTCAAGTGCACAATTGCTGTATGGAGTAAACCTACTAAATTATTTTAAAAGAGAAATTGGCTATTTTGACAGCCATTTAATTCTTCCATCCATATACTCTTACGGTTTTGTGGTTTATTATAAGTTAGAGAGAAAGAGAAGCAACTGATCACACATTTCTAAAGATAAAGATTTTAATGCTAAATTTACACCCTTATAAAAGTATCATCTGTGAGGACATTTCTCTGATGTGCATAAGGTATCACTGAACTAGGGGATCACACTTTCACTGGGCAGTGCCATTTGAAAACAATGGCTGGCTTGACAAAGTGAATTGGTAGATCCTTGTAAGCTTTTCTGGTAGGTCTAGAAATCACTACATTGAATATAAATGTTTTTAGATGATAAAGTGGCTACAAAAATAAGCTAAAAGACTGTTTCCCAAATCTGGGAATGGTAACACTTGTATTTCTGTGAGTTCGTCGTATTAACACATGTTGGGAGAGGACTAGAGTAATGAACTTTAGGGAGAAGGAAAGGTAGAAGGATGACAGATTAGGTAAGGAAGACATTTTAAGGCTTAAATTTTTCATGGAAAGGCATAAGAAGTAGCCACGAGAAAGCCCTGGATGTGAGAATAGAAGGAAAATTTAAAGTCCTAGGTGTGGGAGGGAATGAAAGGAGATGAGAAAAGAAAGGGTAACTAATAGATTGAGGACATGGTACTCACTACCTTTGTGTCAGGTAATGGAAATCCTGTAATGAGATTTTTGCTAAGGACTGGTTGAGGGTGGAGCAATGGGTGAGGTGCATGCTTTGAGAGAACATTCGGAGCAGCTTGAAGAAGCCTGTGTTTGAGGGTCCAAGAGGCAAATTAAGGGGATTGAAATGAAAAAACAATTAGGGCCTTCTGTAAGGGCCTTGGCAGTACGGGTGGTGGATTCTGAACATGTATAGGAAATTCAGACAGAATTCTAGTAGTGGCATCAGTGTGGGAGGATGGCAGCAATGCAGGTAATCGGGTACAAAACCTGAGGTGATAAGCTAGAGAAACATGGAATAGTGGAGTTACCATTTTGCTTGGACCAGTCTGTATGTTACTGATTATGTCCTCTGTTCCTTTTATGCAGTGCGATTTTAATGTGTGCTTGTTAAGTAGTGAAAATTAAGAAATAGATGAGTAAAACTGGAAGTCATGTTCCTGTCCTGGTTCTTGCCCAGAATCATGCAGTAAATCAGTTTAAGTCATTCAAGTTCACTTTGCCTGTTTCTGTCTGTAAAATGGGGATAATATCTGGTTCACTGCAGTGTTGTGAGAATTTTTTGTTTAATGTTTATTTGTTTCTTGGTAGAGCCCTATTGACATCTCCTGATCATAGCCCTAGTCGACAAGTTATTTATTACTCACTAGTGAACAGTGTCCCATGCATTCATATCCTCTAATAGGATAGGGACAGACATTACACATAAACTGGTTTAAGTGATCAGAAACTGGTTTAAACCCGTAACATAACAAACATTCTTTGCACATAAATGAGTTTGAAAATGGCTGAAACTGGTTTGAATACTGGTTTGAGTTGGTTTGAGCCAGCTGGTTGAATGTAGTATCAGACTTAACTGATTTGGGTCAAACTGGTTTATGCAATGTCTGTCCCAGACCCCTTGCTAATTTAAACTAAATCAGACTCCCCCAGCATCCTGGCATGCTCTCTGGGCTGGGCGGACCTCTCTGCTTCACAGCAGAGCTGGACCCTCCCCTCTCCTCCCTGGCTGCAGCTCTGGCAGAGACTGCAGGTACAGCAGAGTCTGCTGGCTTCCTTGTTCCCCCCTCCCCCTCCCCACCATCTGCTGCTTAAGCAGAGATCCCTTCCTCCTCTCTCCCACAGCACAGACCATAGCCAGCATGTGGTATGCTAGCTAATGCTGTATAAGGCAGATAGGACAGAGTCCACTAAGGGATTTTTGGAGCTAATCAACAGGTCAGCTGGTAATGTCCCTGCATTCCTTCCTTTGGGAAAAGCTGTTTAAGAAGAGCTTGGACTAAGAGGCTTTGTTTTCTGATGGGGTGCTAAATGCTGATAACAGCTGATAAATGTTGTGGGGGGACCCCTCCCTAATCACAGCATCCTGCTGGGGCCTGGTCACATCCCCCTCAGCTCAGCAGTATGGAAAGGAAGGGAGGGCTACTCTAGCACCTCCCGGCTTCTAGCCTGAGCCACTACAAGCATGTGCTGGCATTTTTTCAGTCCAGAGAGGGATGTCTGTGCAGTTACAAAGTGATTTAGTCTAGCTAGATTAGACTAACCTGCAAAGATTGAATCAATTCAGGCTCAGGCCTTTTGAATATCTGTCCCTAGCCATAATGTGTAGTAACCTCAGTGAATTGAGGGGAAGAGGTTGGGAGTCTTTGAGCAGCTGTATTCACTTGCCCAGAATATCACTGATTCACAAGCTGGACTTGACCAGTTATACTTATTTTTCTTTTGAAGATGAGCCTGCCAGTCCAGAGGAAAGTGATTTATCAATATCTTAATATTTTTAAAGCAGCCCACAGCACTTTTCTGTCCATCAGAATCTTCCTAGTTTTAGGTTTGGCCACTTCACACAGCACCCTGGGGCCACCCGTCTGCTTCGCATCATTAATTTGTGGATTTTCTCCTGAAAAAGACATTAAAAACCAAATAGAATTCCCCTTTAGGAGATCCTAACTCAGACCTAGAAATCTTTTCCCCAGTGGTTTAATCTTGTCTCATCAAAATCTGTCACGTGAGAGTATCACAGTCCGAGTCCACTTTAAAACCCCATTCTTGGAGGCTATATAATCCTTCTTGGTATTGCTGATTTATATCATAATAGTGTGAGGAGCTGCATTATTTTTAACTTATTTTCATTTAATTATTTAACTGTATATGTGAAACTAATGAGAAATGATGTTTGGCCTACTGGTACTATATGCAAATAACATTTTACACAGTCATGTGTGAATTTTGGGTTCAATAATGACTTCAGGCTCTTGTCCTCATGTGAAAAAGACTGGATCTGTTAATCTTACTTCTACATCTACTGTCTGGCTGGTGGTGGAATCAAGCCATCTCAGTGTCTCTGCACTTCCTGCCAGAAGATAGGACAACTGCTACCGCTGGTAATATTGCATAATGGCTCCATCCATCCCTGGCAACAAGAAAGGGGGTTACCATGAAGACAGTCATCCCCTGGAGAGAGATGGTGGATTCGAAGCATCTTACAACAACATGATTTAAAAACAGCAGGGGCATGCAAAGGAAATAATGTTTGGAAGGTTGCATTATTTCTTAATGTTGTGCCCAAAGCATTTTTATCATACAAATGCAAACCATGACAGTCAGTGCTGTTTTTTTGTTTAGTAGTTATCATTAAAGATTTCAAATGTTTAAACTTATGAAAACCCTTAATTCTGTATGTGTAGGCAGTAGAACTAGTTGGAACATGGAAACTTGATTTTGTTGGGAGACAGGGGGATAGGAATCAAGACTTTGAAATTGCTTCAAGTTGGAAATGTTTGAAATGGAGCCATTTTAACTTTTTCATGAATGGCCTTCAATATTTTTTCCTGACTTTTCTTTTATTTTTTATGAGAACATTGTCAAAATGTTCATTGATTGTTTTCAGTGATTGAACAAGTTTTTTCAGTATACCAGCCATGTTGATAGCAATTTGATATTTTCAAAATTAATATAGTGATAATCAAAAAAAAAAAGAGGCAAAAATTTGTCTTCAAAATGGAACATTTCATTAACATTGATGATTTTTGGTGAAAAACTTGTTTTATGCCAAAAATCCATTTTTCAGTGAGGCAAAGAAAAAGGAAGAATTTTTCCTAGTTTAATGGTAAGCTTGGAGAGCAATAGTTAAATGTTCTCAGGAAAGCTGCAAAGAATGAGTTTGAATCCTGCTCCAAACTTGTGATGAAGGCTGCTTCCAGTTGAACCAGTTGTTAAAGGACTCGTGGTCATTTGGGAAGTTCCCTTGGCTACATAGAAACTTATGTATCTTTACTAAGCTAGGCCAATGGATGCTGCCTGAACATGTTGGTGATATCCTGACCCCATTGAAATTAATAGCAAAACGTCTGTTGACTCTAGTGAGGCCTGACATTTTCCCTTTACTTGCTTTGGGTTAGGAGAATGGTATTTTTTAACTTTGTATATATATGTTGCATGGTGCCACAAGTGACCCTAGGTGGGATGTGTTATAAATACTATAATTATGTTCATCCAAAGAGGTATTGCTCTGAAACTTTCCCCACAGACTTTCTGAGTTCTGCTGAGTTCTCAAACTTCTCGTGCATAGTGAGCCCAGTTTAGGACCAAGTAATTAATTGTTCTTAAAAAATAAAAATGTGTCCCTTTATGTCCAGGGTTTTTTTGTTTTTGGTGGTGGGTTGTGGGGGTTGGTTCTTTTTTTTTAAGTTGGGGAGGCAGGGCATAACTCTGACTATATGTGTTTCAATGACATCATTTAAAGAAAGGGAGAGGAGAACTGATGTGAACTTGATTAATGGTGAGTGGTTATACACCTGTAGTTCCATCTGTGTACAACCACTCTCTTTTATTGGTAACTGAATCAGTGTTAGTACTTTATATAAAAGGGAAGAAAAATATGTCAAAAATTATACTGGCATGTTTATTGTGGTTTCAAACCACTATTTTTTTCTTAGTGCCTTTTATATCAGCTGGCTTAGTTATCGTTTACTGCCATTGTCCAACAGCTGGGCCAAGACTACATCTTCTGTTTTTGCATCTTGTATTCCAACAACAGGTATCTGCAGATTCGAGCTCCTCCATGAACTCCAACACACCTCTAGTAAGAATAACCACTCGCCTCTCCTCAACGGCAGATGCCCCAATGCTGGCAGGTGTCTCCGAGTATGAACTGCCAGAAGACCCCAAATGGGAATTCCCGAGAGATAAGTAAGTACATTTGCTTCCACTATTACCATTGAAATATATTGAAGAGTCATGACAATCCCCTGAGGAGGCTTTCTTTCCAACTGTCTACAAGGATTATTTTTGCTGTATGCTTTTTTCCTAATAGAAACAAATGAAAACACCAGGTTCCTGAATCCTTGCTAAACATCAGATGCAGTTCTTTAAAATCAAAGTTAGTACGGACACCAAATTTTATGTGTAGAATAAGTTCAAAAGTTTCAGATGTCCTGGAGGGACATTTGGATGTTTGGAATTCACCTGTAGAAAGTTTTTTAGTAAACTCCTGTAGCAAATTGGTTAGTAGTTAAGAAGCAGATTTTAATTTTGAATTAATAGGGTATATACAACATGGATCATCAATGGGTATTATCATATTATTAATAGTTAAAACAATCAGACCCACACAATTTGTCCATGAAATATTCCTAATCATCAGTGATAACTATCAAAGACCTTTTTTTTTAAATATAGGAATGTAGAGGTATCTTTTTGGTTTAAAACTGTTACAAAGCATAATTACATTTGATATATTTAGATTTATCTGTCAAAATCTATTCAGTTGAAATTAGGTTAGTGTATGTAAGAGGGGGACAGGAGGAGAGGGGTGTATTAGCAGTCCAGTTAAGGTCTCTCCGTACTTTCCCAAGTGTCAAGTCCAGTTCCTGTCTTGTGCCAAGATCACTCCCAGTCAACCCAGCTATAAATGGACAGGTTATTTAGGGAAGGTTATTCAAGGGAGTCTATAGCCAGTCACGATGGGACCAACATTACTTTCTCATGTGCTGATGTATCCAGTCCAGCTGCTGTTGGCTATAGAAACCAACATACCTTAATAATACTAGCATTATAAGCTGTGAGGCTCAGGACATTTTGATGAGCAAGATGAGTAGGAGCATAATTTAAACTATAAACGTCATCCTGAATATAAAATGTATGCATGTAAGAGATAATATTACTACAGGTGAAATTTAAGCATATATTAGAGTTAATATTAATTTAAAAAATATTGGAGGAAATGACCTAATTTAACTATGAACAGCTTTCTCTGAAAACTCAGTATTATGAACTTAGATGGAAGAGCTGTAATCATATACATTTTGACAACCGTTATGGAAATTATTTAATTATGTAGCTGAAAACCAGTGCAATACACTGTAATTGCCACCTGCAATACTCTAGTCAACAGTGAGGGCCAGTATACATAATTTTGTCAGCCCTCGCCCTTGGGGGAATACACTACACGCGGAAAATGTTAGTGTGCTAAACATTTAAAAACAACATTGAGCACAAATGTAGGTGAAGCGGGTTTCCAATGAAAGGAGGCTATTTAGAGGCAGTTTATTAGGTTGAGGGGAGCAGGCACACAATGAAAGGATTGTTACACTCGTGCTAGCAGTGCAAGACACATAAATTAACCATTTTCCAATGCAAATGTTTGGTTTCTGCCAAGATCTTAAATTCAATTGAAATTCTGGATAAATTGCAGAATGACCTCAGCGTAGCATACGCTGCCCTTCAGTCTTTGCACCTTTTCAAACTGGTATGTGCTTTAAAAACAGGCACACAGTGTGCTGTTGCATTTTTGACACTATTAAGGCAATATTTTTAAAGGGTCTCTGAAATTCCCCAGCAAAAATTCTTTCTATTATTAGCTGTGTTATGTCCAAGGAGACGGGTGGTTTTTCATACGATTTAGCATTGGTCTTATCTCCCCCTCTTGATGTGAATATTATACCCTCTTTTACCTCAGTTGGGAGTAAACGTAAACGTGTGGTCAGAGCTTTGCTCCGTATGTCTGTTCATATTGAGTGGTTGCAGCTCCCCATCCTTGTGAGCTTTTTTGGTACGTGACTTATATCTCAGTCTAGATTCTAATTTCTTTAAGTGAGCAACAGCAATGAAATCCTGGAGTGGTTTCCGTGACTGCTTCAGCAGAACCATCTGTTGAGGAATATGTTGTTCCACCTGAGTAAAGGCATCAAAATCTGGCCTTAAGCTACTTGGCCAGAATCTGGCTATTTATTATTTGTCAAGGCTGATCACTACCTTCCTGGGCTTTGTTTGATTATGCATGGGACCCCATTTTTTTCAGCTCTCATTGTTTTGAAATCTTTTTATTTATTTGTCAGCTTTGAGATTTAAGACTGTTAGTGGGCTTTGCTACCAGATAAATCTTGGCCAGACTTCATTTTGCACACGCTGGTAAAATAGGTACCGATTGTTCTTACCATGATAGCTCAGCTAGAATCAGACTTCACGTTCCCAATTCCTGCTCCCCATAAAGCCAGGATCTGGGGCTGTCCTCTGTCTCTCAGGACATCTGGGGCCACAAAAAGCATACAGCAAAGAAATAGTGTCCAGGTAGCATCTATACTAGGTAAAGGTAACACTCAATTTCTCCCCATGAAGGATCAAGATATATCGGTTGTCACATCCCCACTCTTCTCTTCACTAGTTGTTTGATTGTTGTTGTCATATTCCTGTAATCACACCTCGTCCCATGATTTTCCTTCTTTTTTTCACAAGGAGAAGGTTGTCTGACTGCCCTGGTACCCACAAGTGGGAGAAATGTGGGCTATACTTGCCTAGCACTGTCCATTGGATTATTGTCTCTGTCCTATCTATTGCCTTCAGCTGAAGAAGTCATTGGAAAGAGAGCCCTTATCCCTGCCTTGAACAGGAAATGGAGAGCAAACTTTGATTTAGATTATAATTATTTGAAAAAATATGTTAATGTCTAGATTATGGATGTGTACCACATGAACCACCTGAAATGGTTCTGCAGGTGCTGGTATCATCCTGATACACACAGATTGTGCCATTTACAAATTAAGAAGCTGAACTGAAACCACACACGTGTGCAAATAAACCCCTCCTCATCACCTTGTGCTCTGGCTGGAAAAGAAAATAACTGTATTATAGCGATGTGAAAAGTTCTGTTGTTGTTTGGTTGCATCATTTTTTTTTTTTTAGGACATTGTACTCTGTATTGTGAACCCTGCACATCTGCACATCTGACCAAATGTAGTCTGTGTTATTACAAGTATAAATGGAGTTTAAAAACTGTGTTTAGTTAACTGTTCTGCCTGTATTGGCCTCTTGCTGTACTGTCACTACACAAACATACTAGAGTGTGCATGAAAACTAGTCTGCACAAGAGTTTCATTAGTTCCATGTGATAAATGCTTCATGCTACAGCAAGTTGTTGAAAGCTTTTTATGCGGAGCTCTGGAATTTCACTGGTTCCATCCCTCTACCAGATGCTGTGTGCTAATCCCCTGTTTACACCTCTAGGCTGACGCTAGGTAAACCTCTTGGGGAAGGTTGCTTTGGGCAAGTTGTCATGGCAGAAGCAGTGGGAATCGATAAAGACAGGCCGAAAGAATCAGTTACTGTGGCGGTGAAGATGTTGAAAGGTAAGAAGATTGGAGGGGGTTGGAGATTTGGGAGGTTGTGGGGGGTGGGAGCGAGGTGGTAATTTTTATCAAGAATGTTTCTTTTGTTGCCTCTGAACTCAATAATTGTAGAGGGTCAGGGTTCACATAGTTGACCTCAGCCTTCAGCAGTTTTCAGTATAAATCAGTGCTTTTGACAGCCTATTTATCTTTAGCAATGTGTATTTACAAGCAAATCAGTGTATTGTTAGAAATTGTTTGGTTCTTGTCTCTGATATAATGAAATCCACAGTTGGTATATACTGAGGTAGCTGATCACAATTTTCCATTTCTGGATATATGCATATTACTAATTTAGTTATAAGGTTAGTTTTTAGAGAAGGCTTAGCTGTTAATGTGCTTGAGAGTCCAGAGCAGCTTATATAATTTCAAGGCAGTTTTGCCATATTCTATGGCTCCTCTTAAAATGTTACAGAAGGGAGTTGGTGGACCAGACTGTATCTGGAGAGTGGAACAGCTGCTTAATGGGTCACGTGACTTTTGTCACATGACACAAATCCTAAAAACCCACATTTATTTCTAAATGTGTGAGACTTAGATGGCATCACACCACCTGATAAATGTCTAATGGGCTCCGCTGAAGTTCTTCAAGTTGCTGACTGTATGTGGCAGTCCAGAAAACGTGAGCTGATCTTGTTGTGACTTGTGTAGATGATGCTACAGAAAAAGATCTGTCTGACCTGGTGTCAGAAATGGAGATGATGAAGATGATCGGGAAGCACAAAAATATCATCAATCTTCTTGGAGCCTGCACACAGGATGGTGAGTACATAACAGAAAGCTGCCCAGCATGCTCACTCGAACAGGCCTTGGAAAAAAAAATCTCATTTATCATCATTTTTTCAAGAATTCTTTCTTCAGGAAACAGACATGCTGTGATGGGACTTTTAGATATTTCTTCAGCTTAGCAGCAATATTTCCCCCTTCTGTATCTAATTATAAAGATGCTGTGAAGCTTTTTATGTTAAAAGGGACTGCATTGTGTGAAACCTTTTTAAACTTATTTTGGCTTTTCTAGTAGTTTTGCACACCTGTCAATCCTAAGAAACGTGTCCCTTTTAAACTTGGAATGACTAGCTTTATGATATGCATGTCTAATCGCTCTGTTAATAGAAGCTAATTATGAGCTATGAGGCTGATCAGAGCTGTGACAGGAAAATTAACATCTTTGGAAAAGCAGTTACACCTTTTCTGGGGGGTTATGTTGTTTTTGCAGTGAAAATATTTTAGGTCAGAAGTCAGAGTGGTCTGGAGAGAATAATCTTTGAGCTGTGATTTAGGTGCTTCGAAATTCTTATCCAGGGCCTCTCCGACTGATTTGCTCTGTACTGGGTCAAGTTAATTACTGCTGTCATTGCCTCAGTTCCTCATCTTTAATTTAACTCCTGATTTAATTTTAGAATGTACTAATTTAACTGGGCTCTTGTGAGGGTTAGATAATGAATGCTTGTACAGCACTACAGGAATGAAAAGCACAATAAAAAACCTTGTATTTCACTCTTAATCATGGGTTGGCAACCTGCGGCCCACAGCCCAGATCAAGCCCACCAAGGACGGCATGCAGGCTGAGCAGCTGGGATCTTGGTGGCAATTCTGGGGGAAGCAGAGCAGTCTTCTTCCTCTGCCCCAAAAAGATTTTCTGCAGCACTGCCCCAGCCTTCCCCGTCCTCTCTTGTGCCGCGTTACTGCAGCCATTGCTTCTCTTGCTGCTAAATTTGTCCCTGGTTGGAATTGGTGGCTACTGGAATCAGTGGTGTAGACGGAGTCAGCAGCAGCTGCAGTAGGACACGAGAGAGAGCAGCCCTTGGCCCAGAGCAGGGAGGACTGGGGTGGCATCAGACAGCTCAGAGCAGAGGTAGGGGCAAGCAGTGGCACAGCTTCATACCTCGCTGCCTTATTTTGCCTTGCCACAGACACCTGGTCTAAATAATTCTTTTCTTTTATATGTGTTCGAGTTCTCATCCCATGTGTTCTCTTTATCTAAAGGTCCATTGTATGTAATAGTAGAATATGCTTCTAAAGGGAATCTGCGTGAATACCTGCGAGCACGGAGACCTCCTGGAATGGAATATTCGTTCGATATTAACAGGGTGCCAGAAGAACAGATGACCTTCAAAGACTTAGTATCATGCACGTATCAGTTGGCAAGAGGCATGGAATATTTGGCTTCACAGAAAGTAGGTGTAGCTGGGCAAATACTCTGTAAAATACTTTGCTTGTTTTAAAATAAGTTGCTTCACTTTTGTTCTCCCCTGTTTGTATTGGAGAATGTGTTTACCAATAGAAAGGCCCCAATCCAGCAAGGTCCTTAACTGGGCGCTTGATAGGCTTTATTGGTCTCAGGGGGACCACTTGTGTTCAGAGTTTAAATTAGGTTCAAGTATCTTGTAAAGCAAGGGCCAAGACCAGATAATTTAAAGTAAATATTAGAGTGTATTTGCCTAAAATGAACTTTGAAGTCATAAGCACAGGTACTTGCCAGGTAAGTACTATGTTCCCTCCATTTGGGAATAATGCTACACCAGGTGTCCTATGTTTCCAATCAAAGCTATAAACCCAGCTCAAATATTGAATGTGCAATATAAATGGAGTCTGTTATCAAAATGATTTGCCTAATGATAACAAATGTTATTTAAAAATTTGTAAGGTGTTTGTGGGGAATTTGTGAATGGAGGAAACAGGAAAAGCAAATTGAATAAATTATTCGTTGAAAATGATGAGCTGAACTACCTGAAACCAGTACTTGTAAGAAAAACAAACTTACTTACTCTACCCTAGAGACCTATTTCTGGTAAAACCTTCTATAACTAGGGCCTTGGATTAAATTAGAATTAGGAAACCCATAAATGGTCCCATATAACCAGCTTTGTAAACAGACCATATTGCTAAGTTAATGAAAGAAATTCATTAAGGTGGATTGTGTTTGAGACTTATGGTGAGATTCTCAGAGGTAGTGAGCGTTTCCTGCAAGGTGCTGAGCAGATTATGGGCCCCTCGGTAGTTCACTGGGCTAGGACTGTTTTGCAACCACCAAGAAGAATGAAGCATCCAATCCTGCTGCACGCAGAGCTATTCAGTTTAATTACATGTGTGTATATTCCAGTACAAATCTGATAGCAGGTGTAGTGTCCAAATGTGTTTTTACCTGTGTATTTTAGAAAGGATAAAAGCCAAATTACAACAAGAGAGACTGGAAAGGAAGCAGGTCACCCGTGTGAAATTGACTGGCTAATGGATTAAGTGTGAATGTAGGATTAGGCAATGTACCCTGGGGCACCCATCTTGAAGAAACACTTTACTAAGGATGAGTCGTGATTTTGTAGTACAGGGTGTCCAGCCAAAAAAGGAGGCAATCACTATGAAAGGAATAATTAAAAAAGAATAAAAAATCCAAGCATCTGTACTGGCACATTCTGTGAACATGGGCGTGCCCCAGGAGCACAGACACTGGAATGCTCTTATAGCTTATTGCCAAAAAAGCACGCATCCATAGGAGAGTCATTGCATCCTTCAGCCAGTCCCCATCCAGGAGGAGCTGATCAGTGTAGTGCAGAACTGACAGAAGGTAAAGCATTACACAAGGGTGAGAGCAGAGAGAAAACAAAGGGAGTATATACTAGAACTATGCATTCTGGTTTTTCAAATATCTCACTATTTACATTTGTATTTCACTAGCTCTTTCCCCCTCAGGGAGCCATTTGTTGAGCTGAAATAATAAAAGCTGATCTTCTCACGGTATTTCCACCATCCAGGAACTAAAACACCGTGAGAAGACCAGCTCTCTTGTTGTTTCAACCCAATGAACGGCTCGCCGAGGCATTAAAAAAAAATAGCATGAAAAATGTAAATGCAAATACAAGGAACTTTTGGTCAACACCCATAGTATGCAGGCTTTATGAGTTAAATTTTCAAAAGTACCAAAGAGACGTGAGAGCACAAGTCTGGTTTTTCAGAAGGGTCTTGGAAGTCAAAGGCTCACCGACTTCAAGGCTCCTACGTGGCTTTGGTACTTTTGCAAATGGGATATTGAAAAAACATCTTCAGAAATGTCTGTTTCTGTTCCTTTGAATACTGTGTCTTCGAATTCCTAAAGCACACCACTGAAAGTGTGTCATTTTACCAAGCACAGTTTGAGAATCACTTGGATCAACTCATTAAGAACACAGAGTAAATTAGTAATGGAGAGGGCCAATCAGATTTTGCTCTCAGTGGCAGCAACGTTTGGTGGAATTTTTCACCTTGCAATGCTGATGATCCAAATTTCTGTTAGCAATAGGTGCTGGGGCTCCTGTGAGCAGAGGTCCCTGATCTGATTACCTTAGATCAATGATTCTCAACCTGGGTGCATCAGTTCGGGGGTGCCCTGAGGTCCTTTCAAGGGTGCCATGCACTGTTGGCACTGTTAGGTGTACAAACATTATTCACAAGATTAAACCCATACATTTCAAGTAGAAACCTGTAGTGCTAAAGACATTCTGCTGTGTTGTGGTCTTTCAGACTTCTTTGCAATAGAAAAGTTTCTCTCTTTTTTTTCTGCTTTCAAGAAATGAGTGAGAACCTAAGAGCTAGGGGTGCCCTGAGTCAGATGAGGGGGAGCCTTACATCTAAACAGATTGAAAACCACTAGATTGTGCAGGAAAGATGGGCAGAGTACCTTCCACTGAGCTAGAAACCTCTTAGGAGTAGTCAGGTGCAAAACTTGATTTCCAGACAGCCTCTTCTGAAGGCTGGTTTTATGTATCCACAAATGCAATTAGTGAGGTCACCTATGCTAACATAGGGGAGCGCAGAAGATAGGCAGGCCTACCTTTACCTGTAGAGGGTAAGAAATTACAGGGAACTCCCAAGGCATGCTACAGCATATAAGAGCCAGCTGATATGGTAGAATTCAGCTAATGGTTTTGTCTTGTGTGCCAGGAGGTTGCATATGCCAGCATCAAAAGCAGTCACAGAAGAATAATCCAAAATAATAGAAAAAGGGTTAAGATATGTAGCTCCAGAAGAAGTAGGACATCCTGGGGAGAAATGCAAGTGGGATATTTCTTAACATGTCTTTGATGTCACCTTCTATTACTCATGATACAGCTGCTTTAACTGAGTAGGGGTAACCATAGCAGCCAAAATTTCCTCTCCAGGCTTGGAAAAGATCAATTGCAAATTTTCGGGAGTGCCGATGTGAAGAAGAAAACAATTGAGATTGGGAGAATTTTGCAGGGGGCTTCTAGAAACCAAATGGACTGCACCAGATAGCATCCACCATTTTAGACTGATGGACAAAATAAGGACGCACCGTAAATACATGTTTACTCTCCAGACCAGTGGTTTTCAACCTGTTTTCATTTGCAGACCCCCTACACAATTGTGAATAGAGGTGCCAGACCCCTTTGAATTTTTTCTGTGGGTGTTCACATATTTTTGATTGATTATAGTCCTCTTTTGCAGACCCCTTAGACATAGTCTGTGGACTCCACAGGGTCCGTGAACTGCTCTAAACTACTGCTCTAGACCCACAGAGCATGTCACCATCAGTTCTTTACCAGATTATATTTACATTTATTTTATTCCAAACTCTTAGGTTCAAATGGTTGCATTGGTCTAGGCTGTCAGTTTGGAGCCACATAAATTTAATGTAATTTGAGGAAGCCATAATAATAAAACACTCAGTAACAAGATTTATAATAAAAATCTGGAAAACCTGTATTGGAGCAGCCTAGACGGGATGGTGAAGCAGCTTTGGTTCAGTTTGGCTAAGCAATCAAGCCTCCCTTTGCTGCAAAACTGAGCTGTAACTTTCCTAAAGATGGGCTTTTCTGAGCAATTTCTAGGTTTTAGAGCTGCTCTGAAGATCAATTCTAAAAACTGGAAATGATGAAAAAAATAGGTATTACAATCATCTCCCATGTGCCCTTTGCTTGATCATGTTATCATAATTATATGACTTTCTCACCATTTAAACTGTAGAAGAAATTAGAACTGTCACCACTTGTTAGAAATAATTTCACTTTTTAAAACTATTTATCTTCTGTTCAGTAATTTTCCCCTTCCCCTCCTCCTTTTTCAGTGCATTCATCGAGATTTAGCCGCAAGAAATGTTTTGGTAACTGAAAACAATGTAATGAAAATAGCAGACTTTGGCTTGGCCAGAGACATCAACAATATAGATTATTACAAAAAGACTACTAATGTAAGTGGATGGTTTTCTTATTGTTGGAACCAAGCGTTTCTTTAAATGGTTCATTTGAAATACTGCAATTCTAATCCTAATGGACTTGTGCCTAACTTTTAATCACAGAGAAGAAAATAGTGATCAAGGGCAAAAGTGTCTCTGTCCCCTCTTATTGAGCAATGAAGGTTATCTTTCTACATAACCTGAGAGAAGATGTGTATTATGCAATTCGCTATAAGTGATAAAACAAAGTATTACTTTTCACTGGGCTTGAGAGACAGCCCATTGAAATGGATGGAAAGATTCCCATTGATTTCAATAGGCTTTGCATCAGGCACAAGGTCTCTGAAAACGTGTAGTAAACAGTACAATGTTTCCTTTAAGGTGCCTGGCTACTGCATGTTGCTGTATATATTTCTGTCTGGACTTGTATTGCAGGCAGACTTGTGAACATAGGAGGGCAATGGCAGCAAAGTGGGGGATGGAAAGCTGTAAAACAGTTTTCATTTTCCATGTTGCTGCTGCTGTTGTCTGATCTTCAGCAAAGCAGATAGGTTCCTAATTTCCAAAAAGACTATTATTTGAGCTAATTAATATGAGACACCTTGTACCTGTTTTTTCAGAAGTCCTGAGTAACCACAATTTCATTTGAAGTGCTTTCAAAACTTCTGATTCAATTGGCTGCATCTCTGCAAAGGATTCGTTATGAAGATGTATTCCTTTAAACTGTTAATTGGTGAAAATAACTTGCACGTGAACACTCACAGGGAAACCAGGGGTTCTACAGGCACTCACATACCAGTTGCGGTGAAGGAAGTGAAACACCTTCTCAATTCAAGATCACACATTCCAGATCGCATGCAGATTTGTTGCTGGAAATGCAAAGGCTACAGGCCTATGTAGTTCCTCTGCCCACCATGCAGGGATTTGGCGTATGGGGAGCAAGTAAATCCAACAGCCCTGACCTCACTTGTTCAACTTCTCTCTCCACTGGCCTGTTTGTTAAAGATTTATTAACATACATCTGTTTATGGAGGACCCATGTGGAATGACCTTCTGCACATTAGACTACTGACCCCTCTCCTCCTCCTGCTCCCATCAGTGGACAATGTGGGAGTTAAATGGGCATGAACTTACATGCCACTTATTTGATCCCAGGATGCTAGAGAGAGGAGATCCTTGTGTTTTCTGATATCTGATAGCACAGAGGTAAACTGTGAGCTGGTGGGGGTGGTGGTTTCAGCAGACTGTTGACCTCTAGTTATTTATGTTTAAGAATAAATTAATATTTTTACAGATCCATCATGGAAGCTGCCGTGTAAATTGCTACAGTTTTTTAATGTATTGATTCTTATTTCTCCCCTTTTCTATTGCCAGGGCCGGCTGCCTGTGAAGTGGATGGCTCCAGAAGCCCTGTTTGATAGAGTTTACACGCATCAAAGTGATGTGTGAGTAACTTCATTTAATCATTTAACCTTTCTACTTCAGCCTTTTTTTTTTTAAGGGACAGCTTTGAAAATCTTCATGAATATTTTCTTCCTGCTTTTTTTTAACCTTAAACTGTCTTGTTTACTGTCTGTGTTTCACATATTCATAAAAGAGCGGGAGTCACCCTTAGAAAGTGAGGATTTTATGGTAGACTGCTAGCCAATGCTCTGTTACTAATCTGCCTGGCTTCAAAGCACATGAAAAATGGAAAATGCTAACCTCCTTCTGCCAATGCGGAAGTTTCCCCTTCTTGAACTTATTTACAGATAGACAGCTACAAAGCGTCTATCTAATTTGCTCGAACTTCCTTCACTTTTTTTAGTAGTCCTGAATTTTTTTGTTCAACATTTGTGTTAAAAATAGGCAAAGTATATATAAAACACAGTGCTTTCACTTAAAACATTTGTTTTAGTTTTAAAAGTATTGCTTTTGTCATATAGAATCCTTGCAGTAGAAAGAACTTTTAAAGCTAGAACAACCCTTTTAAGTGTGCGTTCTGAAGCTAGCTGCCATGACCTCTTGAGGTTTATTCCACTTATCAGTATTTTTCTTTTTCTGTCTAATATTCACATCCCTTATGCTGGGATTGATTGATTGATTGATTGATTGATTTATTTATTTATTGAAGACCAGAGTTCCCATTTTCCAGAGGTCCCATGCTTGGGCTATCAGAACCCATTTTTTTCCTGTCATTTTTGGAGCTCAGAACTGATTTACAATGTTCATAAATGTTGAGTTAAGAAGAGCTTTATTGAGTACTGGTAGAAATTTCGTATTTTTTTTTATGGAGATACGATGAAGGACTGGACTGTAACAAAAGTATGAAAAGTGGGAAAGGTTTTGAATGTTAATATAAGGTTAAAAAAGGAGGATATGGAGGTACAAAGATCTGGATCAGAACGCTTGAACTTTTGTGCCTTCATATCTACTTGGATTTACAGGACTGCAAGAACCATGTGAAATACATGAGGAGCTTCAGGTTTAAAGCTAATGGATAAGATTTTTTTCAATGTAACAAATGATTGTCTCAGTTTTGAAGCATCTGATTTGCCAAACTGAACCTACTTGGTTTTCCACACAAGGTTCCTTAAGAGCAAAACTTCCCTATGAAATATTTTGCTTTTTGACAAATCTACTTTTTTTTAAACGTGTCATTGAAAAATTTTGGAGCTTTTTTACTGGATGCATGTGTCATAAATAATTTTGGCAAAGGATATAATTCCTCACAAATGGCACAGATACTTGACCACTTGGGAGCTTGGAGAACACCAGACAAAGACCAGGAAGGCATTTAGGAAAGTGCTTATGTTGGTCCCTTTTCAATAAAGTCCGGTTAACTTTAAGCACATGTTGATTTCCTGTTGTGTAAATCAGACTGTGTAAAGTTAGGCTTTTGCTTATCCTGCATCTTTTTCTGAAGGGTGATAGGCTGCTTTGCTGGGTCTACCTGTTTCCCATGCTCATTATTGCTATGCTGAGGTACCCCAGTGATATTAATAGATACAAGAAAAGATCTCAGTATGAATCAGACTGGCAGAGCTGGATCCTTAACTAGCAATGCTATAGGAAGTTCCAAACAATGACTAGGGTTTCCTTAAGATGAACTTAATAATGTGCTCTTCCCTTTTTATCCCATAGTTGGTCATTTGGTGTGCTAATGTGGGAGATCTTCACTTTAGGAGGGTCACCTTATCCAGGAATTCCAGTGGAGGAACTTTTTAAGCTGCTTAAAGAAGGACATAGAATGGATAAGCCTGCCAACTGCACCAATGAACTGTAAGAACCATTATTCACTGTAAGCGGGTAGAAAAGTATCAGTACAATGTAAGCACTGTCACACAGTGAATGCTGATTTATTGTTCTCTCTCTCTCATATTATAACAATATAATTATAATGTTATTATATTATATGTAGTTGTAATACACATACACACACACACATATATAGATATAGATATATAATCTTTATATAAAGAATATCTATCTATCTATCTATGCATATGTGGGTGTGTGTGCGTATGTGTGTGTGCGTGTGTATATGTGTGTATATGTATGTGTGCGTGAGTGTGGTGTGTGTGTGTGTGTGTGTGTGCGCGTGTGTGTGTATATATGTATATGTCTGTATGTGTATATGTGTGTATATACATATGGGTGTGCGAAGTGGGCAGTATTCAATTCGGATTTGCCCTGATTTGGGGGGACAGCGATTCAACTCACTGATTTGGACCACTGTTCTGATTTAGTTCGGCCAAATCTGAAGATTTAATTCTGATTTGGAGAATCAGCGATTCAGCCATAGGCACAGCTTTAAAGTGCTTCTCAACCCAGGTGCCACAAGATCCTTTGAAGGGTCTCACAGGGTGTGAGGATATAAACAGATTAAGCGCAGTCTCAGGCTTATCCCTGCCTGGCCATTCTCTGCTCCCATTGCCCAGCCCCAGTGTAAGGATGTAAACTCTGTATTAAATAAGTTTGGGAAATGAAGTGCCACTCAATTCAGAGAAAATTATGGAGGAATTCCTTGAGTCTAAAAAGGAGCACCTTCAGTCTGAAAAGGTTGAGAAACACTGCTCTAAGAAGTCAGAGCTTTGGGGCAGTAGCCAGCACAGACTCTAAGCCAGGGCAGGCAATTATTGTGGGCAGAGGGCCGCTTACTGAGTTTTGGCAAGCCATTGAGGGCCACATGACAGGCAGCTAGGGGCAGATAAATATTAATTTTCTAAATTTTTTAGGGGTTCCACGGGCCAGATAGAATGGCTTCTCGGGTTGCATTTTGCCCACCCCTGCTTTAAGCCAGTGGTCTCTAAACATTTTTGATTGCGCACCCCTATCAGTAAAAAATTTTTGAGCACACTCCCCCAATATACATATAGTTATATAAATATAAATAGAAGTTCAAATATTTTCTTCCCGCACCCCCTGGGGTGTGTGCACCCCACTTTGGAGACCACTGCTCTAAGCTACTGCTCTGGCCCCCAGAATATTTTGCTTGAATTAAAAATATTGGATTTTAGAGTTAATGCTACATGCCTCTGCTACAGAATTTTGAATCTACAGTCACCAGTAAAGTTAATCCTATAATGTTCTATTTCTCTGTATGTGTGAGTTCTTTTATCTATAGTATATTGCACTCTTTTTCCAGATCTGTTATAGTGCAGTATAAAGTGCTTGGCTATTCGGTCAACATAGTTCTATATTATCCATAAATAGTCAATGGAGGGCAGGGGCGTGAAAGCTATACCATATTTATCAAAGAATCTCTCGTAGCCCAAATCCATAAATGTTGTGTTTATATATGACTTTCTGCTTGCATCATTTTGTGTTCAGATCAATAGATTTGCCACCTTTACTCTCTCCTGGTTAATCCCTGCAGGTGGAACGTAATAAAAGGTATTACAATTAACTTTTAGTAGAGAAGAACAAGAGTTACAGTGCACAAAGGGCAAGGAGCCAAACTTGGCAAAACACTTGTGTTTAGGTGCATTAGTGAATCAGAATCCAAATACTGTGATGTAGGTTCTTGATTTTTACTGTTGCTTGTAGTAGTACAAAAAAGAAAAAGAAAGAAATATCATACGGTTGCTAAATCTTAAGTATTGTACAGTGCCTAGCACAGTTAGGTTCTGTTCCATGACTAGGGCTCTTAGGCACTACTAGAACACACAATCAGATGATTAATAATAGTTGGGAATGAAATGACTGTCTAACTAAGATGTATGAGGTGAATTAACTCAGTGAAATGCATATTTCTGCAGCTATATGATGATGAGAGATTGCTGGCATGCAGTACCTTCACAGAGACCCACTTTTAAGCAGTTGGTAGAAGACTTGGATCGAATTCTCACTCTCACAACTAATGAGGTGTGTAAATTATTCACTCTTAAGCAGCAGATCAGAGCATATAGTTTATGAGATAGATGTAACTTATTAAATATGAAACTCAGTTCCCGTTATCTTATAATTCTATTTGTCACTTTTCCTCTGGGGTCACACACAGATAAATTGTATCCTAATGAAATGGTGGTTTTTCTGCCTGCATGCACTGATTTATGTAAAAGAACAGAGACCTATATTAAAGCATGTTCATTTACTCATCTATGTATCTCATAAGATTTTCAGCATATCAGCATCCAGGAGATGTCAGGGGTAGGTGGGAGGGGGAATATTTATATTTCAACTTTAGTTTCATGTTGGGGAGCAACCCAGAGTTCATGGTATGTTGGATTTATTATCTTAATTTGATTTTAAGCCATAGTAACTAAGACAGAAAAGAAAGCAGAGTAAACGACGAACTCTAAATTATCTGTCTGGGGGTGAATTAGGCTAACTGAAATATTTGTCTGGGAGAGAACAAAATCCCAGAGGGTTATTACCATCCACTTACTGAGACACCTTCTACTACCCCCATTCCAAAAAAGGTGTATTACTTTTTAAAAAATCATACTGATTTTTTTATTTTAAGGCCTGAAAATCTATTTCTTGTATCAAGCCATAGATTCATTCATGTATATGTAAAATTCTCTTATTGTTTAAGCATAGCTACTTCTAAGGATAATCTCAGCAGTCACAACATTACTAGCATAGATTTTTAAGAGCAAAAGAAAAAGACAAGTAGAGCAAACTCTTTTTGGCTGTAGCATTTTTCAGTGAAAAAAATGCAGGTTCGGCAACACAAACTGCTTTGTGAATCTGTGTCAATTTTGTCACATTGTTCGTGGGGGGTGCTACAAAATTGTTTTTACATTTTGAAAAGAAAAGATTTTGGCCTTTTAGATTGAAAATTAATTTTGCTTTAGAAATTTCCCTCTCTGTTGCACTTTTTCTTGGGACTCTCTCATTCACATAGATGAAGTCTTTTTCTGAATGATTTATACAAGCTTTCAGAAGTGCCAGATCTGAGGGGATCTGCTTCTACCTGAGAATATTTAGATGTTGGGATTTGACTAAGTGCTAAAAAGCACAGAGCAGGATTCTGAACTGTATTAACCAAAGAGATAGCGCATGGGTGACTGGTGCCTCCCGAGTCTGGGGGGCACCAGATCACTCATGTGGGGGGTCTCCCAGCAGCCGATTGCTGACCGAGGGAGCAGCTGATCACCGAGCCAGCAGCGGAACCAGAAGTGCGCTTCCGGCAGCACTTCCAGTCCTGTGGCTAGCACTTCCAGAGGGTGCACGGCCAATCTCAGGGGGTACATGTGCACCCCCTACTCATCGCCAATGGGATAAAAGATCTTTACACTTCCTTCTCCTCCAAATTCTGCATTGCTTCAGGAATTTAATTAGGCCTTCAGTGTAACTTTTAACAAGTCTTCAGAATTATCTTAGTTACCGAGCTCCCCACAGAGTACAGTGCTCAGGGGTGGATCTAGAAGGGGTGCAGCAATACAGTTATTCCTCTCCCCCTTTAGCTGTCGCACGTGAGTGCTCAGCATTGGCGGGGTCTGCTCAGAGCCCCTGTTTTTGCATGGCTCCAGAGACTGGGGGTAACTACTGCCCCCATTGCTTGTCTCCTTTTCCCCTGCTGCAATATTTAGCAGAGAGGGAGATGCCGTAAGGTCCATCCCCTGGGCTCTGGAGCCACATAAAAGCAGAGGCTCCAGACAGACTCTGAACTGATCAGCTGTTTGGCTCAGAGTGTGGGGAGGAGCCCATGCTGAGTAGGCAGGGAAGGAGATGCTTGCTGCGTATGCACGGCACAACCAAACCTGGGGAGGGTGAGGGCACCTACACGCCACTTGGCACATCTAGGATCTGCTCCTGACATTGTTTCCCACAGTGCAGTATGTTAGGCTCCTCTCACCACTGCCACAATCCCTCCATTAAGTCTTTCATGTCCAGAACCGGCTCCCATCACAGGCACATGCAGGGAATGGGGCCAGAGCCATGATCCGCTCCCTGCATGTCCAGAACCGGCACTCATCGCAGGCACATGCAGGTAACAGATCGCAGTTGTGCCCCAGGTCCCAGCCCTGTGTTGTCCTTGCTGCACTGTCACCACCCTGTCATCTTGACCCTGCCTGCCCATCCTGCTCATCCCATCCACCTGGCTGAGCACACCCTACCAACGGTGGTCCTGGGCCGTTCTCCATGGAGACCCCTCCCACGCTGGTGTCTCCAGCGGTAGGTATGGGGCAGACGGGCTGAAGTGCCAGGGCAGTGGAGACACTGACAGCCACAGCCGGAAGGAGCTGCCACCATAGAGGCTGCCAGGAAGCTGAGTCTGGCCATGGTGCTGCCCTCAGCCTGCCACTGTGCCACCCATCCCCTTGGACTACAGTTCCCAGCATGCCCGAGAGCCACGTGTGGGGATAGGACAGGCTGTGCTCCATGCCAGATGGCATCTCCATACCCGGGGCAGTGGGATTGGCCACACACACCCAAACCCAGGCTGTCCCCAACACCTGGGCATGGTGGGGGTAAGGGACCCACCATGGGCCACTTGGAAGGCCACATTTGGCCTGCGGTCTACATTTTGCCCATCTCTGCTCTTGTGTGTTCCAGTCACTCCTGCACCATTTGCAGGAGAAATGACCTGACCATTCTCAACCCTTAGAGCCATTGCCTTAACATAACCATATGAATCAATAGTTTCCACAGATGGTCATAAAGGTTACCTAAAAAAAAAAAAAAACCCCTGCCTGTAAGGTATGGAGCAGCCTTGGCTCCAAACTGGTGAGGTATTTTGCTATCCACTGCATTTGAAAAATACTTCAAAGCCTTTCTTGTTGCCCATACTTAAAATGATGAGCATAAAGGCTTGGTATTTTAAGAAATAATTATGATGATTGCATTTCTGATTTTAAAATATTTTAATCAAGTCATTAAAAAAAAAAATTAAGTGCTATAACATACTGACTGAGGCAGAAGACATGTCTCATCAATATGACCATAACTTGTGGTTTAGCAAAGAAGCACTTGCATTTAAATGAATACAGCTGCCTGTTAGAAGTTGAAAGAGAGAGAACATTTCAAGAGGGAAATGGCTTTATTCTCCTGCCAAAACTCTTGTTTTTAGCAAAAGTCCCTCAACCCAAAACTTGGATTAAACATATATTATTTCCTTTTTTAATGCTTGTTTGGTCATTGCTACTCTAGGATATGTACAGGCACACAAAATAGCAAAAATTATAGAGAAACCCAGGTCCATTAAGTTGTTTTCTTGATTTTTCATTTTGGTTCTTTTGGTAAGCATGTCACTGCATATTTAAATATTAATTTAATATCAGATTATATAAAACAGATACACAAACTGACCAAAGAAATATAACATTGGAAGCATCTTTTCTTCTCCAAATCATTACCATGTGCTAGAGAAAAATGGTTCTATTTAGTATAAAATTTCATTTTTATCATTGTAAGCGAAAATTCCTTGTTTGATGTGGAGAACATGTTTATTTCCACTGATGTGCTTAATGCTGATGTTGGAATTGACATTTCTTCTCTTTCTTTTTTTTTTTTCTCTCCAACCCCCCCCCCCCAAGTTTCTCTAATGATCTTTGGTTTTATCAGCTGTAAAGGAAATGGTCACTTTTGAAGATTTTTTTTTTTGGTCCATGAAACAGACTGATTGACCAATAACACATTAACCTTTATGCCATATATTTAAGAAATTCTTTCTTTCTTCTATTCCAGGAATACTTGGATCTCAGTGGACCCCTTGAACAGTATTCACCCAGTTACCCTGACACTAGGAGTTCATGTTCCTCAGGTGATGACTCTGTTTTTTCTCCTGATCCAATGCCTTATGAACCTTGTCTACCTAAGTACCAACATATAAATGGCAGTGTTAAAACATGAAAAGAAACTATTTTTATTCCATAGAGGAACAGAGAGACAAGAACGCTGACCTACCTACCACAAGAAGAAAAAGATCTTTTCTCCAGGACCCCTATGTTTCTGTTTGTACATATGATATATATAAGGGAAAAAAATACTTGGAGGAAAATAGTCAGAACTTATGTAAAGAATTATATAATTTGGAACTCTAAAATATTCTGCAAGAAGAAGAATGTTTATGGGCCATGTATAGATTCGCTTAACTGCATCAATTTTCTGGCTTGTTTTAAGCCATAATAGACTTTATTTGTACAATGGACCAGTTGGACTTAAGGCAAGCTCTGGGTCTGCCTTTCTTGTTTATTTTTGTAAAATTTGGAGAAAATATATGTTGGCACACACTTATAGAGCACAAATGCAGTATATAGGTGCTGGATGTATGTAAATATATTCAAAATATGTATAAATATATATATATATTATATTTACAATGAATTATTTTTTGTATTGATTTAAAAATGGATGCCCAATCCACCTAGCAAATTAGTCTCTTTTTTTAACAGCTATTTGCTAAATGCTGTTCTTACACAGAATTTCTTAATTTTCACCGTCCAAAGGTGGAAAATACTTTGCTTTCAGGGAAAATGGTATATCGTTAATTTATTAACTAATTGGTAATGTACAAAACAATTAATCGTTTATAGGATTGTTGTTGTTTTTGTAATTTAAATGGCATTTCTATGCAGGCAGCACAGAGAACTAGTAGATATATTGCTCAGACTTTACTAGTTGTCAGATCTTTAAAAAAAAATATTTACAGTATATAACTAATTCTGGGAATTAAACTTTTGATTTCTTTGCATTTTAAACTTCAGCGTCAGATGATTGTTCTTCTCAAAACCAAATCCTTTAACAAGAAGGTATCTTATTTTCTCTATCTTTGATAAGTAGGTCTCACTAAAGTAATAAATTTTAATAGAACTTCCAAGGCCAAAATAGCACCATTATTCTTTGAAAAAAGGAGTGCTTTTAATGAGTTTCTATAGAAAAGAAAGACATTAAGTTGTCTATAACCATAGCAGAAAGTACTGCTTTAAAAGGAGCTGAGCTTCTACACTTGAGTTGCACATGCATCAAATTAACTGGTATCGTCTTCATTGATTTTGATAATAGATTCCAGATCTTTTGGCCTAATAGCATTTTTCAGGATGGTCCTGTATTGTAACTTAAGTTTAAAGAGAAAAGTTATTATAGTGACAATTTGCCATTGGAATATTGCCATCTTTTTAAGGGATTAGTTCATGCTGGCTCCGGAATATATTTCGGAATCATTCCATAATATCAGGCATGGAGCTGGTGTCAAACAAAATGTTGCTGCATTTTTGTCAATTGTATTTAAAATAAAGTATTGTGTTTTTTACTTTCAAAACACCTACTCACACTGGTATAGCCATGCGATATGAATGCAAATTACATTGCTTTACGTATTAAAATTGGGGGGGGAAAAGTATTAAAATCTGTTAACTTTTGTACTGACAATAAAATGTTTCTACAGATATTAATGTTAACATTACAAAATAAATGTCGTGCAACTTATTTAATTTTTTAATTTTTTATGTTTTACCAAAATGGTTCTGTCCTTTAAGTGAGGGGACACTTCATTCCGGCTTCATTGTATACTGTTGACATGTTCAATCAGGAATGGGTTTTGGACCCAGTCTTGGAGTTGAGAGAAGATATGTATGGGTTGGGCTATTACAGAATTGGGGCTTAAGGTTGAAAACCTTTTGAGTATTTGAAAAGATCACAGATTAAGATCAAGCGAAACTTGGTTTAAGGTATCCTCTGTTTTATATCCCCACCAGGTTGTATATACTACACATAAGCTTTTCAAAAAAATTAAATTTTAAGAGTTCATGCATTTTTTTTCATTTCCTCATTAGGATAATATTGATACTTTTTTAATGGAAAACCAGAGAGAGAGCCTGGCCCATTGGGTTTAGGCCACTTACATGAAATGTAGAAACCTCAGGTTCACATTTATACTCCTTCACCCCTTATCTTGTGTCTGTGCCTGTGCCCTCGTCCTCTCTCTAGCTCAGAAATTTCATTGTATACCTGGTGAAGATTTCTGACAAAAGTTTCTTCAAACTAATATACTGCCATCTACACTATATCCAAGATTGTTCCCCAAAGTATTTTTGCTGGTGCTTTGTTCATTTTTGCATTAAATGCCCTAAGGTTTTAGATGTCTGTGACTTATCTGAGGAAGCTCTGCAACAGTTGTGTAAATCTCACTTTTGTTGCTGTACAGTGCACCATTTTCCTTATGTTTCCCTACCATTTCCCTAGTTGAATTCCATAACCACTTTATACTTTGCCAAGTATTCCTTCTCAACCCCCTACTGATAATTTATGCACATGGATGTTGTCACTTGTGGAGCAGAAGTAAAGTACAACCCCAGACAAGTGATATTGAGTAAAATAGGTCATTGGAATCACAGGTTATCTGTTAAATTAAGCAAAATTATAATTATGCTTAATAGCGAAAAATATATTTTGAATACTTTAGTCCATTAATTGGCCAGGAGATCAAAGTACTCGCTTTTTAATTTTGCAAGAGACGTTTGCAGCACCACAAATGATCTTATCTGACCAATGGAACTGAGACTAGTTAAATTTTTTTGTAGCATTTTGGAAGAAAATAATTCAGTAGCAGCTTGGGTAGGAAAGAAATGTACTCTGTATACTCCACAACACTTCATCTAATTGTTCTTCGGATATCACTCATCCAAATATAGGGGTAGTCCAGCCCTGCTTAGCGCACAAGAAAAAAGGATTTAGGACACTAGGTACATGACTGCAGTCCATAGTGAACCTTTCTGCCCTCATTTTTACTTCCCAGCCTTTGTTAGGAAGCTCCACTTAGAATGGAAAACCCTTTCTTCCCTAACTGTTCCCCACTGTTCCCCAAATGGCTTTGACCAGCATAAAAGGTTTGCTTTTGTCAAAGCCTAATATGTGACACACACAAGCTGAACGCTTTTTTCAGTTTCAAAATTATGTCTGAAGGTGAAAGGATGAAGGTTCAGAGTAGTTAGTTCATCCAAGAGAAGGTCCACTCTTGACTTGATCCCGGTATGCAAATAACGATATGGGGCTCTTTAGCAGGAAAAGGTGCAACAGGATCTAGTAGCTAGAAGCTGAACTAGATAAATAATTAGAACACCTTACCCAGAGATGTGGTCAGTTTAACATTACCTGATGCCTGTTTCTTGCTAAAGAGTATCAAGAAGAAAATCAAAGATTATCCTCATCTCTTTGGGTGAATGATGAAGGCACACCAGAATCTGTAGACAAACGCACATAAGGCAGTAAGTCATGTAATTACCACTGCAACCAGCCACCTTTGAATGACTAGGCCAAATGACCAAGTTCCTATTTATATGCAATTCATTCAGATGTGGCCTTAAAAGAGTGTCTAGTGCATGGCTTGGACTCGTGCTTCTGAAGCATTAACTGGTTTGTCACTGAAATATGGTAAACGATATACTGTAGCTCAATCAAAAGTTATACGCTTGGGTGCATATTACTGAATGTACTTGTAACATAATGCAGGAGGTTAGACTTTTGTTATAATGGTTTTCTCTAGCATTAAACAATCCTTGCATTGCAAAACTTAGATGTCTTTGAGTTTCCTAGACAATTGCTGATAGACATCAGCTTTTCTTTATGAGCAGCTTTTCTTCATTACTGATATAAAGGGGAAAAATTTACTGAGATACAAATCTCTCAGGAAATTTTATTCTGTTTTGTTTTCTTTTTAAAATCATTTAAACGCAGTTTTAAAAACGACCGTGGTACAACTAAAAAATTAACTACAACTTGTGGGAGAGGGGAAAATAATCAAGGTTTTGAACACAGAGACTTACTGTCAATGTACTTACCCCTTTCCTACAAGAAGGAGGTTATAATCCCATTCATAATAAATTTATAAATAAAATGTAATTTCTCCTTAAATTAATCAATGCCTATTAATATGGCAAGCAGGAACTCTAACAGTTAATGTTTGTAAGAGGTGTTTTCCCAGCCTCTCCTATAAGTACAGCTCCATACTATAAATTTTTATGAGTCGTGCTGAAAGTGACATTCATGTTAAGAACTGAATGGATTTTGCTTGCAGAGGAACTAAGTCTTTTTCTTCCCCTTACATTTGCAAACATCTTGATGACTTCTTTTTCTTGATTTCCATAAAAGTCCTACCATGGTCTTACGTCACTTTTGCAGGAGAACTCAGGAAAACTTTGCTGTTCTTTGTTGTACTTATCAGGTGTAGTTCACTTTAGTGCTAAATTTAACAAAACAAAGTGGTCTGATCACAGCAATGAAAATTGAAAATTAAGTACTACTTCGTGATATCAGTAAGTAAATGGAGAGGGTAAACCACTGGGAACAAGTGCAGTAAGAAATATTAAAATCACTGAGATAATATTTTATTACAATTTAACTGTAAAGAAAAAAGCCCCAAACCTAGGTGATTTTTAATTTGGTAATACCAAACCATGTGAGCTGCTCGCAAGGTAGTTTAGATGTGGCTGGACTACAGGTTAAAAAAAAATTGGCCACTTCCATCTTTTGATATGACTTTAAATATAGGGGCATGTATGAATGCAGGGATTTGAATCTGACCCTCTACTGCCACCACTCCCAAACTCCTGAGAACTTCAGACTGAAGATTAATTTTTTACAGCTGGCTGATAATTTTCCCATGGAACGTTTTATGATTGACAAATACTGTCATGTGAAACTCAAAATCATCTGCAGGAGTGGGTCTACCTGGATGAAATTTCATTTTGAAAATACTGAAATGGAGCCTTTTGATCTTAGCACATTTTGTTTTGAAGTTTATTTTATGTACTATAAATAAAGTCAAAATTGGACTGAAACATGTGGGGCTTTTATTGAAGTTGCCCCCAAATTTATCCAAAAATATTTTTTTTAATTGTTTTGCTGAACATTTTAAATTTTTTGGTTTTCATTTGACTCAGAAAGAGTAACATTGGAGTTTTCCATAGAATGGAAATTCTAAATTTTAGCTGGATCTTCAAGTTTTTATATTTTACAGAGCTACTTAGTATTTTACAGAGCTACTTAATAAGTGTTGGACATACTGCATTTGTGGTGAGGTACCCAAGAAACATGTTATACCCTATAAGCTGAAGATAAGGATGTACTACTTCCATACTTCCGTTGGATGCAAGACACCTTGAATGGTAGTTAAGGAGAGAGAAAGACCATAATCACAAGTCAACAATGTATTCTCAGGCCATATGATGCTGCCTCCTAAGATCCTAAATAAGGATCCCCCCATTGCTGGAATAGTTTCAGGATGAGATTTAGTACTTTTCCTTCAACTACAATGGCTTTGCACCAATTCTAATGTGGTGCTACTCCTTGAAGTTCAGCCTCCAGTATGTTGTTGTTCTGAGGCAATAAAGAGAGAAGATAGAGGAACAGAAAGGGAGACAAAACTTCTGACATCCCTGCTGTCTCGAGAAGTCTACAACATATATCTGAGCAAGACGGAATGAAAATTTATGGAAAAATCTTGACTGCCAAAGACTGCGTTTTAAAGACATTGCAGAAAGAAGGTAGCCAAGGTACAATATTTTGTCTAGACATGTTTCCCTGGCACAACTATAGCTTTTGAGGTCTATTCAGCAGCGTACAGTGGTTTCTTTTCCAAACCTATGTTGCCACAGCTCTACAAACTGAAAGTTTAATACTATATTGCTGAACTGAACACAATGAGTGATGACTTGAATTAGTATCTGGCAGGTCATAATACTAAACTAAATGTGGTCCTGGAAGAAACGGGTGCAATGGCCCAAAAAAGATGGAGATCCACAGTGGCTGAGTGGCAAATTATTTCATAAACCATAAAGTATCTATAACAGTTGAGGATATACTTATTACAGGAGATGTTAATGCCAATATTTCTGAGCTAAGTTATAAACATTTGTGGCTGACATTTGCCTGGATGATCTGTACTGGGGAAAGAATCAACCTGCAATGGAAGAAGGGGGTGTGTTTTTTCAGGTTGGTTGTTTGTTTCTTTGCCATTTTACAATTGAGGACTGTATTTTGAGTACCTTAGGCTAAGAATAGACATTGCCTATGTCTCTGCATGAATTGTGCCTGTTTTTGTCCAGGAACAGAAATGTTCCATGATTGGCATGTACGCAAATCAGGTCTAACTGGGGTTTAGTGGGCAACTGAATGCACTATCACTTTTCTGCTACTGATGTAACGATGCAATGCTGTAATAACCTTTCAGACATACTTTGTGTGTACTTCTTATCCTGTGTACCTTTGTAGGATTTATTTCAGGACAACAGACATGGATGTCCAAACAGTTACATTTTGTCACATGGTAAAATGGTTTAATCTGGGAGATGTGATGTCTCATAGAATCATAGAAGTGGGGTCGGAAGGGACCTTGTAGATCTTCAAGTCTGACCCCCTGCCTGAGCAGGAGAAAAACTGGGCTCAGATGACTCCAGCCAGGTAGGCATCAAGCCTCTTCTTAAAGACCCCCAGGGTAGGAGCCAGCACCACTTCCCTAGGAAGTTGGTTCCAGATCCTAGCCGCCCTGACTGTGAAGTAGTTCTTACAGATGTCTAATCTAAACTTACTCTCCAACAACTTTTGGCTGTTATTCCTTGTTATGCCAGGGGGCGCTAGGGGAAACAAGGTCTCTCCCAAACCCTTCTGATCCCCTCTAGTGAGTTTATAGACGGTCACCAGGTCCCCCCTCAGCCTTCTCTTGTGAAGGCTGAACAGGTTCAGGTCCCGCAGTCTCTCATTGTAGGGTCTGTCCTGTTGTCCCCAGATCATGCGGGTGGCCCTCCTCTGGACCCTCTCAATGTTGTCCACATCTCTCCTGAAGTGGGGCACACAGAACTGGACACACTACTCCAGCTGTGGCCTGACCAGTGTCGTGTAGAGGGGGAGGATCACCTCCTTGGCGGTTGTAACTTTTGTAACTTTAGCTTTCCCTGACATTGAATGAAGCATTTGACTTCGGTAGTCCAAAGATTTTTTCCAAATTAAATGATCTCATGAATTTGTGGTAAATGCAGTACGGAAGTAAAAGGAACCATGACGCACACAATGACACAAATGCAAACACACTCCACCTTTCCTTTACTGATACTCCTTGCAAAATAACACTTAATAGCACGCACATTCATGGAGATAGGTTGTACTGGTCAACATAGAACAAACTCATCCTTGCATAACTCCCTGGTGTAACTTATGCTCAGAATTTACACATGGCATGAAACTGTTTTGGTTGACGATTTTACATGGGATGCACAAAGGGCACTGTGCAGCCTGTTCTCCTACCAAAGGCAGATGGAGTTTTGCTGTTGGTCTCACTGGGTGCATCTGTATGTGAAATTAAGGTGAAATGATAAACTCTGGAGCAGTCAGAGCTGGAGTAAACTGCTCCAAAGCATAGCGTCTACATGTGTGCCCAGAATGGCAGCAATTTGAGCTGACAGAGGGCACAGGGGGTCAGTCTTGGGTGGTTGTGGAGCTGGCTGGGACACGAGGGTGCTGACCCTTCAGAGCTGTGTGGGTGGGTGGCAAGCAGGAGTCTGGCCCCCACCCTTTCACCATTTATACGTGTGTTTCAGTACAGCAAAGTATTCTGTGATAGTGCTATCTTTGACAGTACTATTTCATGGCAAAGTTAATTAGTTTACTGCGCCCAAATGCCAGTGCATGTGTAGACTGTGATGCTTTACTGCAGAGCTAGTCCCCTTCATAATAAAGCACATGTGTAGATGCTCCCACTGAGTACAAAATGAACTCCATTGCATGTAGTTATGAAAATTAGTTCAGAAACGAGAACATTCTCAATGCAGTATGGTTGATGCTTTTTGGTGTCAATGATCACATCATGTCTTTGTACTCCTGTCAATACAATTTGGACTGTCATATGGCAAAAAGAAGTCATTTCTAAAATCACAGCAAAGCCACTGCACAGAACTGCTCAGCACTTCCTATAAAAACATAGAAGGTGATTCCACTCCTCCAGAGAATCTTCAGGAAAGACTGACTTAAGGACTTGAGCTCAGGGGAGAATGATATTTGACTCCCAAAATGGACACCATGCTCAAAAGAGAAGGTGCTACAAGATAATCTTCACACTAGGATTTGGTTTCAATTCAAAGTCTGCACTTACGAACGTTTCTGCTCATTCTACCTCTGCTGGTGCTGTGAAGCTGCCAACGTGAATGCCTGTATGATTTATCTACTGTGAAACTGCCAATAAATATGAAATAAATTTGCCCTCTAGGCAACTTTGTGCAGACAACTTTTTGTTCCATTTATTTTCTTTCATTAATCATTGGTCTTTATTTTTTATACCAGCTTTTTTACCTGAGCTTCATTTTTTTTCAATATTGAAAATTATTTACATTTTTAAATATTAGGAGTGGAAGAAATTTATCATGGTACTTGCTGATTTGCAAAACACTTCTTGCCTGTTTGTAAAAATGTTGCTACCTTTAAAAATGATAAAGTTGGTTAAAATGTCAATTATTTCCATAACGTTTGTTTAAACTTATTGGTAGGGCCCTACCGAATTCACGGTGAAAGTAGGCTGTGCTGAGGTTCCTTTAATCTTGCAGGTTCCCCTGTGCAACCCCCTGCCCCCAACCCCCTGCCGCTGATTGGTGGAAGGGACCCACTTGCAGCTCACTTCTGATCGGTGGGGAAGTGAAAGTCATGGGTTTAAACATGGCACCATTTTTGCCTCCCTGCTGCTGATTGGCCAAGGGGCCCTGGTGGCCCCACTGCTTGCTGCTGATTAGTGGGGAGGAAAATAGCACCATGTTTAAAACTGCAGCTGTCACTTCCCCACCAATCAGTGAGTGAGCTGCCAACCAGGACCCCTCCACCAATCAGCGGTGGGAGGGGGAGGGGTGCAAGGGGAACCTGAAAGATTAAAGGAGCCACAGTGCAGCCTGCTTTTGCAGTGAATTCAGTAGGGCCCTACTTATGGGGATAGCTGTAAATCAGCCTAATTTCAGGGGTGCTATACTGCTTTATGCCAGTTACGTATCTGGCCCATGAAGTTGGCTCTAATTTTTTTAATATTCAACAGCACTCCCAAAGTGCATGCAATTCTTGAAGGATCTGCTCCCTTCTTAAATATGCATAATTAATATTAGATCCTGTCCCATCTATGGATTGCTAAATCATGAAGCTACAAATAATGTAACTGCTCAATATTCATAATGCACAAACTTTTCAGATATTTCAATATATATTTTGTCAACAGAGTCCGTAATAGAAATGTGTGCATTTGTGAATTAAACATTTTTTCCGTAGCGCTTGGCAATGTTTTGTTTGTTACTTTCACTTGAATCTGTGTTCACAGACGCTGTGTTTATCCTCGGTTTAATGATCTGGAAGCAGCATTTATAGCTCAGGCTAGTTCTGACAACTCTTTAAAATCACTCCCAAATTTTACATCCCATCTCTTATCCAGCACTAATTGCTTTAAATGTGAAGGATGTCAGCTCCAAACCAAATGGCGAAATCATCCAGTTCTGGGCCTTCTAAGAGTCGATAAACTTTTTCACATACTGTATTGGCGCAGCCAACTTGTGTATCTGTGCCGACCAGCCATCCCTCCTGCCCTGCGATGTTGCAATAAACATGAAGGGAGAATCTGCTGTGGTTTCCCTTATGCTCTGGCTTGTGGTAAATGGATAACAAGTGAAAATACAACACTGTTAATTGCTTTTGATTGTACTGTACATGCTTTCTGTCTGGGGCCCTCCTCCTCCCACACCTTCCCCCCAACTCCAATCTCCTACCAAAGCACATGCCACATCAGTGGTTCAAAAATATTTGTCTTCAAAGGCTTTCATATTTTGGGAGATTTCTTTGTAACTCTACAGACAGCTGGTGCTCCATTAATCACCCTGCTGTGTTTGACAATTGGTAGATTTACAATACTGTGTTTATGAAACAGAATGCAATTAAACATAATCAATCAGTTCAACCAGGGTTTCCAGATAGTGCTCGTGGAATCTATTTCAAACATCCCTACAAGTGGAGTGGCCCTTCTAGAGGCAGTGAGGAAAAACAAAGACAATATGTTAACTTTAAATACTGTTTTCATTCACTCAGAAAACAGATCTTAAATGAGGCAAAGAGAGAGAGAAAAAAAAGAGCTTTCTGCTGCTTCAGTTCATTTCACCTTGTGAGGGGGGCACAAAGGGGACCAGCAAAAATTGTAAATCTCCAGGACTTAAGCAATTCCTGGGGACAAAGAGTTGTCCTATGTCTTGAGTAGGACAACAATCTTGGATAGTATGTCCCTTGGGGGAAAAAGTTCCTCGCTAATACACACCAGCAAAAAGAACTTATGCAAACCCTGGAAAGCCATTTGTCACCCGCGTAAACCTTTGTTTGGAGTTCCAGTTCTATTGATTTCCACAGTATTTTTCCCCTCGGAGATCTCTCTGATTTCCAGAAATCTTCCCAAAGAACAGAAGCAGCCTAACTTCTTGTTGCTGTTAAATACAATATTATTTCTCAAAGTAATTATAACAATTATGTAATAATATAAGTTTTGAAGATCAGATCCTTTGTTCCACTGTTTATCCTGGGAGGAGGAATTTGCAGAGTTCTGTGATATTATACTATAACAAATGCAGTGTCAATATTATTATGGTGGTGGTTATACCTACTGCACAGTGGCATGCGATTAATCTGTGTGTGTGTGTGTGTGTGTGTGTGTGTGTGTGTGTGTGTGTGTGTGTGTGTGTGTGTGTGTGTGTGTGTGTGAAGGAACAGTTCTGGAGAAAAATGGAAGTTATTTGAGTAAAGCCTGTGTTATACATGGTCTTTCCTTATTGAAATCATTCCAGAAACATCCCCATATAGAATGGTGCTGACAATGACCCAAACCCTCTAGGCCAAAGGGAACGTTTCTGGTTATTATAATATTGGTGAAAGAGGACAAGATTCATCATACACACGTGTGTGTGTGTGTGTGTGTATTTATATATTTGGGTTCTTGAAATGTATAAACCCAGAACTGAAAGCCTTCCTGACTCCTATTTATATGTTAGCTCAGTGGTAAACCTTTTGCACTCTATGGCTGCGTCCAGATAAGCATGGACGTGCTGCACATGCAGGCGTTCCCCATGGTGTACTTTGCAGTATGAGGGGGTTTTTTGACCCCAGAATCTCCTGGAGTCAAAAAAAAACCCCATGCCTAAAAAAAAGCAGGGTGGCGCATGTGGTAGCAGCACATGCCGCCCAAAATCAGAGCCTCGCTGGCTGGAGCCACAGTTCAGCTGCTATCCAGGCTCCCTGCTGCAGGACTGCCATGGTTGCAACTCCTGGAGGCCCCCAGGACCTCAGGTAAGGCCTCGGGGGCCAACGTAGTTGCTGGTCCCAGCCTCCCCTACCCCCCAGAAAAACATGCCGCGTGCCAGAGCGCATATGGCAAAGGCGTTCCCTGGGGACAAGTAGCAATGGCACAAGGTGTGCTGCTGCTACTTGTCCCCAGGGAAATGCATGTTCCCACTTGTGGGGATGTGCCTTATGTGTTCTTCATTTGAGAAGTGAGGAAAGACAGCCCTGAAATAACTGGGAAGTTGCTTTAAATAAGTCTAGTTCAGCTACTTTATCGCTCAGCCTACACAATGCTATGGTTCCACTTGTATTTGAACTTCCAAACAACCTAGTGTCCTGAGGCAGCCCAGCTCAGATAATCACAGTTACAGGGGTCTAGATAGAATCCAGCATGTGTGTATACTAAATGAGAGGTGGTTAGCTATACTAGTCTGAAGTCAGGTAGAAGACAGGATAGATTTGCACCTTTATAGACTAACTGAATCAGAGAGATATACCTGATTCAGTTAGTCTATAAAAGAGAGAAGCTTCTCTAAGCAGCAGACTTACTTCATCAGATATTTCATCCAGATGCCCATAGCATCTGATGGAGTAAGCCATTGTTCATGAAAATGTATGCTACACAACACATCTCTGATTTAGTTACTCTGTATGATACAAATCTATCCAGCCTTCAGTACAGTAAATGCCATTGAAAACAGGCCATTTGCCACTTACATTTAACAGAGTATTTGCGAGAGTTGATGTACTAAGGATGTACTAAGATCCTGTACAAAAGATGTATGCAACAATATAGTCAAGTCCTTTCTTAACTATTGGCAACGTGTGTATGTATTCTAGTATTTTACTTTGAAAGGTGAGAAATATTTGAGATGTGGAATGCCATGTTTTTAGAAAGCAGTTTTGAAAAATGTGCATCATGGACACAGTAAAGTTAATTTTCAACATTGCTATAAAAATGTAGCAATTAAAGTTTCCATACTGTATTGTGAAGCATGGAATTATCCAAAGAAGTTAGAGTGCAGCTTTTGCTCCTGTGGAAATGTCTAAACATATTTGATAACATGATGAACATCTCAAATATTGAGACATTAGTCTGCATGGAATTAGCATCATATATGTATCCCTCATGAGTTAGTGTTCAGGGATAATTAATTACATATGAGTCCCAGACAAAAGCAATATGCTGACCTTTAAATATTCACCCACCCATATGAGAACGTAGTGCCAACAGCTGCCTGGAGAATTGTTACAACTCTGCTAGGCATGCCAGTTTTTGGCACACGTGGAAGTAGGACAGTGAGAGGTGGAAAGGACAGTAATGTACTTTAGACAATTATTGTTTCACACAGTTAGAAGGAAAAGATTCCTATCAGCCTGGGATCTGTAGGGCAACCAGTATGTCTTAACTTCACATACAACATGTCTTAATGTTAGTGTGACTTACATGACACTAATGCCACGCTGGTTCAGGCCATTGTCCATCAGGTCTAGTGTCTTATTCCTAGCAACGAGCAATATCTGATGCCTCAAAGGGAGGGATCAGAAACCCACAGCAATATAGGGGCCAAATGTCCAGTGCTGTACTTTGGGAGATAAGGTAGGTTTCTTTCTGACCCTATCAGTTTACACCTTGGAGCCTGAGAAATAGTGATTTAAGTTTAGAATAAATATTGAAATGCAAATGCTAAATCAGTCTTGAAGTTCTAAATCCAGCCAAAGTGTTAGACTTTGTGACCCGAGACAGCAGTGAATTCCACAGGCTGGTACCTGCTGTGCAAAGGAATTATTTTCTTGGATTTGCTCTAGGTTTACATTCATTTTGCTAAGTAGCCCTCGAGTCCTTTAATAAGAGACAGTGGACCAGGGAGGGTTGAATTACTTCCTACTCTTCATTACCTTGAAATACCTGTGACAGTTTCCTCTGAAATGTCTATGTTTTATAATCTTCATGTTTAAATTCCTCCATACCTCCTAAGCAGCCAGGTTCACTCAGAAAACATTGCAATATAAGACCTAACCACAGTAAAATTACTTAATTGTTGCTCTGTGAAAAAAACCCACCAAACAACCCCCCCCCCTCAACCCTCCCCCTCAACCCTCTATTTTTTACAAAGAAATAAAATACCAACAACAAAAAAAGCCTCGGTTGTGATTAGAGGCACAGGCTAATGGCTGGGCTGTAAGCTGTGTTAACTAAGTAGTAGTAGAATTGGCAGATGCTGAGATTCACAAATGTGTCTTTAAATCTTTCTACTACTGCAGAGAGGTCTCAAGGCTGCTGTACTTCAGCAAATATAATAGTCATGGGAAATCCCATTTCCAGTTAGCTTTGTCTGACCTATAATCACATGCTGATCCAACATCTGTCACTTAGGTTTGTCAGCCAACGTTTGTGTGGACACTTCTTTTTATTAGAAGGCATACAATGGGTTCTGAGGAACTACAGAACAACATATGTTAGAAAAAATGTTCTATCAATTTCTATATTGAGAGTGAGAGTTCAAAAGAGAACTTAAATGCGTATCAATTCTTGTAGCAACTATCAGTGTAGGATATGATAGAAGTGTGCTTAATGGACTGCATCACTGACCACAGCAAGTTAAACCAGCTGATTCACTGGGGCTGAATTTGGCCCTTAATCTGAATCCTAAAGCAGGGATCCAATTAATTAAATAAACAAACCCAACCACTTACTTTGCAGAGGGCTTATTTTCATTTCAACTCGATTTGACATGGTATTAAGACGTCTTAGCTGCCTTACGGGATTGATCATGAGCAAAAGAGAATTCAGCCTTTCCCATGAGCCATTCTTCCTCTGTAGTGGAGGGAATGGCTGTCTTCCTTGGATTTCTTGAGCATAATTTAACAATCCTTGCAGCAGCAGGATGCTGGCTGTCATGACCCCTCTGCTTTATCCATGGTAGATTAAGGTATTATGTCTTACTGTTGTGTTAGAGTTGACCGTGTGTGTTTGCTAATAAGTTAGACCAGAGGCATGAAACTCATTCAGATGAGGTTTGCTGGGCTTATCTGTAGGCTGGATCGAGACTATACACGGGCCCAGTACTCAGGGCTGGTTTAGCATGGGCACTGTATGCAGCATTTGTCACAGACCGACCCCCTTTGCTGTGTGCTGTGCCTCTGGCACCAGCTCCACTTAGTGCGCCAGACTGGTTCTGCCAGCTTACAGGGTCAAGAAAACTAGTCAGTTAATAGCTATTCTAAGAGCAGAACAAGGGGTTACTGATTTCTACTTGCTTCTAATGGCTAGCCAGCACTTGTAGTGCTTTGGCTTCCTTGATGTTGCACCTCCATTCTCATCTAGCATGAGCTATCTCTTTTCAGTCCCTGAAGGTATTAAGTACCTTAAGGTCTTTTTTTTTTTATGTTGTCCATCAACCATTGGTAAGGCCTACCTCAAGGATGTTGCCCTATCAGTTGATGATAATAGATACTTTTGATGTTTCTCAATTCCTTTGCTCTCACCACATGGCTGAGCCATGCTAACTGCTGTGCACACACAACACTTGTAATGAGGAACAGTTCCATGATATTTCATAGTTCTTCATTACTTCTTTGCCACCATTTTCCCCTTATTTGGACTTTCACTGGTTTAGCGGGGGTTAACTTGGTCTAAAAAATATTATTCAGTTCTATTACAGTTGCAGAAGTTTTAAATGAACAGGTCTCCTTTTTTAGCTATCAGTGGGCACATCCACACATGCAGGCATGTGCACTTGCAGAAACTCAAATAGGAGTGGCATAAATTTGAACCAGGGATTAAGCACACGTGCCTGGACATGCAGTTTGGTATGGAGCAAACTGTGCCACTTGGGGCAAAATAACCCTGCCCAGCTCCTCCCAGATCTGTAGCCAGGAGAGCTAGAGCCTGGGGCCAGCACCTATGCTGGCCCCAGCAGTATAAAAACCTGCCCTGGTGAGCAGTTCAGGACTACTTGTCCTCAGGAGCTTCTGAGGGCCATCACCATGGGCATATATGTGGTGAGCTTCATGGACACCACATGGTCTCCTGCCCCTTCTGCACATAACCCTTGAGTGCGCCAGGCTGCAGGCCCTCCACCTCTACCTCAAGCCTTCTCTTGAGGTTCTGGTTGAATTTCACCCCCCACCTTTTTGTTTTTGGTCACCCCATCCGTGGCCCACCAAGTCCTGGGACCTCCTGGTCAATCTCCTCCTGGCCCTGGCCAAGTGAGCCCTGTACTTGACCAGGAAGGAGGCTCTGGCTGGGAAAGTGCCCGGAGACTGCGGGGCCACTTTCCTCTCACTTGTCCATGCATGTTTCTGGGAAGAGTACCAGTGGGCAGCGTTCACCAGCTCCTTGGATGCTCTTGAGGACTGGTGGGTACAGCCCAGGGGGCCCCTGCTCAGTGTCCCCCTCAGGTGCACTTATTTTCACGTTTTGACCCTTTGACCCACACAACACTCCTATCCTGTTTTTTTCATTAGTTGTCCCAAGAATTTAGTTGTTCCATTTGTCCATTAGCCCCCATAAAAAGGGGCTACTAGTTAGTAAGGTGGGCCTTCCCCATGGTAATTGGAAGGACAAATAGGAGCTTCTGAGGCCCGGTCACTTAGTATCTGGGGTCCCTACCCCTTGTGCCAGCTGAACTGTTGAAGCAGCCCTAACCTGGAGTGGCTCCTGCAGCCTCTATCCACTGCAGCAGTCTGGCGGTGGGGGCTGCTGCCTGGCTGTTACCTGCTGCCACCTGAGACAGCATCTGCCCCTTGAACCTGCAGCCTCAAGGCTGCGCCCCTGCCAGACCTGGATTGGGTGCCCCCACTCTGCCACCTGGGCAGCTATTTCCCAGATCATGTGCTCCTTGTGGTGTCTCACTTTGAACTGTCAAAGCATGTCACCATGGCCAAGAGGTCAGCCACCTTGTCTGCCCTCCAGTTGGTCCCCAGTTCTGGCCCTAGACAGGCTCCTCTGCACAGGTCACACCACTTATCTCACCAGCAGAGATCCTGGTGTTCCCTGTTTTTGAATTGCAAATACTCTGATAAGAAATCCAAATCCTCTCATTAAAATACCCAAAATAGTATTCTTCCGCTACTAAAATGAAACACCACTATATATAGAGAGATCAGTTGGGCAATGGTTTATTGATATATTTACAAGTGTAAAGCAATTTGGAGGGGGTGGGTTGGGGGAGTTTGTGGGTGGGTGTAGGTTTGTGGGGGTGAGGTTTGGGGAGTATGGGGCTTGTGCGGGGGTTTGGGGTTTGTGGCTGGGTATGAGTGAGGGGTTTGTGAGGGTGGCTTGGGTATGATGTGGGTGGACTGTGGCGGGGCTGTGTGGGGGGTGCTGCTCAGGAGGGGTGGGTCCCCTGTCCCTCCCACAGGGTGAAGCCCCCTGCACATCACATGGACTGCCCCCCTTGCAGAGCCCACAGCTTTTCCCCACAGGGACCACAGCTCTCGCACAGGGTGCATGCTTCCCCACAGTGCCCACATGCCCCTCCCCGCAGGGCCCACAGCTCACCCCCGCCAGGCCCACAGCTCACCCCCGCAGCAACAGCGGTCATAGGGCACTCAGGGCCCACTGCGTCCAGAGCCCCCAGCAGTGCAGTGTGGCCCCAGTCACTCCAGAGCTGGTGCCACCTGTGTTGCTCGTCACAGGGCCAGCCTGGTGCAGTGCAGCACCGTGCCATATGGCTTCACGAAGCTCCAGGACTGCTTGGGCTGTCACCTGGGTCCCAGCTCTGCTCACAGGGTTCATGTGTCATGACAGGCTGGGTCCTGCCTCCATGGATCTGGCCTGGCTTAATAGCACATGGGGCCCCTGGAGGCAAGACCTGGTCCAGTGTAACACATGGTCCCTACGAGTGGGGCCGGGCCCTGGGTGACAGCCCAAGCAGGCCCAGGGCTGCCTAAAGCTGCACGGCTTGGTGCAGCGATGTGCCAAGCCAATCTGGCCCCAGGACAAGCAGCACAGGTGGCACCGGCTCTGAGGTGATTGGGTCCATACTGCACCGCTGGGGGCTCTGGCTGCAGCAGGCCCTGAGCACACCATAGCCACTGCTACTGCGGGGGGAGCTGGGGCCCTACAGGGGACCCACGCCCCCCCCGACCAGCCCCCCACACAACCCCCACAAATCTACAGCCCCCCCACACCTAGGCCCTACTTAGTGGGGACAGTGCCCCAGTCACAGCCTTGCGCCATTCCTGCTTGCCCCGCACGTGAAGGCAGCATGTGAGGGCAGCAGGGGGTACCACAGAGATGCTCTGGCTGGATGCTAGAGTGTCTCTGGAGGTCTGAGCCCCGGCTTGCCTCACAGGAACTATGCCCTGCGCCATTTTTTTCTGGGGTGTTTTTATTTGATACCTGGAAATCTAGGTATCAAATTTTGAGCCTGCACTGCAAGTATGCAGTGTGGGGAACATTTTTTCATTCTCAGTGTGCCTCTTGTGGCATCTAAAACCAGTATGAGATGCTGCAAGAAGCACACGCGTGCTTGTCTGGATGCGCCCAGCAAGGTTATTACACACCTAAATGAATCGGCAGATAAAATTACACTAGAAGCCAATCTGCTGCTGTATGGCTCAAAGCAGAGATCACAGCCAGTTTAGGAGGTCAGAGCTGCACAACAAACTTACTGTTCTTGCTAACAGCCCCCTCAAGCTTACTACACTGTCCAGGTGGACTGACCATTACCGGAGGCAGTTTAGCCACATCTCTGAGTTGCTGCAGTTGGGCTAATTAGTACTGTTAAGTGACAATGCCAGTTGGCTTGCCCTTATGCTAATTGCCCTACCTGTTACGCACCTTCCAGTTACACTCCTTCACTCCTGGAACAGTATAGTGTGCATGAATTCAGGCTGATGCACATGGTAAGTTAAATGTGGCTAGGAAATTGTCAGAAGTGATAAGAACTCTATTGTCTGAGTCATTTTGCAAATAGCACACATAAAGGTTTTAGAAGTATAGCCTTGGGGGACACTCCTGTTTCAGTAGGTACTAGACTACCTAATAAGTCTTTGCTCAGTGAATCATAGATGCAGAAAATAATAGACTGAGAATTGCTGGAATTGCCTGATGTCTTCCAGGTGATGGATTTAGCCTCCATGCCAGTATGGGACAAATGACCTCAGAGGCATCTAGATGCAGCAGTTGTGCTTGGCATGTTGTAATCATTTGATAATGTTCCCCAGATGAACTTTAAACCACTCTTGCATGTGACTTTGTGAACTTCTTGCCACACCCCTTTACTTCACCTCATTATTAGATTTTCTCCCATTTGAGCATATCTTTCCATGCAAAAGCTATTGTTACCTTAATTACCTTTGTAGTAAATGAGAAACACCTGTAGTGCATGCAGCTCCAAAAAGCAATGCAAATTCCAGAGGCATTTACTGACAGCAGTGCCATGGCTTCAGATTTCAGAAACAGTGGAGAGGGATGGAGGGGATGAGCTACTAGCACGGAGTTGGGGTTGCTGCTGATCTTTACTATTGTTTACCCTGAGGTTGAGGATCTTTTGGGTTTAGGGGATTGCTTTAGTTTGTAAACTGAGTTATTTTGTAATGGCTCCAGGCTCATCTGCTGTTGGTACGTAGAAAAGAAACAGTCACTGAAAGCAGTCAAGCAATAATGACGATGGTTCAAAATCTTTTGAGACTTTGTACCTTTAAATCTCTCAAGAAACATAAGGCTGGCTAGATTCTTGATTATGTTAAAGACCCCTTATGCCCCTCTCACTGGTAAACAGCTGTAAAAGTTAGCAGATCCTGTCACTATGGAGTATCTCAGTTGAGGAAGAGTCCTTGAATATGACATATAAAAGCTCTGCATCACCATGTTTGACCTTTTGGCATTGGGGCCACACTGAAATAGCATGAAAGAATGGAAATATCTGAATAGCATTGCTTCTCTGGGCTTATGGAATGACCTGTTGAAGCTGCTTCTTTCTATAAATGTTATAGGGTTTGATTATAATCATGTGTTTTGCTTTACCCTATAGCCCCCACAGTTCAATGATTTCAGCTTTATTTCTGTTATAGGGACTTTGATCAAAGAAATACACTTAACCCACTACCACTTAGACTTTCAATACTGTTATAAAGAGCCTAGGACTTAAAACACTTACCCTGGAATTGGGAGACCCAACTCTTAATTCTTTCCTCTGCCTGAGGGCATTGCAATTGTGCCACTGTTGAGAAAAGTATTCACCGCACTATGTAGACATGCCATCTTCCTTGAAGCCTCCACAGATATCCTTGTATGTCATTACATTGTGTCATGCAGTGGTACTTTTAATAGCCAATAATTATCAAACTAAAACATAGAATGCAGAAGAGAGTAGCTTAAGAACCTTCTCCTTTTCCTCCTTGTGCATCAGCAAAATTGCTTTTCCAAGCTTCGATCTTTTTATGCCTTTGAAACCCACAAATGGCAAATAAAAACACTTCCAGAATCCTCAGCTAGATTCTGCAGCTGGCTACCAGATTTGCTGAAATAATTAAAACCTTTAATTAAATAATGTAAAGCAGGAAACAAAGTCTTTGCATTTGGTTCTAGCTTTTTAACACACCCACAGAACACAGGGACAATAACTCACATGTCATGTGAGTTTATTTGCTCCCTTTGTAAGGAGTAAGGCTGTAGATCTGAAGATCCGAAGTACGCATTTAATTTAAGCTTCATTAAAGCCCCCTTTGAATGTTTACTCATCACCAATTCACTTATAAATACAATTCACTTGGCTGCCTGCCTTGGTGTCTTAGATTTTAACCATCTTCTCACCCCCACCTCTTAATGGCTGGATATTCTTAGTCTTATATTGGACACTGTGTACTCAATAAGAAGTCAACAATTCACTTTTTGGAACTCAAAATGGCGAAAAGTTTAAATCAGACTGTGGCTCATAGCAAGTGGCTCTTTTTCCTTCAGAGAAAACTAACAAGCTATCCAAACACCAGCAGATGTGCAGTTATAAATCAGTAATCAAAATGTACCCTCAACAGCCAAGTACATTACTGTATGTATCCATTATATCTTGATAATCAAGCCCTTTACGCTGCCTGACATGTCCAGTCAACACATTCATTCTTGTGTTGAAACTACCTTTTGTGGCTGTACTCCATCACTGGAAAGTCTTCTGCTGCAGCAGTGTCAGGCAGTCTCAAGTTCCTTCTATCCAGGTACCCTGCAGGTAGCCAGGACAGATCCACCATCACAGATGAGATGTAGGGTGTTAGGCAGAGAGAGGAAATGGAAATAGATTCAGATCATGACCCCTTACAGTTTCATTGGCTGGGTGTTTATGGTGCACCCAACAATGTTCCCTGGCAGGTTCAATGGCCTTCCCTGGTACCGGTGAGTGTGTACAGTACTGGAGGTCTATCAGGATAAATAGAAGAGTTCAATTTCAACATAACAAATACCTGTCAAATAAAAGGAAACTATTAGGGCTGTGTGAAACAGCACCATTTCGTTTTGACTTCCATTTCACCGTTTTGGCGGGACAGAGTTTTGAAAGTACTGTTCCATTTCGTTTCGTTAAAACTGTTTCGATGCTGTTTTGACATTTCGCCCATAGGCTATAAAGGGGAAGCATGAAACTGCCTACAACTTTGCATTTCTTGCCTGGCTTGGATGAGACTTGTAGGGATGGTAGCACCTTCTGAGGGCATGAAGCCTGCCAAGTTTCAAGGAGATAGGTGCACAGGTTTCTGGGAAACTACGCCTCAAACTGTTCAAAGCAAAACTTGTGACGCTTGCCAGTAGCAGCAGCCTCCTGTCGTCTGGTCGGTAGGTCTGGGGGTCTACACCCCCAGGAGGGCTGTGGGGCTGTGCTGGACTCCTCCCAGGGGTGTGGGACTTCGGATCTGTGCGCCAGGTGGCAGGAGGCTGCTGCTGCCGCCTCCTGGGACTACTGGAACTGGGCATAGCCTGCACCCAGCATCGGGAAGATTGGTGCAGCCACTGGCCTGAGGCAGCAGTGACAGCCTCCTGGCATGTAGATATGGGGGCCTATGCCCCCCCAGGAGGAGTCTGGCACAGCCCCACAGCCTTCCTGGGGATGCAGATCCCCGGATCTGCTTGCAGGATGACAGCATGCTGTTGCTGCCGGCTGGGTCAGTGGCAGCACCAATCTTCCTGGCACTTGGCACAGGCTGCACCCAGAGCCGGTCCCAGCCAGCAGCAGCCTCCTGTTATCCGGTGCACAGATTGGGGTCCTGCACCCCTGGGAGGACTGCAGGGCTGTGCTGGACTCCTCCCGGGGGGTGCTGCCCCCGGATCTGCACGCTGGATGCCAGGAGGCTGCCGCTGCCAGCGGGGATGAGCGCTGAAGCCAAGTAAGCCTGGTTTGAAACTTGAAACGTTTTGAAACTTTTGAAACATTTCGAGTGCCCTTCTTTTGTTTCAAAGCTGTTTCAAAGGCTTTTCTTTTGTTTCAATTTCACTGTTTTAAGCTCAAAATGCATCAAAACAGCTTCAAAATGAAACACCTGGTGACATTTTGCACAGCCCTATAAACTATAACACAGCTGAAAGGACTAAACTTTATTAAAAGCCATAGTGGCTAAAGGTAAGGCATCTTTGGCAAGAAACTTTCATCTTAAACTGCCCTCACTAAGATAACTCTGTGTACCGTACTTCACTTTCATACGGGGAAGGTAGACCTCCTCTTGCACTCCCACTCCCCCACACCCACATCTCTATGAAGCCAGCAGATTGACTGCTTTCTCTTCACCTCTGTAGAGTGTCTTTGGAGCTATGAGGTGACCTGGTTCATATAAGATGACTTGTATGAGCCCATCCTCTCTTTCCTGTCCCTTTACTTTCTGTCCTTTGCTGTAATAAGTTTTTGAATGAGTTCCTAACTTTTCTTCTACAGCTTTCTGGCTTGCTTGAGGTGTCTGGCTTTTCTCTATAAGTTGGCAATAGAGGTGGTGAACATGAATTCAGTGCTTCCAGGCCTTACACTGCTGGTTCAGAAGACTGACTGTCTGGCCTTCAAAACTAATGATTTTTAAAAGTATAGCCATCCTGGGTAATAGCAGGTGCCTCAGCTACCTTTTCTGCTTAATGGATTATTTTTCATGGATAAGAAAGCTCAAGTTCCTGATATGGTGAAGATCCTTTCAGAGCTATTAACTTCTGAGAACACAACTGGAGGGGCACAAACGCAATGGCCCTGGTGAAGGTTGCAATAGAAGAACCTAAATAGAATGGAGAAAATACAAGAAATGCAGCCAAGGGAGCATGACGTTTGTGGAAGCAGTGCTGTTTGAAAGGGATCCTTGTCCTAGGGCCATTATGATTCTTCTCAGCCTTCCCTTGATACCATGTTTGTATGCGAATATTATTAAGGCTTAGTATTGCTGCCCTGTTGAAATAAATAAGGGTGACTACAGAGATTGACTCCAATCTCATGAGTCTTGCTGAAGCAAGCTAAAATGTGTCTTTAATATTTTACCACATTATTCAAAAAGCCTTTTTTACTGCTCCAGCCATCCCTTCCAAAAGTTCTCTTCAGCTGTAGCTGACCACAGGGGACTGTTCTCATTTAGTTCTTTCCCAAGCCAACATGGTTTTAGCCCTGCACTTTGTTACCGTGTTTAAAGGTTACCGGCTCTCAAGCATTGCACTATGAAATGTAGGCTAGTTTAAGGAACACTAAATATGAAATAGGCCCATAAGTTATAACACTTTGTATTGTCCTGGATATTTTTCACAATTTTGTTTTTTTCTAACTGAATGTAGAACTCATTCAACTGGACCAGTGACAATGACTTGATGCAGGCATACACCTGAATCATAACTTGCCAATCTCTCTCTTTGATTCAGATGTAGGCTTCTTAAGACTTTTCATTGTGTTCATTGGAGTAACAGACACTCTATTTTGTGACACATGGAGCAACAGAACAGGAATGACAAATTTAGATTCATTTGAAAATTCAACAAAAGTTTCTGCTATGAAATGCAGCAGACATGGAGCATGCACTAATTAACTATCTTAGCTGGACCATATCCCATGTTTTGAAGATAAGTGTTCCATGCAAAGGCACTGGCTAAGTCTCCCAGTGTTTCCAAAATGATATCAAAACTATCAAACCTAAAGCTCAGGTGATATTGTGCAACTGACCTTTGTAAACCACTCCTATAAGTTCCTTTCGCTATGTAATTTGCTAACTGTATTAAAATACATATAACAGGAGATGTAGAAGAGAGCATGTGTGTGACTTTCTGACCTCACAGCTGCATTCAGGGAATCATATCCTTCAGTGATTTCTTTTATACAAATCTGCATTCAGTTAATTTTTTAAAAATGTATTCTGAGCATTTGCCGAAATGAGAGTCAGATACGGAGTGTCTTCAGTGTGTGCTAGCAATGGATAAACAGCTTCGATAGGAATGAATGAACCTTATTTCAGAGAAAAATGGGTTGATTTTATTTTTCTTTAGAACACAAATATTGCTTGTGCCCATAAAGTCTCTGAACACTGAATATGGTAAATATGTCATTTCTAGGCGAGCTTGGCTGATGTTCTTTGAATGTCACATTCCATGAAATAGAGGTTCAGTGAATCATTCTAGTTTGTCAGAGCAGCAAGGATATTGGGGATATTTTGGACCAACTGTATGGTTGGGAGAGCTATTGGAAGAGCTTTTGGGTAACAAGTGCCCTCTCTCAGGTCTTAGAAGCCAATTTTACTGTTAAAACATGCATCTATTATATGACTGGGGGTGCATCTACACGTGTGCTGGACTGTGCAGTCATTTAGGACTTGCTTAAGCAAATACTAAATGTCTGTGCAGTAACTGGTGTTACTGGTCATGGTTCGTGCCTGCCAATGCTATGTTGCTGTAGCAATGACACTGCTATGTCCTGTTAAAGGAGATAGGCACTCAAACCCCATTACATTTTAATGGATTATCTAACTGTCCTTTGGAACCATTGAAGATCCCAGATGACAAAGACATGAGAGAGACACAATAATTTATGTTGGTGTAAATCCTAAGTAGTTCTTTTGATTTTAGTAGACTTATGGTACTTATCAAACTGAATATGGTTGCAACATAAAATACACAGCTGATGTTTGCTTGCATCCCTTTCTAGTTTGATAATATAAAATGTCCCTAAAGCTAGAAGATTGAAAATGGGAATTTGAATTAACACTTTCACAGGTTTGCTCTCCTACTCACCTACGGGACTGTGGACATCTCAATACATGTGACTTTGGTCCTACTGCTTATGAATAAGTAAGGTAGGCCAAACCTATATGTTTCCAATGTCAGCTTTCTGGTTTGCTAATGATCAATGAGGTGGATCCTATTCTTTTCAGTGTATGTTCTCTCTTTCCTAAGTGCTGCCCAGTGATGATAACTGGATCCTCCAATAAGTCCTTTATGGGCAATGCTTAGTTCTTATGTGAAGACCCACTGAAGCCAATGCCTACACAAAGTCCATTGCAAAGCTGACACCTAAGAGCTTAACCACTCTTCACTGAACATGTTTAACAACCAAGCACTGAGGCCCCTTATTCCTTCTTTATCCATCTGCTTCTCTAGGTAGATCATAAACTTAACTGTCATGTCATTTTAAGGTGATTCTAGGGGGACAGAATAAATCTTTTCAACGTCAATATTGTCAGATACTTCAGCTCTTGCTTTATACACTACCTAGTAAAATGAGATAGTTCAAATAGTGTGGGTACAAGAATGAATGTTACGTGGTTGATAAATCATGCAAGGAATTCACTATCTATATATTTTATCTGAATTTGTTAACACTGGCAAGATAAAGGTCATTTTGATTTCATGCCAACTCCTGAAACTGGGACACTGCTCAGAAATTCTGGGTTTCTGTATCCAGCTGCATACATGTGCCTGTTATCTAATACTTTAATTGCTAACAAAACAGTGGGCAGCAGAATGTATACTGCTTTGTGTCAATATTTAAGCAGAACTTATACTTACAGTTCAAATTTATTCACCTTGGAAAGGGATTTTTGCTTCAGTTGAATAAATGAGTAAGGCTAAAATCAAGGCTACAGCATGCCTTTTTTGGTTTGTCTCAAAAAGTAACCAAATGGGCAGACAATGTCTGTGAGCTACAGTCCCCTATTTCCAGGCCAATTCCAACCACATTTTCTGATAGTTCAAGAATAATAGGGTATGGATGGACAAAATATACAAAATATCTTACAGACTAAAACTGTAACCCTGGGTTACTTCTCCCAATCCAGCGCAGTAACCCAGGAAAGAATTAGGAGCAAAACTACTGATATAAATTAGTCCAGAGAAGAGATTAAGGTTTTCAGTTCTCATTAGAATAATTGTTGCCTATCATTTGTTGCCCTTCTTCTAGGTCTCCTGTTCTTCTTTGCAACTTCTTTTTAAGACAAGAACAATAGGCCTGACCACTAGAGCAACTCAAAGTAAATTAAAGCTTTACAACCTTTAGAGCCAGGAAAAGCTTTTTTAGTACCTCCTTTGACCTTATAGTGTTCAACTATTGGAAGTAGACATCATGTAGGAAATATGGGTTTTTAGGAAAATAGGGACTCTGCTACAAATTCAAATTACAGTGGATAGAAACCAGCTGTACAGTCGTTACACATTTTTTAGCACTAGCTTTATAGCTGGTTGGCTCTTTTTATACCTGCATGATCATTTTTATGGTGTAATAATTTGGATGTGTAGCTGGTCTAAATTTATTACATAACAAATTGCCTGTCAAGAATGACGGGGGGGAGGGGGGATGGGGACGCTGCTCCAGATCCGCTCTGCTGTTCCAGGTCCAGTCCTGCTCTACCCCACCACTGCTCCAGGTTTGGCCCCGTTCTGTATCTTTACCTAATAGAAATAAAACAAAGTTGCAAACTAAATGTAACATGTCATACAGTCTTACTGTGTATACCAAGGTTGTAGAAATAAAGGAATTTAGATGCCAAACTGCTGCTTATAATACAGATCTTACTATTAGCTTAAAACTTTTAGCATTTATGCACATAAAACCTATTTTAAGCACAAGAAATGTACAAAAAGTGCACACATGTAATATAAGGAAATGCAAAAAGGTATCTGAAGACCAGACGAAGAGGCAGTGTGCTGTGAACTATAGGTTTTATCCTGCTGTGACATGTATGCACATGCTAATGTCACTTGAACTGCTGTCAAATCTACAACTTATTTGAGACACAGCCTTATTTGAGACTTATTTGAGATACAGAGCAGAGCTAATTCTGGATCTAATTCTGTAGGGAGGATGGAGCCCAAGAATCTTTAGAGAGGCAGCCCTATTATTCAGGGGGAAAAAATATTTTTGAGGGAAGTCAGGTTGAAGCTGTCAATTATGGAAATATAAAGTAGGGGAGAAAATGAGTTTAAAGTATCTGTGCTAATTAACCCACAGCCTGAGAAGTATTTAAACTGTGAATGTGGAAGGAAGTAGGTTACCTGGCAGGCTAGTTTCTCCTAAGACAATACGATGGCCAGTCTACTGCTTCAGGTCTACAGTGGCCATCAGACCTGACATGGAGCATCTTGCATCTTTTCATGCAGCAGTGGAGTTGCTCATCCAGAGTGTACTGTCCCTGGTCTTCTTGCAGTCTTGTTCTCTTTATACAGGATCCAGTCTAGACCATCCATTGTCTTTCATGGGCTTTGGATCAGGCTTACAGTTCCTTTAACCTCATTTTATTAAGACCTATATCCAATTCGCTTCTTAAAATTCTTGCTCCTTCTGTTCTTGCTTTATCTTGAGACTCTGAAAGTTAGAATTAGATTTTCATTCTATTTGCTTTTTTTCTCTTGAACTTATGAGAGCTCTGGATTGTTATCAACATTACAGCTTCTTCCAAAATTCCAGAAAAATATTATTTGTTTTTTGGTTGGAATTTGGTAATTCATCAAAATAGAAATGTTCAGTGGTGATACGATAATTTAAGCAGAGATTTGAAAGAGTCTGGGCTGAATTCCAGTAAAAGATTTTCTACTAACCCACCTCTGTGTCCTGGAACCCAAAGGATTCTTGTTCCAAATCATCTCACCAGACAGATTATCTCATAGCTGGGCCTTCATACCATTTCTCAGATAAACTTGCAATGTTTCATTTACCCCAAACTGGAACAAAATCAAAGTGGAAATATTCAGCTCCTATGCAAATTGAATTACTTTTCTTTCCTTACCCCTGCTGTTCTTATACATATTTTCCATTATCTAGCAACATTTCTCTTTGACATGCCAGTCTTACAGCAGACCTGTTCTGTAGGATATGATATCACTTCCCATGAACTTTTCCATTAACTCCAGTGGAGCTGGATTCAAGTCATACTGCACAAAAATTATGTGAGTTGGGTTATTCTTTTTAATTTCTAGCACTTCAATTTGCTTCATTTAGAATGACTTCAGGCAGACTGACCCCATCTAAGTGTTGGCTGAGGAGTCCTGTGGAATATTTTAGCATTATCTCACTCTATAACCCCAAGCTCATATCAGTATTTGAGTGGTTGCTGCACAATCTAATCCCTAGTGCTTTAATTCACATTAGAGGATTCATATAGGGATGCTTTAGGTATCCTCTGAAAGTTGCATATTAACTTTTATAGGGTTTTTGCCTAGTGGTTCTGTAAAATTTGGCAGCAGTATGTGATACACCACCCCCCTTGCTGTTATTGGGAAACAGGCTAAGAATTCCAGTAGCCTAGTCAAGCATCAGACTTCCTTTCATGAAATCATGCTGGTTTCCTCTAATCAAGGTTTTGTCTTATAAATGTGTTCTCCCATTTGACTCTCTCTTGTAACGGGTATAAAACTATCTGGTCTTTATTTTCTAGCGTGTCCCTTAGGCCATCATGAAAGGAACTGATTTTCCAGTCTTGAGCAGAACAGAAGCCTCTGAATCTGTGAGGTCTTGTGAGAATGCAGAATCTGCTAGCGCTACCCCAAGTGCTTTGCAAACTTTCACCGATATTCCTCAATAAGCTCACTCTCAGAACTCTTGTTTAAAGGTTTTAATCATTTTTGTACCCACTTCAGAGGTCATCTCTCTCTATTTTCTTTCAGCAGAGTTGTTTATTTGTAGACGACATGGTTGGAAGGACACCACACCACAAGGAAGGTCTGGATTATGCTGAGCAATCAAAAGTCTGATCAGGCTTAGTGCGGAAAAGGCATGCTGGTACCTGTAGCCAGTGGCACACAAGGGAGTGAGGTAGCCAGCTGTGTAAGCTAGAAGTGGTTTTTCATATGAGTCCAAAATGAGGCTCAAATTCACACCATTTGATCTGAAGTAAGATTCTTGACCTATTTTGCCGTCTACTCTGGACATCACACACAATCTAGGTAGGGAGTGAAAATAGAGCCTGTGGAACAGCAGAGTCAACCTGGATGTTCAGGAAACCCCCAAACTTTGTCATACACCCCTCCCCTCCCCTCCCCCCCCCAAAATTAGATCACCTTAAATATTATATGATATAAGTTGAGTTGCTCTTTAATAGCTTTCTAGGTTTACAGCTTGTAGGATTCATATTTTCAAGTATTTTTTTCCCCCCAATCTCAAACATTTTTTCTTTTAATAAAAGCTGAAGAAGTTCTTATGTAACTACTCCAGAAGATGGGCCTGCAAGAACAAAACCAATCATTATGAAAATGGCAATACTGGGTGTCGTCCAAAGAGATGACATAGGTTTCCAGATTGGAAAGAAAAAAGTGGCGTACGGTGGGGAAAAAGGCAAGGCAGGAAAACATCCAACCCCTATCATTCTGCGTCACAGTGGTATGTTTTCTTGCAGTTAGTGCCAGATTTGGTACATGATGTTGTAATACATCAATAAACTTTCCACTGTATGGAGAACTGAAACATGGTGGAACAGAGAATTCTTCCTAGGTAGTATATAATGAAAATTCATCCAGAAAAACTTTGACATAGAATAAAAACCAGCTTTCCTGTGTTAAAGGGGAAAGCCTGTTTGCTTCTACTACTTAAATCCTCCCATTCCCTAGGACAGCTTTTCTTTGGAAACCAATTTTTCATCCTCTCATAGATCTGTAAAGCAGCTATATCTATCATATTTAAAATTTCCTGTTTTGTTAATTTGCATGTGCAGTCTTTGGTCTTTTCTTCACATATGTATGTTTAAGGAGCACAAATTGTTCTAAATCTTCCTTGTGACCAAAAATATCCCTGCAATGATGCCAAAGCAGAATCTACATGGATTATCTGTTTCTTAATAGCTTGTATTACTTAATTTAAATATACCTTGGTCAGCTTTAAGGTGTGTACACAAGTTATTCAAGCACGTTAAGAAGGCTGTCATTCATGCTTTGTTGCTGTTGTTGAATTCTCTCCTGTTTCCTCATTCTCTACTGCATGGCATTTGCCAGCTACTAAGAATGAAGCAGGAGTCATGCTTTCATCCCACAGTGGATTAAGTGTGTAACACAAGCATCAGCTTCTATTTGTGGGCTACTTCTCCCCCCGCCATCCCTTTGGATTTGAATCAAGCTAAACTGCTCTGAGGATCTGGTTTTGTGGGTTTCTTTTCTCTTGACTTCTGATCCTTCTATGCAAGAAGTTATCTAAGGTGATGCCCCTACAACTTCAAAGGTGAGCCTAGAAGTGCAGCTACCAGAGCAGAAACCACTCACCCTTGCTACATACACCCAAGCCTGCAAATTAGCAGCATAATACATGGTTTGGGAGTGTAGCAGAGGGTTGGAGCAATCCTGAGCATGCACCTCAGGTTTTCCAGACATGGCTGCCCAGATCCACGCACGCAAATTTGTCACGTGAGCTCCCAAGCCATCTTCATTTCCCGAGATATGTGCGACTGTGGTGTAGACATGAGTGGGAGGGGCACATCTCTTGGGACCACTCATAGGTTTATTTCAGAGGCTTCATAGGCACAGCTTAAGTGGGCCATCAGTGTCTACAGGTATTAATTTGATTTATCACGTCTAGTTCATCAGAGTTTTACTCTATGTAAATAGCCATGATCTTTGAAGGATTCTGGATCCAAATTTTGCAGCTAGCTCTTATCTCCAAATGTCTCAAACTCAAACGTGGATCTTGAGCCCCGGAAACTCTGGGGATACAAATCTGTGCTTACAGTGTGAAGTGTGGGTCCGTCAGAGCGTTGCTTGATCTTATAGCTTGGTAGAGCTCTGGTTCAAGGAAGCAATTTCTGCTGTCAGTCTATAAATCCCAACATTTGTTCTTGCTGACTTCTTCTTATTCCAATGCAGTGTCCAAATAAGCACCTACACTACAGCATGTGCAATACTGTATTCTAAACAAGATTTAAGAGTTAAAACCCTGTGAAAGTTAGCTCTGGCAGTTTTCCTTCTAGAACACGTGGACTATTCATGTTAAGAAAGTCCTACTGACAGCATTGCCTTCATAACAGAAACTGAGCTTCCCCCATCACCCTCTAATTATTTTTCTAGGTGATGCCCCAGCTGGCATCACTCTGTAGAGCAGGGGTAGGCAATCCCTGGCATGGGTGCCAGAGTGTGGTACTCAAAGGCATTTTTCTTGGCATGTGTGCCTCTGGGAGGGTGGTGGGGAAGGAACTGAGGCTACATGACCACAAGTAGGATTGAGCCCCTCATGGCTCCCCCACCATCAGCCCCTGGCACGCCAACATCTTACAAGTTGAAGTTGTGGGTGTTTTGGGCACACTGCCAAAAATATTGCCAACCCCTGCTGTAAAGAGTATCTTAATGGATATATGTTAAAGGGACCACCACAACAAAGCATTACTTGCTTGTGCTATGTGTGCTATGACCCAAAAATGATATAGCCCAGCTGAGCGACCCACTAGTGTCATGTCAATAAGCACATCCAACAAAAAACAAGGGGGAAACTTATCTAGGCTGTAAGACTCCCCAACTCCCTCAACAACTGAGTGCTTCAGAGCTGGGGGTCCCAGAGCATCTAGCTCTCCAGTTTCTGAAACTTCCTGCTTCATCATCACCTGCTTTGGGTTTCAAGCAGTCTGAGGAACCTTGGAAATGTTGAAATTTATCTCAGCCGTTTTGAGAATTCCAATTTTTTGGCAAATATATCTCATTTCCATTCTAAACGCATTCTTTTTGAAACTTCAGCATTTTTCATGGAAAGAATAATAGTTTCTATTAGCCCTAGATGAAAAGTTGCATTCGTGGGCTATGCTATACTCTCTCTCTCTAACCTAAATTCCCCATTGTTACCTCTTGCTGTCAGTGCTTTATGATTTTTTTTTCTAATACAGCAGTTCCATTGCTGGGGTTTTGTCTACATAAGCACCTGGTCCGTAAGATTCCCCAACAGCATGCATTGCTATCAGGTGATTGTAGTTGTCCTTGAGCTCAAGTGGAAGAAACCTGTGCTGATCGTTGCAAGGCCTGTTCCCACTGGTAACCTGAAATGAAGGATTGTTACGTCAATTTATTTCACGGGGCTTAGTGACTATATCAAATTTCTTTTTCCGTTTGCTGGCTTTGTGATCTGTGTTCCAAAGAGGCTTTCAAACCATTCCCCCTATGGGAAGGAGCTTTGCGCTTACCAATATACGTAACTATCGTCTTTTGCCAAACATTTACAGAACAGTTTACAAGGGATTAACCAAACGCAGCACTTGCTACTTGGACTTCAGTTTTAAAATGGCATTCTCACTCACGTTGCCTTGACACTTCTTTCTCACTGCTTTTTCTTAGATAATGAGAAACTGATAAGCAGAGTGGCTGCTATTATCATGTGGCATTTGCTGATATTCACCTTCCCTGGCAGTGTGGTACTGATATTTAAATAGAACTATGCAGCCTTTGTTTACAAGTGCTAATCATTTAATGATGGCCCCTATGGTTGGGTTTTTCAAATATGCCTAAGGGAGTTAGGTTTTCATCCATCTCACGCTCAGTCTCAACTGGCAAGCTATTTTGGGGGGCTTTGAAAATCCCAGTCTAATATTTTTACCGGAAAGATAAGTTTCTCTTACCGTTGTCACTTTTTATCCTTCTGTTGTTGCATCTCCTTAAATTTCCATAGAAATGGTAATTTTTGCAAGAGAGAGGTGAGAAAACACTTCCTCTGCTATATTTCTTTCTGGGTCCTTTTTGTTATCCCCTCTCCATTGAATACTTGTTGACTTCTTTTTCCTATTTATACATTAAAGCAAATATAATTTATTAGTCCCCTGCTCTTCCTGTTCAGATAGTTTGTCTGTATTTCATCAAACAGTCCCATCTACACAAGCTTCCCATACTTTTTGACTTTTTTCTTTTCAAAACAACCAAAGAACAGAAATAGAGAGGAGGTCTCTTTGCAAAACAACACGCCAGGCCTCAGAAACACCTAATTAGCCCTTTATTAACAAATTGCTTTTTTCTTCTTGGTATGTAGCCTCACTAAGTGAACAGTCTCCTTCCCTTCTGAATCACTGATGTTCACACACACAACCTTTATATGTATTGGAAGGCTGCATTAAAAAAGGTTATTTAGCTTGGACACTAAAGCACTTGGAAGTTAAAAATATACAAGATTTACAGTTGCTTGTGGAACCTTAACCCGGTTGCCTTTGTATCCCATTGTTATTTTGGCAGGCAGCCAGAATTTCCCTGAGAAATGCAAGGAAGAAAAGGGAAATGGTGATCTTTAACAGTTTCTCTCTCAATATAGGCTGCAAGGAATTTGATGGGATGAAGAAAAGAGACTTCTCTAACCTGCGGATGGTTCCCCTTGCCAAGTGCCAAAAGCTTGCTGCAAACATCAGCGGTGGGATGTTTTCTAGAAGAAAGGCTTGTAGGAATCCTTCATAAATGGAAAAGTGTACACAGTCTAACTATAAAGAGTGCTTCCATTTCCCCCTGTGGAGATGTCTACACTGCAGCCTGTAGCATAGCTACTTTGAATAAACTCTTTTAGGTACCAGAAGCAAGCCTAATTCTGGAGTTCTGGGCTATCTAATTTCCCTGGCCTCTTGTGTACAGATAGCTTGCTAGGCTGTTTCTAGTACCCATGTTAACTAATTTAAAGCCAGCTTGAATAGCTCTACAAAATGCTGCAGGTTGCAATGTAGAGATGCCTTATAAAGGGCTGTCCATATACAGCCCATGAGCAGTTACTGGTGGATTGCAGACTCCTACCTGGGCACCTCTTCCCACACTGCTCCTGCTGTGTCTGTGGCTGGAATCTCCAGGCTTCCAGTCCCTCCTCCAGCTTTTACCTCCTGGGGCTAAGTACAGATAGTCAAAAAGCCCAAGGCTGAATCAATTCAGTCTTTGCAGGTTAGCCTAAACTGCACAGATTACACTGAAACAGAAGTGAACAGACTTTTACCTTTGATTCTGGAAATGCAGCCACATGCTGCAGTGGCTCAGGCCAGAAGCTGGGGAGCGCTAGAGCACAGCTCTCTGGCTGTGTGTTCACTTCTTCTTCCTGTTGCTCCAAGGTCTCTGGGATTTGCAGCCCAGAATTATAGCAGCAGGACTCTGCAGGGTTGTTCATCACTTCTTCCTGCTTCCAGGTGCTGCTGGGATTTGTAGCCCACAGTTGCAGCCTGCAGTAAGTTTGAGCAGGGTAATGGGTGTTTAACTTCCCTCCCTGGTCCTAGACCCCAGCTGGGGTTTGTCTGGGGGAGAGTAGTCCCTGTTCCCCCCATAGACTGGGCTGTATCCCCAGCTGGGCTTGCCCCCGATCAGCCAGTACTCACTAGTCCAGCTAGGGAGCAGGGGGGTGGGGCCAGCCCTGCTGTCTGGAGCAGGCAACCCAGCCCAGGGCTGAGAAGCATCCTGGGATGCTGGGGGACTGTGATTTAATTTGAACCAGGAAGGGGTCTGGGACAGACATTTCATAAACTAGTTTGATCCAAATCAGTTAAATCTGATACTACATTCAAGCAGATTTATTTTAAACCAGTTTCAGCTATTTTGAAACTGGTTTATGTGCACTGAGCTTCTGCCCTGTTACAGGTTTAAACCAGTTTTTGATCACTTAAAGTGGTTTATGTGTAACTTCTGTCCCTAGCATATGTAGTATGCAATCCACGCAACATGTGGCCCCCAGCCACTCAGAAGTCAGACAGCCCTGTCTTATAACATTACATGATTTCATCTCACTATACTATTTTCTGCTCAGGATCGGTAGCTTCAGCCTTAGCAAAATGAATCATTATCAGTGAAGTATGTTCTCTGACCAAAACTGTCTGTTGCAGAACATGATACAAATTGTTCACCAGGGGAGGAGGTTGTTTTTCTATTAACATCCAACCTATTTTAAACTTCTACTTAAATTCTGGAAACCTCAGAAGCAGCTACCTCAGTCAGTTATAAAGTGCTCTTTGTTTTCTGTTTGCTTTATCTTTTAAGTACAATGCAATCTTAAGGAAGCACACCCACTCCTTAATGTTTTCCTTGGGAACTAGGAACATGTGCTAGAGAGCATTTCAGTGCTGACATGTAAAAGTTAGGTGTATATTATGAAAGCAGGAGGTGCGGGGGTTGGTGGCAATGATGGTAGCAGAGGAAATAATATTTATATTGAACTTTAATGGAGGCAGCATCTAGATTGCAAACTAAGTTGTAATCCTTTGTTTTTGGTACAGACCTAGTGATAGACTGCAACTAACTAATGGGGAAATTGTGAACTTGCATTATTTGATGATTGCTTTTTAAAAGGTTGCTACATCTCACATTTTCTCTTAGCTGAAACTTTAAAATTTCAGCAGCTAAACTATTTGCTGCTCAAATGCATAAGCAGCAAGTGTATCTTGTTTGCCTTAATTACTTTGCCTTCCATAACAGAGAAGATGCTTTGCTATCATTTGTAAAAGCCATCTTTCTCCTTTCTTAAATATTTAATTTTGCTTTACTGCTGCACGTGGCTTTGTCAAATATCAATAGTGTAACAAAGCGGGAGTGGGGGAGGAGGGGGGGTGACTGAGACACCAGCCCAGGGCTCACAAGCATCCAGTTACACCTATGTTAAATATTAAGGTCTCTAGGAACCTCTAGAGTTTATTTTAGCAAATGTTCACTCTGTTGCCCTACAGAAGTTGATCCTGGCCAAATGACAGGAGTAGAATATTACATGTGTAAAATGATGAGGATGAGATGCACATGTAACTTTATTTGCACATGTAACCTGTACTAGCTCAGGTGTGTGCTATGTCCCCCTCTCAAGACTGATTTGTGAGTGGATAGCAGCTTAGTATTGTTACTATGCAATGTGGTTACTCCTTCAGCACAGGCAGTGCGGTTCTGTGCTGTAATTCTGAAGGTTCCAGGATCAAAGCCTTGTGGGATTAATTGAACCAGCCTCTTACTTACATGTCTTGGAGAATGACTTTGTGCATACTGGTACACAAGATTGCAATGACTAATAAATTAAGAAGACTTAAAATGATATGCACAATCTGTCCTTTATTTTAAATTTATACTAAATTAGACATAAAAAAGAATAGATGGCCAAATCTGATAAACCGTTTAGTAATCTCTTCAATTTCACCAAGGTTCAGAGATGAATCTTCAAATCCAGACCTGCATTTAAGGCTTTTGGTTCCAGATGGTCATTAAATGATACATGGTTTAGGTCAGATGCACTTAAAACCTCAGAGCCTGAGTACCTGGAAGAGGTACTGTAAGGAAAAAAGGTTTGGGGATTTGCAAGTGTCAGACTCAGCTGATGCTCTTATATGTCATATATATAAAGCTAACTTCTTTCATTGAATAATTGTTTTCATTTATGATGGGATAAACGTTTACACATGGGCAATTATTGTGGATCAACTGGCATACAGTAAAGTTCTCCTTCACCTTAACCTTGTGGTAACTAGGCCTCCATTGTCTAGGTCTTCAGCTGAACAGTGATCTTGTAAGAACTGTGCTTTTGAGGTAGAAATGTTATGCGGTTTGGAGATTTTGAAATTGCTTGTAGTCCTGATTTGAATATAAATCTGAATACTGAACTCCTCACCAAACCCAATATTGGTTCCAAAGCTGCCTCCTTGGCTTATATCTAACAAAAGCAAGGATCAGACTAGACTGCTTTCACCACTGAGCAAACTAGTTTGATCATTTTAGTGTTAATGTTTTGACAAAGGTCAGCTCTATTGTTTCCAACAGTGTAGTGCGTGAATCTGAAATTCAAATTGTTAGTAGCAATAATGGAATCCGTGGTTTAGCTCAGGCTTAACTGGCAGTGATACATTTATATTAGTGGAGGAAATGTTTTCTTGTCCAAATAGCTTGTGTGCTGTTTGAAGCCAATAACATAATGAGAAAGTTAACTAATGAATTCTGTTTTTCAGGATACTTCAGAAGACTGGGATTTCAAATATATTTCATGTTTGAAAGAATTTGACAGCTTTTAAAAATGTTAATGGGTTCATTGTGAAAATAGGGATTACCCTGCTTTACCACTTTTCAGTTGGAAAATTTAAATAAATTGAAAAAGTCCTCCCTACTTTTCACTTCTCTTCTTCTATTAGAAAAATTGTGATAGTCAAAGAGCAAGAGAGGGAGAAAACCCTGGCAGTCCAAAACTAGAAATGGAAACTGGCATTTTCAGTTTTCAGAAACTGAAATGAACCATTTGAAATCGAAATGAAATTAAATCAAAGACACTGAAAAACTGAAAACAAATCAAAATGTCTGTTTCCCAGTTTTGGTGTTGATGAACATTATCAACGGGGGGGGCTCACCAGGGCCTAGAGTGAGTGAGGATTTAGTTAGGGAGCTTCTGGAGGGGCTGGACGTCTTTAAGTCAGCCGGCCCAGATGATCTTCACCCTAGAGTCCTAAAGGAACTGGCTGGGGTCATTGCAAGTCCCCTGGCACGGCTTTATGAACACTCATGGTGCTCTGGAGAGGTGCTGGAGGATTGGAAGAGGGCCAACGTGGTTTCCATCTTCAAAAAGGGGAGGAAAGAGGACCCGGGGAACTACAG
>NW_017728994.1:64263832-64290524 GCF_001723915.1 Gavialis gangeticus | reverse complement strand
ACCTTATTGGGGTCATTTGACCCCAGTGCTCTTCCTGCCATGGCAGGGGGTCGGACTAGATGATCTGCTCAGGTCCCTTCCGACCCTAGAAACTATGAAACTATGAAACACATTTTCCAGGGGCCATCAAAAATACCACTATAGTGATAGCTTGTAGTATATAGAGTTCAAATAACTTAATCTCTCTATATCCTTTCAGAAAAATACTATATGCAAATTACATAGTCTTCAATTTCAACCCATTTGTCAAGGGTCTTGCAAGGCAGGTGAAATGATAATAAAAACTAAGCAAGGAAAGTTAAACTGTATTCAAAGTTAGTTGTCAAATACAAAACTCACAGCAGGTGTGTAGGCATTTCCTACCTTCAGGGTTTTGCAGTCTTGACTGCTGTTGGTGATTTCATTTTCTCTATACTTTCTTTTTGCTTCCTACATTTCCTTCTCTTTCTGTCCTAATGCTCTAATTGCCTGGAAGTCTCCTTCCAGTCCTGTGTTCCTGTATTATGGTTTTCGTCCTGTGGACATTATGCTTCTTATGCAAAACCAGCGTAGGAAAAATCATTTTAGCAAATAAATATATATAATTTATTAAATCTTATTTATCCTAACTAATAGAAAAAACCTCATGCCATATATGCCATTTGGGTCCTACAGCATCAAAAGAATAACCCAGTTTGTTGCAAGAAAGAGAATATTTCATACATTATTGAGTAAAAATGGAAATACAGCTGCACTAAGTGGTAAGTGCTGTGTACTGGTTACAAAATTACTTTAGCTTTTGTTCTAAGTTGTGGCTGATCTTTATTCCATTACTGTAGTTTTACTCTAGTATAGTGGTTTTCAACCTTTTTTCATTTTCAGACCCCTAAAATTTTTTGAATGGAGGTGCAGAGCCCTCTGAGTTGTGGGTATTTACATACTTTTGATTGATCATCGTCATCTTTTGCAGATCCCCAGGCCACAGGTTGAAAACTACTGCTCTAGTGTAACTCACTAGCTCCAGTGGAATAATTTTTCATTTTCATAAATGTTCATGAAACAGGGATAAAAAACTGTTTTATTTGTTTTTTCAGCAACCCAGTTTGTATGTGTGTGCGTGTGTGTGTGTGTACGGATATATGGATAGGTGGGTATTCATTTCATTTAAAGCAAAGTGTAAGTGCTGATGACCATGCCAATTAATTTAATAATTCAGTTACCAGTATCAGCCCTCTCTCCCCAGCTGCCAAGAAACAGGTTCAAACACAAAGAGGGACTTCTTGCCAGCAAGAACTTTAACTCTCTTTTAACTCCACTCAAAGGTCAGCTCAAACCCCTAGGCTGAGCCCCAAAAGGCCACAGTGAATTTTAACTGTTCCAGGGCTAGCTAAGTACTCTTACTGAGGGAAAACTAGCAGCAGCTGTTGACTGTGTGTAGACCAAATGAGAGGCGTGTGTGCATGACACTTGAAAGCAGGCTAATTGCTTCTGCACCACTTTAATGGTGTCGGTGTTTGCACACCTTGGCAGCATATTTTGCATTAGTTCCAGCCCCTGTAAGAAATTTGGCGGTGTAATACACCTTAAATGACTTGGGATGCAGTAAACTAAAACTCCTTTGAGGAGCTGTGGTGCCCCCCAGGACCGCCTGGGCTGGGCTGGGTGCCTGCGGATGGGTGCTGCCTGGGGAGGGGGCAGGCAAGTCAGCAGGGTGAGTGCACAACACAGGGATTTAATCGGCCCTAAATTGAAGTGGTGGGTTTTAAAAAACCCTGCTTCAATTTAGGGCCGATTAAACCCCTGTGCTGTGCACTCACCCTGCTGACTTGGGTTTTTAAAACCCACCACTTCAGTTTAGGGCCCCCGTTTAGTCTACACATGCCCTGTACAACTTTGGTAGCACATAATGGGAAGAAGAGCAGTCACATTGTGGGCTGGGTCCCAGGCCATTCAGAACCCACACCTTCAAATCTGCATTATTTGCCTGTGATTTTTTTTCAGAGCACAATACCATGTCCCACTTATCTGTTAGTGGTGGCAGATGCTTGCTTAGAGAAAACACGGTACTTCTTTGAAAGACACCCAAACTTGTCTTTTAATAGGCATTGTTTTTATATTTTGCAAGCAGCATAAATGTAATTTCACATATATTTCAAGGGAAACTAATGTCAAGTATATGCTTTTGCCCCTTAATGGGTATTTTAAAAAATATTATAATTAACAAAGCAATGTCATCCTTAATGAGATGTTCTTCTGTCCCCTTTTTTGAGTTTGGTAGCAGAATGGTGACTACCACTGTTTTCTTAATTAGGAATTCATTTGGTTTCCTGCTGTTGACCACATGGCTACCTTTAAAAACAGCCAATACTTCCTTGCTTTTTTGAGATTTTCAAGTCTTCATTGGACTTCTGTGTATCAGTGCCTGGAAACACTTCTCCAATACACTCCTTAGCTGAAACATACTTAAGAAGGAGAAGTTGCTTTAGGGAAGGAAAGCAGAAATGACAGAAAGTTTAGATGATATTAGTGCTAATTTTGGTCTTGAGCCTACAATCAGGTCCATGTGCACCTACTCTTTCAGCTTTGACAAACCCTCTTCTATGCTCAGTAAAGCTCTGTTCTAGCATAGATGTCTAACTTCTGTAACTACCTCTTGTTACATTTTAGTCCTTGATGTATTTCTTTTAAGCTGAGCTTCTTGAGGAATATGGATTCTCCAGTGCTAGTCACTTCAAAATTATCCAGTGCAAAAGAGGAAACATTTTTTTATTGACTATAACTGTGGGAAAGTATCCCATAGTTAGACAAGCTGTAATGGGGAACACTTATTGAACATGTAAGTATAGTGTATCTTATCTAATTTAATTATGGAGTCTACAAAATTATTGGAGATTCTCAGGTGAAAAGAAGTTATAAAATGTCTCTCTCAAAGTTTTATTCTGCTGCCCATCATTGCAGTAGTTGAGTACTTTCCATGTAAAATCAATAGCAATAATGAATTTCCTAGGAGAGTTCATGGGATCTCTGGCACTTTTCTATGCTGAGGGTAGAACTTCCCTGTAGTAGGTTTTGAAATAGAAGGGATGGTTTGCACTGGAAAGGCTTTAAAATGGAAGAAAAAAAAGCACACGATTGTTTTTACTGTATTGGGTTCCTGATTACATGACTGATTAAGTGAAGTGAGTTCCTTGAACAGTTTTCATGATAAAAGCCCTGATCCAACTGCATATTGTACTCGCATGTCTGATCTGACATGCTGTTCAGATAGCTGTTTGAGCTCTGCAAATTATTACATTTTCATGTTCTAACAGGTAATTGGGGGAGGGGTGAAGCCCTCGTAACGTGGGCGCTAGCTGGTGCAGCCTGCGATCTGCAGTAACGGTCCATAGTAGAAAGTCATCTGTTACTCTTACTTCCAATAGATTGTATTATAGTTTCTGGACTCTGGCTCTCTAACTTATTGATCAAGATACCAAACACCACACACACACACGCTCTTAAATATTTTATCTACGTTGGCTTGTTTTTCAGGAATGTTTCACCATCAGAATCTAGTTGACAAGCATAAACAATTTTGAGTTATGGCACTATGCTGCTTCAGAGGAACATGAATCGAAGCAGTATCAGAAGATGCACAAGGGCCATCCATTTTGTCTTCATTTTTGAGCAGCTTTGGGTTCTTATGCCTAGACAATGGGCTTATGAAACCTAGTTCATCATTACTTAACACAAAAAAGTCGAGCTTTGTAAGACATGGCTTTGTGGTTCCTTGTGATCAGACACGGCGGGTTCTTTTAGAGGTACTACAGAACACGTTTTCTCATGAGAAAACAAATCACCAAAAAAGAACAATATCCTCCGTTAAAGAATTGCGAATTTCTAGCCATGCAAGGTTAGGTAGGGGGAAAATACGTAGCACTCAATCCTTTGTGCAGCTTGCAGCTATAAAGTTTGTTGAACAGTCAACATTGTTAGGACTTGATGACTTATCTCTAAGCAATGGGGATGGAGGAAAGTTTATAATATAGCTGCAGAATTTTACTGTCTCTACAGCGTTACCATTGTCTGCATGAAAGGGCTTCATACCCTCTGTCAAATGTTTTATATATTGTTTGTCATTTTATGCCTATTTCATCCTTGTACTCCTTGATATTCAGTTCAGTATTCCCCACTGGCTTCACTACCATTTACTTTACTTTCTTAGGAATAACCTTTCCCATAGGAGTGACTTTATTCCTCTTTCTTTGAACGTTTCATTTGAGGGATGCAATCTCCAGATCCCCTTGGAAACAGTCTTTATCTCTTCTCTTGGTTTCCCCAGAGAAGAAAGGGAAAAAAAGGGGTAAAAAACAAATAGTGCCTTCAAAACTTTTCTCCCATTTTAAAGATGTTCTTTTCCCACTCCATTTTGGCGTCTGATGATGCCACATAGGCTATAGAGTGGTAATTTGTAGTTGTCTTAATATTTCTGGATAAAGACCCATTCTCTGAAAAATTGATAGTTGACATGTCACCTCTATACTAGTACTTGAGCTGGTATTGTTGAGCTGGGGCCTTTAGTCAAGGGGAAAAATACATTTTCAGACATAAAACTATCCTCAGTGGCAGAAAGGGCAAAGCCAGCTGTGGCACTGGTGGCAGTGGCTGCTGTTCTTATGCCACCTCTAAATGGGTGCCCAAGGATAGTGGCCTGGTCTCTCGTTATGCTACTGTTACTCTTGACCAATCTTTGGTTTGCATTAGGCCCAGGAGCAACTTGCCAGGAGAAGTGAAAGGGTAGTTTGCTAATGATAAAGATTTATTAAAAACTGGTCCTAAGTATTTTACCGGAAGATTAGCGTCGACACGTGAATGATATGGTGACTGCACCAGTAAATTTTAATGGGTGATATAATCTATAATCTTCCTCTGGAATAATTTAGCTACTGTACTAAAAAGACTATTATTTTTTGTTTGTGCATGTGTGTTTATACATGTGTTGGTGTGAACATATATGAGCAAATATATGTATACATGCATGCACAAATACACATACACCTACATATATTTGGGCCTAAATTCTCTGTTAAACCGAAGGCATAGGTATTTTGAAGGCTGTAATATGGCGCTCTTTAGCCAATACCAGAAAGCAAATATTTCAAATACATGTCAGCTGGGAGGCTATTCCTTGTTGGCACAAGTCTTTGTGCACTGGTGAGGTCAATTAATGGTAAAATGTATTTGGTGAGGACAACTCCTTGCAAATATACTGGAGGTCCTTTCATGAAGTAAAGCTGCCTGGCTTTCCTGAAGAAAGTAGTTGACAAAGCTTTTAAATCAGTGATTTTGTTTTTTAGAGCACAGGAGAAATCTGGTGCTTTGCTGGAATCTATGCCCCTCATTTATATTTATTTTCTTTCTGGTTCGTTGTCCTCTGTATTTTCTTATAACAAAGACCTACAGAATTCTCACAAACTTCTAACAAGTACATAATAGATGAGTATCTCTTAAATTAAATAGAACTTAGGCTGACCTGTCTTGAATTTCTGAACACTATGAAACACACCCTTTCAAACCGTCTGTGGCCTGCAGTTCCTTAGTCTCAATCTAAGGTATGATTAGTGGTTAATGAACCCTGAAAAGCACTTTTATTAATCACCACAGATAGTTGTTGTCCAAAGAGCAATTTCCAGTTTGTTTTGTCTTGAAGTAATATTTATAATAATGGGGCATATATTTTTTGTAGCCATGGTACATATAAGTTATATTTCCTTTTAGAAACTCTGTTCTTTGGAGAATGATGCAATATGTATATTTCTCTTACACTGGAAACAATGCCCTTCTATATGCAGTCATTACTGATAACACAGTATCTGTTTCATAGATAAACTCAAGAATCAGCTGCTCCTGACCGTACCTTTCACGGACAAGAACTTCTGAATCTGGGACATTTTCTTTAGGTCTAGGGAGATTCAGTCAGGACAAAGGAAGGACACTGAACATGAGATTGGTCTTGTCTTGCAACCAGAAGGTCTCAAAGCACTGTGCCATCTTAGGCAACATGGATTCTTGCCATGTGAGTCTGGTGAGAGGTATCTAGACCCAATGCTGTCTAACAGTTGTCTGAATGGGGCTTAAGAAATTGTTACTAGCGATTTGATCCTAAATCCCTTGAAACCAGTAAAAAACTTTCCATTGAAGTAAATTAGATGGGAGTGATCTCATCTGCTGCTGTTGCTTTTTTCCTAATCTTCTGGACAAGGCATAGAAGCCCAATGATGAGCTGATGCAATTCCTGTCAATTCTCCCCAACTCACCCCAACAAAAGCTTCAACCTTCAATCTCTCATAACAATGAAGCCTGTTGAAATGGTAGGAAATTCTGTGGCCATGAACAGAAGGCAGCCATCCTTGCTAATAATGTAGAATTTTTTTTGACATTCTAAATCAGGAAGTATTGCAGATTTGGCTTAGTAGATCCAGCAGGTGTGAGCAACTGAACAAGCATATTTCTCAAGAATAGATTACAGCTAATTTTCTTCATTCTGGTATTGAACGTGATACAAACTTCCTCCACTCTTGGGGAAAATGAGATTTGGACTTACTTATAGTTTACAATATTATTAATATTATTATTTTTTAGTAATATTATTACTTTTTATAATTTTTTAGTAATAGTACCTAGAACTGAGATTACAGCCACTTTTACAACATGTTTAGGGAATACCAAGGAAAAGATAGTCCCTGACTAGGTAGGACAAAGGAAGTATTTAGCTCCATTTTACAGACTGGGAACTGAGACATAGCAGGTGCATCTACACATGTGCTTTATTGAAGAGTAGATTAATTAGCTTCATAGTAAAGCGTTACTGTCTACACATGCACTGATATTAGGGTGCAGTAAACCAATTAAGTTTGCTGGAGGATTGTATTGTTGGGGACCATGCTATTTTATGGCAGAGTGTAGATGTGTAAATGCTGACCAGGGTGTAAATTATGCCTGGTCATCCCAGCTAGCCAGGGGCCTGGTCATCCCAGCCAGCTCAAATTGTTGCTGTCCTGGGCACACGTGTAGATGTTGTGCCCAGGAACAGTTTACTCTGGCTTGAACTGCTCCAGAGTGTATTGCATCACTTTAAATGCATGTATATGTGTACCTAGCATGATTAAGAAACCCACACAATCGTATATTTCTGTGGCAACACTGGAAAATAAACTGGGTGACCTACAACCAATCTAATGTATTTAAGTACTTTAACCACAAGACAATCCTTCTTCAGATCCTATTTGTTGTATTGAAAAAATGCTGATGGTTAGTGTTTAATATATAATTAATAATAACTGCTCACGTAGCATATGCACACCTATTTATAGATATTATAATTACCCATTAACCAGAACCTTGTGGCTGTGGAAATATCAATTTCTTTAGTGCCCACCACCTTACCATTTAAGCACCACATTTAAAAAAAAATCTCTACTGGACACCTAAACACCTATAAATGCTCATGTTAATATTTTTAAAGAGTTTCCATAGATATTCAAGTGGTTTAATTTGAAATGTCTTTTCAACAAATGTTTTCTCCATTTTAAAACTGTAACTGGAGTATTTGTCCTTATACCTAAGTATAGACAGTCAAAAAGCCCAAGGCTGAATCGATTCAATCTTTGCAGGTTAGTCTAAACTGCATAGATTGAACTGATTAGCAAGTGAACAGACATTTACTTTTGATTCTGCAAAAGCAGCCACATATCTGCAGTGGCCCTAGCCAGCAGTTGGGGCATAGTGGTGTGCTAGAGCAGTGCTTCTTAAAGTGGTGGTCCGCAGACGGGTGCCGGTCCACGAGCCACCAGTTGCTGGTCCGCAGCGAGTTGCCAGGAAAGAAAGAAATATATTTTCAGAAGCATAACATTGATATGTCACAGTTCGTACATTCCAACAGTTCAGGTGACGTCACGTCTTGCGAGGTGAAGAAAGAGAAAGAAACAGCCAGTCACGCATTTGTATAGTGCTGTTACATGCAGTTGCTGCCACTGGCTGAACCGGGCACTGGTCCCTGGCCCACTGGAAAAAAAATTGCCAGTCCACCACATCAGATAGTTTGAGAAGTGCTGTGCCAGAGCATACCTCTCTGCTTGGCTAGAGCAGACTGCTTGGGCCAAGGCTTTTCTACCCATCCGGGGGTGGGGGGGGGTGTTGTGAGGGAGATACGGGGGCCTGCTGCAGGGTGGTGGGTGGCTGCTAGGAGCCCTGCAGAGCCCTGGACAGGGGCTGGGTGGTGGGGAGCATGCACATGACCAACAGGCCTAGGAGGGTGTCCAGGGTCTGGCGATTAATCATTCATGGCCTCCACTGCCCAGCACTGGATGGCAATCTCTTTGCACAGGAGCCACAGATGCTACCACCCCAGAGCCAGGAGCTTGGCCTGGAACACCTCCCCATGGGTGAGGTCCTTTTGGTGCCAGGTCTAATCTTTATTCTAATCAGCAGATGAATACTTGAAAGCAGAGGCCTTTTCATATGAGGAAGTTAAGTACGGTAATAATGCAAGAATTGTTTTCATTCCAACCCCCCCCACCCCCGGGAAAGATGGAAGTGGAATATGGCTAATATCCACATTATAAAGATTTTGGTTGGCCAAAAATATTAAAATGCAGTATGTCTTCCTCCTTCTTATATAATTTTCTGACAAGCAAAATACGTGAAATAAATTTGAAAATGAGATAGACTGATTACTGCAGCATATATTCCTTTAATATATTCCTTTTTTCATGCCTTAATGCATGAAAAAAGGAGCTTTTGAGGCAAAAAAGGATATTCGAAATGCAGTGTTTGAAAGGGATAAATAAGCTGATTCAAAGGAAATATTTATCCATACATGTCTGTATACTATGCATAGATGCATTATCTTGTCCCAAGGAGTTTTTTGGGCTAATGAAGACAAGACAAAAAACAGGATAATATTGCTGCACAAGGAAAGCCTGAAGAGATTCTAGGGGGTCTGGGAGTAGAAAGGTTTCATGGATTGTGAAGGAGTTTGAGATGAGAGAGTTAGTTAATGGATGGGAGGTGAGAGACTATAACATAGACACAGATTGTGCAAGTCCATGAAAAATTAGGCTCTTCTCAGCTTCATCCAGTGCTGTAGCAAGGGTGAGCAAGTGGGGCGACCACCTCAGGCACCGAAACGAAGGGGCACCAACAGGTGCTGCTCAACTGGGGCAGGGGGCGGAGTGCAGGCTGTGGGATGGAGCTGTGAGCGGATCATTTCTGGGGGTGTGAGGACAGGGAAGGGCAGCTCCCACTGCTTCATGCACTTCTGAGCAAGCATGCAGGGGGGTACCCTCCAGATCTGTGTGTGGAGCAAGTGCTGCCACTGTGTGCTTTGTCCTGGGCACCAACCTTTTTGTTGCTACTGCACTGGCCTCATCTGTTCAATCTCAAAGGCCATTGTATTTGGTGGTACCTCTCTTCTTATCCACTAACTCTATCCTCATCCCTGAACCCTGCTTGAACCGAACTCATGATTGATTTTTTATCTCCACTACAAGTTTTCAGGCTTATCAGTTAAGGAATCAGTGATTCTGAGCCATATTAATCCACTGTACTGGGGATTTGGGGGTCTGGTGGTATCATGGATTGGGCACACAGAAAAATCAAGTATAGTTTAATATGCACATCTGAAAACTCTTATTATGAAGGGAGACAGAACCTCTGGTGATCAAAGCAGGAGGGGTTATGCTTATATGACTCTGTATTGACCCATGCGATGTATTTCAAGAGTAGAGCAAATATGCTGCCAGTAGCCTTTATAATATAGGCCTCCATGAGCTGAAAGCTTCAATGTTTTCTGATAGAAGACAGGATAATAGAAAAGCACAGCACACACTAGATCAAATACAGAGAAAGTACATGAAAAGAAGTACACTTGGATTTATCAGTCTTTATTGCAGTGAACAATTCACTGAGACACACCACTTATAAGCTGGAAATAGTTAAATCCTTTGAATATCTGAGAAAGGAAACAAATGCAGTGCTTATGCTTACTATGGTTTAATGTTTCTTTTTTCAGCTGCTACTGTATTTGATTTTTTTTTTGTTCCTGTTTTCTGATATTTAGGGAATTTGAAGTATGCTTTGCACCCTGAATTTTAAGCTATATTTAACTCAATGCTTACACTGTGTACACATAAATTATTGATAAGGTTAAGGATAAGGCTTTACTCCTCAGTGAAATTAATATTTTTAACCTAGCTATTAAAACCTACCATGTTAGCTGGCAGGAAAACAAAAACACTGAAAAAATCACAGGGGGAAGATTCAGGAAAGCCTTTCAACTTATTTTGTTATCCTGGCTACTTTCCCTATTGCAGGCCTCTGAGTGGGCAACAGGCAATTAGAAACTTAGGGCCAGAAACACAGCTGGTACAAATCAGTGTAACTCCATTAAAGAACTTATATTAATGATGTCATTTAGAACTGCCCTGAGAAGAGTGGGGGTGTGCTTGCCCCTGAGAATCAGGGACCCATTGGCCTTTTTTAACCACTCAAAACGGGTTTGCACTGGCAAAGTACCTTTTCTGAATTTAGATTGTGAGCTCCTTGGGATGGGACCTACTGTTGGCACTGGATTTATGAGACAGATACCTTTCTGGGTGGACCCAAACCCTCAGACTGACCACGACTTCTTTCATTTGATAAAGGCAAATTTTATTGATACACAGTGATAAGAGTAATGTAGACAAAGTGAACAAAATAACCCCCCTTATCTACCAGTTCCAGGGTTCACAGAGGAAAGGTATGCTTGGCCAGTATGTGAACTTTACCCTGTGGTTCTTTCATGAATGTCAGATGTCAACACCTTGGAGGTTGAGGGTGGAGCTCCCCCCCCCTGCCATGGGGTGCGTGAGCTGGGCTGGTGGTGGGTCTTTTGCCCATAGTGGCCTCTGGATCTCCCCCTTGGGGACCTTCTGTTGCTCTGAAATCCCTCCTTTTATATTTTTTCCTCCTCTGATGACATTTAATTTCCAGGTACCATTGATTGGTTTTCCCTGTGGTCCTCATACTGTCTATGTTCTGTTCTGTCAACATATTCTTTTGTTCCAACAAACCCATCACAAGCATACATCTTAATCTGGTAATTTACCAGTGTCTTAATCTGGGCATGCCTGGCCTAAGTTGTCTGCCAAAGCTGGAAGGGGCTTTGCAGCTGGGCACTATGACCTGGCACCAATGCTGCAAAATCCCTTATCTTTGTTATAGTTTTTCAGGGAACAGTGTGTAGCATGTCTTTAGTTTCCTAGCCTGTCTGTCTGCTGGCTTCAGCTACAGTGGGCCTTGAAGGAACCTTTGTCACAAATAGGCTTTTAGAAACCAATTAATCCTTATGATTGCCCTGGACTATTGTTCTAATGCAATATCTATGTACCTACAAGCCAATTTCTAAAAGTAAATCTCTAAACATCATTTTTTTAGCCATCACCTACTGGTGGTGATACATCTGAGTAGAGCTTGATTTCTATATACTGCAGTAGTAACAACAGCATCAGCAATTGTCTCTATAATAAGAAAAATCAACCAAGGCCTTCAACTCTTAATAGAATAAGCCAAAATTCTCTGGGTTATCATGACCATCACAAACCAGATACTTCCGTACAACTAACACCATGTCATGGTTGTGCTTGGGTAAATCAATGAAGCATTACTCATCCACATTGCCATCCTTCTTGGGACTGTAAGCAGAGAACCTAAGAAGGTACCATGACCTTGTCATAGAAGGAGAAGTCTGGAGAAGGTATGCATGGTACCAAAAACCTTGTAGATGTACAGAGTTACAATAAAGTTCACTGAGTATGCCTTTAAGAATTTTGGAAATGGAATGGTCGATAAAGATTACTGTCCCAGGGGGATGAAAATAGAGGGGCAGAAACCTCTTTCCCATGGTTGGGTCCACGATGGGGATAGCCCACCAAACCCCCAGAAAAACAGCCCCGGGAGTGGGGCAAGCTTACCTTTTTCAGAAGCAATAAGTCAGGGTGAGCAGCAGGGGAACAAACCTCCTGTGCGGTTCATTAACCACTTTTCTATATGGCTGGATCCAGTGCGGGAGGATAACATCATCAGGGGGTGCCAGTCAGCTGTTTTAAAAGCCAGGTGGGGAAAAGGCAGGGGGAACGCAGCAGAGAGGAGGCTGTGAGTCCCCCTCTTGGGCCAGTCAGGAACTCTCCTGGTCCCAAAAGGAGAGCCTGGGAGAGGACCCGGCAGGGGGTCCATTCCCCATCAGAGAAGTACGCAACACTGGGCCCAGGGAGTGAGCTGGAACCCAGGATTATGCCAAGGGACAATCAGCGCCTTCTGATGCAGGACATGTGAGTAGGGATGAGGCCTCAGACCCTCGCTGAAGTTTAAGTTGTTCACTGTTCTTTTTGTTCCTTTTGAGGCCCTGTAGGCTGGGGAAAGGGCCAGAGGATTAACTTCGGTGGCTGAGTACCTGGGGGCCTTCAGGGACTTCTGGCATCTCAGGGTCAATCCTATACCTGAGAAACACCATTGGGGTGGGGGTATTGAATTAACGCCAGGTCCACGGCAGACTAGCTGCGGACCATGGCCAAGAGGGAAAGAGGCAGTCGACCAAGTCATTGTGGCACTGGACCTCCAAGCTCAAGAGTACAAGATCAGGGATGCCGGGACTGCAGCACCCAAAAAGGGTTGGACTGACCAATGTTTGACCATTCCAACAGGCTGGTGCATGGCAGGGGTGTAGGGGAGGTGGAGTCCCTGGAGCAGCTGCCAGCAACGCCTCCCAGTATGTCCTCCCTTCACCAAGGAGACAAGCAAACACCCAGGCAGCTGGAACAGACTCTGTGGTTGGCTCAGGGCTGCCTGGGAAAGGCTCCATGATGCCCAGTGGTTGCAGTTACCCTAGAAGTTTTCTGTCTGTGAGGCAAGCAGGCATGGTTTGGTCATTCACTGCTGGTATGTTCTGTAAATATTTTAGCACATGCTGTGAACTTCAGGTATCATGGTTATTAAGGTGGTTATTCCTGGAAGAATTTGAAACAAACAATTCAATTTAAATAGGGATTACATGTTTAAAATGTAGATTTGAATGATCCAAGAAAAGTTCAGCCTATCCCAATGGCCAATGTCGATAATGTTGGACTCTGTGGGTAGAATGTAGCTAAGTTTGAATAGACCCTGAAGACTGACGTCATCATAATACAGGACTGGCATTTTCAAAGGGACCAAATAGAATTTGGCACTGAAATCCTAATGCCTGAGCGCTTAATTCCCTTAGGTCTCTCTTGAAATCTTAGCCTTTAATCTATTGCCCATTTACAAAGATAAAATAAGAAAAGGAAATGTGTGACAGTCAAATAGTGTGAGGTTGATTCTGACCATTTGTTTATTTTAAAGACCAGAGTCTAAACCAAATACACCTCAAATTTTCTCTCTTACAGTTTTGGAGCTGATCTTTGTTCTGCTTACATGTCTCATGAGCTCCGCAGAGCTGCTGAGAATCATGGGCACAGCTTGCTTGTTGAGGTAAAGGTATGCAGAAGGTGTTTCTTTTGGATTGATGCAGCACACGGAGATCCTCACTAGTTGCTAACTGCCCTAATTCCTCTCTCCATATTAGTTTATTATGCATTCAGATGTCTCAGTGCCCCATTACTGAGTAATACCTTACACCTGAAGCAGCCTCACAGGTTTCATTAGAACAGCCCAAGCAACAAGTTTTGTTTAGTTAAAGAAGAGTTGCAGTCACTTCTTGTTTAATAAACAAGGATTTCACTACATTAAATTGTCTAATATTCATCTTGACACTGGCTGTGGTGAATGCAGAAGTAATCCTGTATCCTTTGTCATGTGTTGACACCGTGGGTGATGAATTAACATGACACAGCAAGGCTTGAAGCACCCCACCCTGCTCTGTGTTTTTGTAGTGTGGCTATGCATTACACTGACTCAGACTTTCTTTGGAGGAGGGACATTTATACATTCAGTATGTTTCTCTATTTTATCTGGTCCATATTGCTTTCCTGAACTCTATAAAAATGATAGAAAATAGCCTAGTCAAAAAGATGGTGCCAATAACCCCTGATGTTTTACCCTTAGTCCACATCCATTATGCACTGCTTTACTGGAAACTCAGATTAGCCATTCTAAGAGTACTTTGTGGGTGTGTGTATGTGTGCCTAACAAATACCATTATGCAGTGCAAACCTGTAGGCTTCTGCATACCTCCTCTGTATGGCACACTGTATCAGTGTAATGCTTTACTGACAGATTGCTACTCTGATGAGGCTAAAAGGTCACATGAGACTTCAAACTCATAATTTCCCTGCTGAAAGGTGATTGTGGCTGTAAGCAGCAATGCCTCCTAATTTTTACATTTTTTGGTTGTGTTTTTTTTTTTTTTTAGGACAATTTCCTAGCTGATCTTGCCACTCTTAATGAGAAAAGCCCCATGCATTTATTATAACCTGCTTTGAACTGTTGGCAGTTCCAACACAATCATAGCACGGAGGCTGTAGAACAGAGTTTGTCTCTCCTGTGCCAAAAGGCGAGCTCTCATCAGGTTCAGGCTGAGGTGCAGAAGCAGGGCAGTGAGAGAGCAGTGTTAATAAAAACACTGAAAATGAAACGTTAGCAAGGGGTGGTGAAAGAGCTCAATTTTATTTTGTTTTCACACATTAGGTTTTGCTTAAAGCAGACAAGTACCAGGGAGAGCGTTTTGAAAAGAGGCTTTGTATAGAAGCTGGAGTTCTATCCATCAGATTTGTCATTTCAGGAATGTAGCCAGATGTATTGACTTACTAGCAATTGCACTGGTGCCATCTGGCCTGCTGGAGGCTGTATTAAAGATGGAAAAACCTGAACAGAAGAAATGAAATTTGTTCATCATGCCATTACCCTCACTGCTTATTTAAAGTGGGGAAAATATGTAACTTCTTGGCAGGGGGTACACCGTTTGAAAATAAAATATAAGGTTGTAAGAAGCAAGACGTTCAAAACCAAGCAGTTGTGTTTATACATGGACTTGAAAGCTTGCCTCCACTGTTGTCATTTTGTATATTTTTCAGTAAAAAAGCACTTTCAAATCCTACTGTTCTGAGTAGAAGAAAAAACCGCCACTAACTGAGTATCTACACGGAGTCATTCTTTATTCTCTTTAATATCTGATGGCTTTAGTTTCCCTTTTATAATCATCTCCTTCTCTCTATAATGGAAGCCTGTACTGTATGCACTGCATTTGTTGCTTTCATCATGCAAATAGCTTTGTAGTCTTTTTCTAACTTTGAACTTTTCCTTTTCTGATTTATACAGACTGTTCTCTATACAAAACTGCTATTCCCAGAAAACCTGGAACAGTCTTACATTTAGTATTTTAATCCCAAGGCTCTCCCTGATGTATTTTTTTATAATATTAGTGGAACTGGGGTTTATTTTAGCATATTATCATAACAACAGTAAGGGGGAAAATCAGCCATTTTGTCATCCCAGCAGTTCATAGAGTATAAAGTGGAACTGTGATTTAAAATTAATACATCTATACCCGTACTTGGTCTTTCTAAACCCGCCAGTGGAGGCTGCCATCTTATTGAAAGAGGTGGTGTTTATCACTCAGGAGATCCATATGGGTCTAATCCACCTCCCATTAAAATCAATGAACATCCCCTGCCACCATCTTTGACTTCAGTTATATCAGCTTAGTCCATAAAACTGATCCAAAGAGGGTGGAAAGACATTTTTAGGCTAGATGGTGATTTAATCCTTCCTCTTCCTGTAGGATCATAGGACTGGTAGGGGCCTCCTGGGCTACAACTACTTATCCAAACAGTCCTACATTTGTAGGCAACTATTTGCAGGCAACTATTTATCCAAACAGTCATAACAATAATCTACTCTGACCACTTCCACACCACTATGTTTTGAGAGATCATGTAAGATTGCCAGACCGCAGCATACATGCCACAAATGGCACAGGTAGCCTCTGTTTGTGGCATGTGGCAGATCAGGGAGAGAGCAAGCTGTACAGAGCAGATTGAGTAGGGAGCAGAAAGCAGAGCACATCTTTGATCAACATTGAATCTGGACTGCTTGGATTTCTTGAGAAGATTATTTCCTAGGAGAATAACCTGGGTTTGGGGCTGCTACTCACTATGGTGGTGCAAAAAGCAGCCCTGATGTGCCAGTGCGTTGGGCACACTAAGCAGATTCATAGCTTGGTGTTGCTTCTCAGCTAGGGGCCATTGGTAGTGTTATAGAAATAATGCCAGATAGCTTTGCTAAAAATGAGAAGCATGCTTCCTTGGGAGAGGCTGGATTTTCCCTATGGCATATTTATCATGGGCCCTACTTTCTATGGCTGTGTTTTCTAGCAATACTAATGTTGATAGCAGCAAAGTAAGAGTGTTTCAATATATGACACATGGGGCATAATGCTCTTTTGGCCAGGATACACACATATTGACCAGGGAAGGAGCAGCATGAAACTCAGCAGGAAAGCGGTAGATTTTACTCTGAATGACCATTTCACTGCCAGGAGCTTTCACCCACATAAAAACTGCCACCAGAGCTTGGCAACCCTTTCAGCTATGGCAAGGCTGCCACAGGGTGGTTACAAGGGCTGTATGGCCAAATTGGGTTTATAAGTTTGAAGTGTGATTGTAGGAGGTGGCAGAGCTGTATATGACAGCAGGTTGCCAGGTGCTTATAAATGTTGGTTTCAAAGCAAAAAATCTTCTATCCTGAATTTTTGCCCGTTTGTTCTCAAGGAGCCATGTGGGCTGTTTGCAATGAGCATGATAATTCTTCATAAGTATTATTAGCTGTGTATTAAATGTTATCTATCTGTTTAATCTATCTGCTGCCTGCCTGCCATATTTACTCAAGTACAAGATAATCCTGAATATAAAATGACCCCCCAGTAATTAGATTCTACATATGGAAGATTTATAAATTTGTAATAATTTTCCAGGTGTACAATCTGATTATCAGAGCATTTTCCTGAATTCATCCCCCTCTCACTACTACAGCAGGGAAAATACTACCCCCTTTCCCTCTGACCCCCAACTTCCCTCTGCAGACTTTCTGCCCCCACTTACTGGCAGACCCTGCTCGGGTTCAGTTCTCTCCCAAGGTACAATGTGGAAGAGAGCTGCATGCATAGGCACTGATTCAGTGGGTGCTCTGGGGCTCAAGCACCCACCAAAAAAAATTAGCAGGTGCTCAGCACTTACAGAGCCACTTGCAGATGTTACAAAACCCCCAAAATGCACTTTACCAGAAGAAGGAGTGCATGACCTCAACCCGCCTCTTCAGTGTCTGTAAAGATTAAGTGCTTCACTAGGGCTATTTGGCACTTCTGGCTAAAGCTGATTCAATTGGGTAATAGATAAAAGTGCCAAAAAAGCTCTACTAAAGCATCCAATCTTTACAGATGCTGGAGAGCCAGGTAGAAGTAGCATGGTGCCTCTTCTGGGCATATGCAGGGCTTGGCTGGGGAATGCACTAAGTTAAAAGTAAAGTGCCATTCTGGGCGGGTTTTTTTACACCTGCAAGCACCCACTGGCAAAAAAAAAAGTTGGTGCCTATAGCTGCATGTGGCAGGAAAGGGGTGGACAAGGGATGGAGAGGAGGGCAGAAACTTCCAAGGGGAACAGGAGACCAGTGTGGCTCTGACTATGGCCCCAATCCTGACTGAAAATTTCAGCAAAGGTACTCCACAAACACATTTTTGAGAACTACTTTTGTACCTCCATACTATGCTTGCTATTACTCCAGGGCCAAAAATCTCATGATTTACCATATAGTTTATTGGGCTGGACCCCAGCAGAGTCAACAGGATTTCAAGCCAGGGTGACCTCAGACCTCAGCATTGCACAATATGTGTGTATACTCCAGATACCCCCACCAACGGTTCATGTGCTAATTAGCCCCCCACTCACAGCTGAAACCAGGTGTTCTTGTCAAAGGTCCTGAGACCTTCAAAAAATATATGCAGATGAGACACAGGGCTGCTTGATCCGTCTCTCCCCAATGGAGGGTGGGGCCACACTAATCACATATGATGGGCTGAGAGAGAGGGCAGCAGAACCTCTCAGCTACATAGATGTTTGGTATTGTTTGCTGGACATTTAAGGCTCATGAAGAAACAGGAATAATTGGAAATGGGAAAGAAAGGCACTGCTCGGCTGTGGGAATGAAGAGGAAGTTGGAAAGTATTTGATGCAGTGGTTTTCCATGGCTTGAAAAAGAGTTGGCACTAACAGAAACTGGGCACAATGTGCACTGCACTAATCTATCTTTGTGGTAGGCTCCCATGAATTGAAATACTTAATCAATTGAGACAAGGAAGAAATCAGAGAAGAAGAGTTGGAGAAGAAGTGATAAGTGCATTTTAATACAATTTGTCAAAAGAAAAAAAAAGGAAGGGCTTCCATCAGTACTGAAAGCCTAATCTATGCCTTAAAGGCAGAGAACGGGATCAACAGAGCACCAGGTTGTAAGGGACTGAGGTGGGAGATCCAAAACTCAAAACAATGGCAGTGGTGGCTAGTAAGCCTGAAGTGGAAAAAGAGTTGAAGGGTAGAAATAAAGATCTGGTGACAGATGGACAGTGGATGAGAGTGGAGAAGAAAAGTAGGAAGAAGATGATAGCAGGAGCAATGGTGGAGGCAGCAATGATGAGAGTGATGATGCCAGAAGGAAGACAGGGGCAGAGGAGAGTGGGAGCAGCAAGAAAAGGTACATTGGGGGAGGAGCAAAGGATGGTGGGAGGATGACAGCAGGCCAGCCCACTGGAATGGTGTGCTGGGAAAAGATAGAAGATGTACTAGAAGAAGCTAGAGAGGAGTGGACGCTGAGGATAAAGGCAACTTTAACTGGTGATGGGAGGCAGGCAGGATTGACGATGAACAGGTATGATTTCCCGGAAAAGGTGCTGTTTAAGATTTTGGAGGTGCAGGCAGAACATCTCACCAACCTCATTGCTTTCTCGACCCAAAAGCCCTGGGAATTGACTTACTGGAATGGAGGAAGGGTATGGGAACTTCTGGAAGAAATATGCAGTGAAGTGTGGGAGGGAGGAATTAAGAAGGATAAAGTTCATAGCATGGGGAAAAGCCAAGAAAAAGAGTGATTATAATTTGGATGTATATGAAATTGCTAGACCCCGAAGACATAGAATGATGGATGGAAAAGTATGTCCAAAGGGTATTGTCGGTAGGGAAGATAAGGAACAAATATGGTATCTGGACAGGGTCTTGGGGGGCAGAAGCAGTATTAGAAGCAGATGAGTGGAGTCCAAGTTGGGTGTTGTACCTCCTGTCAGTGATTCAGACTGGGGCATACCAGGGTTTAATAATGTACCACAAGCAAACAAAACAGTGCAGCAAAAGTAGAAAGGTGAGGCACTTGTCCTCACACTGCCCCCTCACAATGTGCTACACACGTGAAGGGATGGGCATAGAGCAGCAGAGTGCCAGGAGTCCTTAAAATGCCCTATTTGTAAGGGAGCAGGACATTTGTATTATAAGTGCCCCAAAGCCTTTGCAAATATAATCAGCCACCCTGAGGAACATGTAACCCAGATGTGGAGACCAGAGGAGAGGAGAGGACACTGATGTAGAAACAGTGGAGGAAACCCTGCTGGAGGGTGAAACAGAGAAGGAGAGAGGCAGAATTTCTCCGATTGAGGCAGGACAGGAGGAGCTAGGAGACGGAAGGGAAGGCGGAAGTAGCAAACGGTTCAGGCATGGAGACAGGGATGGGGAAGAAAGAAGACACCCTACAGACAACAGAAATGGAGATGGAGCAAGAGAACGAACCAGAAAGACAGGCCTGGAAGAGAGAGAAAATGCAGGGAGGAAGAAAGGAGGAAGAAACCTAATAATGAGGGAGGTAAGTTGGAGGAAGACCTGGAGAGCAGTTTGCTGAGACCCAGAGTGGAGACCAGAGCGGAGGAAGTGGTGGGGAGGCGGGAATATGTAAGCCTTCCTAAAAGCAAAACCGAACTGGCAGCTTGCATAAGCTACAGGAAGGCGGGTGAGTGCGGGAGAGAAGCCGACCACCCCAGGCAGTGGCACAAACAAACCTTAAAGGGACAGGTGCACTCAACTCAAAGCAAGCATGAATAAACTTGAAAGGGAGAGGTGCACTTATTTTAAAACAAGCATGAATGGCATTGACAATCGTTTCACTTAACATCAGAAGCGTCTTAACACGGAAAAGACGGGAACAGATTGAACCAGCGTTGAGCCAAGTAAGGACAGCTATAATCTGCCTACAGAAATGTTGGTATACCAGGGCCGAGGGATTATAAACACTTTAAGAGAAGGTGGAGATGGGAAGAAACAATCAAGAGGTGACTTTGTGTTTGTATCAAAGGAAATTGGGATAAGGAAGAAAGAAACCATACCTGTGGTTTTTAGTGATCACTGGATGCTGAAGATGGAAATGAGTCTTCATAAGAGTCCCACGAGAAGGAAGGCGCTGTAGAAGTTAAATGTGCAGCAGTTACAAGATGAAGAGATGTCAAGTGTACATGAGACAGTAGGAGGGGTGGTGAACACCGAAGAAATATTTTGGGAATACCAGAGAATGATGGATAATAGTGAAGAAGAGGATGGGAGAATTCTTCAGGAAGGAAGGCCAAAGATGCATGGGGAAAAGAACAAAAGAGCTAAGACAGCTATATAGAAAGATGTGGGATCTGCTCAAGGAAGCTTCAGATGGACGATAGGAGTGAGAAGAGCTAGAAGAAACAAGGCAAGAGTTAGGAACCTGGTTTAAAAGAAAGACAAGAGAGAAAATGTTTTTAGCACAAGCACCTTAGGTTGGAGAAAATGAAATGGTCCAGATATTTTTCTGCCAGAGAGAAGGTGGCAAGTGGAGGGCTGAAAGCAGTGAGGGAAGAATGTAGTGCCCAGGTAAAAAAGCAGGAAAAGGTGTTGAAGGCAACGAGAAGATTTTATGAAAAGCTGCACCAGAAGAAGGAAGACGGGTAGAAGAGGATGGTTTTCTTGGAAGAGACTGAAAAGAAAGTAGAGGAGGTGGAAGCAAACAAGAGGGAAGATAAGATAATCTTAAAGGGAGTGGAGGAGTGTTTAAAAAATATGTAAAAGAGGGAAATCACCAGGAGCAGAGGGACTACCTATGGACTTCTGCGAGAAGGTTTAGGGCATGGGAAGGGATGGATATAGTGGAAGTGTTTGAGGAAATAGTGGAAACAGGAGAGGCAAGGAAAGATTTTGCAAGAGGCACTGTAATCTTACTCTTTAAGAAAGGGGAGAAGGAAATCCAGAAAAACTGAAGACCGATTACACTCCTGAGTATGCATTATAAGTTAATGGATAAGATGCTGACTTTGAGGATAAGGAAAAACCTCCAGAAGATAATATGTGAAGACCAAGTATGCGCAGTACCCGATAGACAGATCTCCGAAGCAATCAGAGTGATCAGTAGGGCTGTGTGAAATTTTGCTCGCAGTTTCATTCTGACACTGTTTCGACCAATTTTGAGGTCGAAACAGCAAAATTGGAATGAAACAAAGGCCGTCAAAATAGCCTTGAAACAAAATGAGGTTGGTCAAAACATTTTGAAAGTTGAAACGTTTTGACCATCGGCTGGGGATGGGAAGTCAGTCCAGCTGGCCTGACTTCCCATCCCTTGTGCTGCAGCCCTAGTGATCAGCCATACACTCTCCCACATCCAAGAGAGGAAAATAAACACAGTTATAGCAAACCTAGATTTAGAAAAAGCATATGGCAGAGTGGACCATGATCCTATATTTGAGGTGGTAGGAAAAACGGGGTTCCCAGAGAAATGTATATGTTGGATAAGGTTTTTGTATAGAGAAGCAGAGAGTCAAGTCCAAATTAATGGGCACATAAGCAGGGCCTTTAAAATCCATACAGGGGTGTGGCAAGGGTACCCCCTCTTGCCATTGCTATTTGTGCACAGCATGAAACTGTTGGCACAAAGAATAAGAAAAGACAAGAAGCAGAGTAAAGATAACAGGTGCGGGAGAGGTAAAATGTGTACTATACATAAATGATATAAATGTAGTAGTTAGAGTTAGACTTTTAATGGAAAGGGTGCTAAAGCATACATCAGCGTATAGAGAAGCAATGGGGGCTAAACTAAATAGCTCAAAAGCACAATAATGGGAGTGGGGGACTGGAAGCACTTGGAGAAGTTGGGCCTTCAAATAGGAAAGAGAGAAATCAGAGTGCTAGGGATCCTGATGGCTTCTGAAGGGAAAGGTAATACAGCATAGGAAAAGGTGACGGAGAGGTCGTGGCAAACACTTTGGTTATAGTCTGGAAGGACACTGTCCTTTGCCAGAAAAGTGGCGGCATTTAAGGCTGTGCTTAGTCTATATACTGCTGGTTATTCTGTATATGGGCATTGTAGTCCCAGTGGCATGGTGGCAGATATAAAAGTACAGACCGAAATATATCTGTTCTTCTGGAGTGCCAGAACAGCGGTTGGTTAGAGCTGAACTGTACAAAATAAGAGAAATAGGGGCTGCTGGACTTGGAATTGTTTGTCTGCGTGAAATATGTAAGTACAATATGCAAAGCAGTGACGGAGGGAGAGGGGAAAGCAGAGCATATCACCTGATTTCATGCAGCTGCAAGTCTGCAGAAATAGGGAGTGTATCAGACATCTTGGAAGAGTCCATGGGCATGGCAACCACTGATTCATTGCATCAGGATGGAAGGAGCCATACAGAGGTATAAAATAGGGAAGGTAGGGCTGGAGGTCCTGAAGGATCATAAGAAGCTGATGAAAAAGGTAAGGAATAGAGACAGGATGGCACCGGTGGGAAACATCACAGAAGGACAAGTGAAGAAGGTGTGGGGAGCAGCAGCAGGTAAACAACTAAACGGCGAACATGCTGACCTCGCATGGGTGGTTGTAAGAAATATCTTGCCAAAGAGCAAAGTGCAACACAGGTGGGGCTTGGAGAAATGGTGGGACATGGGTCTTTAAGGGGTTGGTTTTCACTGAAAGAGAGTGCCTGAAGCTGGGACTGCATGAACTGAAATACTAGATCAATCAGGACAAAGAAGAGATCGGAGAGGAAGAGGTGGAGAAGAAGTGGAGGAAAAAGGACTCGACACACTTGTTTCACTAAACCAACAGAGAGGACTGATGGGAGGGATAGGGAGTCTCAGGTGGTTACTGCAGTAACAGTTTTTCATAGGGGGGCTGTATGAAGAAAAAGATTTCTATAAGGGTTCATTTTTATGGGAGGTTGATATATGTTGTTTAAAGGTTTAATATATGCAGATGTATGTTTTTGATATGTAATTTTTTCTGTGATACGAAGTCTTGGTAAAACAAGGGTGCTCAGTATGCATAGCTTTGCAAGGATAGGGTGGTAGGTATATTTTTAATATTTGTAAAAAAAAAATAGTTACCATCAATATCTTGTATATCAGTATATTTTGGCTAATATGAAATGTGGCATTTTTGGCATCAACAGTTTCAGGGCTGGCTTGGGTCCTCCCAGTGCTGGCCTGGAATTGCAGTACCTCCAGGCCTGGTGCTAGTTACCTGCAGATGGAACACCTGCCTGTTCTTTCTAAGGGCCAAAACCATAAATAAATAAATAAAGGTTCCCATCAGTATTTTTGGCACCAGGAGAGGGTGTTGGAGCTTGCTCTGGCCTCTCCAAGTGCCAGCGTGGTATTACAGTACTCTCCAACCTGGTGCTCATTCCCTCCTTTGGGAGTATGTGCCCATTCTTTTTAAGACACACACACACACACACACACACACACACACTGCATTCCCATCAGTGTGTTTGCCCAGTACGGGCCATGTGTTATATGGGCATGCTGAACATAAGATGCATTCAGTCAGCTTCATAGCAGGTTTCCATGACTGAGCACATAGTGCTTTGGCGGCAGTTTAATGATAGCTAATGCATTTAATGAGGGGGAGGTGAAGTTTGTTGGTATGAGAATATGTTATGGTACGCGATGATGCTGTAGTCTTGTGCTCACTCGGAAGCAGACCTTCAGGCAATCATTGATGTCTTTACCGAGGCATACAAGAAAATGGGACTGACGCTTAGCTTTAGAAGACTAAGGTCCTCCATCAACAAGCTCTTAATGAGCAGCCTCCAGCCCCAGTAATTTTGATTCATGGCGAGACTCTGGAGACTGTTGAATATTTCCCATACTTTGGAAGCCATTTCTCAAAACACATACAAGATGTATTTCCATCTAAAATATTACAGAAGTTTCAGTGGCATAGCACTTCAGCATAATAATTGTATTTTTGTCAGCATAGCACTATATAAAAGACGGTGCTAATTAAAACAATAGAAATGAGCAAAATGTAACCTGGGTTATTAAAAGTTTCATCAATAAATAGTGTGAGTCTATAATAATATTTAAAGTAACATTTAGCATTTAACACATGCATATTCACAACACCAAACATATATATAAAAATATAATTTTTTTTAGGATTTTAGTGTCATTTAAGAGAATACTGAGGTGTATGAGTATACTTTCTATTTTAACATCATCATCTATTAAAGTGTGTAATCAATGCTATTAAAGTAGCATTGATTTTAAGGACTTACTTAAAAATGTATATATGATATTTACTTGCATGTGAAGCAAACAACTGTTATCACAGTTTTCCATTTTTTTGTCTGTCATATTTTTTCTTTTAAATATAAGAATAATTACCAAACAGAGACAAAGCTAAATATTAGAGGATTAATTTAGTCCTATATAAGGAACCAGTACAAGGCCTATGTCCCACTTGGGCATGTCTACACATTGCTTTATGGCGACGTTGTCACTGTGCCATTACAGTAACCACCTGTACTGTGCTGTATGCACGGCGCATGGTTATTTTTAGCAGATACTTCACCGTAGTGGTGCACTATAATAGGGAAGTGCACTGCTATGGCAAAGTAGCTGCTGGTCATATGTAGACACTCATGGATGCTATGTCACCATAGCGCATTACTATGGTGACGTAGTGTTGTGTACACGCGCCCCTTGTGTACAGCTGAAATGAGACTTATATACACTTTGTTGTACTCTCTTCATGAAGAACATTCAGACCTAAGGTTTTCCTGCATCATGCACACACAGAGGGACCAGGGCAGTTTGTGAGAACCCAGCAAGGGTCTGTTTTCCTTTCTTTCCACATCTGCTCAGGTATTAGTAACACCCTATAGACCAGGGCGGCTGTGACGGGAGGTATGGAGGCCATAGAGCAGAGTGCTCAGCATCCCACAGATTTCTCCCCTGTGTGTTTTTCCCCATGTTTACTCCTTCCTATTTCCATGGTGGTTTCAGAGATGGAGGTAGGCAGCAGCCTTCAGCAGTTGGAGGCTTGGGAGAGGGTCAAATCTTAGACAGACTGGAGGCCCCGATTGAAGTCTGGTGGACCTGAACCCAATAGAGTTGAAGCCCCAGCCAAGGACAGAGGGAGAGAGTGAACAAGAGAAGGGCACATCCTCATGGTCCCCAGTCAGTCCAGAAGCCAGAGAAGGAAGAGGGGAGGGGAAGTGAGGCATCCTCAGCTAGACTGGTCATCTAGAGGCAGCTTCTTAAACAACATACTAACTACAGCACCAAGGCATGGCAGGCAGGAGAGAGGAGCCAGATTAGGGATCGGGGAAGGCAGATAGGTGCTGTCCAGCCACCAGGCACCCATGGAGGTGCACCCTGTCTCAGGTGAAAAAACCGTCATGCCCTGTTCACTGTCCCTTTCAGCATCCACACTCGGCCATTGTGTGTCACAGGATTATGGTCCGATTCAGTAAATTGGCAGTTCTTATGTTCGTTTGTGTTTGAAACATTTTTTTCTTTTGACATTTTTGCTAATTTGTACCAAAAAGAAAAAGACCAAAAATTAAAAAAGTGAAAGCTACATGAATTCCTTCAGTACTTTCAGTTGACTGTATCTGAATATTTTTGGATGATTTATTCGTGAAAAAAAATTAAGAATTTGACTTTTGTCCCAGTTTATGACAGGAAAATTGTTTGAAAACTATGCTTTCCATGAGACAGGAAACCTCATTTCTTTCCTGTTTCTAATGGTTTGTCCTTTGTTTTTCATTACTGATGCATGTTGAACAGGCAAAGAAAGGTGATGCTGAAAGGGCCCGTCTCTCTGCAGGGCCCGTTCCCTCAGGCTGTCACCACCCAGGAGTCTGCAGGAGGCGAATGGAGGATGGTCACCTCCAGGGCCAGGTGGCGTCGCAGGCGGCGCATAGCTGCATCAACTGTCACCCCAGTACAACTGGGGAACAGGTATGCAGCCCTGGCAGCGCTGGAGGAGATTGGGCATGAGGAAGGAGGAAGGGAGAAAGCCACACTCTTATCCAGCAAGCCGACATCCGTACCAACTGAGCAGCACCCAGTGACCCAGAGGAAGAGACGTCGGGTCATTGTCATAGGGGACTCCCTCCTCAGAGGAACAGAGGGACCCATCTGCCGCACGGACCCCAATGTAAGAGAAGTGTACTGTCTCCCAGGAGCCAAGATTGGGGACATCACAGGGAAGATCACTGACCTCGTCCGGCCCTCCAACTACTATCCTATGGTCCTCATCCATGTGGGAACCAATGATGCGGCCTGGAGTAGTCCGGACCAGATCATGGATGACTACGTGGTTCTGGGGGCCAAGCTTAGAGAGTTGGGGGCCCAGGTGGTCTTTTTGTCCCTTCTCCCGGTTAGTGGAGGCC
>NW_017728994.1:64260572-64262362 GCF_001723915.1 Gavialis gangeticus | reverse complement strand
CTGTCTAGGTCCCTCCTGACTCATTGATTCTATGATTCTAAGGTAAAATTCATTGGTGTTTTGACTGCTGGTTTAAAGCCTTTTAAGTTGGCTTCTAATTTGAGGATTTGAATAGGACTTGGATGTAGCATAGGCTTTTTTTTGACTCCTCGCGCACTGGGGAATTTCACCTAAAGAGATTTACTTACACACAAATATGGTTGCTGAATTAATGGGAAAATCTGTTTAAAAACTGCTCAACTCATTTACACTGTTTGCAGTTAAACAGTTGCACATGAAACATTTGTGTTAAACATACAACAACACGATTTATTTGGGGTTATAGATTAAGACAACCCTCCACTTTAGGAGGCAACTCCTACTATTGAAATCAATAGGTTTTTTACTCATGAATTGGAGGACGGCACTCAGTAAATCTAGCTCTTTACAGAGGAGGAAGTGACATAATGGATATATATGATGCAGAACAGGCGGCAGAGTGCAAGAACTGTGCAAGAGACACTTCTTAGATGCTGTTATTTGTAGACCCTTGAAAGAAAAGTGGATTATCCAAGATATATCTTTGCAGGTCTTTCTTTATCTAGTATTTATCAGAGGACTGGTGATAGGATACCATCATCCATCTCCATGCATCTCTTCAGGTTAAATCTGGCATACTGTGGTAGTTCTTATTGGCTAGACTCAGGTGAAATAAATATTTGGTCTCGCTCCCTTTTCTAATTGATGAGTCTGCATCATAAAGACTGTCATTGTGTTTGACACAAACTGGAAATTTCATTGACAATCTCAGCAGTGAGCTAGAGGACTAGCAAGGCATGAAGACACAACTGGCCTCACAAATAAAAAATACGATTTCTGTAGAGTTTGGACATGTTATTAGGGAAATGTTCACTGTTACTACCTGTGTTGTATCTGTTCTGTGTTGTAAACCCTCGATCGTGATCCTGCCTTTTTGGTTCTTTACCTCTTTCATATCTATCATACATGGGGACCTGGGACTGAAGTCTTGGTCTCACTGAATTCAGTGGTAAAATTCCCACTGACTCCAGAGGGGCCAGGATTTCATCCCACACATTTGGAAGACTTTGGTGCTTTGCTTTAGCAAAGGCCTGAGCTGAATGAAACCACATTTCTTTGCAAACGTTTCCTTTCAACTCCAAATTTGCAATATGGAACATCAGCTTTGTGTATTAGGGTTAAAATTAGGAATGTACTGTCTAATGAGAAACAGCTGCAAGATAGGGCTTCTCTTGCATTGCATGTCACTTCTGTTAGGCTGCCAAAGACTGATCTTGATAACTAGAATGACTACAGCCTTGCTGTTCCCTTCTGAAGTTCAGGTTTGTCTATTGTAAATATATTATTGTGCTTTGTAAGGAGCAGGAAAATGTGATTCATAAAAGGAAATCGCATCTTAGCATCTCATTTTGCTGGGCTTGACTGCACTGCTCTCTCCACTGGTATGTTACATGTACTTACAAGTCACCCACAGTTGGAAGAAATACCAGGAAACTCTTCAACTATTGTAGCTCTCAGGCTTTAGCTGTGCCTTATCCCTATGACCTTGATGGCTCCCAAACCCTTATTCTAAATGAAATATTAACCTTAATTTTGCAAATGAAAGCTCAGTCGTTTGACAGTGCACATAGAGGTTGGCGGGGCACTTGCATGCATGCAGGCACACGTGTATTGTGTGGGGGTCCTTCATTTTATCAGCTTCACATCAATAATGCTCCAGTTACACACACTACAGCATATCTCCAGTTACCTGTGGGAGGTGATAATTCTGC
>NW_017728994.1:64232630-64253945 GCF_001723915.1 Gavialis gangeticus | reverse complement strand
ATCTAAATACATTGTTTATTTTACCTTGCATTTTGTAAATGTGAGACAGGAAAGCAATTTTTTGTAAATGCAATACCTGAAAGCAACATTCAAGGTCTTTCTTGGTATCTAAGGCATAACAATTCCAAAGAGTTAGATTATTTTCTTTGCAGCCTGTCTTCAGCCTTTTTGATCATATAAATACCACTCAGTTCATCAGGTCAAATGCTGCCACTTCTTTCTTCAATACAACACTGCAAGGTAAAATAAACAATGTATTTAGATGTGATTGAATATTGTACAAGGTGAGTGCATGCTGCTAGAGTGGATGTTACACTTTAAACATGATGCATGGTAGGAAAACCCCAGGCCTTGAGAGGTGCTGGCCTTAGGTGCAGCCCAAAACTTCATCCTAGTGCTTCTCCAAAATATGGAGGGGTCTGCACAAAATGTAGCTTCTATAATGTTGCAAACAGTTCCCCTGTCTGTACTCCACCATCTCCCTACATTGGTACAGAGTTGGTGAGAAAGGTGGTCATAGCCCTGCATCTTTTCACCTTGCCCTGTCCCTTTTGGGATGATGTACACCCATAAAGTAAACAATAGTACCTAACCTTTGTATATGGAGTGAAATAGTTCTTGGGCCCTCCCCTCCCCCAAAACACCCACAGGGGCAATCTGGCCTTTTACTGTTGCAATTACTTGGTTAGACATTCAGTAACGGAGCAGTATCAATATCATTCTAAAAGACACGTTTATACTATCCTGACATAAAGGCCTTAGACTATCAAAACCCTTCTTTGACTATGCCAAGAAAATAATTGAAAGCACATTTAACTGTATGCACATAGAAACCTGGAGGAATTTCATTGGTATTGTGGTTAGTTAAAGAGAAATACTGAGAGACGTTTAAAGCATGGTTTGTATGAGCCGTATACTCATGTCTCTGAAATATGAGAGAATGTCTTTAACAAGAGTATGCATTTTAAAAGCAGAGTTCAGGGTCCTTTCGAGCTGTTCTTGTGTGCTCCTAGCCACATCAGTAATTTTTTTTTTTCTGAAGGAGAAATCTGTAGTTACGAATCTGGCCTTACTCAGTGGAAGCAATTTGGACTGTTTTTAGGCTTCTATTTTGACCACACTGAAATGCTCTTCAGCTAGTGTTTCAGCTTGGTAGGGGTCTTTTTCCCCTCCAAATGGAACCTCTCTCCAAGTGTTACAGTCAATACAAACTTTCCATTCAGATCAAAGCTTATAGGCTGGCTCCATGTTATCAACTGACAACATTATCATAGGGGATATTAAGCTGTCAACAGCAGATCTGAAGGAATCATTTACCCAAGCTGCAGTGAATTATGGAGGACAGGAGTCTGTCACCCATAAAAGTCTTTCCATTTTCTGAGTCTGTTCCTAGTTCTAATAACTTCAATCTGACCTCAAGCTGGATATCCCTCTTGTTTTAAATCATGCTTAAGACACCTTTGAATAACTTAGTTATATGATTTGTAACAATTCAGCCTATTTAGGCCTGTATTTATTTTCTTTCTTTAGATTTATTAAAGCTTTTAGAGGTGCCAAGCCTAGGTTCTGGGAATGTGGTTTTTTTTCTGGAATGGTCAGCATTATTCTCGTTACGTTGCTCTTGCATTCATGATTAACACTTTGATGATTTTATGCTGTGTTAACACGTCATGTGGTCTGAGATTAATTAATGTAAAGTGGGAAAGGCTTCAAATGTGGGAGTGACAAGGTTAGTATTCCATTAACATATTTTAGACTCAAGACACTCCTCAGAAAATGCCAGCTATTTGCCTTCACTCATTTTTTGAATACAGAAAATACTAAAGCAATTCCCCTATTGTAAAGAACTCAGATCACAGCAGGGCAGGATGTTTTAACACCATGGATTCCTATTCAAAATCTCTGGGTTTATGTTGTAAATCATGTTTACACACCTACAGTGGCGTCCCGTGGGTCTCTAGTGCCCAGGGGCCAATGCCTGCATTTGTGCCATCCCCCCCACCGGGACGATCTGAGCAGGGTGCGGGTCCCAAAGCAAATCAGCCTGTTCAGGGCCCTGCCTCCCACCCCAGGGCACTTCTGTGGGAGAATTAGCAGCACAGCACACTGGCTAACATTGCTTGGTACCCCACATCACCCATAAAGGATCTCGGGGCACCCCAGGATGCCACAGGGCCCCGTTTGAGGATCACTGGGCACATCTATGCAAGATGCTACATCACCATAGCAACAAGCTATGGTGATGTAGCTCATTGCTACAGCGACATAGTGTTAGTGGGTACCAATTGGGATGCTGCTGCTACGTTGCCATAACAATGAGTTACCCTGCAGTAGCTCATCATTACGGTGACGTAGGGTCAGAAGTGACCTGGGTGCTGCTAGGACTGCACAATGCCAACTGCGTGTAGACATGCCTACTGAGACAAGCACACGTGTAGACATACCCACTGAGTAAACAGGATTAGGAAAAGGCTGTAATTGAACACTTCAGCTAACCTGGGTTTCAAGAGGTTTTTCAGATATACAAAACACTGACATGTCACACAGGACATTTTTTGACTTGTAAGCAAATATCATGTTGAAAAGCTCTAATTGCACAGTAAGATAGTTAAGCACTTATCTCACCCTGCATGTATAAATGTACAATTCTTGGCAGTTTCTGGCAAAAGTTATGAATTAAAATCAGTGTTTCTGAATGTTTAAAGATAATGGGACAATAAGAAATGAAAAAGGGTTTTATTTGAGAAAGTGAAGAAAAAAGGTAGGCAGATGATAGTATTTATGAAATACCATTAAAGACACACTATCTGGTGGAATTTTAAGGGATTCGGAAGTGATAACTAAACTCAAGGGACTTTTAAAGAAGTATTTTAACAAAATGCCTTGTTACAGCAATTTACTATGAAGGGAGATAAAATTTCACATATTTCTTTAATCCCTTTTGTGCATGGATTGAAGTGAGTAAAATTGTGTAGCTTTCATGCATACGTAGAATCACAAGATTGGAAGGGACCTCAAAGGTCAAGTAGTCCAACCCCCTGCAAAGTGAAATGTATCTCAGTACCAAGGGCCATCAAAATAGAGCTTAAGCAGGATTTCAGTGATACATCGACTCTTCGTTGGCCCCTTCAGGGGGGTGTATTTCATCCCCAAAGCATACAATTATGCCTCTTATAGGTAATATTATAATATAACATTGGTTCATCCTGCCTTGTTCGTTGACCCTTAATCTATACAGAGCTATATTATTTCAGAGGGTCCATAAACCTTTCTTTTTTCCTACTGAATTTTATTTTCACATATACCTGCATTCCTAGTCACTCCACTAGTGTACTGATAGCAATAACATTGCTTAAAACCTGTGAAATTTATCTTGGCTGTGTTCATATTTTAAAAAATGAGTTAAATATACCTTTTGATGCATCATAGTTGTGGGCTAAGAATCAACTTTCTCCGTTATGGAGAGATGGTAGGATGTTTGCTGTTTCTGATACATGGCTGTATATACATTTATACTGCACTGGCGCTATTCCAATATGTATGATTGTTTTATTGGATCTCCAGTGTTGTTAAGCTTTCCTGCTTCTCTCCCCCTTCATTTTATACTTCTCAAATGTATTTCTGTAACCAATCTGCATTACTTCATATTAAGTTTCACGTGCCATGTGTCAGCTAAATTACACAGCAGAGCTAAAGCCCTTTGAATTCCTTTTGGAGGCTCCACTGTATGTACTATTAAATCAATTGTGTATTATCAAGGAATTTCACAAGATTTTAGCTCCTTTCTGTGTCTGAAGCAGAGTATATATAGGACAGATTAAAACTTAGTATAATTCCAAATAATAAACCTTCTGGGATTCCTTGATATATAATTTCACTTGTCTATGGATCCTCTTGCATTCTGATTTTTGTGCTCATACAGATACTACACTATTTCATTGATTTATGAACACAGAGGGCACGTTCCCACAAGTAGGAATGTGCATTTCCTCAGAGACAAACAGCAGGGGCACAATATATGCCACTACTACTTGTCCCTGGGGAACCCCTGTGCAGGCGTGTTCTGGCTCATGGCATTTTGTCCCGGGTGGAGCACCTGGGTTGGTCCCAGCAGTCTTACCTGGGTTCTGGGGGCTGCCGCCACAGCAATCCTGCAGCAGGGAGCCTGGCCAGCAGCTGGAGTATGGCTCCAGCCAGCCAGGCTCCAGTTTTGAGTGGTGTATGCTGCTGCCATGTTCACTACCCTGCTTTTTAGGCACAGGGTTTTTTGACACCAAGATCTCTGGTGCAGCACAGGGAATGCCTGCATGTGCAGTGCATGTGGTGTGCGGTGCTGCATACTGCACATGCGCACTCATTTGAACATGCCCAGAATGGTCATCCTATGTGATTATGAGATACAGAACAAACCAGTGCCCTGATCTTGTCTCTGGAACATTTGCGAGTGACTGAAGCACACAAATAAATAATAATAATACTGTTAAATACCCACTATTAATAGTCTGTCCTGGTGGCCATGATAGAAGATTGTAGAGGTCATAAAATATGTATTTTTGTTTAAAACCTTTAAGATAGTGATGTGATTAAAATGAAGTACTTCACCTTAACATTTGCCTTATTCCAGCTATATTGACACATTTCTAAAATTCAGTCAAAGCAATGTGAACAGTGGACTGTTGGGCAGTAACCCCTCACCCAGGTAATATCAGATCCTGACACAGCAGCAAGGTCGCTGGATATGACAGCTTTCTTTTTAGAGGTTCCCTGCATGGGCCACATGTGAAGATGTCTGAATCCATGCAGTGCTTTACTTATTTTATTTAAAAAGATGCAGACTGCTGTGAGTGAAACCAATGCACAGAGCCTTACTTTTCTCTCATCTAAATCCCCCAGAGGGAAACAGGCCCCAAATGACTTAATTCTGTTGTAAATCAGGAGTAGGTCTGCTGAAGTCAGCAGTGAGAGTAGTGTAAAGCTGAAGTAAATGGGGTCAGAATCAGACTCCCCGGCATAGATGAATATACTCATGCTAGTGGCACTGCATTCACAAAGCTTTGAAATGCTGGCTTGTCAGAGTTCACAACAGTTCACTTCAGCTCCAAGTAAAATATTATCTGACTTTCTTGGCTTTCCAGCGCCAGCCAATGGAACAGTAGAGCTGTTCTAATTCATGTTACAAACCCAGTTTTCTTATACTAGTTTCTTTATTGGAATTCATACAGAGCTTTCTTTAAACACAGCCTTTCACTGAAGAATAACAAAAGAGTATTTATGTAAGACAATGGGGCAGAAATCATTTACTATATAGGATTGTTTTTTAACATATGCAGCTAGGACAAAGGGAAATGAACACCCCCTTGCGGTATAACCTCTGCAAGAGTGTAGATTTGTTATTTTAAAGTTTGCACTCCATGCTATCTTAACTTTGACTTATTGAAACATATACGGTATAATGTATAGTGTGTTCTGTACAATGCAGGGACAATAGTTTCCTTATGTTTTAAAATTTAGTTTGTATTCAGAGAGAGACAGTTTCTGAAACATTGTTTGCAGTGAAACCCAGAAGCCTTTGGGAATATTTAACAACATTTCCGTGTTGTAGCCCTTTCTGTCTGTTAGCCCTTGGCAGCATGTATGACCAAGCCACTTCATATTTAAATGTCTCTTCTCAGTGGTGGATCAGCAGTGTAAGATCGATTGATTTTCTTAACGCATGGATAGATCTATGTAAAAGTAAATTGAATCTTCTCTGGCACGTCGGAAGGTCCAGTAATAGATGGTATAACAACAGCGCTTTACATCTGAACCACATCCAATTTTCAGGGAGAAATTAGGAGTGGCTTCCAACTTCTTCATCCAAACTCTTGTCCATGGTTTGGATCTTCATGAAATCTAAACTGTCTCAGGGGCCAATTATCAAGTTTATATGGGGCCAATATCCTAGAAATAAACATTGCATGGACTTTTAGTCTAAGATCTGATATAATTTGTGAAAACTATTGATTTAATAAGCTCTCCAGCATTCTGGGAGGAAATCCTGTGAAAACATTGTCAGGACTCTATCAGTTTACATCTAAACCCTAATCCTGAAAAAGGAAATCTGTCTTCTTGCAGACTGAGTTTCAGGGCCTATCCACAAACCTGGAACATCACCAAGATGCCCCTGAAGTGCTGGGTCATCCAGAGAGAAAGTGTCAGTGCAGTGGGGCTGCAACTGCCAGTATTGTCCACCTCTTCGCTCCACCCACCCACTTCTTAGGGGTCCAGAATCCTTTACCAATTGAGGCTGCCACTAGGATCACCTTCAAGGTCCCATGGAGAGAGATCAGTGGTACAGCAAATATAATCCCAAACTCTATTACCTTGTCCAGGAAAGCTCTGAGGCCAGAAGAGAAGTTAACATGTTTCTTTTCACTTCAGCCCCATTAAGCCTTTGCTTTCCCAGCCTTGATGAGACCTGCATAAGGGGTAGAATCAGAGAAACAGCTGAGCCTTCTTTGTGAATGGAAAGAGTCCCTTGCTTTTTTTCTATTGTGGATTAATATAGTATTATCTGGGCCTGAGTGAAGACTCTAGGATTTTACCCACAGTCATGCTTCAGGGTTCAAACGACACATGAGATTTGGCTCTTTGGATATACCCTTAATCTACTGCCACTTTTCTTGAAATGCACATTCCCTCAGAAGAGCTAAAATTAAGGGCTGGATTCTGCCCTTGGGACAAAGTACGGACAATCAAAAAGCCTGAGGCTGATCAATTCAATCTTCACAAATTAATTTAAGCTACACAGAGTGAACCAATAAGCAAGTGAACAGACATTAGCTTTTGATTCTGGAAATGCAGCCACATGCCTGCAGTGGCCCAGGACAGAACTGGGGGGGATGGTAGAACACAACTCTCTGCTTAGGTGAAGCAGACAGCTTGGGCCAAGGCTAACCCACCCTGTGAGGAGGATATGTTGGGGAGGTGCAAAGCATCTTGGGATGCTGGGGGACTGTGAGTTAACATGAATCTGCATGTTAGGGGATCCAGGACAGAAGTTCAATAAACTGACTTAACTTAAATCAGTTAAGTCTTATACTACATCCATCCAGGTCTATCTTAAACTGGTTTTGGCTATTTTGAAGTTGGTTTATGTGCACTGAACTTCTGTTATGTTACAGACTTGCACTGGTTTCCAATTACTTATACCAGTTTATGTGTAATATCTGTCCCTAGCCCAGTTGGACACACTAGGTTTCCACTGTAGAATCATCTAGAACAGTATTTCCTAAAGCAGTATTTCATTTCTAGTTAGAAAAATATTTCATGAGAACTTTCTTATACACTGATGTGCAACACTTCTGATGAAGAGCACTTTCTTCTGTTTTTTTGCCGGTTTGGGGAACGTTACTCCTGTTGGAAACTAATCTGGTGTAGTGAGGAAATTCATTCTAGTGTGTGTGTGTGTGTGTCTATATGCATATGCATATGTTCTAATTCTGTTTTCTTTGGTAAGGTATATTTTGGGTGAACTCTGAAAAACCATCTGATATCTTTCTTGGCAAGTCTCAGATTGACTTATAATTTAAACATAATGTTTTTGCAGCAGAAGCATTTGAATTAAAGAATATATATTTCAAAAACTAATCTGTCTAACCATGTGCTGTAATGATATCCTCCAGTGAAATACAGGTCTAAGGAACTAAAAGTGTATGCATTGGGCCTTCTTTAGAAAAAAAAATGGATGGACATGGCTACATCTCCTAGAATAGAAGCAATTTTCATTGGCAAAAAAAAGCTTTTGCTAGTATATTTTACACCAGTCCCCTGAATGAAATACTGGCTAAAGTATAAAGTTATACTGGCTAAAGTGGAAGTTTTTTTGTCAGCATAACTGTATCAATACCAGAATTATTGCCAGTAGAAGCACATATGCTGTATACTATATGTGTACTATTGTACTATACACCAGACTGGGACTTCTGTGGGCAAAACCCTAAAGTGTTATGAAAACCTGATATTTCGATAAGGCTTTTTAAAGCAGGGCGTCTAAGCCATGCATACTGGTCTGTATTGAATATTGATTGGTTAGTATTTATTTGTATCTCCAAATAATTTCTTCCTGTTGTATCTAGACTGCTGAAAGTACCTCATCTTGAGCTCCATCTTGAACAACTGGGCTTTCTTTATATATTGCAAAAATGAATATGCAGTAGCAGTAGGTAAGTGTTGAATCCCTAACCACTCCACATAAATCCTAGGCTTGACATTGTTCTCTTGGGAGGAAAAAAGTGTTGCATTGAGGATATTTCTCAGACTCTGACAGGGGCCAGACTTTCAAATGAACTCAAGGTTAAATTTTTTCAGGACCAATATTCACAATTGGAGCCAGATTTTTGAAAGGGCTCAGTACTCAACATGTACAAAACTTTTGAAAATCTGGCAATGTATTTTCCTACCTAAATAAGAACTGAAGTCTTTTGAAGTTCTGGTCCTAAGTTTTGCAGGAAGTCAGTGCCCTGCCTTTTCATCTCTGTCGACTTTATTGCAAATTCTGATTTAAGTACAAGTGTAAAATGAGTTCAAAAGTTTTCACTAAGTGGACAATTTTGCATGATCAGCAGTCTTTGCATAAGAGAAATCTTAGTCTGGCACATAAGTTGTAGCAAGTTGAGCTTACAGAGACACAGACATCTGTGCAGCAGCTTTCACAGTGTTTCAGTGCGTTATGCATTATGCACGGCTCAGGGCAGTGCTATTACTCCAATTAAAGTAAGTCTAGCGTATACATATAGGTCCCTAAATATTGGGCCTTTAAGCTTGAACTCACCTAATTTATTTTTTGTAATCTTTTGAGAACAGCCAGGAATTCTTATCCGTTTCTGTGACTGTGATGGTGAGGGTGAAACCTAAGAGAACAAGAGGATTGCTGGCCTCAAACACCTGGGCTTGGCTTTAGAGGATATGTCTACATCCATCCACTCACTTTTGATGTCTTCCTGGGTAAGATATGATGCTCCAGCAATATTATGTGATAAAGGCTAAAGCAGAAAAATATTAAAACACCGGTGAACAATTTGTGAACAGGACAGAAAGGGGAACTGAATACATCCACTGAACATATTCTTTACTTCAAATTATTATGACACCTGGTTGGCAAATTTTGAAGGTCATGCACCCTGTAAGGATGGCTTCATTACAACAAAGCTATCAAGCTAATAGCACAGCCAAACCAACAAGAAGCCCCTTGCAAAATTAAAGTCTTACTTTCCGCAATTTTTTTCCATTGTGTTTATCACAAGAATTAAACAGGAGAGATTAAAAAAAAATAAAGGTGAACGATAAAAAAAGTAAAAGTATGCGGGGCAGGTGTTAGGGACTGATCATAAAATATCACCATGAGCTGGCTTTGCCCTATAAAGTCCCAAATAGCTTGAGAATGTCCTACTTGAGGGACCTACAATATCTCTGTTGTAGAGTCCCTGTCAGTGGAAGTGCCTGGTCTGGAACCACCTTGATTTGAGAGAGCCTAAAACATTCCTTGTGAAGGTTTCTTGGCACTGAACCCATTCCTGGTTTGAGATAACCCTTCAGGGCACTCTATACAGAAAGCAAATCTATCTTCTTGGATGTCCTCTCTCTCTCATTTCCTTGTAAATGTGCACTATGTAGCTGTGATCCACTATTCTTCAGGGTGTGCCTTAATTGCAGATGGAGTCCAAGAAATCAGCAACCAGTTTGATCTGCCATGGCTACAGGTGGCTACATCACTTGGTTACTGTTACCACATCTTTATAAGCCATTACTGGAGTCCTATGCCATGCTTTTTAATGCTGGAGTAAGCTCACCTGTTCTTTGGGGAGATTTCTTCTATCCTTCTGGGCACGTAAGGGGAGAGTAACTTAGAGGCTAGCGGTACTTAAGTAATTTAGCTTCTATGCACAGTAAAAAGTAGGCTAGTTACCACTCAGACTGTAAACGAGACTCAAGCATTCATCCAAAGGGATTAGGCAGTTTAGGGGTAAAGCCCCATTCTCTATCAGCCAGAGTGCTTTGTGTACAAACACAGACTAAGTTAGGACCAATACCTAAGTACGAGGTTGAATTGACTTTACAACAAAGACAAACTGTTATGAATCTTTCCTGAAGCTCACATGATAAAATGCAACTTAAATCTAAAGATGAAATTCTCTGATAAACTAGAAACATTTGTTCTAGTGCCCATCACTGCTTCACTCTTTTAACAAATAAGTTTAAAGTATTTTGAGAGAAAGTGCATTTGCCCAGCAACATCATCTCTTGTGGGTTTGAGCCCATGAACCCATCCCACAAATCACCTTCTGTGGGACTATTCGTGTGAGTAAACATTTTCAACTTTATGTTATAGGAGCAAAGAGTTCGGTCCCTTATTTCTACTGCATTATCTCTAAGGATTTAAGGAGAAATCCCTAGATTGCTCTTTTCATAACTGCTGAATACTTAAACTTTGCCCATGTCAAATACTTCCTACCCAGATAAGGTGAAGGCAGTTTATTTTTAGTTAGTGAAAGACTGAAAGTTTCATTTTGAGAACTTCAAAAGGAGTATAAATCAAGATAGTCCAGTGATAAAACCATTTGGCTGGGGACTCCTATTGGCCTTTCAATATGAAATACAACACAAGTTGATTTTTTTTTTTATGGGCACAAATGTTATTTTTCACTGGCTGTCAGAAGAGGCCTTTTACAGCTTCCCATACAATTCACCATTGTGATGAATTGGTGAGTTTGTCCTTTTTAATCCATTTGAGTGAATAAACATTGGGATTTTGTACATTTTTAAAACTATTATATGAGATTTCCCAGATGAGGTAAGCTTTTTATTTACTGTGTGTCAGTTCTTGAAATTATGGCTTTAGGGACCATATTTCTTCTTCTAACACACAGTCCAGGAGGAGAATACTGTATTCAGATCTTCAAATGTTAATTTCATACAACTTTCAGCCCTGCCTCTTTAATAAATGCTAGGTTATTTCTTAGGAGTAAACTTGTGAACAGATAAAACTCTTTGATCTGACCAACAAAATATGCTTTTATTTTTGGATCTGAGGACCAACAACACCCTGTAATGTGAAAATCTATTAAAAACTTCAGCTATCCAGAGAAAGACCTCCAGTTTCAGTTGTCTTCATAAATTTATACCGTCAATGCCCTGAAAAGGATGTTGTTTGTCCATTAAACAGTTAAAGTAGCAAGAAACAATACTTTACGTGCTAGCATTAGATGAAAGTAGATCTAAAGACAAATTTATAGCTTAGGGTGCTGCTGATATTAAGCTGGAATAATTTGTGGTCTTGAACTATTTTATAAGTGTGTTCACCAGAGCTAGTTGAAAAAAGGGATTTTTCTATGAAAAACAGAAACTTGTTCACCTGAGTTTTGGGGCATGCCTGTATTACCATGACTGAAGTATAGCACAGTTGAACTAGCTGGTTTGGGATAGCCGTGGTTATGTGGAATGCAAAATGGGCTAATTGCTAGAGTAGTTACTTGGTTTCTCTGCTGGATTTTGCAATCTGCTGCCATGATTTGATGGCTAGCAGTCCCAAACTAGCTATTTTAAAGCTATATTGGCTATATATCCATACAACATGGCAGTCAGTGTTGACCCATCCTAAATTAGCATAGCTCATTGAGAGTATGACAGAATTGGGGATGGTCTGGTTAATAATCCATGAGCTAGTAAGTCAGCAGCATTGCATTAGATCATTATTGAAACTGATTGTCAGATATCCTTAGTGGCTGTGTCTACATGAGTGGTGGGGTATGCAGTTGTTACTGAACAGTCATTTAGTCCGTGCTTATACTTTAGTACTAAATAAACGTGCATAAGCAAGGACTAAATGACTGTGCAGTAATCAGCAGTACTGCATGGTACCACCAGGGCACATTTTTTCTCCAACATTACTGCACAGTAGCAAAGACATTACTTCCCAGTAGCTTGTTATCGTCACTGCAGTTAGTGCCCGGCAGTGCTACTGTACGGTAGCATCAAGCTGCTGTGCAGTAGCTCATTGCTACTGTGCAGTAATGTCTTGTATAGATGCCCCCAGTGAGGGCCTATGAACTGCTTCTTTGTGGGAAAAATGCTCCTTGACGCCTCTTCAAGAAAGTAGGTATTGAGGCTGACAACGAGGCTGAAATTCTAGTTATTGCCCTCCAGTGAGGCCTTTTTCAGGAAAGGTTATTTTTGTGGCCAAGCAACTCTGGTAGCATTTGGAGTCCTTGAGTCTTCTTGACTCCAGACAATTTGTGTTTAGTGCTGTATATAGTATGAAGCTCATGCTTTTCATTCGAATGCTTTTTTCAGATCTTTCAGCAGATTTTGACACGACGGAGCATGACTGATTGTTACACAACTGTGGGTCCTAGCTAAAGAGGATTAAATCACTTGTGAGGGTCAGTGAGTACATCTACACATTTTGCTTTACTGTGGAGTAGATTAGTTAGCACTGTAGTAAATGTTTTGCATCTACATGTGCAGGGCTATTAGATTGGAGTAAACTAATAAACTCCACAGCAGGGTAGCCCTTGTAAATACAAGGACTATCCTGCTGCAGAGATTTTTTATTCTCTGTAGCTGCTGACGCAACTGGCTGGGGCATGAGGTTGCTTCAGTATGGGGGCACACTCGTGTGCCATCCAGCCGCTCCACAGCACATTGAGCGAGGTTGAAGCAGCCCCGGGCTGGTAGCCTAATCCCCCAGGTCCCCTTCCAGCCAGGGATGCTCTGACCTGGTTCAATGTGCTGTGGTCCTGGGTACACGTGTAAACGTGGTGCCCAGGAGCAATAAACTCCAGTATGATATGTGCCAGAGTTTATTACATGGCATTAATATGCATGTATACACATGCCCACCATGTGCTTTTTTTGTCAGGCTTAAGTTATGTCTCACTAGCTGGGACTCATCCTGGGTAAGACTGTGGGATGAGGAACGCAGCCAGGACTGGCAGTGGTTTTAGCTTCTGTGAATTGGAAAATTTGTCTGCTCTTTGTTAAACACAGGTTTACACTCTGTTTCATGTTGTAGTGGTAATTTTAGAAAGAGGGATATTGTATCTTATGTCCAGGAGTACACTGGTGCTTTGTGTAGTTACATCTCCATAGTAAATCAGAGTTCTTTCCTGGTAACTCCTAGAAAAGTTGTGCAGCAAAAAGTGCAGATGCTACAAGCTGAAATGGTTAGCAAGTCTACGCTCATTTTGCCAAATTGCTAGTGTAATATAATTTGTCAAAATATTTTCTAAAAAATGCATCACTTTGGTTTGTTTATTTAGATTACTTGTACCTAACTGCATGCTAAAAAATCATTATTCACACAGCTTTACTTAGGAGTCTAAATTCATTTTTAATAACAGAAACAAACCTACAACTCCCCACCTCCAAACCAACACCCCCCTCCCCTGCAGCTGTCTAAGGAAAAGCTGACTGCACTTAGTTTTAGTTGGCACAGGCAAAGATTTTGTCAACCTTGAGGTGTCCAAAACAGATAATACTGAGCCAAAGGTGACTAAATGTTCAGATAAGCACCTACTCAGATTTACGAAGCATCTGACTGAGTTTGAGTATGTCTATACTGTTTTTACTACTGGGAAACATACACCACTCCCACTCCCACTCTACAAGTGTTAACCATGGAAATGAGACTGTGAAGCCACCTTATGGGTACCACTGCTGTCACTGTCAAGCAGTCTGACAGACAGCTTAAGAGCAGCTTTGCTCCGCCTCGCTCTGGAGGCACCTACAAGTGGGAGAAGGAGAGAGCAAGGGGAGAGGGCTTCTCAGTGGCACTCTTACAGCATGGTTAGCCATTACATTTATAATGCTACAAAAGCTCTTGCCATGCTACAAAATGGGTGCATGTACACAAAATAGGAAGAGTCATTTTTCCTGGGGTGGCAGTGGCAGATCTTTCTACTGTCATAGCCCCTGGGGAAACACTGAAGAGGACCCTCACTGACAAGCTCCCTTGGGAGTTCGGGGACCTAAGGAGCAGCATGCTAGCCCCCTTGGCTGGAGAGTGCATCTTTGGGATGACTTTGCAGCTCTCCAGCCAAGGGGCTGAAATGTCTGCACACCCCCATAGCACTCTACTTTTCTGTAGTGATAAAAAAGTGCTGAGGTACTTCGTAGCACAGTCAGTGAATGCCATAATCTTATCAACCCTGTGGAAGCTATATAGATATGCCAATAGGAGCCTAAATACCTTTTAAAAATCTGCTACTAGGAGCCTATGTCCCATTCTGAATTCTTTAGGCTTGTATCCAAAAGGATATGTTAAGACCATTGACGCCTGTTGGCTTCAGTGAGAGTTAAATGCCATGGTATTTTTCCAAACGTGGGACTAAGTGACTGAGGAATATGAGTCTCATTAACTTTCAGCCTTAGGTTTGTCAAATATTAGAAAATTTTACTTTTGAAAATTGTACCTTAGGCCATTTAACTCTTCCATCACCTCTGTTGTCCACAACTGTTTAAAAAATGGTACATCTGTGTTAATGAATAAAAAGTGGGTACACACTGTATACCTGGATCAAAGCTACCCTCTATTACTGGGAGTGCCTCTACTCCCTTGGTAATCTATTTTCCACTGAGAAAACTAAGTAAACAGTCTGTGCTAGAGTAAGAGCTAAAGTATCTGTTTAATGTGAATAAGCAAATATGCTAAATACCAAATATATGAGAGAATTAAATTGAGTCTAATACATTTCTTATTCAAATATTTCTCGTATTTAACCTTTCTTTTCCATTCCCTGTCCACCCCCCTGCCCCAATCTCTATTAGAATCTCATATTACTCTCACTGGACTGTGATTCTTGTTTTTCTAAATAATTATCTGGACTACCTGTCTTTGTGCCTGGCAATCAGACTTTTGACTTAGGAACACTGAGGAAAGGTTAATGTCTTCTCCTGCTGTTGATTATGCCTCGATGGGTTAAGGCTGTGGATCAAAAATATCCAGCATGCCAAAACAAATATTCGGATTCCCCTGAACTCATTAACAAAAGTATGTTTTACGTTTGAGAGAATTCAGGTTATTACACCAGAAAGACATGGAAGCACTACTATATTAGACACATCAATATCTATCAGAACACTACATTTCTGTAAAATATGGCAAAAGATGTTTCCTTTGTGAAAAAGGTTGTAGATTTACAAGTATTTTATTCCAAATTCTACTGGTGAATGGGGAAACATTTTTCGCTCAATGAAGAGCTTTCCAAGTTTGGACATACCGCCTTAAACTTTGTATGAAAATAAGGTAAATCCATTAGTTAGCTCATATTTCATGCTAAAAGGGGAATGACGGCAATAATTCAGTATAAACAACGTGTAGGGGCATGAACACCGTGTAGAAAGTCATGTAACTATCGAGTTGCAAGTTAAAACATGAGTGGCACATCAGAATTTGAAGTAACATCTGATGTATTTTTCTCCCTTTCCCTACTGTAAGTCTGTTCTCAGGGATTTTTATGGAGTTAGCTGCCATTCAGTCTCAATTAAACTGTCAGGGGTCTTAGGATAATAATAGCAGGAAATTCTTGAAAGATAAATTCAAGATGGTAACTTTGCTGCTTCAGCAGACTGATTAAAATTGTACTCTGCTCTGAAGCGTATTTACAATATGGCTAAAACATACTCAACATTTATATTAAAAGAAGAAATGAGAAAATATTTTATCTCGTTTCACTGTCATGCCATAATCAATATACACAGCCTTGAATTTCTTCTGTTTATAGCCTGCAAAGGACAAGGTTTATTTGAACTGGTTCTGTTTTGAGTTCATGTGGGTTTCATGTCTTGAACTGCAGAATGTATTTCACAAGTTCTTGTGTCACTCTGCTTGGCTATTCTTTTTGTTGCTGTGCCAGGTTTTATCACCACTCACTTCTGGATAGCGTTAATGATGCAGTCACTTCCTGTCTACCAAACAATTGTAACATTCACCAGACTTCCCTGCATGCTGTAGACTAAGTCAAGCATCATTACCTGAAATGGTCACAAACCCCCTTCCCCTCCCCAAGAAAAGCCCACCACTACTACCTTAAAAGGAGGATGTTAATCCCATTTATAGAGGAATTTTGATATGTGCTGAGCATGCTCACGTCAAATAAATGTGAGGGGAAAATAGCCATTTCTGCATAAATTTCTGCAGCCTTTCAACTGAATGACACTTACTTCATGGTGTTGTGATTTTCTAAATTTGTCATGGAGGCAAACTCCCCTTTTTCATCATTTATGGCAACATATTGTGTATATTAATGGGAAATGGAAACCAAAGAGGAAGCTAAGAAATGATGAAGGGGATGAAATCAGTTTCCACAGCCCAATGCAGTGTCAGCACATAGTGAGGAATGGTTGGGACAGACAATTGTTCATACAGCCACAATTCCCAAGCCCCTTCTTCCCCATCATAACAAGAAAAATACATTTTATTAAGTGAGCCCTGTGGGAAAAGGTAGATGTTGAAGAGCTTTATGCTGAATGCCAGGGGAGATAGAAGAAACACTGTTGGACACAGGCATTTGAAATTATGAAAAATTATTTCAGTCTGGAGAAGCCTGTGGGAGAGAAGTGGCTACTGTACACATGGATAAAATGGGTAGGGGATAGGGTTTCTGCCACTGACTTCTGTATAGATGTTTCTCCTGGCTGACTTTGGTAAAATTATATAGATGTAGTGAGAGGCTAGAACTTCTGTCAGCAGAACAGATTCCTTAGCAAATATCTTATGGGCGGTAAAATATTTACATTTGTCCTTGGGAATAAATGCCTCCACGCTGCCAGACAGTGTTCCTTCCAGAAACCCTGAATCATTTCACAGTTCTTATTAGTTTAGCCTTGCCTCAGTACAGCTTGCTCTTCTACCTAAGGTCAGTAAAAGCAGAGTGTAGCTTCTATTTCCATTTACCTAGCTATGCTTATTGTGTGCTTCCCATGTAATTTCTGGAAAGAGATAGAATTGCACATATGCACACATACTATGTAAGTATCCAACACTTTAGTTGGAGAAAAACCACAATGGGGAAGGGAGAAAGAAAAGTATCTCACATACCTTTTAGTTCAATACCCTATTTATAAGGGTATTGGACTAAAAGGGTATTGGATTGGGCTCTGCGCTCCCCCTTTCAGAGTGGGTTTGAAGCTGCATCTCTTACTTCCCAATCACGAGTCCAACCACCAGGCCATAGTTCAAGCATTGCACAGTGCATTCTCCAACCTTCCTTTTGAATCTAGCCCCCTGGGCAGGCAAGAGTAGAAGATATATGCGAAGCAGAAAATAGCCAGCACCACCTACAGTTGAGGCCTCAGGGAAAGGTTCACGCTGCCCTTGGATGGACCCAATGCATTGTTCTTTCTCCTGTAAAGTAGAAAGAAGTTCTGGGACCCACAGGAGAAGGAACAGCAACATCCAACAAAAGCTAGGATTGTCTTTGGAGAAACTCAAATGCATGGTGAGCCTTTCTCCAAGCACAAGCTTGGAGACATTTTTCATTTTTATTGATTGTGAGACAAGTCAGAAAATGTTGGGTTTTTGGAACAAGCATAATATTTTTTTCACCTAAATCAATTCACCAAAACAAACAGTGGATTATGGATTTGAGCTAGAAGAGAGTCAGGTAATTGTTGATGCAGTCATCCAGCCAGGGAGTCTGGCCCTTCCGTGGGAATGGGGTCGCAAACTATGACTTCTATTAGCCAATGCATTCTAAGGGAAACCAGATTAATACTAGAATTTCTTATGGATGAAAATTAGTGGTCAGAAGAAATAAAACCTAGAGGTAGTATGTGGTTCTGTGAGAGGGAAACTTCTGGGAAGGAAGGAGGCCCTGGATTTTGGTGCTCTTTATCCACTTATCCAACAAACTTTAAATCCAAGGTGCAGAAGAGCCATTAGTACAGGGTCTAGCATAGTAGTTTTGGGGTTTGAGTTTTAGTTCTTACCCTGAATCAGGTCATTTTCTCTATCTTGCCTTTTCTAACTCCCAACCAGTTCTGAGGAAGGTTATCTAGACCATCCCTAGCAGGTGTTTACCTAATCTGTTCTTAAAAACCTCTAGTGAATGGGATTCCATAGCCTCTCTTTGTAGTCTCTTTCGGTGTTTCACTAACCTTATAGCTGGAAAATTTTTCATTACACCTAACTTAAATAGTGAATACGCAAATTAAATTGATTACCTGTTGCCCTACTGCACTGGTCATGGAGAACAATTTATCAATGTACTCTAAACTCTTACCAATGTACTTTTTCAACCTTGTACATGTTGAAAAAATGTCCCCCTTCAGCCTTCTCTTTTGTAGATTAACCAAATACAGTTTTCACAACCTTTCCTCATAGGTCATGGTTTCTAAACCACTTAGTATTCCTGATGCTTTCCTCTGGATTCTCTTCAATTTTTTATCCCTTTCTTAAAGCATAGTGCCCAAAGCTGGACACAGTACTCCTAATTAGGACCTCTTCAGTTCTAAGTAGAGCAGAAAAGTCACCTTGTTGACTCATATTCAGTTTGTGGTCCAATCAGACCCTTTCCTAATGTATGGCTGATGAACTATTCTTGGATTTTAAAGAAACCTCACTGAGCGCTCAGGAACTAACTGTCTTAATTTGCAAGAAGAATAGCAAATATTCTGCCAGCTTGGCTTAACAGAGAACTCTTTGGTCAGTTTAAACACAAAAAGGAAGCTTACAAGAAGTGGAAGCTTGGACAGATGACATGGGACGAATATAAGAATATTGCTTAGGTATGCAGCAATGAAGTCAGGAAGGCCAAAGCACAATTGGAGTTGCAGCTAGCAAGGGATGTGAAGAGTAACAAGAAGGGTTTCTACAAGTATGTTGGCAACAAGAGGAAGGTTAAGGAAAGTGTTGGTCCCTTACTGAATGGGGGAGACATCCTAGTGAAAGATGATGAGGAAAAGGCTGAAGTACTCAATGCCTTTTTTGACCTCGGTCTTCGCAAGCATGGTCAGCTCCCAGACTACTGTACAGTTTTGGGAGAAGGTGAGTTGCCCTCAGTGGTGAAAGAACAGGTTAGGAACTATTTAGAAAAGATGGATGTGTATAAATCCATGGGGCTAGATGCAATGAATCTGAGGGTCCCGAGGGAATTGGATGATGTAATTGTACAGCCGCTGGCCATTATCTTTGAACACTTGGGGTGATCAGGGGAAGTCCCAGATGATTGGAAAAGGACAAATATACTGCCCATCTTTAAGAAAGAGAAGAAGGAGGAACCAGGGAACTAAACACCAGTCAGCCTCACCTCAGTCCTCAGAAAAATCATGGAGTAGGTTCTCAAGGAATCCATTTCTAAGCATTTGGAGGAGAAGGAAGTGACGAGGAGCAGTCAGCAAGGATTCACCAAGGGCAAGTCATGCATGACCAACCTGATTGCCTTCTATGATGAAGTGACTAGCTCTGTGGATGTGGGGAAAGCAGTGGACATGATATACCCTGACTTTAGCAAGGATTTTGATATGGTCTCCCACAGCATTCTTGCAAGCAAACTGAGGAAGTATGGGTTGGATGAATGGACTGTAAGGTAGATAGCTGGCAGAATCATCGGGCTCAATGGGTAGTGACCAATGGCTTGAGGTCTAGTTGGCAGTCAGGATCAAATGGAGTGCCCCAAGGGTTGGTCCCATGGCTGGTTTTGTTCAATATCTTCATTAATGATCTGGAAGATGGGATGGATTGTATCCTAAGCAAGTTAGCAGATGACACCAAGCTGGGCAGGTGTAATAGATATGCTGGAGGGTAGGGATAGGATTCAGAGTGACCTATACAGATTGCAGGATTGGGCCAAAAGAAATCTCATGAGGTTCAGTAAGGACAAGTGCAAAGTCCTGCACTTAGGACGGAACAATGCCATGCGCTGGTACAGGCTGGGGGCAGAATGGGTAAGTAGCAGCTCTGCAGAAAAGGACTGGGGAGTGACAGTGGACAATAAGCTGAGTATGAGTCAACAGTGCACCCTTGTTGCCAAGAAAGCTAACTGTATACTGGGCTGCATTAGTAGGAGTGCTGCCAGCAGATCAAGTGGAGTAATTATTCCCCTCTATTCATCACTGGTGAGGCCACATCTGGAGTACTGTGTCCAGTTTTGGGCCCCCTACTACAGAAAGGTTATGGAAAAGTTGGAGAGAGTCCAGTGGAGGGCAATGAAAATGGTCAGTGGTCCGCAGCATGTGCCTTCTAATAAGAGGTTGAGGGAACTTGGGCTTATATAGTCTGAAGAAGAGAAGTCTGGGGGGATTTGATAGTAGTAGTACTTGACCGGTAGTGCCAAAGAGGATAGAGTTAAACTGTTCTCAGTGGTGGCAGACGACAGAACAAGGAGAAATAGTCTCAAGTTGCAGCTAGGGAAGTTTAGACTGGATATTAGGAAAACGTTGTCACTCAGAGAGTGATAAAGCACTGGAACAGGTTACTCAGAGAAGTGGTGGAATCTCTATCCTTGGAGGTTTTTAAGGCTTGGCTTGACAAAGCCCTGGTTTAAATGTTTTAGTTGGAGATAGTCCTGCTTCAATCAGGGGGTTGAACTAGATGACTCCCTGTGGTCCCTTACAACCCTCATTGTCTATGGTTCTAACTAGTTATTCCATGCATTGTATTTGTGGGGCAAATTTCTTCTTCTTAAATATAGTAATTTTTACTCATTTTTTTCACCTTTATCTTGTTGATTTTGGATCACATCTCTTTCAAGACCATTTTGAATTTTAATTCTTTCCCTCAGTGTCTGCAACCCTTCCGATCACAAAATTTATAAATGTACTCTCCATTCCATCACCCAAGATGTTAATACGTATTAGAACCATGGCTGGGACAGATTCTGAGACCGTGAATTTCCTATTTTCTCCATCAGTTATTCTTCTTGTTCTAAAGATTTCTTAAAAATTAGAGATGAGATGCATCATATGAATCTGAATTTTAAGCAACACAAAATATGAAGATAAATGGTTTTGGTTTGGGCCTATCTTTAGTCTAAACCATCTAAAAGGTATAGATTCATAGATCATAAATCCTGACAGGACCATTATGATCCTCTAGTCCAGGGGTCTCCAAACTTCTTTGATCACGCACCCCTGTCAGTAAAAATTTTTGAGCACGTGCCCCCAATATATGTATATTTATTGGGGGCACTGCTGAGGGTGCCACTGTCAACCCCTCCGCATTGTGGAACTCCCACTCTTCCCTCAGGATACCTCGCGTACCGTATGTGACACGTGACCGTCTGATATACGGACTGAGTGAGGGCGCCAGTGTCAATCCGTATATTAAAGCTTAATTTC
>NW_017728994.1:64226809-64227630 GCF_001723915.1 Gavialis gangeticus | reverse complement strand
AGCTTAATTTCTTTCTTATTTTTTTAGATAAAAAATAAATATAAATAGAAGTTCTAATATTTTCTTCCCGCAACCCAATGGATTGTCTTAACACCCCCTGGGGTGCGCACACCCCACTTTGGAGACCACTGCTCTAGTCTGTCTTCCTGCATAACCCAGGCTGTAACTCCTGGACCCAGACTATATATATAAGTTAGAACGTATCTTTTAGATATGTAACTACACAAATATTATCCATTTAAAATGGATCCAGTGAGCTGATCCTTAATCAAGGAAGGGGACTTTTAGGTCATGAAACTCTGAAACTAGGATTTTCAAAGTAAGCTAAAAGAAATTAAGGCGCCTGCTCATAGTGAAATGCGAAGCATATTGAAATTCAATGGGAATTGGACACCTAATTCCCTTCGGCTCCTTTGAAAAAACCCAGCTTTAAAAAATAAATAAAGCCAGAAGTCATGGCTCTGGAGTGCAGATCTGACAGTAGCATCTGGTTTGATGTGATTTACAACTGATTGTGAGTTTATTTGGTTGTCTTAATTTATTTGGTAATTCAAATGTGTATTTAACTTATTAAATGGTTGTTGTTCAACGGGTCCTTTTATAAAATGCACCTACAGACTTCATTGATATATTCAAGGATCTAAAACCCTATAAAATGACAGAGTTCCCTTGTAAGTACAAACCTTTGGTTTTGTGTAAATTCAGACAGGACAATTGTGGTTTTTTTAGTTGCAACTTCAACCTAACGTGACATTTCAGTGGTTAGTCTTTACATGTCATAAGCTTTAATTATCTATGAAATTGTTCAGAGAACAGCTCTG
>NW_017728994.1:64208395-64221809 GCF_001723915.1 Gavialis gangeticus | reverse complement strand
CAACTTCAACCTAACGTGACATTTCAGTGGTTAGTCTTTACATGTCATAAGCTTTAATTATCTATGAAATTGTTCGGAGAACAGCTCTGTATCTGGAAAGAAAACTTTTTATGGACTGCTTTGTGCAATATAGAGGGACTTAAGCATATGCTTAATGCTAAAATGCTTTTGAGATATTTTGCTAACTTGGGCTCTTTATCTAGGTAGTGTAAGTTCTTATTCAAATATTATGTTTACAACTTCCCTGTTCATCTGGATTGGTAAGAAAGGCAATTTTTCCAGGACTTATCTCCTAGCCCCTACATATAATGCCGCAGAGTTAGTTGCAAAATCAGGAAAAGGTAGCAATCATGTATAATACAGAAAGAATAGTGATATTTTCCCCACACAAGTAAAACTATAGAGAAAAGACAGTAGGAAGTAGAAGTGTGCGCGCAGATGTGTTTTGAAAAGGTATATGTATTTGAATACAACTGCATCAATTTAGTCCATATGAATGGGATTTTCTCTAGTGCAAGCAATAGTAAATATACATGATTAAAGCTCCAGTTCATTTGTTTCTCTTCTGGCTTGCCTACAATATGGCAACAGTGGATCACAAAGAGGATGGCCCCAAGGACGCCTACTCCACGCCCTGCCTACCTGTGTCTGCAGACATACTCGAAACCTAGAAAGTTACAAGTGAGGCTGCTCTGGGCTCGTCTTCATATGTTCTCAAGCATGTTAGTGACCAATGCCTGAGTGTGGTGGGGCATGCTTGGCCCTGTCCAGAGTGTGAACAGACTACTAGAAGTACACCAGTCAGAGGTCTATGCCTCTTTGCAAGCTTTACAATAAACTTTTCTAGTTCCCTTTTCATATTTCCTAATTTCAATGAAGCTGCACCACTAGGTTTCCCCAACCTCCCATTATCTCCCACTCCTATGTTCAGTATTTTTTCTTCAGTTTCACTATGAGGTAGCTGAGAAGATTATATGAGTAACCCACACATTTCTCCTTCCCTCTCCATAGGTTTTACGTCCCACAAAGGGCCCAAATAATTTTTATTTACCTTTTATTTTTTACTTATTTACTTCAGTTTTCACAAATAGGGTTAGCTACCAGGTGACAAGTGCAGTTTGCAGCAAAGTTAGGGAAGGAGTTAAACAGCCCAGAGTAGTGTCAAAACAGGTTAGGGATTACTGAGAGAAGTCAGACAGTTTCAAATTGGTAGGGCCAGATGGCATGCACCCTTGGATACTGAAAGAATTGGCCAAGGTAATTTCTGAATCCTTAGTTGTCTTCTTTGAGAACTCATGGAGCATGGGTGAGGTGTGGGATGATTGGAAAATTGCAAATATAGTGCCCATCTCTAAGAAAGACAAAAAGGAGGATCTGGGGAATAGCAGACCAGAGGCTCTGACCTTGATATTTGGAAAGATCATTGATCAAGGAAGCTCTTCTGAAAGACCTAGGGGAGAACAAAGAGATCAGGAAGAGCCAGCATGGACTCACCAAGAGCAAATCATGCTTGACCAAACTGATTTCCTTCTATGATAAGGTGACTGCTCTGTGGATGAGTGAAAAGCAGTGGATGTGATATAACTTGACTTCAGGAAGGTTTTCAACACTGTCTCTCATGGCATTCTCATTAACAAGCAAAGGAAATATGGACTAGGTGGAAGTACTGTAGGGTGGATTTCTCTAAAAATCTTTCTGGGAGAGGAAGCAGTGCAAGCATTCAGCCTACAGCTGCCTCCATGGTGTCCCAGATTGGGGTGATCATGGTTTGGGGAAGACATGGGAAGCAGTGGCTTCTCCACTTCTCCCATTTCCAGGTGCAAGTGGTGTGGCAAGGAGTCTTTCCCCAGTGCTCCATTCCCCTCCTGTGCACCAGACTGGGAGGGGAGCCCAATACTAAAAGTTTCCCCGGGGCCACCAGGAGTCTAGGTATAGTGCTGTTCACCTCCCCCAGACCAGAGCCCCAGAGTCTAGAGAAGGCACAGGGGAAGATACTGATTGACATTTCCCAATCCCTAAGAAGTCAAGCAGTCTTCATTCTTCCAAGACAAACTGGTAGATTTTTCTCCTGGAGGGGGCATGTTTCCTCTGGGGAAAAATGGAATGAATACTTGTCCGGTCCATTTCTACCTGGTGAGTGGCAATTCTGCCATAGAAACATAATGTCTATATGTGGCCAAGAATAGGAATGTCACCAGAGGAGGTAAAATTATGTATCTTTATTCTTACACAATTCTTTTCATTGTCATAATCATTGTAAACATTTTTAATGTCTTATTTTGTTTGACTATCTTAGGAAATGTTGTGTTTTACTCTTGTTCTTCATTGCTACAAGAACTTCTTGTGGTATGAGCAGTGACATTACAAGGCTCGGACATGCTAGTACCTTTTCTGAGGATTTTTTTTCATGCATCTTGCACAACTTGCTTCTTCTTTCTTTAATGCTTCAATTCTTTTTCTGTTTTTCTTTAAAGCAAATATTTTTGGGGAGGAGGAAGAGACTAAATATTGTAGTTGATTAAGTGATTTTTGACTAAGTTAAATAAATAATAGTTTGATAGTTAAAAGCCTATATTGTAATCAATTTCCAGTATACATTTTTTCATAAAAGTAGATTATCATTTTGTACAATATGTATCTCACTATTTTATCATTTAAAAACAAGCATTGATTTCTTTTTATTTTAAAATATTTGCTAAATTACCATACTTCATAGTGTACAACTTGATGTGGTGTATAAGTAGATTGCATTTTTCTGATCCAGAAAGTTAGGTTTTTCATAGATCCAGTGTATGCTAATCTAATTTTTGAGATCAGAAATATGGAGTCAATTTATTTAAGCCCCTGTACTCCCTCACTGTGGGTTGGGCACCCAGGGAGTGGACACGTGTTGCAGCACCACTCACAAGGAAGGGGCTGCGCTTGGTGCTTGGCTGGCATGGCTCAGACAGCGCTGCTTCAAGGGGACAGGGCTGGGATTGGCACTTGGCCGAGTAGCATCTCCATGGTGATGGCAAGGCCCTCTGGCCATGCTTGGGCCAGGCCTGGGCCCCATGGCCTCCAGTGACAGGGATGCCATCTTGTGGTAGGTGAAGAAGGTCAGGTTCGGTTGGGGCCAGACTGGGGTTCGGACGGGGCATGGGCCAGGTCAGGGCAGCGCTGGGGTGGAGGGTCAAAAGTATTGATATAGTGTATACGTTAAGGTGGAAATGTGAAGGGAAATATCTTGGCTTCCAACCTCGACTTACACACTGTGAAATATGGTAATAATTTTTAAGTTATAGGCTTTTTTCAAGAATCAGTTCTATTCTGGGATGAATGCTTCAGTCAAACACAAGTTATTGGGAGTTACAGGAGAAACTGGGGTTTCAGACAGAAGTGACAATTTTTGGCTGATCTGGCTGGCCCCTGAAAGCACTCTATAGCCATGACCTAGCACAAGTGTGGGCCTGCAGAAGACTTTAAAAAGGACTGATCCTGCAACACTCCAAACCCTCATTACATGAGGGTTCAGATGAAGGTGCTCCAAAGCAGAGCACCTTCATTAACTTCTGCACACTCTAGGAGCAGAGCTGGGCTGGTGCAGCCCAACCGTGCTCCTGGTGCTGTTTTCAGAATGGGAGGTGGGAAGGGAGTGGAGGGAGTTCATTCTGTGGGGGTTGCTCAGCCAATGCTTGAGGGTAGGGCAGGTGGATCAGAGCCCTCACAAGAAGGGGAGCTCCAATCCCTCCCCCCCAACTCCAGCGCAGGCTAGGGAAACCCAAGAATGGGCCCCCTTCCTCTGCCTTCTCTCCCTCCCATTCTGAAATAGCACTGGAGGCTGGGAGAGGACAGCGGGATGAGGGGAAAAGGCCATAGTGATGTAGCCCCTCTTCCTGGATCAGCTCCAAATTGGAGCTTCATCCTCCACCCTCCTGACTCAACAGCTAATGTCTGTTGGGTGGAGAGGATCAGTCTGACTCATGGTGCTTTTTGTGAAGCACTTTGAGTTAGATCAGGGAGCTGCACTTCTCATAGACATTAGGGCTGGAAGGGACCTTGGAAGATCATAGAGTCTGGCCCCCTGCCCCAGGTGCAGGAAGTCAGCTGGGATCACAGGATCCCAGCAAGATAAATATCCAATTGACTCTTAAAGGAGTCTGTTCCAGGCCTTGGGGGCCCAGACAGTAAAGAAGTTCTTCCTTATGTCCAGCCTGAAACAGTCTTGGAGGAGTTTGTGACTATTTGATCCTGTCATGCCCTGGGGCACTATGGTGAACAGGCATTCCACCAGATCCTGATGCACACCCTTTATATACTTATAGGCAGCTACCAGGTCCCCCTGAGCCTGTACTTTTCCAGGCTGAACAGTCCCATAGCTCTTAGCCTTTCATCATAAGACCTGTTTTCCTGCCCTCTGGTCATGTGCATGACTATCCTCTGGACTCTCTCAAGCTTCTCCATGTCCTTTTTAAATTGTGGAGCCCAGAATTGGATACAGTACTCCAGCTGCAGCCTCACCATGGCCAAGTACAGCAGGAGGATGACATCCTGAGATTTGCTAGAGAAGCATCTATGGATGCAAGCCAGAGTTTTGCTCACGTTGCTGGCTGCAACATCACATTGGTGGCTAATATTCATCTTGTGATCAATTATGACCCCCAAGTCCCTTTTGGCTGTGGTGCTAGCAAGCGTAGCACTGCCAAGCCTATAAACATGCTGCAGGTTTTTCTTCCCAAGGTGGAGTACCTTGCATTTTTTGGTGTTGAAGGCCATCAGGTTTTTGTCCATCCATTTTCTGAGCCTGTTGAGGTTGGCCTGGATCACCATCCTGTCCTTGGGTGTGGACGCTTTACCCCAAATTTGGTGTCATCAGTAAACTTGGCCAGTCTGCTTCTGATACCGATGTCCACCTCATTAATGAAGATGTTGAAAAGAATAGGCCCAAGGACGGAGCTTTGGGGGACCCCACTGGTCACGGCTCACCGTGATCATTGACTTCTCTCAACTACCACTCTCTGGGTCTGACCTCAGAGCCAATTCCCCAGCCAGGGGACTGTGATGTAGCCAAGGCCTCAGTTGCTCAGATTTTCTATGAGATGATAATGGGATACCAGATCGAAAGCTTTTTTAACATCAAGATATATAATGTCAATCTCTTCTCCCTTGTCGAGGTGATATGTCACAAGGAGAGGAGATTGGTCAGGCAAGACCTACCTGCAACAAACGCTTGATGAATTTCCCTCAGGAAATTGCCTTCAGCCAGTTTATCAAGAATGGTCTCTTTGATGATTTTTTCCAAGATCTTCCCCAGGATAGCAGTCAGGCTGATGGGCATGTAGTTCCCCAGATCTACTTTCTTCCCTTTCTTGAAGATAGGCACCACATTGGCCTTCTTCCAGTCTTTGGGCACTTCACCTGAGTGCCACGAGTTCTCGAAGATCTGTGCTAGTGGCAGAGCTATGATGCTTGCCAGCTCCTTAAGTACCCTGAGGTGTAAGCTGTCTGGGAGATCAGGGAGCTGCACTTCTGTCTGTGCCCTGGATGAAATTCTATAGTTTGTGATAGCAGTCAGAATGAATCATAGAAAATCATAGAATCATAGAAAATTAAGGTTGGAAGGGACCTCAGGAAGCATCTAGTCCAACCCCCTGCCAGTGCACTGGAACATATTCCACCCATCATTAGCTCGGCTTCCCTCAAGATGGTGCACCCTTTCAAAATCCTTTGACTTTTCCTTACTTACTCAATGGCACAAAGAATGGTCAGCACAAGCACTAATCAATAACCATATCCTTTCTGACCCTACAGTCAGTCAACCAGGATTTAACTGGCAATGCCAGTATTGGGCACTTCTCAACCATTTTTGAACTAGACAGGGTCACTCTTCCTCAAACCTATACCAATGGGACCTTTGCAATAACAACAAATGCCCTTGTGGACAATTCTAACCATGTCCCACATTGCTGACTTGTGTCCATTTACTATGCTACCTGGTGACCTTCAAGCTCTTTACACTGGTGATGATGACGTTGCCTTAGATGGCTGAAACAATATGCCAGAACTGTGTATTCTAAATAAATACAATGTTTCCCTCAATCTTCTGGCAACACTCCTACTAATGCAGACAGTATGCTCTTATCCTTCTTGGCAACAAGGGCATACTCCATCCCATCTTCCAGAGGGTTCATGAAGATATTGAACAAAACCAGGCCAAACATCTCTCATTTTGCTCAGTTTTTGCTATTGATAGTGTTGTGTCTCATTAACTAGTCTCTGCTCCCTAGCTAGCTGACTGACTGACTGAACTTTTGTAATAGGAGAACAATGGGTAATAGTAGTAGAGTCATCTCCACAACGGCTTGTAAATATATTTTTAAGATTTTGTCAGGGGTGCCAAAAATAAGGAAAAGGGGCACTTTTATGTAGTTTTATAAATCACAAGAAAGAAATATCAAGCCAGCACCATGGTCTCAAGATGATCATCTTCATCAAATAAACCCTGATTTGTGGTTTTATAATATAGAAAGCCATATAAATGCATGTAAATATTTTAAGCTAATGTAAATATATAGACACTGGGCACATCTACATATGCTATTAATGTGATGCAATAAACTCTGGTGCATTTCACTCCAACATTTATAGCTCCAGGGCATCAAGTTTTCACATGCACCTGGGACTGCGGCACATTTAGCTGAGGTGGTACAACCCTGGCTGCCAGGGGACCTGAGGGGTCAGCCTGCTAGCCCAGAGCTGCTCTGCCCTAGCTTAATGTGCTGTGGAGGAGCTGGCAGAGGCAAGATGCTGCTACTGTCTAGGGCTAGCTAGCAGGCAGCTCCCCCACTGTGACACCCACATGCCCCAGCCAGTCCCAGTCGTCATCTACATGTGTTACGGTGGAGGATAGTACTTGTGTCGGGCAGTCCTATCCTACAATGGAGTTAATTAATTTACTCCAATCTAATAGCACTGCACATGATGCCTTACTGCAGAGCTAATTAGTCATCTCTGCAGTGAAGTGTGCACATGTAGATGTCCCCACAGAGACTAAGAGTTATATTCAAAAGGTGGGGCTTGGACTTGGTGTTAAAATGCCTAACTTTTATGCACACTATTGCCTAGTGAAGTTCAAAACATAGATTAGGTTCCTCAGGTTAGGTACCATACCAGAGAGAATTAGGTACCTATGAATAAATGCCTTAACAAAACCTGAACACTGAGTGAGAAGCCACTGAAGATAGCGAAGAGGAAATGCTAAAGGGGGTGTGTGTCTTAAGCTACACATCTCAAAGGAGTAAGGCATCCACCTACAGGCAGGAGGGTACTGTTTATCTTTACTTGGGATTCACAGCCGTGACCTCTCCTAGAGGGTGGCACCTAAATATTCATTGGGGCCGGGAGGAAGAGAGAGGAGATGACTTGATAGTACGAGTCGGCAGCGATCCGATCCGGCTTCGGATCTGGCCGCTTTGGGTGGCCGCAACCCAATCCGGAGCTCCAGACTGGGTTTCTGCCTTGATCCAGCCACAGGGTATAATGGGAAATCAATGAAATGTCTACAACTTTGTTGTTTTTTGTCTGATTTAGATGAAATTTGCAGGGATGATCGCCTCTGCTGAGAGCATGAAACCTACCAATTTTGTTCCCCCCAAATCCCTGCCCTGATCTTCTTGAAACTTGGCAGGCTTTGTGGCCTCAGTAAGAGCTACCATACCTTCCGTTTTCACCCTGCTATGTTGTAATGCCTAGACGTGACATGAGTTTTGCTTGCAAGAATTTGGGGTGCTGTCCTCCCCAAACCACTGGACCAATCTTCTTGAAACATGGCAAGCTTTGTGCTCTCTGCAGAATCTATGACTCCTGAAAATTTCATCCAATTGGACAAAAAACAAAGTTACAGATATTTTATTGTTTCCCCATTATCCCCTATGGCCGGATCTTCGAGGCGGCTCTGAAGCACTTTGGAAGCTCCGAACCGCTTTGGGAAGCCTAACGAGGCCAGCGCTTTGACCCAGATGTGCTGCTTCAGACCCTGAAGCATCCAAAGCTTCTCTGAATCCGAAGCTTTGTCCGAAGCCTCACACAGCCCTACTTGATAGCCAAGTGGCATCTGGAGGGAAGAGGCTTGGGCCCAAGGCTCTGCTTCACTGAATATTTGGATATTTTATTCATACTGGAACAGCTTCTTCAGGAAAGACTGAGAGAGACCCATTCGAGGGTACTACATTATCTGATAGGGCACACTACTGGGATGTTGAAAATGCAGATTCAAGTTTTGTTTAGGCGGAGAAAGACTGGTCTGACATTGGACAGAAAGGGGTCTCTTCCTCTTGGTGGTTTTTTGTTGTTGTTGTTGTTGTGGGTGGGGGATTGTTTTATTCTGACAGAGACAAGGCAAACACCGAGCATCCTTAGTGGTGAGATAGGTGGAGCGAGGGAAATATTTAGGTTCTGACTTATAGTGTGCCTTAGCCATGTGACAGACGCATAGGGCTCTCAACGTAGGTGGGTCTGAACCTGCCTAGATATTTAGGCACTCTGGGGATTTTGTGGTAGAAACTAAGATGGCCAGGAATTTGAGGCAGCTCCAAAATGAAGTAAGGTTCTGTGACACCGCAGTCGACACCTATGTGCGCTATGTAGTGTTCGGGTGGCGTACTACTTCCCATTGTGAATCTACTTTTAAACAAATATTTCAAAATCATACAACAAATAAGTGGCTGAAGGGAACCCAGAAGTCCTCTTTCCTAATTTTGCCTGTATCAAGCATTCTCTCTTAGTTTTTCCCCCCATTCATTTAAAAAGGCTCCTAAACTTGGAATGTTCTTTTTTTCCCTCTTTTTCTTTCATTCTTCTTTTTTTTTTCATACCAGACAGCTTTTTCCCCCTCAACAGACTTGGATCTGTTCACAGTAGGTATTATAAGCTAGATGCAAAAACAAGGGACCAATAGCAGTGTGTGATCTTTTTTGGAGCAAAAGTGTGTTGGGGGGGAGTGGGAGGGTGAAAGCCCAACCTCCCTTTTTCTCTATTCTGTGTAATTCACAGTCTAGTTAAGATTTCTTGTGGAAACAGGATACAGCAAAATGCTTTAAGATATACAAAACTTCTCTTACATATACTAGAAATGTGGGATAATTAAAATTGTGAATGTCAAGTCTCTTTTGGGGGAATATGACAGGCTCAAGACAGATGTGTCTGAATAAATCTTCTTTTAATGAACTTTACTTAGCTCTGCTGGTCTGTATCAAAAGTATTGCCATGGTGTCTGTGCAGCCTCAGCAACAGGAAGCTGAATTGCCATAGAGGTAATATCCTGAGTCTGATCATTATATCATAATCAAATGGTCTCCAAACATGAATGATATAGTGTCTCGCAAGCCATATTAGCTTAAACAAACTCACTAAATGTCTTTAATGTCTGTGGGCTCCAAGGGTTGTCATAAAGGGACAGAATTAAGGAAGATCACAGGATAGGTTGTTGCAAGCAGCAACAGCCACCATCAACCTGAATCTTCTACTCACTTTAACACAGTGATAAATGCCTCGCTACAGTTAAGATTCCATTTTAGACCTCATTTTCCCAGGGTCTATAATTCACTCACAATAATTTGCTGAAGGTTGAAACTTGGCAGACAGGGCTGCAGACCAGGAATTAATTTTGGTAACACTTTATAAGTGTTTTTTAATTAATGTTAAAATGAAAATGGAATTCCTAAGAAATTACACATTGCAGTCATGAGACTTGCTGAATGAATTTGTCATGATTAATGTTATTAAAATGAATATCAAAAGTAGTAAGCAGGTTTTACTTTTTATTAAAACGTGTTTCCAGGATTCTTTTTATCAGTGTCTGCCATGGGTTTGCTTTAGTGGGACACTGTCAGGATCAAATGTCACATCTTTAAAATAAAGAAAAGAAGGCAGCAAACCTGATAGCTTTAGGCAGCCCTGTTCGGTATTGTTACTCTTACCTGTGCCTTGACTTTTGTTGGAATCTTCTTGGGTCATTAAGAATTATTCAGGTGAGTAATATCAATTCTTAAACCCTGACTGGGCAAACACATATATATTTAATGGAACTATGAAAAGTTATGAATGTTTAAATATTTCAAGGGGAAGTTACTGGTCCAAATCAAGTGACAGAATAGGGAAGAAAACCCAAGCCTCCCCATTAGTAGCATAACTAGGGGCAAGTGACCTGTACCCAGGGTATGAGCCCTGGGTGCTGATTTTGGGGGAGCATAAAAATTGCAGCTGTTAGCCCAGGCACTGCTATAATTATCACCCAGGGCACAAAAACTGCTTGTTACGTCTCTGCTCCTCTTTCAGTGTTAGGGCAAATGGAAATACAGTATCACTTCCTTCAGTATTTACCTGACTGGCCTATCCATTCTATGTTACCTATAATACATGGTATGATTAAGATTTTACATATTTTTAGAACTATCATTAATGCTTTTTCAGTCATTTTAATGGTTAATAGTTTAACTTTCTGTGGTGTGCAGTTTACTCAGCTTGGACAATCAAACCAGAAAAGAGCTAGTTGGGAATTTTCACACAAAACAGGAAAATGCCATTTTATGAAACCTGAAGCACTTCAGCTACATTTATCCGTTTTGATGAACTCCTGATGAATCACAGGCAGGGTTATGACTGGGATCTGTTTGCTTTCTTGCAGCTGCTTTCATGGGCTTCTTGGGAACAGTTGTCATTGGCAAACACTCACGGTCAAGGATGATTGCTCCCACAGGTCTTTCCAATGGGAGAAGCCTGCACGTGACTTGTTTTAGATGAGGAGGTTGCTGCGCATCGGCAATCATATGGATCTTGGCAGAGGAGAAACCTGTGTCCGGTGGCAAAGAAATTCAAGACACATGGGGTTACTCCTCCACTGCAGCCTTCATCTGCCCTTGTAGTCATTGAATAGCATGGACAGGTGGCAGGTGGCAATGCACCACCACCTTCTTCATCCACCAGCTCTACCACTGAGGTGATGCCTTCTTCATCCACCAGCTCTACCACTGAGGTCTTTATGTTATATTGGACTGCTCTTCATCTGAAACCTTTGACTTTACTGCCATGGGTGACCCTACCAGGAATACAAGACTCCTGACAATGTTGCTCTTCGGGTCATTGGTATGTGAAAGCCTCTCCATCCCATCAAGTTGGCAGTCCATAGAGAGGTCTTGGGAACCAAGGCTTGTAGGATTCCTGGTTCTGGGGAAACTCCTCCATGCAGGCAATGTCTGGTAGAGAAGACAAACTTGGAAATCAGAGTGTATTTCAATACGGAGGTAGAAGTAAGTCCAGATACAACACTGCAGGAGAGGCCAAAGAGGAAAAGAAGAATCAGGAAAATGTCAAACTATTTCATTTTGTTTCTTTTTGCTTCGCTGAATCAAATCATAACATCTGCTAGAAATGCATCTATTTCTATTGTTAAAAGTTGTGACAGTTGTTAAGATGCCTGATGCCATTAGTCCCTGTAATCATGACTAATGAAACATCTTATGACTCAGCTAGAAGGGGGGCCAGACAGAGTACATCATGGTAGACATGCTCCAATCCAGGAATCTCACGTAAGAGAGAAAAGGAGCTCAAAGCACTCAAACTTTCACTACCACAAAGCAGTGTGGTACTGTGGGCAAATCCAGTGTAATGCTGAACCGGCTGGAAATGAAATATTTTGATGCAATTTCACAATGCTTGGATTTGGGTTTACCATACCCCCACAAGAAATATTTCACTTCATATTTTCTAATGGAATATTGACAACAAATGGGGGAAAAAATCAAAGGGAAGGTTCCAATTTTACTGAAATTCAATTTTTATTTTAAAAAAGTCCAATAAACAAGTTGATGAAAAAGTCCTGATCAGCTCTGTTAGTCAGCTCAGATGGAGAAGATTGCCTTTACTACTTCTCTGTCCTTGCAGTAAACCCTTAGGAACAAGTAGACTACAGATCTGAGAAATGCAATTTGCTGCCTGTTTACTTGGCATTAATGGTAGGGCTCTGGAACCAGAATATTCTTTGTCCTAGGTCATCACGGTGGTTCCTCAGCTGTTTCTCAGCTCCTTTAATGTGATTTTCTTCAACAGCTCACCAGGGCCCATTTTTTGCTCTACAAAAAATGTGCTAATTATTTTGACTAAGGCACTGCACTCTGTCTCCCATCATATTGATGTTATCACTCCAACTTCACAAATCTGGCAAGTAGACATAAAATTAAACATAGACACTGTGGTGCCAAAACAAAACAAAAAAAAATTGAGAATGTCTGAAGCAGTCTCCCTCTAAATTTACTGCATGTATTTTCTTGCAAGGAACCAAGTTTTATGTTAAGCAATGAACAAGAGAAGCTGTTTTTGTTTAAATTGGACTCGGGTGGAAGAAACTGGAGGAGTTTTGGGGAGTGACATTGGTTCTGATTTTAAGCCAGCTGATTTGAAATTGTAGGAACTGAATCAGATCACCAATAATACAGTGTAAACCATGGGAGAGAATATAATTAACTCTTTTTACAACTACTGTCTTTCAATGCATAGCATTACCTACTACATTAAACAATAAGGGTTTCTGAATTTTTTTGTCTGCTCTGTGAATCAAAATAGAAAAGATGTCTTTACATGAGATCTTTTCATATTTCACCAGGCCTAGGGGAAGGGATGGCTTTCTGACTTTATTTTCAACGTACATTAGATATAATTGCCTCAAAGTATCCATTGTTCTGATCTTCTTCCTTCTTCCTTCCTTCTCCCTTCTGTACTAAGGTCAGTGATTTCACTGGACTTTTTGTACTTGATTGTCTGGGGCACAGCAATACAATGCTGTGTTAAGGTGTGCTTACACCTTTCTTCCCTACATACATTTTTAAATCCTTTTCTCATAGCTCCTCCTCGTTAGTATAGTGGTAAGTATCCCTGCCTGTCACGCAGGAGACCGGGGTTCGATTCCCTGACGGGGAGAGTGCATGCATTTTCCAAGGGAAGTGGTGCTGGCACCTACCCTGGGGGTCTTTAAGAAGAGGCTGGATGCCTACCTGGCTGGACTCATTTGAGTCCCGTTGCTCTTTTTGGGGTTTTTTGTTGTTCTCCCGCCCTGGCGGGGGGTCGGGCTAGAAGATCTACTAGGTCCCTTCCGACCCTTAATCTATGAATCTATCTATGAATCTATATACATGAGCAGTTATTCACATGAGTTGGTAGGTTAAATTATCATTGAATACATACATACACATACATATATACATACACTTTCATAGGCTTTCATAGACATTAGGGCTGGAAGTGACCTCAGAAGATCATCGAGTTCAGCCCCCCAACCGAAGGGCAGGAAGTCAGATGGGGTCATAGGATCCCAGCAAGATAAGCATCCAACTTACTCTTGAAGGTGTTCAATGTAGGTGCTTGAACCACCTCCAATGGCAGG
>NW_017728994.1:64207133-64208141 GCF_001723915.1 Gavialis gangeticus | reverse complement strand
CCCTTGGGTGTAGATTGTCAGGGCTGGCTGACTTGAAGGTATCCAGCCTCTCAAGGTGTTCCTTCAAGAGGTTGGCATTAATGGAGGGCAGGAGATCTCTCTTAACCGGACCTCCCTGTCCCATAGCGGGCATCCCATGGACTGATGAAAGACCGACGCAAACTACCTATTTAATAGGTTGGCTTTTTCCTGGGCGTCAGTTGTCAGTTGCCCCATCTGGTTTAGCAGGGGTCCAATGTTGCCCTTGCTTTTCCTCTGGCTCCCCACATATCTGAAAAAGGACTTTTTATTGTCCTTGATGCTTGAAGCTAGTTGGAGTTCAGTTTCAGCCTTGGCTTTCCTGGTTTGCTCCCTGCAGGACTGGACCAGTGCAGAATATTCCTCCTTGGAGGTGAATCCCAACCTCCATCCTTTGTAGGCCTTTCTTTTTAGCCTCAGGAGGTCTGCTAGATCCCTGGAGAGCCTGGGGGGCTGCTGTGCCCTCTTGCTGCCTTTCCTCCAAGATGGAATAGCATTAGCTTGTGCATTAAGGATTGCTCCTTTAAGGAGCAACCACTCTTCCTGAACTCCCCTCCCCCTGTGTACATATACACATACAATAAAAGGCTTAGTCTACCTGTGTGTCTGTCTGTAATGTTTTTGGACAACTGTGCATGTGTTGTGGAGAGGGCAGGCAGTGATTGGCTTCACAGCCCAGGTTGTGTGTACCCAAGTTGGTAGGGAAGTTTGTGGTTCTGGCAAACACACCCTGGCAGCCTGAGCAAAGGGGCTTCCCCCCGCCTCCCTGTCTGAGGGTGGAGGGGGGGACTGGTGGTGGCACCCCCCTGCCGCCCAGCCCTGACACCCCCCAGAACAGCTGGCAGGGAGGCAGAAGCAGGCCAGGCAGATGTGGAGCAGGGGGTGAAGCAGGGCCAGACCCGGAGTGGTGGGGAGGGGGAGTGGAGGGGGAAGTCAGACCCCGAGTGGTGGGGGGGGTGGAGCACGGCCGGACCTGGAGCGGTGGTGAGG
>NW_017728994.1:64187783-64206841 GCF_001723915.1 Gavialis gangeticus | reverse complement strand
ACCTGGAGTGGCGGGGAGGGGAGAGACTTGAGCTGGGCTGGACCTATGGTGGCGGGAGGGGAGCTCCGTCATACTTGACGTGCAATTTGCTAGCATGTGTGTATATATATTGTCCGCAAAAATGACAAGGGGGGAGTGGGTGGGGATGGAGCCCCATGCCTCACCCCCATCTGGGCCCACTTCTCCCCTCCCCACCGCAGTGGCAGGGGGAGGGGAGGACAAGGTATGGGCCTGGGCCCTCCTGCAGTGTTCTGACCCCACTCTCCCCTGCACCAACACTGCTGCCATCACCTCCAAGGAGCAAGGGGGGGCTCCAGTGGCCTCGCCCCTCCCGCTCCATCGTCACCACCTGCAGGTCACCACCCATTCTGTCCGCTCCATTGCCGCTGCCTCCACTTTGTCCCCCATCATGGTGTCCCCCATCACTTTGTCACTGCCATCATGGTGGTGTACTGCCACCTGTCCAAACACTTCTTCACACTCTGATTGGCTGTTTGTCAGCCAATCAGAGTACATATAAAGCATTATGGACAAACAGACAAATTAAGGCTTTTATAATTTTAGAATGTGTGTGTGTGTGTGTGTGTATAATACACACATACATACACAAACACACACACAACTAACAGCAGGTTAAGTCATAAAAGATTTTGTGTGTGTGTGTATACATATGCATCTATACATATACACATACACAATCTTTTATGACTTAGGTTGCTGTTAGTTAGGATAACTGCAAAAAATTCATGTCCTCAAAAGCTTTTCTTTTTATTTTGAGGCTATTCAGAACAATTTCAGACGCTGTTACTTGCAGTGGTTCCAAATTGCACTATTAGTGCTTTCTGTAAATGTCTGCTTCTGTCCTTCCTTTCTCCATCCCATAGTCACTTCCTGAATAGCTAGCTTCTTGGTTTGTTGTCATCCACCAAGCCAAAGATCATCGTCTTTAATAAACAGTATCAGCATGTATACTGGTTTCGCCTTCCTCTGGCAGATATGTTCAGATACCTGGAGCTCCCCCCCAGTCACTGCATCAATGATAGTCTTTTTCACACTGCTTTTTCCCTGAAAGTCTCAGTAAGTGATTGTAATGTTCATTTTCAAAGGCCAGCAGTTTTTCTGTACATTGTTCTTCAAGTTCTGTGTGTCTAACACATAGATCAGGGTCGAGAACTGGCACAATTTGAACAGTCTGATTTTTTTATCTAGATAAATTCCCTTGTCTCTCCAAGCAGCACTGGGTCTCTCAGGGATGTTTGTACCTGCTACATTCTCTTTGTGATTTATTTAAAATGTTCTTAGGTCTGTAGCTATAGTATATGTAGAGCTTCTAGCTAATGCCTCTTTTCTCACCCAGTAGAAGAAAGTGGTGAGGTGGTTCCAGCTGCACACTAGGCTTTGCACCCCGAGCAGCTGCAGCAGGGCTTGGGATACAAAGCCCAGCATGCAGCAGCAGCCACCTCACCCTGCACACAGATTGGGAGGCATGTGCCCCCTGGGCCTCTGCTGGGGTGCATGCAGCAGTGGTCCCCTCCCTCCACACACCTGGATGAGTCACCTGGGCTCTGACTCTCCCCTGGCTCAGCTCAGCCCAGCCCGGCCTGGCCAGGGCCTCACTCACCCAGTAGCAGAAGGCATGGAGGGGGATGTTTCCACTCACCTGGCTCAGCCCCAGTGGCAGGGTGCACAGCTCAGCCCAGTCATGTGCATCCTGCTGCTCCCAGACTGCATCCCGGCCACTCCCCATGTGCGTCCTGCTGCTTCCAATCGCGGAGCTTCTGACAGTTGATCTCAGTCTGGTGGGGCTAAGCTTGTTTGAAAAAGCTGAGACACCAGCCAGATCCCACACCAAGAGCGGACATGCAACACAGGCTAAGTGTAGGGAATGCAGCCATACAGGTGCACTTCCTCTGGATCTATTGCTGATAAAAGAGGTCAAAGCCAGTTCCTGGGAAGGTTTTAAATGTTTATTTACTGAAAAAGACATGGTTGATTAAAGGGTAAATTCAAGGGAAAAATTCCTAGGCAATCACTTTATTATCCAGGCTCCTGTTTTGGCTTTCTCGGTGGAAATGGTCAGAAATATTCTTTTGAAATGCTTTTGTTTGAAAACATGGATTTGTTGAGGTTGAAACTTTTTGAGAGAACACAACAGTTCCAATACAGCTTTGTTTTTGAGAAAACCTTCTCAGAATAGATTTTTTTAGACAAAACAAGAAGGAAAAAGAGAGTCGCGAATAGTGTTGGTAATGAGGCCCCTCACATAGGATATAGCACTGAAGTTCAAATCCCTGGTCTAATTTTAGGAAAAGCTGGGGCTTAAACTTTGGTCTTTGACAGCCCATCTGAATGTCTTGCCCAGCAAGCTACTGAATATTCTGGCATGGTGTTTTCCCTCTTTAGAATTTTTGACAGAAAGACCTCAAAGGGTGCTGATAGATCTGCAACTCCCTGCTGTAACTCATGGCACTTTGCAGGAAGCACCATGAGTTACAGAGAACCCTGGAACCAACAGATATTTGCTATTGGGTCTGGGGGATTGCAGGATTGAGCTCCAATTTAGAGCAGCTGTGAGTCTGCAGCTGCTCTACCCTAGCCCCACCCTTCCTCCTTCCCGGCTCAGGTGTTGTCTCCAGAATGGGGTGGGGGGGAAGGGAGCAGAGGGAGCTTGGTCTGGGGTTTACCCAGCCTGTGCTGGAGGGTGGGGTGGGTGGATTTGGAGCCTCCCTAAGGTGAATGGAGTGCCTTCATCTGCACTCTTATGTAATAAGGGTTCATTGGGCATTTTTAAAGTGCTCTACACCCATCTGTCAATGCCCAAAAGATCTTAGGCTTGTCCTGTTAGTAAACAGAAAAGTTTTTAAAATACCTCTTTTTCTTGGGATAGGAAAATCATTGCCCAACTAGCTCAGGCTTCTCAGTACTAAAGCTTTTATTTGACACTATTGCCTTAAAAAAATCTCTCCAGAGTGGCTGAAAATAATGTTTATTTCACTTGTAATCTCTGGCCACAAAAAAAGTAGAAAACAAAACAAAGATAAAGCATTCTATTAATTCAGATTCCTCAAGAGTTCCAACGTAGCCGAAACTTAACTCTGGCCTTAATTTGTATCGATTCTCAATTTTATTTTTTTGATGCTGTGAGTAGGGAGCATTGTCTCCCTCATAACTGATTGAACTCTGTAAGATATGAAGTAAGAAGCTTTCTTCCTTGAATTGTATTTGGAATTGCCTGTGTGCATGTGTTTTAAAGAAAATGAGCTGTACTCTGAGATGCCTGGACAGAATATATTCATTCATTCAGGTCTAGATTTCCAAGCAAGCCTAGGTCACACTGTAGTTGAAGGAGTGTTAGCAACAGATTCCAATTGCTGCTAGTGTTGTCTAGCCCATTTTCTCTGGTAAAGGTCATTAGGTTTATTTTCTCTGGCCACGTCCACATGAGATGCTGACTGCGCAGCCATTACTGCGCAGTCATTTGGTACTTGTATAAACAAGTACCAAATGACTGTTCAGTAACCTGAGTTACTGAGCAGTAGTGCTGATGAGCTCTTTTTTTCGTGATGCTACTGCGCAGTAGTGTTGCATCATGGTTGTTGCCAAGTGACACTACTGTGTGCAGTAGTGTAGTATTGGGCTACTGCACTGTCGGTGTCTCATGTAGACCTGGCCTCTAAAAGCCAAGGTTGGTGCCAGAGAAGTGGAAAGGTTCACAGTAAGTCATCGCTCTCACAGCTGCACTGTAGGCAGGGCCTCCCACTTCAGTGAGTATTCTCCATGAGATCCATTGCAAAGGCAACTTTGAGTTGCATAGCTGGAATACTCCCCATTGAAGTTTGCCACTCCCAACACAACTTCACTGCACATTCTCCATCAAATAATATAGCTCCCATAGGAATCATGCTAACCCAGAAAAGATCTTCCTGCAACTGGCTAGGCATAGAGGAAAGGATCTCAAATGAACCTCATACTGCTTTGAGCGGAAAGACAGTGGCTATGGACAGACATTACACATAAACCAGTTTAAGTGTTCAGAAACTGGTTTAAACCTGTAACAGAACATAAGTTCAGTGCACATAAACCCGTTTCAAAATGGCCAAAACCTGTTTGAGATAAACCTGGTTGAATGTAGTATCAGACTTAACTGATTGAGCTCGCACCAGTTTATGCAATGTCTGTCCCAGACCAATGAGTGTTGAGAAGATAAAGCTACAAAGCATGGCCAGCACTGTATCAACCTGTAGAGCACTTTTCCCACATCCACAGGGAAGGTTCCCCTGGGTATAAGATAGATACCTGATGAGGAAGAGGAAGTTGTTCCTGTGAAGGACATTTCTGTTTTTGTAAACAATATGGAAAATCCTGCCTCTCATTATGGTTCAAGCAATGGAGACTCAGTAGGGGATAATCTTCAGCATCAGGTTTGACTAAATTCTTGTCTGTATGGAGAAATCATGCCAGGAGCCTTCATCCTCAATCATGTTTGTCTTATAGTTTGGACAGGCTGCCTGTGGTTAGAATTAAGTTACATCTGAACTTGATTGAAATACACTTCTACAGTCACGGCCAAACCTTATTTTTAACTGTACTCATAAGTTGGGCTATAGAATGGGACTTCACAATCCATTGTTACATTACAGGTCCATAGTTTCTACATAGCAAGGTGAAACCCTATTATACTATGTTCACTGCACTGTGTTATAAAATAGGGGCTACATTTTCTATAATAATAACCCCTAAATGAGAGGGAGTCTTCAGAAAAAGTAGGCACCTTGAAATTAGGATCTTCTGCTACCTCAAAGCCCTCTGAATTAACAATCCTGGAATAAAATAGGACTATAAAACAAAAAGCCTTTTATTTTAACAGATGGCCTTCATGTCCACTCTTATCCAGAAATCTGTTTACAACTCTGGTTTATTTTTGTAATAATCATTTATTTGGACACAGATAACAGTTATTTTCTCTAAAGAATGAGTGCCATATTCTGTAGGATGATGGATAGTGGAAAGGATGAATAACTCGGGTCAAGTAATGTGAATTTTGAGGGGCATAGATTCCAATTAAAAATAGTAAGAACAAATCATATCCCTCTGAATTATTTAAACTATAATATCATTTACTGGAAAAGTTACTCCAGGCAAAGTATTTTGGCGGTATAAAATTCAAGAAGAATGCCCTTACACAAACAAAAAAGTATAAGATTATCTTGTAAAAGGGCGGATGTGCAAAAGAACTTACATGCTTTCTCTGGCAAAACAGTATGTAACAACAACCATCCCAAAGTAAGGAGACAATCAGCCTCACAATTGTGAAGGACCGTTAGAATTACAATCTGCCTTTCATGTAGCCAAGTTGCTTGTTGAAATTGTCATGATACTTCTTTTTTTCTGGGAAAGCCAACCACATCTAGTTGGAAATGTCTCTCACCACAGCGCCACATTTTCATATCTGATGTTCTATAAGATGTCTATGGACTGGAAATTGGAAGGGAAATGTCATGTGCAATGTATAAATGAAGGGGAAAATGGGCCAATATTCTATTTTTGCTTTAAAATAACTTTATGCCAAACCACTTTTGTTTTCCTTTTGTCTGCATGGTTGAAAGCATCCAATGCATCCAGACAAGTGACACATGCCATGTTTTCTCAAATACAACCCACGCTTTTTCCACCAAAACCAGCTGGTGAAAATTGTGGTGCATATGATATGTGAGAAAAGGATCTAGGAATTTGTGAGGGAGAGGTGGTAGCATAAACTGTTGCAGCTCTGGGAGCTGGTGCATGGGGTTGGTTCATGGCTGCAAATGCAATGTAGCCTTGGAGCCAACACATGGGGTCAGACCCGGCTCTGGAATCTGTGGAGTGTGATCCTGGACTCTGGAGCCAGCACATGGGGTCAGACCCAGCACATAGCCCCAGATCCAGTTACATACCTTTCCTACAAGGTTAGCATTTTTATCTTCATGCTGTCTATAAAAACAAGGGTGTGTATTAAGGCTGTGTGAAGCTTCGGGTGCTGATTTGATCTGGAGAAGATTTGGCCCAATTTGGTGGCTGAATCTCCAAATCTGAATTGAATTAGGAGACCAGTTTAAAGGTCTGAATTGATTTGAAGCTCTCTGAATCAATTCAGAAAAGATTTAGAGAGCTTCAGCAATTCGGGCAGTCCCCAAATGCCTCATCAGGGAGCTGGACCCAGACTCCGTGCTGGTAAGTAGGGGGCGGGGGGATGGGACTGCTGCCAGGTCCCATCCCCTGCCTGCTCCCCTAGGTCCCCTGAGCACCCCAACCCTCGCCCGCTCTCCAAGCCCCCTCCTTGGCTGCCCTGCCTAGCCCCAGCTCTTTAAAAAAAGCCCCCACTCACTGGCTGCTGTCAGGTGGGGGGGCTGATCCCCACTGTCCCCCACTGCTCCACTTTGTATGGAGGGCTGTGTCAGGGCACTGTGGGGCAGCAGGGATCTTGACAGGAGTGGGGACTTTTTTTTTTAAGGGCTGGGAGCTGGGGTGGGTAGGGCAGCCTTGGGGAGTGGGAGCTGGGACAGGGGTCGGGGGGCTCATGGCAGAGCCCCCCACACGGTGTGGGGCAGTGGGTGGCAGCAGGGATTGCCCCCCCACCTTGCAGCATCCTGTGAGTGGAGGCTTTCTTTTTCTTTTTTTTTAAAGAACTGGGAGCTGGGAAAGCGGGCAAGGCAGCCATTGAGAACAGGTGTGGGATGGTGCCCAATTCAGCTGATTCAGCAGTGGCCGAATCTCTCAATCAGATTTGGCTGAAATGATTTGGGACAGTGATTTGAATCACTAATTTGAAACACTGTCCCCCAAATTGGCCTAATCCAAATCTGAAGTGAATACTAGCCACTTCGCTCCGGTCTAGTGTGTATCATATTCAGGGGTGTGGTATATGCAAGGTAATATGGTTTATGAAGATAACCTTAATTCTTGGTACTTAGGCTTATTGGTCTTTGGGCTTACTCTGTTCCATAGGTTTGCAAAATATTGGATAATGGTTCTGATTGTCAAACCTTCCTTCCTGAATTTAGTACATGGAAGTTCATGGCATTATAAGTTTATAAGTTTCAACTGAAGTCACTAGGAATTAGGCCACCAGCTTCAATGAAGTTGGGATCAAGCTCTATGTGGCAGGCTTATGGATTGTAGGATTAGGCCCTCAGAAAGCAATGACTGCCTTCTAGTATATGAGAGGTTGTGCTTGTTACACAGTGATAATGTTTTCTGTGTAAATCAACTAGCTTGGGGCTATAGTTCTTGTTGAGGGTGGAGTCATCTAAAAGATAAGACTGGAAAAGATTGGGCTAGCCAGTTACCCCAGAGGCTGTGTCTGTCACAAATGATTAAGGAGGAGAATGTAGTTGGAAGGTTGAACGTAGGTGGAAAAGATCCAACAATTCAAAGTCATCAGTGTAGAAAATAATTACATTCCAACATCAAGCCTTTATTAAAACAGATTGACTGAATGTTAATGAACTGACTGCTGTTTGTAAAACATGTTGTAATCATCAGTTATTATGCAGAGCAAAAGATTTTTCTAGTTATTTTTCTTGATTCTTATATAAATTATGGAGCTGTATTGAGGCTGACAAACTACAAAATGGCACATTTGGAAAATAAAATGTCATAATACTAGTATGTAGAATAAAGCAAATATACGCTTAGGTGCATCTTTAGCCAATGTTGGACAATGCTTGAATATGATTAGGGGTCTTTAAGAGAAGGCTGGACAGGCATCTGGCCTCAGCACTCTTTCCTGCCCAGGCAGGGAGTCAGACTCGATGATCTGTTGAGGTCCCTTCCAACCCTAGCATCTATGAATCTATGATGCCCTGAACAACTGAAGCAAGACAAGCAATGGAAAAAACACAATGTGAAGCAAGTTACTCTGGCACATACCCTAGAGAAACAAATATCAATCATCTGTTTAATTTGAAGAGGAAGGGCCACAACATGTGAACCACCTCCTTTCCAAATGTTAGCTTCACAAGGAAAATGAAGACGTGCCCTTACATGGTTCAATTAGATTGGACTGAATGGGCACGTCTATACGTGCATTTACTGTGCAGTAACTTACTCCACAGTAACTTACTGGGCAATAAGCAGTTTTTAGGCTGGCATCTACATGTGAAGCCGTTAAAGTGCAGTAACACTAAATTAGTCCCAAGTCAGTTCATACACACAATGTTACTGTGTAGTAAGGTGTCTACACATGTGTTACTGCGCAGTAACTAATTGGACATAAATGTGATACCTGCATGATGCAGGTAACAAATGCATGCCCAAATTGGTGTAAGTTGCCATAGTTACTGTGCATGTGGGTGTGCATGTGTAAACGTGCACCATTACCTCTCTGTAATTTTTGGTTACTGCACAGTGAATGTGCATGTGTAGACACACAGAAAAACTACCGAAACATACCACTGATATTGTCCATGTATTATCAAGGAATAGAAAAAATAGGTTTTTTGCCATGTATGCTGATAAGATATTTTCCCCCGTTATCAGGTCTCTGGGTCACTGATTTATTTGTTTAATTTATATATATGTCTCAAACTCTCTTTCTCTGAGAGAGAGTTTGAGACCTAAATATTTAGTGAAATGAAACTCAGTGCAGATTTTTATGTAACCCATTCACATTATGGAAAATGTAGCACACTGTGCTTAATTTAATTTTAATCCTGATGCCAAAAGCTTTACATTCCAGAAGCACCATTCAGAGGGTTATCTGATTGTCCTCCTCAGCATACGACGTGCTGCAACTCATAGCAGGCAAATTAAAGATAAACATATCAGCATTCTGAAATTATACTCCTTTCCATCAGGGCCTACAGGCAATAATCATGTTTATTATCCATTTATCTGTTTCCTTCTAAGAAGTTCTCAGTCTAACTAGCCAGAGCAAATTAAACGATTCTGTCACTATTTCAGGAATCACAATGGTAGAGGACTTCTAACACCTTCGATATTTTTAGGGCTTTTTTTTTTTTCAAATACTTGTTTATGGTATTTAATTTTAAGGAGGGGAGGGAGGAAGGAAAGGCTGTGGTATTTAGCACATATTTCTGGCCACGTTAAAAATGAATTTCTTCTAAATACTGATACTATATAATATTTAATGACATCATATCACTCCTTCTAATTCATGCTTGCCTTACAAGGGCAATATTGTACATTTAGCAATCTGTCAGAGATACTAAAAATGGCCTGGGAGCAACCATAATTGTGAATAAAGTGATTAGGTTCACTGTTCCAACTTGTTTCAGGGGCTCAACTGTTGGAAAACAGCCTAAAAAAATAGCAATTTAAGGAAAAAAAATAGGACCTCAGGCATCTGTTAAGGCCAGACATTAGTTCCATTTAAGGCTTAAACCATCCCACACTTAATTGTAGGACTGCTGCATTAGCTTGTAGGAGTAGTAAAAGCATGTAATTTGACCTAATCAGATCGGCACAAGAACTGAGTATTTAGTGCCAAGTGAGACCATGGAACAAAAGGACAAATGTGATTCCAGAAAAGTAATTTTACTACAGAGCACATGAAACCATAGAAAATGTTTGCAAGACCAGTCATTCTGCACAGTAAGAAATATAAAAACTAAAATACTTAGGACACTTTGGTTTGTAGTGCCTTCTTAGACTATAAAGTGTAAAGCCTAGGTTTTAAAGCTTTAAGATTTAAGATAAAGGCAGAAGTGCCATTCATTTTGATGGGTATGCTAGTACTGTGACCTTGAGTTCTGAGACCCAAAAGCTCATATCTGTGCCCAGCCCTAATACCTGGGCTGAACATAGCTAAATATGCTGGAAGGACAGGAAGGTTCCATAACCTATCCATGGACAGCTAGTAACAGTAAATTTCTTCCCCCACAATATGGTCTCACCTTTGGAGTCGAAGAATGATGGGTTTCACAATCATAGGTCACCTGCTCCTTCTCCATCAGATCATCCCTTCCTGGACTGGTTAATATTAGATGTAAGATATAGTGAAAAAATGATCCCTTCTTCCAGTTCTTACAGCTCAACATTTTATTCAGACTCCTAGGAATGCCTTGGGAAATTACTGGACAGCCAACTTGGCTGTGAATTCATAGTGCAATAACTATTCCCACTAATTCCCCACATGGCAGTCCTACTGCACTGTAAGTTTGAGAGAACTTACTCGGCTTTCAAGTAAAGTTGGGGACAGCTTACCACACAAAGGTCCGCCCAAGTCATGTTCATACCGCTTAACAAATATGGTACAGAATGCCATAGTGAACCACATCATGGCCATTTCATATAAACAGCCTCCCACAGCTGATGGTTGCTGAGTAATGGTCATTGCCACTTCATTGCTGTAGTGCAGGCCTGAGGTGATATAGGCATGCCCTAGAATAGATCCAAATAGCTAATATGTTGTAAATCTACTATTCATGCAAACCCTGTGTAGAGGTACACTCATATATCTAAGGGCAGAATTTGTCCTTAATTAATCTTATTTTTCTGGAAAATACATTTTGGGGAAACTGTCTAGTAGGGGAAAGAAGGTAAATCCTAGAACCTTACTTCTCAAGCCTCTGTATTGATAGGAAATTTGTTGTATAAAAATGTATGGAGGCAAGTAATAAATATTTGTTTAAGATTTTTCTTAGGTAAGTGCTTACTGTGCCGAATAACTGTAGCCACCGCTGAAAGGACTTCTACGTTTGATTTAAATCAGGACTTTATTTCTCACTGAAATGTGAAGTGATACGGTTTCAATAAAAAACAATGTTCATGGCTTATCATCATGATTACTTTCAAATTACAGGTTTTTTCTGAGGTTGCACTACTATAAAAATACCTGAAAACCAGTTAGCCAAATATCAGTTACTTCTTCCTTATTTATTTTTCATATCTGATTTATACAAGTCTGATACCTGAGTGTTAAATTTTCCTTCTCTGATGGAAAAAAATCCCTTGGAGTTTCAAGCTGTGCAACACCAAAGAAATCAATAGATTGCTAATGGTAGCATTGATTATTTTCCACAAAGAAAATTTCAACAAAAATTTAAAATTTTGTCAAAATTTTCTGTGGAAAAGAAACCATAGACAAAAATAATTTTTAAGACAAACTTTAAAAAAACCCATACATTGCTTCAAAACTGAAAAGAATAACTAATAGAATAAAGCCTTGGCCAAAAAAAGCTTGATTAATGAATATGGTTTTCTAATAATAATAATAAAAAAATAAAATATTAGAAGAAATCCACTTCTTTCTGTACAACATTTTCCCTGTCAAAAATCGCATTTTGTGTGGGGAAAAAAAAATGAATGAATAATTTTCCACCAGTTTAATTAATAGATTATCGATCTGAAGGCTGAAGTAGACCATTATTATCATGCATCCCTTAAAACTGAAAAAGTATATCCATTAGAGGCTAAAGGGATAGTAGAGGATAGGCAGGAAGATGAGATAGCTATAGCCTCAACCCATACACATGAGGTTTTAACGTCACTAACAGCATATCTACACAAAATGCAGGTCCTGTGGTGAAGTGCCTCAGCCAGACGGCTCCAAGTCCCTGGCCATGACCCTGCACTGAGCGCTGTTAGCAGCTGTCCAGGGCAGACATTACAAGGACAGCTGCATGGAGGCCCAGAGAGCCAGTGTGGGACATCATGTTCTTACCATCCTTTCCATTGAGGCCTGCCCCCCTGTCCCGGTAACTGCCCAGGCCCTCAGCTGGACCAGGGAGGAATTTGGCGACCTCATGGTGCTCTAGGATGGTGCCAAGGCACTGAAGCAGTTTGAGTAGGGTGGGTGTGAGGGCACTCCCAGTCAGGGCAGCAGTCCTGTATTCAGGTGAAGTACTTGCAGGCATGGTGGATGGATGTGACCAACTATAATTGCCGGTTCAATTGTGCCATAAGACCACGGCTTTTATGTGGGAGCTGACCCAGGCTGCACCCCTGTGAGTGTCACCAGCCTCACCAGCCCTGGGCACTTGGTAAGTCATGTGCTGGTGGGAGGATCCTCCCAGGCCCCACCCCTGCCCCTGTCCCCAGTTCCAGCCCCTGACCCTGGCTTTGGCCTCTGCCCCCGCTCTCCACCTGGCCTGCCTGCACTCCCCTGACCCCGGGTTCTCCCCCCTACAGCACTCAGAGAGGTGGACACAGATCAGAACTTTATTCAGCAGCCCTTGTCCCCACAGCTGGGTGGGCACAGGTCTCTCTCACTCCAAGGAAGGCATTGATTCTGGTGGCAATGTCCTCCTTGGCAGTGAGGGGCAGGGACATGTTACACTGCCACAGGTAGTCCTCCAGGTGGTGGTGGAGATTGAAGAGCAGCACAGGCTTGCCTCCCACACCATTGTATCTCAGGGTCCCAAACAAGGAGCACAGATGAGTCTGGGGCACCAGGAGGATCAGCATCAGTGGAGTGTAGTGGTTAGTCAGCCCTCTGCCTACACAAACAGCTCATCATGCACCACCCAGGGCACACGCAGCAAGGGCAGGCTTGAGGCACAGCAGCAATGCAGGGGGGCTGGCCCTGAGGTGCCTCGCCAGAGAGGTGTCTAGGGGGGAGGGTTGCTCCAGTTGTCCAGGAGCCCTGTGTGCCCTGGGCCTGGACGCTATGAACTGGGCAGCAAAGTAGCAGAGCAGGTGGCCTGTAGGGGAAAAGGGAGAGTGTGGGGTCTGGAGCTGCAGCAGCAGGTGCTGTTAGCAGCCTGGCCTGGTCCATTCCACTGCCACCCACTGCCCAGCCTCCATCCATGGCCCCTCACAGCCCCTGGGTCCAGCCTGCTGCCCCACAACAGGTCCCTACCTGGGCCTGGGAGGAGGTCCTCTGGCACCTCCTGCTGCAGGAGCCCCTGGCCTGGCCAGGCCTTTGCCTCAGACCTGCTGCCACCTGCTTTGGCCTGGCCCTGCCACTCTTCCCTGCACCACATGGCCAGGGACCCAGACATGCCTCACAGGGGCAATGGGGCTGCACTCGGGCAACTGGAGGGGGAGCTGCCTGGCCTTGGGAGTGCCATCCCAGGTGGTTGCAGCACAAGAACACTGCTCGCTGAGATCACCATGGCACCCAGACCCACAGAGAAATGGCCCGAGGCTGGTGTGCTCAGCACCAGCCCCCAGGCTCTGCCCCCTAGACCTCCCCAGCCCACAGCCCCCAACTCTGAGAAAGAAAAACAGAGACATTGTAAATAGTTTGACATTGTAAAATGGGTCTTTTATTGTTGATGAGTGAGGATGGTGGTGGAGGGTTTCTGTGTGTTGGGGAGGGAAGGGGTCTATTTGATGCGAGGGGAAATAAAGATTTGTTCTTCTGACATGTTTCTGTAGTGAGTGTGATGCATGGGGAAGTCAGGTAGGGTGGGGGGTGGTCTATGAGTGGTCGTGCAGGCAAACTAGAGTGGGGAGTGCTGGAGGAGGTAGTCAGGCTTGAGGCACAGCAGCAATGCAGGGGGGCTGGCCCTGGGGTGCCTCCCCAGAGAGGTCTCTACGGGGGAGGGTTGGCCAGCCCCTTGCTCCAGTTGTCCAGGAGGTCAGGCAGGGTTTACCACACCAGCTGGTGGGTGCATGGCTGTCCTGGGGCCTAGGTGGGGAGGGCCTGCTGGGGCCAGCAGGGCCAGCACTGTGGCCAGCAGGAGCCCAGGGTACTGGTTGTTGCTGCCAGGGGCAGGGCTGGAGCAGTGGGGCACTGGGCATCACTGGCAGGGGCAGGGAGACAGGGTGGGCAAGGAAGGAGCTTCTGTGTGCTGCCTGTGTGTTGGGCACACTGTTCCTGGGCAGGGAAGGGGCTGGCCAGGAATCAGCTGGCAGGTTTGTGTTTCCAAGATGGCATCCAAGTGCTAGCAGCAATTTTGGGGTTATAAAGATAGCTGCCAAGTGCTAGTAGAGAGGCCTGGACCCTGGAACTCCCCCTGGTGGCCCAACTCCCCGTGGGGGCTGGAGGGACTTGGTGCTAAATTTAGCACCAAGTCTCTGCATGTGTAGACACCTGCCAAAAATCAGTCACTGCAAATTAGCTTAATGCGTAGTAAATTTAGTCACGACTAATTGTACATGTAGATGCACCCTAATTCCCCTTCCACTCATTCTTGATTCACTGAGGAGTCACTGGCCTATGTATTCTGTAGAAGAAAGGGTAGATTTTCACCTTATAGATGAACCAGAATACATCTATATAGCACAAGCTTTTGTGAGCTATAGGTCATTTCATCAGATGCTGTGAAGTATTCTGGCCAGTTTTTATATGAGAATGCTAAGAAGGCTTCCAGAATATTCTGTACCCCTATCTTCTTGTAAATCTTCTTTGGAACAAGCATAACATGGCTTTTAAACTATAACATCACAAAGAGTGACACTAGAATTATAAGAATTGTGTAAAAATTTGATGTGTGAACAGATTAAGTGAAGCATGAAAAAAGAGAGCAGTCTTAACTGTCAAAGGACAATTATAAATCTGTGTTTAAGGGAACAATGAATCTATTATAACCGTATGACAAATATGTTTGAGTCTATATGGTTTGCATAAACATTTGGGGTTCTTTTGTCAGTGATTAAAATGGAACTTCTTACTTTATCTGCATGCTATTTTTTTTCAAAATACTGAACAAGCCATCAAATAATGAAGAAATTAAAAGATAAATTGTGGCTTCAGCTGCTGTGTTACTTGCAGGATGGAACAATTTCATCAGTAATTGAACAACTACAGAATAGAAATATCTCATTGTTTTTGGTATGGTCAAACCCCTTGGTATCTTAATATTTACCTGTTATGTATTAAGGTAAGATATTAAAAAAGAGAGCCTACAGTTCAACACTTACATTCATATTTAACCATATAAATAGCCAGATTTTCAGAATTGCTGAGCATTCAATAGCTCTCAGTGATGTAGAGCTGATATAACCCAGAATTTCTGGCCTACAGGAATTTTTGATGTCTCAGCACTTATTTTGGTCCTAACTGGAACAAAAGGTAAAAAAATCAAAATATCTCCCACTATCTCCTGAAAGATATTTCTTTTTAAATTTGTTTTATTATAACATCTTCTGTTTTGACTTTCCTTGTTCAAAAGCTATTTTTTAGTTTGTTAACCTAAAATGAAACATTTACTTGTGCGTCAGACTAACATTAATTTCTGCATTGTCTGAGCTAGTGCATTACTTCTTAGGTAATATAGCTGTGGGTTCCTCATGTTCCATTTTTTCCTAGCTAAAGTATAGTTTTCATTAGGGCTGTGTGAATCTTTCGGTGCTGATTCAGTTTGGAGGAGATTCGGCCTGATTTTGTGGCCAAATCTTCAAATCTGAATCAAATCAGGAGACCAATAAAATGGTCCGAATCAATTCGGAGAGCTTCGGAGATTTGGGAAGTCCCTACTTGTTGCCGCAGGGAGCTGGACCTGGACTCCGTGCTGCTAAGTAGGGGGCAGGGGAAGGGAGGGCAGGAGGAGGGAGAAGGGGACCATGGCAGGGGACCCCCACCAGGTCCCATCTCCTTTCTGCTCCCCTAACCTCCTAGAGCATCCCTGCCACCCCGTCCGCTCTCACAGCTGCTCCATGGCTGCCCCACCTGGCCCCAGCTCCCGGCTCTTAAAAGAAAAAAAAATCCCCCACTACCAGCTGCTGCAGTGGCCTCAGGGCTTCTGGGGGCTTGTGGCAGAGCCCCCCACTGCAGCACAGGGGAGTGGGGGGCAGCAGGAATCACCCCCCACCACCTGGCAGGAGCTGGTGAGTTTGGGGCTTTTTTGTTTTTTTTTAAAGAACGAGGACCTGGGGCTGGGCATGGCAGCCATGGGATGTGGGGTATGGGAGAGCGGGCAGGGGTTGGAGGGCTCATGGCAGAGCGGGAATCGCCCCTCAGCCTGGCAGGAGCCGGTGAGTTTAGGGATTTTTTTGTTGTTTTTTTTTCTTTGAATGCCAGGAGCTGGGGCCAGGTGGGGCAACCATTGACAGGGCTGGGAGAGTGGGTGGGGGATGGGCCTGTCCAATTCAGAAATTTGGCTGATTTGGCAGTAGCTGAATCTCCAAAACAAATTTTGCCAAATTGATTCAGGACAGTGATTCAAATCGCTGAATTGAATCACTGTCTCCCGAATCAGCCAAATCTGAAGCAAATACTAGCTGTTTCACACAGGCGTAGTTTCCATGATTCTTTTTGTGGTCTTGACTTGTGGAAAAGTTGCCAAAATGCCTCATGGAAACTGAATTTAATGAAACAGCATTTTCTAAGTAAAAAATATTGCTTTGAAATGTTTTGACCAGACATACATTGTTGCCAATCAATTTAGAAATGTAACCTTACATTTCCATATTTGAAAATATGCCTGTAACAGGGAGACTAGCTCTGACCCTGTTACAAAGGGGTTACAGTTTGTACTCATCGGGAGTCAGGAATGAGGGGCCCTGGAGATGACATCATCAAGCGGAGTCCCTCCATCCATGGATCCCCACACTGGCTACTCAGAAGAAGTGAAGGTGACTTACCAGTGTGTGAGAAAGGTTAGCCCTATTCTTTACTTTGGGAGGAGTAACCTATCTGGAGACTGCGGACCTGGAAGCTACAAGCGATGGATATGAATAGACTGAAATGAGCTCAGCTAGAACCAGCTCACTTATTCTAATGAGTTTGATATCACCTACATGGACTCTAACTGAATGTTGTATAATGTGGGTGACCCCTTCAGGGTTAGTTGAATACATCTGGGAGATAATTACACTTGGTTTATATGGTACGGACCCTCCTTTTGTTACTAATTTATGAATTTTCCCATCAAGGCATGGCAGGAGAATAGTTGAAAGGAGGACCAAAGACATATTTACCAAATTGAGAAAGGAATTATTATTATTACACCAATCTACCTGGTACAATGCCCTTAGATTATATTTCCCTTTTCTTCTTTGCAAACTGACCTTCATTATAAAGTTCTATCTAAAACCTGCTCACGAACTTCTAAACCTACCTATGCTTTGCCCTAGTCTAGATGAGAACATTTATTGAGTGTTAAGAAGGAAATCCTTTATTTTTGATAGAAACATTGGAGCAAATTCTACTCATCCCTCCACCGATGATTTATGTATAGACATCAGGATGTTTGTACAAATAAAGAAAGCAGGGGAGATTTATATATGTCTCTGATTTAGTAAGTCTATAGAGAACATTCACCCTTGGGTGTGGGGAAGGGATCATGGGGGGCCAGGCTTAGACTGGGTTCCATCATTTTTAAATCAGGTAATGTGTGCCAAACTTCTTTTCTATTACATGTATAGACTGATTTCTGAGCACTTATACTGGTAAAATTGTAATGTGTGTACCTGGCCTAAGGGTGCAAATCTATTCTGCCTGACTGCAGACTAAAATGGTTAACAATCTCTTTTTGCACATGCAAATACATGTGCAACTTACTATTAAATCTATTCCTGCATGACTAGCAATGCTTCCACTGAAGTCAATAGCAAAGTTTCCATTTCTTCAGTTGGACAGGCAAAAGAGGCTTTGGGTTGTGAAGGTACCTGTAAGACAAACCTTTGGTGTGAGGAAGGAACCATGCAAGCTGGAGGATTATTATTGGATGATTCAGTCAGAATTCCTCCAAGGGCAGACACTGGTGTGCACTGGTGTGCTAAATTATGCACTGGTGTGCTAACTCATGCCAGCCTGTAAAAGTGTTTCTTGCTCAACTCTGCAGCAAAAGACATATCAGCTGCTGCAGATGGAAGGGTGGAGTCACTTTGCCCTCCCTCTTTGCTTTAGGGATGCCAGCACATGTTCTGAATCTGCATTTATTTCAGTCAACAGCAAGATTCCCAGTAACTTTAATGGGTGTGGATTCAAACAGTGCTCCAGCCAAACTGGGGCTGATCTTTGAGTACTTGGTCTGCTTAGTTTCAATTTTCCTTTTGCCTCTGAACTGAGCTGCACTGTGTTACAATTGTTCAGCTGTGTTGTTGTGACAAAGAAAACTGTTGCTCTGTAAAGGCGCCTATACACAAGCAATGAGGCTGCTCTGACGCACTGTAATTACAGAGCATCAGAGCAGACTCAATTAATCAAGTCTCCTGGAGTGTGGTAATTACTGCACTCCAGTAGCCTACAGCATCTCGCATCAGCATCTCAACACTTAAAAATGGTGGCAGGGGTTCTACACAAGACACTCTGGGCGCTCTAATTAAAGCTCCCGCCCCCACCCCCTGCAACTTTCAGAGCATGTGTATAAATGCCTTAAGTGTCCTGTCCCTGTCTGGAGACTTCTTCCAAGTTTCTTTCCCATTATGCCTGAGCTTAATTGTTGAAAGTTATACAGATGATACATTCTTTCTTTTTAAATCCATGATATTTGTTTGTGGGAAGGAGAAATTGCAGAAATTTCACCCTGTTTTTTATTGATATTTTTCCTTACTCTTTTTTCCCCCAGAATAGTCAGTGGAAAACATATGCCTTCTTAATCCCTACTCTTGTTGAAGGATAAGAAGAAGAGCCATAACATAAACAGAATTTAAATGGCACAGGTATTTCTAATATCTATATGAAATTATGAAAATCTGGGCTGAGCTCCTAGAAAACCAAGCTTATGCTATATTGCTGTCTATACATGAAGGAATCCTATGAACTTACATGTTGTACTGACACAATTTGATGAGCTTGCTGTACCACTCCGATTTGCAAACAATTGCTTCTTGCTGAAAGCCTGCACATTCATTTTCTTATGTGGCTAATGTACTGCACTTAGCATTTTAAAAAGACGCTAAAGGAAGAGTGGCTCATAGAAAGGTCCTTCTTTGTGGCCTCATGCTTTCCAAAGGCTCAGGGAGAGGTAAAGAGAACTCATTCAGCATCTGGGGTGGCTGAGAGGGATGGGTATGTAGATCCCTGGGTACATCCACAAGAGATGCTACTGCACAATCACTACTGCACATTTATTTAGTACTTGTATTAGCAAGTACTAAATAAATACACAATAACTGGAGTTACTAGCGCTGGCAAACATCTTTTAGGTGACGCTACTGTGCAGTAGCCTAATAATACTGCACAGTAGCATATTAGCACTGTCAGTGCTGTAACACATTACTGGACA
>NW_017728994.1:64181143-64182783 GCF_001723915.1 Gavialis gangeticus | reverse complement strand
AAGGGGGGGGGAAGGGGGGGGGGGGGGGAGTCTTACCTGCCCAGGCTCCCTACACAGCTGTTGCTTCTGCTACTACTGTAGCAGTGTCAGGTCCAGTGGCAGCCTTCTCATGGGTGGGCCCCCTAGGAGTGCCACCTGGTACTCCAGAATCCCCCCTGGACTTTTGGCCACAGCAGAAGCAGCCCTACACTGCCCAGGTGTGGAAGCCAGGCAGCGCAGCCCCGTACCCGGTAGTGAATCTGGCAAGCAGAGGGTGAGTGAGACAAAAGGAATGGTGCTTCCCCCAACACCACGAGTCGTTGCCATAGCAAGTGCAGCTGTGCAAGCAATAGCAACCTTCCTACCACCCAAGAGATGCTATTGGTTGCAAAGCCATGCGTGAGAAATTCGATAGAGAATTAAACAACTGACCTTCAATGGGTAGTTTTCATAGAAATTATGTTAGTATCACTCTAGGGCCAGGTTGGCAGCATAAGTTTAAAAACTCAGATTCTGTATGGAAGCCAGCAAACTGGAAATTTGGGTTGACAGGAAATTGCAGTGCCTTTTGGAATTCATTGTTATTCAGTATATATGACATACATTCATGGTACAACTTCATTAAGGGAACATCACCTGCCCTGTCACTTGAGTTTGGTTGTTCTTTTTTTTGCTTGTTACAGTTACAGATAAAAGGATCTCCTCAAAACAAGTGAATGTCATTTGTATAATACAACAAAGTGCATCTCTTGTGTTACATATCAGTTTAAAGCCACCACAAATGCCTAGTGCAAAATATCATGGAGTTTCTGTAGCTGCCATCCTGCCTCTATAAAAATAGTACTCCGAACTTCTTTGCAGGTATAAAAGGCTAAATTAACCACCTATAACAGGACCTTTCCGTTTGCAGTATTTTTCTTCAGGAGAAGCTGGTTGCTAAGTAATAGAGAAAAAGGACAAATTCTTCACAGAATGCAGCTATGAATCTCCCTTTTTTCACGCTTTTCAATAAAACGAATACTTTTGGGGGCACATAACTAGAATGTGCTATTAATACTTCTGTGACAACAAGACTTGAGTACTACAGCTTGTATTTTGAACCAACAGAAAATATTGACAATTTTGTATTGTAGTGTTTATATTTGAATGTAAATAACAAAATTCCTACTGATATTGGTTATTTATATACATCACTCGTCAGGAGGAAGAAAAAAAATATAGTACCAGATAACTGACTTAAGTGGATTTTATTTCCTTATTTTAAAAATTTGCAAAGATTTCTTCTTAAATGATCAGCAGACTCATATTTGAAATAATTTTGAATAATAAATAAATATGTGAATATCTCAGACAATGTGCATAGACTAACAAGCAAATTGTCAAATTATTATTCAATATTGCCAGGATTTTCAAAGGCCCCTAAAGAAGTTAGACATCTAACTCCCACTGATAGTTTTGTAGTTGGTAGTCTTGGAAGGGACCTGAGCAGATTATCAAGTCCGACCCCCTGCCATGGCAGGAAAGAGTACCGGGGTCAAACGACCCCAGCAAGGTATTCACCTAGCTTCCTCTAGAGGCAGGATGGCAGGGTAGGAGCCAGCGCCACTTTTCTGGGAGGTTGGTTCCAGATCCTAGCCACCCTGACATTGAAGTAGCACCCC
>NW_017728994.1:64155195-64176143 GCF_001723915.1 Gavialis gangeticus | reverse complement strand
AGGTCGAAAATGACCTATCCACCACCACTCTCTGGGTGCGGCCCTCCAGTCAACTAGTGACCCATTTGACTGTGTAGGTGTTGACACCACAGTCTCTTAGTTTTTAAATGAGAATGGGGTGAGAGACCATGTCGAAGGCCTTCCTAAAGTTGAGAAAGACTACATCCACTGCTACACCTGCATCTAAGGATTTGGTGACCTGGTCATAGGCCACCAGGTTGGTCTGACAGGACCTGCCTCTAATGAACCCATGTTGATTGCCCCTAAGCATAATCTCCCCTGCTGACCCCTCGTGGACATGTGCCAGGATAATTCTCTCAAAAAGCTTACCCAGGATCGAGGTAAGACTGACTGGCCTATAGTTTCCTGGGCTGAATTTGAAAATTTCAATATAATTTCACTTTTTTGAAAATCCTAGACTACAAATTATTCACTGGGTGTGTCCACACGACACGCTACATCACTGTAGTGATGTGTTATGGTGATGTAGCATTGGTGGGAAAAAACAGTGATGCTAATGCTATGTTGCCATCATAATGAGCTATGTCACTGTAGCTCATCGCAATGGTGATGTATTGTCTAAAAATAATTGTGCGCCACCAGGACTGTGAATTAATGGCAGGTACTGTGCAGTCATTTAGTACTTGGTAAACCAAGTTACTAAACTGAGTTACTACTTGGTAAACCAAGTACTAAATGAGTGTGCAGTACCAAATGTGCAATCAGGGGCACATCTACACGTGCCCACTAAACTCTGTTCCTAAGAACCCTGGACTCCTGCACCTTTTAAAAGCAATGCTTTTCACTGGAAAAAATGCTATATTCACTTTACTATTATATTATTATTATATTAATATAATCCAAAAACTTCTTTCCTTTGCCTAATTCATATAGGTGAGTAGATAATAGTGTAGTACTGTAATTATCATTGTGATACTACAATGTGATAAAATTGTGATATTAAACAGATATTAAAGAAGAGGGTAGGCTAGGATAATGTAGTAGCCAAAGTGGCACAATACAGACTTTCATTCAGTCTTAACCCTTATGGAAAATTCCTGTCAAATATAATGGAGATGAAATCACAAGGGATCAATGTATGTTACTGAAAACTTACTGAAATTAAAAACAACAGTATTTAACAAAGAATATTTCTTCAGGACATATTTTGAATCATGCTGTTGGATTCTATCACAAAGATATAATTTGCTATTAAAGGATGGTCAGAAATATATAGAAAATATATCTTTTTGTATTAAATTATTTATAGTTGTTTCCATAAAGAGAGAAAAAAAAAGAAATACCAGACTAGGGGTCTGCATGTGTTTGCCAAAATCTCACTTGAAGCAACACCCACAATAGCTTGCATCTATTCTTTACAAAAGAATTTACCACTGGCCTTGCATGTATCATTGAACAAATTCTTTGCCAGGTTGTTTATAAAGAAAGATATGACGACAGATGCTGTAAACACAGCTACATTTTTCAGGGAAGGATGAAGAAACACTAAAGGAAATCGAGATCATACCAGAATACTGTAAGTAATTTAAAAAGTAGTATCTCTGGAGGTTGATACACTCTAGGTCCCAATTCAGCAAACCACTTAAGTATGGGGTGAATTATAAACACATTGGACAAATAACTAGGGAAGAATATAGGAACATTACTTGGGCATGGATGAAGTTATGAAGGCCAATGTGCAACTGGAGTTGCAGCTGGCGATGTGACGGGTAACAAGAAGGGTTTCTATAAGTATGTCAATAGCAAGAGGAGGGAAACTGTGGGTCCCTTACTGAATGGGGGAGGAAACCTTGTGACAGAGGATGAAGAAAAGTCTGAAGTGCTCAATGCCTTTTTTGACTCACTGTTCACAGGCAAGGTCAGCTACCAGACTGCTGACAGCTATCGGGCAGCACAGCTTGGGGAGAAGGTGAGCAGCCCTCAATGGTGAAAGAACAGATTAGGGACTATTAAAAAAGCTGGACATGTAAAATTCCATGGGGTGGATGGGTACACCCAAAGGTGCTAAGGGAGTTGGTTGATGTGATTGTAGAGCATCTTTGAAAACTCATGGTGATCAGGAGACATCCTGGATGAATGGAAAAGGACAACATTTAAGAAGGAAAAAGGAGGATCCAGGGAACTACGGATCAGTCTGCCTCAATAAATTAAGTGACTGTCCTCATCAATAAATTAAGTGACTGTGGCATTGATTCCTGCACAGTTGGATGGGTAAAAAATTGGCTGATGGGGCACACCCGGAGAGTAGTGGTGGACGGGTTGTACTCAACCTGGCAAGATGTGAGCAGTGGGGTACCCCAGGGCTCAGTCCTCAGGTCTGCACTGTTTAACATCTTCATCAGCGACTTGGAAGAGGGGGTGGAAAACACGCTGTCCAAGTTTGCTGATGACACTAAGATGTGGGACGAGGTGGACACACTTGAAGGGAGAGAGAGAGGCTGCAAATAGATTTAGACAGACTACAAAAGTGGGCAGATGAGAATAGGATGGGGTTCAATGTAGACAAATGCAGGGTGCTGCACCTTGGGAGAAGGAATCCACTGCATACATACAAGCTGGGGAGTTCCCCTCTTGAAAGCACAGAGGCGGAAAGGGATCTTGTAGTCATTATTGACTCCAAGATGAACATGAGCTGCCAATGCCAGACCTCAGCCAGCAAGGCCAGCCATACCTTGTCATGCCATTTGGATAAAGGTGCATCTCAAGCCGGTCCAGAGAGGTCATACTCCCCCTCTATGCGACTTTGGTCAGGCCGAAGTTGGAGTACTGAGTCCCGTACTGGGCGCTGCACTTCAAAAGGGATGTGGCTAGCCTGGAGAGGGTTCAGAGGAGGGCCACCCACTTGGTGAGAGGGCAGCAAGACAGGCCCTATGAGGAGAGACTGAGGGACCTGAACCTGTTCAGCTTCAACAAGAGGAGGCTGAGGGGGGACTTGGTGGCTGCCTACAAACTCATCAGGGGAGATCATCAGCAAATAGGTAGGGCCCTTTTCTCCCCAGCACCACCTGGGGTGACAAGGAACGATAATAAGCTGATGGAGAATAGGTTTAGGTTAGAGATCAGAAGGCAATATTTTACAGTTTGGGTGGCCAAAATCTGGAACCAAGTTCCCAGGGAGGTGGTCCTCACTCCTACCTTAGGCAAATTCAAGAAGATGTTGGATGATCACTTGTCTAGGGTCTTGTGAACCCAGCATTCATTCCTGCCTGTGGCAGGGGGCCAGGCTAGATGATCTGTTCAGATCCCTCTTGACCCTAGCTACTATGAAACTATGAAACTTCAGTCCCTGGGAAAATCATGGAGCAAATCCTCAAGGAATCCATTTCTAAGCACTTGGAGGAGAAGCAGGTGATTAGGAACAGTCAGCATGGATTCACCAGGGGCAAGTCATGCCTGACCAACATGATAGACTTCTACAAAGAGATCGCTGGCTCTGCTGATGTGGGGAGACTGGTGGATGTGGTGTACCTTGATTTTAGCAAGGTTTTTGATATTGTTTCTCACAACATTCTTGCAGGCAAGCTAAGCAAGTCTGGGCAGGATGAATGGACTGTAAGGTGAATGGAAATTTGGCTGGAGCATCAGGCTCAGAGAGTAGTAATTGATGGCTTGGTGTCAAGTTGGCAGCTGGAATCAAGTGGAGTGCCCCAGGGGTTGGTTTGGGGGCCAGTTTTGTACAATGTCTTCATCAGTGACCTAGAAGATGGCATAGAGTGCACCCTCAGCAAGTTTGGAGATTACACCAAGCTGGGGGGCATAATAGATACACTTGAAGGTAGGGCTAGGGTTCAGAGTGACCTAGACAAATTGGAGGATTGGGCTGAAAGAAATGTCATGTGGTTCAGCAAGACAAGTGCAAAGTCTTGCACTTAGGATGGAACAGTCCTATGCACCAGTACAGGGTGGGAGTTGACTTGCTGGGCAGCAGCTCTGTAAAAAAGGACCTGGGGGTTACAGTGGACAATAAGTTGAATATAAGCCAGCAGTGTGCCCTTGTTGCCAAGAAGGCATACTGGCATACTATAGACCAACACATTGGTAGGTGTGTTGCCAGCAGGTCAAGGGAAGTGATTATTCCCACTGGTGAGGCCACATCTGGAGTCCTGTGTTCAGTTTTGGGCCTCCCACTACAGAAAGCATGTGGACAAATTGGAGAGAGTCCAGTGGAGGGCAACAAAAATGGTGAGGGGGCTAGAGGACATGATTTATGAGGACAAGCTGAGGGAACTGGGATTATTTTGTCTACAGAAGAGAAGACTGAGAGGGGATTTAATAGCAGCCTTCATTCCGCTACCTGAAGGGGGGTTGAAAGAGGATGGAGCTAGACTATTTTCAGTGGTGGCAGATGACAGAACAAGAAGCAATGGTATCAAGTTGCACCAAGGGAAGTTTAGATTAGAAATTAGGAAGCATTTTCTCAATAGAAGGATAGTACTGGAAGAGGTTGCCCAGAGAGGTGGTGAAAGCTCCGTCCTTGGAGGGTTTCAAAACCCAGCTACACAGAGCTCTGGCTGGGATGATCTTGTTGGGGATGGTCCTGCTTTGAGCAGGGGGTTGAACTAGATGACCTCCTGAGGCCCCTTTCAGCCCTAACTTCTTATGATTCTATGATTGCTATTCAGGAAAGCATTTAAGCACAAAATTCACTTTATAATAATTCCTGGCTTTTATATAGTGCTTTTCATAAGTAGATCTCAAAGTGCTTTGTGAAAGGAAGTTAGTTATACATGTTTTACATAACAGGAAACGTAGGCATATAGAGGTGAAGTGATTGGTCTAACTCAGCAGGCCAGTCACACAACAGGGAATAGTCTCCCAATTCTCAGTCCAGTTAAGCCTGTGCTTACATGCTTGGTTGAATTGAGGTTTTAACACAAAAGGTTAAACTAAGATTTTAGGCATGATTGGATTAACATGGCCATAACATACATCCTGAGTACATGAGTACATCCTGTAATTCAGCTGACCTTCAGGAATTACATTGAAAATGATACATCATGAAAAGCCTAATGGATAAGGACAGAAATTATGGAGTCATCTGGGATATGAATGAAGAAATGCCCTTTATCAGAAACCCTAAATGATTCATTGAACAATCTCAGTTAATGCCTCATTTGATTTCAATTTTCTTGGTCACTGTATCAGTTATATGGTAGAAATGCTGCTTCTTCAACTGGTATCTTATATAATATTACATATAAGCAGGAGTGTATGACTGGGGGAATCCTTTTCTATATAGTTTATGTACCTGGTTAATGCTCTGAACCTGCTTTTATGAGTATGTTTTTGGGACACTCTCAATGTCTGCAGGATTCTCCAGTTGCTAACATTACGACTGTGTGATGTACTTAGAGATTAGAGACAATGAAGAGTTGTTAATCTTAATGACTGGACAATAGTCTGATTGAACAATAGTAATGCTATGGAAATTGCCTTGACCTGGGAGAACTAGTTTTCCTATATTTGTCTGAAAGTATGGGAAAGAGTGGTGAATACCTCTAGAGCAGTGGTTCCCAACCCTTTTTTTTACCATGGTCCCTGCAGGAGCGGAGCATGTGAAACCAGCTGCCTCCCTTCTGGGGCTCCTCCACCACCTGGCCTTAACTTCTGAAGCTCAGCTGTGACCTCAGAAGCCACTTGTCTGGGTGAACAGATGGGGGTCTGAGTAGGGGGCTTGTGTCATGACCCAGCAACCGACCCACTGCAGCCCAGTACTGTGCCACAGCCCACTGGTTGGGAACCTCTGCTCCAAAACATAGGTAACCAGGATTAATACCATGGAGCCAAGTCATTTAGACCTTAGGTCCAGAAATTTGGCACTGTGGGGGAGGGTAGTGGTAGCACTGTTTACTGCCAAATTTCTGGACTTGTGGTAAGTCCTGTGCACCAGAGGACATGTCTCTGTGCCCTGGATTGGGCCTGAAGACTGACCCTGTGTTACTCATCTGACCCACAGGAGTGAATTAGTTGAGCCCCACTGCTCTAGAGGGATGGAGGGGAAAAAGCAGGGGTTATAAAGGACACACTGGTGTGGGAAACTCACCAAGCTTGGCCATGAGAAAGGCAGATGTGGTGTAAGGACTCTTGTAGATTAAAAACAAAACAAAGCAAACAGGCTAATATGGAGGAGAAAACTTGATGAGAAAAGCTGAAGGCTGAAAAAGGATTCTGAACCCCTCAGCTATCTTGACCTAAGCCTAAAGAGTGGTAAAGAGTATCAGGCAAGGAAACGCAGATAAGGTTTATTACTTATAAACTTAGATCAAGTTGAACAAGTAATTAGATCTGTATCAGAAACCAAAAGTAGTTGGAGGGATAATAAAAGATGAGTCGGGCCTAACAGTGCTTCATAGAAAATATAGGATTTACCACAGCATTGGACTACTATGTTGAGGAAAGCCTAAACAGTATCCTGAAGACAGACATTTGTATAGTGTCTGGTGACTGCAATACAAAGATTAGCAGGGATAGCACTAGATGGGAGGAGACCACAGGCAAATTTGAATATGGTGCCAAAAAATAATGAGGGGAACAACTGCCACAGTTCACAAGATCTTATGGCCTCCCTGTGTACAGTAGGAGGTTCAAGTAGGAAATTGATCTGGAAACATGATCATCTTTGTCCCTTTACTTCAATTATCCATTTTGTATTGATCTCAGTGCCAGTTTTCCCAGATTATCTGGCTTTTTGCATTACAACTACCTCCTCTGCATCAAGCTCTTCTTGAAGTGGCTCTGTGTGGGGTATGAGCTGTTAAGGCCAGTCAGGTACAGGTGCAGTGTTGCAGTGCTGGAGTAGGCTGAGGTAAAAAGAAAATATTAAGAGTGGGTCTGGGAAATATTAAGAGTGACTTGGCTGGGAAATGAGCACTCAGGAATGGGTTCTGAAATTAGCTATCCCAGATATATTAGGGATCAAAGGCAAGTAGCAAGTACTGGATATCACCACTTCTTGGCCAGTGAAAAGCAGGAGGCCAAAAGCAAAACTTGCTTTTGCAAACATATCATGAACTCTTTAGAAAAGGGCGTGGCTCAGATAGACCAGAAGAACTGGCTTAAAGAGCAGTAATGCAACATCAAGAGCTCCAGGAGACCTTAAATCAAGAGTATGACCCAGAAGAAGTACCAGTTTAGAATTTTGGATCATTGAGGACAAGGAGAGCCTACTACTTTCAGAAAAGGATATCCTGAAGAGGAAGGCTGAATTTGCCAAGGCTTTTGATGAGGATCAAAATACAAGGAGCTACTCAAAGATTTGAAACCTTAGGCCTTTATACACTCAGGAGGTGAAAATCTCATCAAGCAGTTGCATGGTCTATACAACAATATCTGAAAAGAAGAAAAGATTCCTAAAGAGTGAGGAAGTAGATGTTAAGCAAAAATAATAAACAAGAGCAACCTTCAAAACTGCACAAAATATAGCAGAAGTATCCACGATCAACCATCTCTGCAAAGTCCCCTTCATTATTCTTGAAAATGTCATTGAAAACATTGAACATTTGGAAAATAGTTTTCTCAAAGACAGGAAGGTAGTATGAGAGATCCTGTGCCTGAGGCTGATCACAGCCAACAGAAATGGTAAACAGAAATGTTTTAAAATACTACCTTGACTTCAAAATGACATTTGACACAGTATGGCACAGTGACCTTCAAGAAACTTGAAGTTCACTACCATTCTTTGAAATTAAAGATGTAACAGATGGTTGCTTGTGGTCAACTTGTGCTTGTGGTGAGACCACACCAGAAATGAGATGATCAGAAAAAAGGATCATTATAAAAGACTTAATAGTTGATGAGGCAATGAGAAAGAAGCATTGACTGTGTGAAAATACATCTGCTGGGTGAAGGACAATTGCCCACTGAAGACCATGCTGTTTGGCCTGCTGGCAGCAGCAGACAATGTAGGATAGATGACTTAATAGAATGGAGCAGCAAGTATCTAAAGACAGTCTGTGCTGAAGAGCAAGACAGAACACAGTGTAGAGTTAGATTACAAGGCATGACTGGCCCCTACAGATGTTATAGGACAGAGGAGGAAAAAGGTTAGACTGTTGACCCATATAGTGACTTGCCAGATAAGTGTCCTTAACTATATATGAGGAAAGACCCTGAGCAACATGTAACATGGGCTTACATTGCCCAGGTGGGCTGCTTCCCCATCCCCCACGCTACATTGCACTGATATGATCTAGCGCAGGGGACCGGGAAGCAGCGCAGCTGGGCTGCCTCCCGACCCTGGCGTGATGTAGTCGAGACGGCAAAACAGTGAAACTCGAAACAGTGTCAAAACAGCCTTTGTGTTTCGACGGAACGGATCAGCTGTTTTGACTCAAAATGAAATTCGATACAAAACACTGTTCCATTGAACCATTGAAACTCAAAGCAAAACAGAACGGTGTCATTTCGCACAGCCCTAATGAATATTACTGTATCAGAGAGACATAACTGGGCAGTTCTGCACCCTGGGCAGTGGCCCATGGAATGGTAGCACATCAGGACCAGAAGTGCAATGGCTGTGATTTTTGCCTCCCAACTCAGTGCCCAGAGCTGGTGTCCCAATCATTCCTTTAGCTATGCTATTGCTGTATCATGATATTAAATGACCTTGTCATTACAAGTCAATTTACCATCAGGCACTTATGCAAAAATAGATTGAAAAGTGTAATGCACTTACGCTGTTTTTTGGACAAATGAAAATAAAGCACAGAAAATCTGATTCAGGAAGGGGTTGAGCATTTTAATTCTAGGCTAGCAAGGCACTTAAGCACACGCTTAACTTTAAACTCAAAAATAGATTAATTAACCAACTTAAGTGCACAGTTCAATACTTTGCTAGACTGGAGCCAAAGTACCAAGTTCCTTGCAGAATTAAGGCCAGAATTCAGGAAATACAAAGTTTAACTTTACAAGTTAGGTTAACAATGGTCAATTGCTTCTGCCTGAATTGAAGTGTCATGTCTGACCCAGTGATTCTTCGGTGTATTTTAGCTCTGTTAATGTATTGCCTAGTTTCTGAGAAAGCTGCCAGAAATGTAAGTTCTGTATTGTTTCAAAAGAACTTGTCATCACGATGAAAATAGCATTTCTTTTGTGCTTTACTGTCAGCTTCAGTTTTGTTCAGCTGTTTTCATTTGTTTGCATTTGAGAAAGGTAACAATCTATGCAAAGTATTAACCCAACCTCTAGATGCATTATTATTTGTTATAACCACACTTCAGCAAAACAGTCAATAGAAAGGTCAAATCCCCAGATCGGTGCTGAGTAATTAAGTTGTTGAGGATTTTGGGTGCTCACTGTCATAAAGCAAGCTTTTACATGATGCATTTTCTAATAAGAATATTAAATGTGCACACTGCAACATGTTGAAATGATCTGGGACTTCAGCGTAAATAAAGTCCCCTCAAGAAGGTACTGTTTTATCATGTGTATGTTTTGGTTGGTTCATCATGTTTAGTATTTTTTTTTAAAGGTTCTCTTTGCATCAATTTTTTCCCGTTGTATTTACCTACCAGGGTTTCACTGAATCAGTTTTGGTAATTGACTCTCAGCAGATTCAATACATTGCAGCCTTCCTAAGTGTCAGATTGTGGGTGGTCCATTTTATTTTGAGTATCTCTAGCCAAATGTGAATAGAAAACAGCTTTTTGTTCTGCAGTTTTGGACTTTAAACTTAAATACCTACCAGAATGTAATCATCCACACACAACCCACTGCCAATAAATAACCTATTATGCTATCCAGTGTTCCAGCTGAATAGAAGCATTTTTCTTCAGCAGTGAGTTCAACTGGAAGCATTAAAGCAAAATAATGGATCATCGTTTTTTTCACGTGAAATGAGTTAGGTATTTTACTAGAAAGGGAAACTGTTTTTGTGAAAATACAGTAGAAGTTATTTCTAACTTATTTCCATGCTTGGTGTGTATGAGTGAAAGCAAAATATGGTCTAGGGTCCTTTTACATGTGCTGGGACAGAATATAGTGGTTTTGAGGTTAAGACAGTGATGTATTTATTATTATTATTATTATTATTATTATTGTTTTCTACTAATTCCTAGGGAAGTCAAGGGACAGGGCTTTAGCATGCTATTCACTGTACAAGCAAGTAATAAAGAAGAGTTCCAGTCCCTCCTTGCTCACAACCTACATGCTAGATAGAGTGAAACAGAGGGGTGCCTATACATGGACATTTAATATTAGCCCAATTTAAGGCTCATTAGGGGCATCTATACACCTTAATTACAAATTTAGGCTGATCCCACCTAAATTTGATACCTGCAGAAAGCAAGTATCAAATTTAGGCACGATTAATTAAGGCGCCTTAACACACATGCAGATATGTTAATGCACATTATTGCACGGAATTTAGTGCTGGGTCTGCCCAGCCACTAGGTGGCCAGCCAGAGCCCAGTCTCAAAGCTCCTGGCTGGCCACCTCTCCCCCTCCAGGGCTGGGCTGCTTTTTGGCAGCCCCCAGCTGCAGGATATAAAAGCCTCCAGCCATTTTCTGCTTTGGGGAACATAATACAGGGAGTGTAGCAGCACACTAAGGTGCCTGCTACTTGTAGAGCAGGGATAACTACCCAGATGCAGGTTGCTAAGCAACCAGAGGGGAGCTAGTGACCCACACCTGCAGTCAGCTGACTGGAGGGGCTTGTGTTTTGTTTGCTGTTACCGCAGGTTTGGGTGAGACTATTAGGGGACAGAGGAGGCCTCATTTTTGGGGACCCACATTGGAGTAGGAACCCCGGTGCCAGTGAGGGTGCAACTTTTTTTAGGGCACAGACCCCAGTGCCAGTGAGGCACCGAGTGAGACAGGGCTGTGAAGAGCCTGAGTGCCAGTAAGGGGGAAGTCTGGAATGATCTTAAAAAGGATACTATACTGTATACAAATATATATATATGCTTCTTTTTTTGTACTTTGGTTTGGCAGGGTCACACCCTGGTTTTGAACTTGCAACCCCCTTGCTGTGGGGCTGGCACCTATGCCTCTGAGCCAGGGAGTGCTGGGCTCCAGGAGGGAACAGAAAAGGGGGCCAGGAGCCTCCAGACACTAGAAAGAGAAGCTAGAGCCTCAGAGTCGAACCCTGTTTGTTGGGTTTGGACGGGGAGGCCTAGCTAGAGAAAAAAGGGGTCAGGCCATCCTAAGAGAGACCCCAACATACCCAATAGAATAGGCAGTCTCCCGATCACATAATAATTTCCATCAAGACGTGGCAGGCGAGATTAGGGTGGGACAGAAGAATTCCGAGGGCTCCGAGGGCACCCCATGTAAGGCATGGATGTCCAGGAAGATGGCATTGGGGAGGGAGACCTGTTACAGGGAGCCTGAAGGAGCCAGTGCTATCTGCAGGAGCCCACCAGGCCCTGTGTGCCCCTCTGGATAGGACCCAGGAAGTCTCTGCCTGTCCTGTCCCCTAGCTGGACCTACTCCTTAGCCACAGGTGAGTGTTGCAAAGGGCTGAAGCCTGCTGAGTCCATTGCCCAGACAGGAAGGCCAGCACCTGCTCCCTGCTGCTCCTCATCCCCAGCTCTGTCTCTTTTCAGGTACTGTGATGAAGCACCTCTGCCATGTGGCTCACAGTCCCTACCCATGCCCCTATTCTCAGCACTACTTGCAGCCTCCAGGGCTGGCATTGCAGGGACAGCTGTGTGGGGTCCCAGAGACCTAGCAGGGGTGGTCTACTATTAGTATTACCCTTACGCTGCCCTGATGCCTCTGATGTGTCACCTGAAGAGGGGACCTCAGGTTTTCAGCACCCTGCCCCACCCACCTCCCTGGCTGCTGCATCCACTGGCAGCTTGAGAAGCTCTTCGGAGTGGTTGCCTCACCCTCAGCCCACTCCCACACTCCACCTAAAAGAGTGGACAGCCACACCACCACTGGCCTTCAGCTGTGAGGCAGGGGGGAAGGGGAGAGGAGCTAGAGGGCCTGGCCAGATGCTGGCTTGCTTCACACCGCAGGTCATGGATACTGGTTGTAGCTGGACACCATTGCTGATGGACAGCCCCATGCCAAGCTGCCAGCCTTGCCAGCCCTGGACACATGGTAAGTCCTGCATTGGGGGAGGACTCTTCTAGTCATCAGCCCTTCACCAGCCCGTGCCCTTGCTCCCTGCCCAGCCCGCTCACACTCCCCTAGCCTCAGGTCCCCACAATAGCATGCAGAGAGGCAGGACACAGTTCAAAACTTTAGTGAGCAGCACATATCCCCGCAGGTGGGTGCGCAGAGGCCTCTTACATGCTAAAGAAGGCATTAATGCTAGCAGCAATATCCTCCTTGGCAGCAGGGACATAGCACTGCCACAGGTAGCTCTCTATGTGGTGGTGGAGCTTTTGGGACAGCCTGGGCTTGCCCCCCCATCATAGCTCAGGATCCTAAGCCAGGAATGCAGGTGTTTCTGGGGCACCAACAAGATCATCATCAGCAGAGCATAGTGGCTCAGGCAGCCCTTTGGCTGCACAAACAACTCATTGTGCACTGTGCATAGGATGCAGTGTCAGCATGGGGAGGAGCCAGCTTTGAGGTACCACCCTGAAGAGGCCCCCAGAGAGGAAGGCAGGGTTATGGCCAGCCCCTTGCCCCAGTTGTCCAGGAGCCCTGTGCACCCCAAACCCAGTTGCCATGGGCTGGGCATCAGCACAGCAGAGTGGTTGGCCTGCAGGTAGCAGGGAGTGGGGTCTGGAGCTTGGCAGCATGTGCTGCCAGCAGCCTGGCCTGACCTGCCCTACAAAGGGGGCAGGGGAGGCAGGCTGCTAGTGGCCACCACCCAGTGGCCTGCTGTCCCTAGGGGAGCAAGTGGGGCTGGGGGGCTCGGCTGGGGGCTGCCTGGGACCAGCTCTGCCTGGATAACTTACCATGCTCCCTGGGCACCCATGCATGGCCAACCTCTGATCTGAGGCTGGGCAGCACAGGGTCCCTGGTGCAGAGCATCTTTTCTCTGAAATATTGTAAACACGCACAAAAGCCACTGTCTCTTGCCTCTGCAGGGCCACCATCCACTGTTGGAGCTGCCCACCTACTGCTGGAGCTGCCCAGATGTGCTGGCTGCACCACTGGTGCATTAGGGACTGGACCCTCCTGCTCCAACGGCTGGTGGAGAACTGGGTAGTACAGGAACAGGTGCAGCAGCAGGTGCAGGAGGCACAGGAGCTAGCCTGGCAGGAGGAAGATATTACCTGGGAGACTGCCTTGGAGGAGGCATGGGATGGGGTGCAGCAGGAGTACTGGGCCCAGCTGGAGTCCCTGGAGCAGCTCCAGAAGTATGGAGCTGCTCCAGTAGCAGCTGGCCAGCCAGGACAGACCAGTGGAGGCCATTTCCAGGCTTCCTCCCAAACTTCCACCTGGCCCCCAGCCCTGGCCATGGTGGGCCCCCTAGATTCCACCCACTACTCTGCAGCAGGTTCCCCACCTGGGCCTTGGAGGAGGGTCTCTACCACCGCACGCCCATAGGAGCCCCTGGCATTTGTCATGGCCCCCAGACCCACCTAGGAAATGTGTATGGCCAGGATGCTGGCTGTCTTCCATTAGGCTTTGCACCCTAGGCATCCTTGCCACACAGCCCCCCACTCTGGGACTCAGAGAAAGATAGAGACTCTTTCACACAGTTTTCAGTTTGGGAGGAGGGTTTTTTTATTGTTGGTGGGTGGGGATGGAGGTGGAGGGGATCTGTGTGTTGGGAAGGCTGGGGAGAGGAGGCTGTATTGGTTGAGAGGGTAGGTGGGGGGTTGTGAAGGGAATAAAGGTTTTCATACCAAACATGTGCATGCCCTGGCGTGATGCTGGAGGGTGGGCTGGGGGTAGGGGGGTGTGGGCGGCGGGGCAGGTGGGTGTTGGCAGGAATGGCTGGGCACATCTCTGTGTCCTGGTGCTCCAGGTGGGGCTGGAGTTGGCACAGCTGGTTTTCAAAGGTGGCCCAGGGTGATCCAGAGTGTGTCAACCCACTGGTTGCCATCCCATTCCTGCAGCATAGCAGGCCCAGAGGTCATGAGAATGGTAGGACAGGAGGGTGATGGCAGCCCTGGCAGGGGTGTCCTGGAGCCCATGGTCACCATGGCTGGTAGCAGTAGCTGTGCAGTGGTGGGGGCCCCAGAAGGCTATGTACCAGCAGGCAGCCAGAGTGGGTGGAGGAGGTGGGTGGCACAGGATGGCCAGAATGGTGGTGGACAAGAAGGACAGCTGCAGCAGCCCTGAGGAGTGGAGGACCCTGTCCCTGGATGCCAGAGGCAGGAGCTGGAACAGCCAGGAATGGGAAGTGCAGCTGCAGCAGGAGCAGAGCAGGCATGTGCTGCTTGTGTTTCAGCCACTCTGCTGCTCTGACACAGGAAGCGTCAACCTAGAGGTTACAGTGAGGTGGGTATGCTTTCAAGATGGCTGCTAAGTGTTGGCCACTGGCTCTGCTTTCAGCATGAATGCCAAATTCTGGCAACCATGTGTCCAGAGGCTGGAGCTCCCCCTGGCGGCCACAGGGCTGGAGTGATTTGGAACTAAAGTTAATCCCAAATCTCACCACGTGTAGACACCTGCCAAAAATACTTAATGCACATTAGCTTAAGGCACATTAAATTTAAGCACACTTAAATTCACATGTAGATATACCCAGGTAGATTCAACAGACAAATGGGAGAGAGAAAACTGGGGTATGAGCTAATAATATATATTCCAAGAAGAAATGTAGCTAAAAGCTGCTTCCTTAGTCACAGACTAACCAAAATATGTGTATCTATGTGTGTGTGTGTGTAGAAAAAGCTTTCATGAGCCCAAGTTCATTTCATCACTATCTGAATTCTGCCCCTCCCCTCACACACAAACACCCACCCATTCAAACATTTAGATGGACAAAATGTTTTTCTTGCTTTCTTCTGAAAATACAATCAAAATAAAGTTAGGCATCAGCTTTGAAAGAATCCTATTTGAGTCCATCAAAAGCCTTCAACCCCATGAGCCTTTTCTGTCTTTTTTATTATACATCAGAGTTATAATGCAGTGCTACCTCCTTTCTTACAAACACACAACTCTAATTTATGGCTCCCTAGGGAGACATAGAAATGTGGATGAAAGTTAAATCTTACTTCACTAACAAACTGTTTTGCATTGTATTTTTCTTATCAAACAAGAATAAAATTTGGCACATTGCACACAAACAAATGCTCTTCTGGGTGGGAGTTTATCTAGAGGTTAAAGCAAAGGATTGTGAGTCAGCAAAGGACCATGAATCAGCAAAGGCCTACAGGTTTCTGTTTTAGTTTCATATGCTGATTCACAGTGTGATCTTGCATAATTAACTTTCTATTTTTGGCACTCACTTTTCCCACTTGTCAAGTGGGAATAATAACACCTCACAGGGGCAAAAGAGAAGTCATAAAAGCTCTCTATCTTGCCTGAGGAGGATTCTCTGGTATAGGCCCTGTGGGAGACAACCATAAAGCTATACTCCAAGGACTTAAGTAAATCTAGTTTAAGGGTTTTCAAGAAAGACCCTACTTGAATTATTAATGACTTTACTTGGTTGAATTATTGTGCTTAGACCACTTATGTTGAAATGGGAGAGGATCTCTCTTGACTTCTTACTCCCTTTAAGGTTGTATCAGGGACCCAGCCTTCACCTGTCAACAGCACCACCCTGGTCCCAGCCAATGTACACAACTTCCTGGTGGGGCTGTTCTCACTGCTGCTGCAGCCACCCAGGTACTGCTTAACTACTCCTGCTTCTGGAAATGTTATCTGTACAGCCCTTGACAGCTCACCAAAACTCATTATGTGGCCCACCAGCCAAAATAATTGTGAGCCTCTAAGGTAAGCACTCATGCTCCCCTATGCTGCCCACGGTGCCAATATTTAAGTTATGCCTCTGTTGTTGACTCTGACCCAAGGAATTGCCCTTGGTCTCCATCCTCCTGGTGGAAGGCTATGACCAACAAGTTATGAGCTCATCTAGGCTTAGTCACTCTCAGTGTATTCTGTTAGACCTGTTCCACTTCGTATAAATTCATTGAAACAAAATTTGGCTTCATCTGAGGTGAGTACCAATTGACTTGTCTGGAGTGGGATGAGTATTTGAATCTCTCTGGCTCTCTGATTATCTCTGCTTTGTCATTTGAAAGCCCTGGTTTCATCCCATCATAGAACGGAAGATTTCTGAAATCTCAAAAACTTTTTCATGATAGAAAAACTGTTTCCCATCTAGCTCTAGTATAAACTAGTATACAAGATAGAGAACCAGGCCCTTAGTATATAATGTATAATTCTTGTTACTATTACATAGACAGCCCACTTAAACTTATTAAAATTTGGTCCTTATGCCCAGTAATAAAATCCAATCTGAGTAGTTTGGGTGAACCATATATTTCTGAAATGTAAAGGTACCTTTTTAAAAAAAGATGTGTCCAAGTGTATGAGAGCTTAGATCAGGTTTACTAGATGGCACATTCGAGTGGCTCTCTCTTAAGAAGTGATTCATTAAGAGACATAGTATACATTTTCAACGGTAGACATAGAAAGTATGTCATGTAAAAATGTGTTTAGCCTATGTGAATTGAACAGGAAGGTTTTAAAATCTGAGGGGTAGAATTCTTTGTCTTTTAGTGATGGATCGTTGACACACTGAACAAAACAGTTTCATACCACTTTAGTACCATTTTTGGCACAGTCCAAAACCACCTTCAGACCCTATATGCATACAGTGCCTGATCCAAACCCATTGAAGTTAATAGTAGGTCACTGACTGATTTCAATGGGCTCTGTTACGTGAAAATATTTTGTAATGTCAGGCTTTAAATTAAATATATACTACTTCTTTCCAGTTTAATTAAAGTGGTTATGGGGCACTACTCACTGACAGCATCCAAACACATGGTGACATGCAGCAAATAATACTACATGTTCAGATTAAGTTTGCATTCTTCAGGAGCCTTCAAGCCCATGAAATATGTTTTCCGTTCATCTCTTGTATTTGAATCCTGTTAAAATGGCAAAAACAAATAACCATCAGTGGAGTGCTGTCTGTAACAAAAAACTGTAACCTTGAGACTAGAATATAATTTCTCAAGAAGGGAGCCTGGAACCATATTTCATATATGCAGCTTTTTGAGCTGTCCCACTGTTTGGGCACAACAGTACTAGAAAGTGTCTTTTACAGCAATATAAATCATCATTAGATATCTGGTCTCTCAGTCTAGCAAAGAAAACTTGGTTTTCTGAGGAATGCTGTAGAACTACTGTAAATAAATCAAAAGAAATTCTCATAATTCAATTCAGGGTTATCATTTAAAAAAGAATCTGGTTAGGATAAAAGCTACAAATTTGTGACTGTGTCAAGAGGTTGGCATTCACACTTGCTGTCCTAGTTAAAATGCTTGAAAAAACAACTTCACAATAACTGAGACAGCTACATCATAGGATTATAGTCAAGCCAAATTTAAGAACTTCTTGGCTTGGGAGTTGTAAGATTTAGGAGTTTTCCACCAAGGTTTTCCATCTTTGCTAAACACAAATGGTTGATACTATGGAGACGTAAACTGCATGCAGTTTTGGTTCCCTGGAAAGCTTTTTTCTTGTTTAAAGATTTGTTGGTAAATAAAATTTAAGGTACATATGAATGATCCTTCTCCCACTGTTAATATCATTAATGGAACTTTGTTACAAAGCACATTAGTATGATTTAAACATATGCTTAAAGTTAAGCATTTGATTTATGGAGCTGAAGACCTAACGGTCACATAATAGATGTCCTATATATCATAGGCCAGGGCTGTCCAACTGGTGGCTCACAGGCTACATGTATTCCACAAAAGGTTGATCTGCAATCCCCTGGTTTCTACCTGGTTGCTGCTCCCTCATCACTGCCTGCAGCAGCAGCTACAGGCTCTGGGCTTTCCCCCCAGCTTCATTTCTTGTGCCTGCCTCTAAGGCTGGTGTTACACACTGGAGTCCATGGCACAGTACAATAGAGAAGTCTGCAGCTGCTGAGTTGAGGGAAGAGGGGGTTTGTTGAAGTGCCTGCCTGCACATGGTGAAGCAATAGGCAGGGGGTCCCTTGCCCATGCACATGATAGAGCAGGGAAAGAGGATGCCCATTAGGGCTGTGAGAAGTTTTGGTATTCAATTTGGAGGAGATTTGGCCTGATTCGGAGACTGAATCTCCAAATCAGAATCAATTTGGGAGACCAATTAAATGCTTCTAATTGGTTTAAAGCATTTGAATAGATTTGGAAGAAGATTCAGAGAAGATTTGGTGATTCCACCATAGATTATACAGGCAGCTGACACAGCTGTCTCCAGCTGGTAAGTCCATTAGGGTTGGGGGAGGGAGGGAGGGAAGGGACATGGGGGAGGGATGGATTGGGGCTGGGACAAGCTGCCCAGGTAGGGCAGGGGGCGTGGGACTCAGGGAGGGGTGGGGCATGGGATGTGGGTGCTGCAACACTCAGAGTGGAGGCTCTGCCCTGCTGCTTGCCCAACTGGGGCAAGGTGGGGGTGGGATGTGGGCGTGGCTTGTTCTGGGCGAAAGGGGACAAGCAGCAACAGGGCATAGGCCCCGGTCCCAGCACTGCTGCACCCACATCCTGTACTCCTTCTGTGCCGGCTGGCAAGTGGTTACAGCACCCACGCCCCTGCACTGCTTACTCCAGCTGGGCAAGCAGTGGCAGGACACAGCCCCCATTCCCAGTGCTGCTGCGCCTACATCCCATGCCCTCCCAAGCTAGTTGGGCAAGTGGCGGCAGCGCCTGCCCTCCTGCTCCAGCTGGCAAGTGGCGACAGCACAGAGTCCCCACTCCCAGTACTGATGCAACCACGATACCCCTGGGAGTGGGGGCTATGCCCTGCTGGTGCTTACCCAGCTGGTGCAGGGGGCAGGGGGGGTGCGATGTAGGCATGGTTCACTCCAGGAGGAAGGAGGCAAGTGGCAACAGGACCTAGCCCCCATTCCCAGTGCTGCCACACCTGCATCAATGCAGGGGGTCTGCCCTGCTGCCACTTGCCAGCCAGTATGGGGTGGCATGGGATGTGGGTGTGGCAGAGCTGGGAGTGGAGGCTATGCCCTGCTGCGACTTGTCCTCTTCCACCTGGAGCGAGCCATGCCCACATCCTGCCTCCTCTGCCCCAGCTGGGCAAGCAGCATCAGCAGGGTAGAGCCCCCACTCCAAGCACTGCCACACCCGCATCCCATGCTCCCCGCACCCCTTCCCAAGTCCTGCACCCCCTGCTCTGGCTGGGCTGCTTGTCCCAGCCCCAACCCCAATCCCTCCCTCCCCCAGCCCCAACAGACTTACCAGCTGAAGGCAGCTGTGTCAGCTGCCTGTTTAGTCTATGGCCAAATCTCCAAAGTGATGCCAAATCTTTTGGATCTGATTCAGTTGAATCAAGTTGGTACAGTGATTTGAATCTCCTTTGAATTGGCCGAATCTGAATCCAAAGCAAATATTTGCTGCTTTGCACAGGCCTACTGCCCATGTGTGCAGTACAGCAGTGGGGTGGGAAAGGGCTGCCTGCTTGTGCCATGCAACCTGGGAGGGTGCGGGGGGGCCCTTGTCTTGCATTATTGTGTGCTCCCCACCCTTCCCCTCCATCAGATGGCCTGCAGCCACTGAGAAGTTGGACAGCTCTGTCTTAGACCATTACAGTTTACCCTGTTCTCCCTATATGAAGCCCAGAAACCCATGTTTGGTTGACATTCCAGAAAAGTATCCTATTTTGATCTGCAGACATCAAAGGCAGAGAATCCATCACTTCCCTTAGTACTTGTCCCAACAGCTAATCATCTACCCTGTTGGGAATTTGTGCCTTCTTGCCTTTTTAAAACTTATCTAGCTTCTACTTCCAGCCATTGTCTCTTGTTATGCCTTTCTCTAGTGCACTGAAGAGCCCTTTACTACCCTGCATTTTATGCTCTCTGTCAGTGTTTGGCCACTTCAGGCAAGTCCACTTTTAGTCATCTTTTTGATAAACTAAACAGATTGAAAGGCTGAAACTCCTATTTCAATTTTATGTACCTAATTAACACTTATGTAGTCACCTAACTACAATTTCTGGCACTTCCACAGGTTTTAGATTTTATTTCCCGCTGGAGCAGAAAGTGACAGTCTGATAACTGACAGGAGAAGGAGACCAGCCATCCTTCAACCCACTTGTCTAGTGGTTAGGACACTTGGCCAATAATCCTCCTCACCTGCAAGCATTTGAACCTGCCTTGCCATGGCACAATAAAGTGCCCTAACCACCCACAGTCTAGGCTTCAGGGCCATAGGGCCCTCCATCTCTCTTCTTGGAGCTCATCTTTTGTTCAGGCAGAGGGAGTGGATCACTGAAGTGGACAGTATTTCAGAAGGAAGGGGATCCTGACTTCTGGTTGTTACTCTGAATGGCTTTTCTGCACTTTGCATTTAATATTGATTAGCTACAAGTAGTGAAGCATCAAGGGATAGTAAAGAACATTCATCTGCTGCTTAACATGGGTCCCCTGAGCTGCAGTCCTAGAAGACAGGGGTAGCCTGGTTTCCCCTTGACTCTTCTCCCCACCCCTGAAGAAAAGGAAGTGAGGGGCTTGGAGGTAAAGGGACTAAGAATTAGCGAATCCCAGATTAGGGAGAGGTTTAAGTCTTGGTATATTGTTCTGGACTCTGGGGTAAGATCTTGACTTTCATTACCATTAGGAAATAGAAGGGGGTGCAGGTGACTAAAGGACTGCTGTGCTTGACTTGGCTCTCAGATGTGCCATAAAAGCTGAAGGAGTTTTCTTTCTGATATGGAATTATGACTCAGCTCTTCTTAGAAGGAACTCCCTGTCGCTATTCATGCACTTATGTCCATAGTTTTCCCACTGATGAGCCTCACCCATAATCTTCCTAGCCCTATTTAAAACCCATTAGTCATAGTTTCATAGTGTCATAGTTTCTAGGGTCGGAAGGGACCTGAGAAGATCATCTAGTCCG
>NW_017728994.1:64144766-64154845 GCF_001723915.1 Gavialis gangeticus | reverse complement strand
GACCCACTTGACTGTGTGGGTGTCTACACCACAGCCTCCCATTTTCTTAATAAGAATGGGATGAGAGACAGTGTCAAAAGCCTTCTGGAAGTCCAGGAAGACTATGTCCACTTCTACCCCTGTATCTAATGATCTAGTGATCTGATCATAAAAAGCCACCAGGTTGGTCTGACAGGACCTGCCACTGATGAACCCGTGCTGATTGCCCCTAAGCATGCAGTCCCCTGCTGGCCCCTCCAGGGTGTGTGCCAGAATTATTTTCTCAAACAGCTTGCCTAGGATCGAGGTAAGACTAGTCCTTCTAGCAGCTCCAGATAAACTCATCTTCACTTGAGACTATTAGTCCCACTGCCTGAACCATGTTATCTTGTTTTAACAGTGCCCATGTACTATTGCCCAATATTCCACAAAATCAAAACCTTTGGCTGTACACGGTCATGAAGTCAACTGTTCAGCTTACATATTTTATTTTCCTTCTTTTCCTTGTTTTGGGGACTAGAAGGATATCTGAGAAAAATCACTTGGAGTTCCCCCTTTTTCAACTGTCTTCCAAGATTCAGAAATATTCTATAATCTATGTCTTTCTATATGATGCTGTGTCTTTTTTTCTGATGAGTATGTGTGTAGAGATGAGTCAGTGATATCATAATTCTACCTGATCTTACTGCTAGCATTTCGTACTTTTGTTCCCAGGTCACATAGTCCATACCTTCTCTATCCTCTCAATATGGAGTGACAGAATGTGTTCATTTCCTACCTTCTTAAGACTGATTTTGAAGAATGTCCTTTACTAGTTGCTTACTTCATACTGTAAAAATGGCTCAGGTATGTCCTTTGTAGCTCTATGTTCCACTCTTTTAGTTCCTTGGTATTTGATTTGTTGAATTTCAGCTGGTAGTTGAGCGTGGGTTTCCCGAATTTCAGTCCTGGACTTAGAACATCATGAGAATTTAGGTGCATGCTTTAAATAATTGATTAGTCTTTTATTAGCTCTAACTCAACAGAAATGTGCAACACAATCAAGATAAATAAATTCAATACCTCTGTCTAGACTGAATGCTCCAAATACTTAAGTTTTCTGCTGAATTAAGGTGGAAAGAGAGCTGTATGAATCACCAGCCATTTTCCCTTACTTCCATGGGCCAAATCCAGTGTTCTGTTACAGGAAATTAAACCTCTGAAAATGACAGCAGGTTTTGACTCATGGACTTCAATTCAAGCTAGGTGCTTGACTTTAAATGAGGAAAGAATTTAGTTCATATTCTAATTATGTCCCTGTTGTACTATTTCTGGTAGGTTTTGTGTCGTATTGCGTCCAAATTTAAATGTATGTGAATCAAAAGGTTTACATTGGTGTGTCTGAGGCTAGAATCTATTTAAATTAGGAAACAATCTGCCTGGGTCTTGTTAATAATCGAGTTTTTATTGTTACCTAGGGAAAAACTAACTCAGGGTCTTTTTGTGCTAGGCCCTGTACAAATACAGAATATTAGAGAATTCTCGCCTGAAAGAACTTACCATTGAAAAAGTGAAGATAGATACAGGGAAGATATTACCCATGGATGTTTTGCTGATACCCCAGATAGTCAAATGCAGGAGCAGATCCTTGGCAGGAGTGGGGAGCACAGGGGAAAGGGGGGAAGGGTGAAGTGATGCAATTGTACCTCCTCTTTGAGAAGTTTACAATCAACCGCCTGACAGTGCCAGCAGCATTTCCATTCAGGCAGCAGTGACCTAAATCATTTGACCACATGGTTCCTTCTAAATTCATATATATATGATTATAATGGTTATTATAATCTACATGGTTCCTTCTAAATTCTTAATTGCACAGGTGTTAATGACCCTCTCTCCTTTTTTCAATGGTCTTGATGTTCAGCTAATTGAGCTACCCCTTCTTCTGTAATTCTGCTGTCTGTTAGCCCCTGGCTAACAGACAGCAAAATGTAGCTCCTATTTCACGCTCCTGATGACTGTTTTAACTAGAGCCATTAACTCTGGTGTAGTATTAACTTTCAGTAAGGCACTGGATGCACTGTCAAGATGCCTAAGATTTTGTTTTATGAATATGAAAAAGAGATGTCCATTTAATTCCAGTGACTGCAGGACTAATGAAACAACATGTTTTGATAATTTTTGTATAGTTTGTTGTGGTTTTTAATGCATAATATATGATTTAGCAACAACTTGCACAGTCCAATAAATTTGGGTTTATTTTTCTCTGATTTTTAACTAAATAATAATATAGGTCTGTGCCACTAGGTTATTAGTAAAGCTTCTAGTTTCTTTTTAACTTAATAAAAATGCACATTGTGTTATATGCGATGATGCACCATACCATCTACAACCCTCCCTTTTCAAATCCCTAGATCTACCCATGGTCATTTACATTGCATATTTAATTTTATTCCTGTCTCTTGACTTGGTACTAAGGGGTCATGGAAGAAGGAGAGATATATTTGAGGTTTCTAAAAGTATTGCTTTTAAAATATTCTCTGCTGGTATATTTAATTGATTAGCACTTCATAATCTAAAGAACAAAGAAAAGACACTACTTGGAGATTCCTCTGGAAGAGAAAAGAGTACACTAAAATAGGTACTCAGAAGAGAGGCAAAATCAACTCAACATATTTTCATTATCACTAATTGAGAAAACTACAAATCAATAACTGCTGGAGGGTATACTAATATTTTCCTGCTGTCACAGGAAGCTGTCAGCTGTGTAGCACAGCTGACAAGACTATGCTAGCCAAATCAAAGCAGCATATTCTGTGTATGTCAGAAAAGTTTTTTTAAGAGTAGTTTATCAGCCCATCTTACTTAATACTTCAGAACAAGTAAAGAGTATAGGTTTTTGTCCTAACAAGCTTATAATAACAAGGAGTCCATGAATCTTTCAGCAGGATTATCCTGTGAATAAAATATGTAGTAACATAGAGAAAGCAGTAGGCGAAAACTAATCCACAAGCTATCACTCAAAATTCTCATACTGCAAGAATGTATTTGTGTATTGGATCAGAAAAAAAAAATCTCAAACCCATTTAAACTGCAGTTCCAGATATTATTCCAATGGATTCAGATCCCCTGAACTTTTATAGCATTTGACTCTATTCTGTCTTTTAGTCTGTGCTTGCTTTTTTATATTTGCAGCTATCTTTATGCATAGTTTAGCATCTCTCATCTTGAGATCTAGGCTTTTAGAGAAGTAGCATATTTTAATGTAGGGTCTCTGTAGTATGATTCTTCCAGGGGTCTTCATTAGAACTATGTAAAAAGGTTGGAATGAAAATTAAAGCCATGTGACTTTCCCACAGGGTCTTGTTATAAATCTGTATTTTAGCACAAATTTATAGAAAAAAGCATGGAAGTGAAATTGTATCCAGTTTTGAGCAGGATGAGTCAACGACTTTGTGTATTTTATATAACAGAAGTTGAATGTAAGCGTAGAAACAGTCTTGGGAACAGAACCAGAACCCAAGACTATTGCCCCTCAACTTCTTGCTCTTACTTTCAGGCTCTAGAGTAATGTCCCTTCTTCACAGTGAATCTTGAATTCTCTTCCGCACAGAGGCAAGGATTCAACCTTCTGTGGGGTACATCCTATATAAGTCAGCAGAATGATTCCCAACCAAGGCGCCATGACACCCTGGGGTGCTTTGAGACCAGTTCAGCTACCACTGATCCTTTCAACTACCATCCCAAGGTACAACAAAAGTTTAGCACTGTTAGGTGTGCAAGCATAATTTACAAGACAAACCCAGAGGTTTGAAATAGGAATGAATAGTGTCATTCTGATGTGTTGTGGTCTTCCTGAGTTCTTTGCAACCAAAGAATTACTCTATGTTGCTTTTCTGTAGTAAAAACAGACAGCAAAAACTGAGATCTGGCATTTTCTATGGGGTGCCTTGCCTTTAAGGAGGAATGGCTCAAATCTAAGGACTTGCATAAAAGGGTTGAGAACCAGTGGGCTGGCCTGTGGTATCGTACTTCCCAGGGAGGTGTGAAATATGGACTTGAGCCCTCCAGCTGAGGAACACAACCTAGGTCTCCCACTTCCTGCCTGAATCCTCTAACCGCTTCTCTATTTTGTCAAGCCCTGGCAAGATTAAGGCAGTTCTACAGGTGCATGGAGGCACAATGCAAAGTGCCTAGAAAATTAAATTAAGGCAGCTGTGGCACTGAGACATGTGCAGAGTTATCTGGTAGGGAAGCATGAGTTTTGTGGATATCAGTTTAGGACTTAAAACTTAGTGAGAATTTAGGTGCATGATTTAGATAACTCTGCACATGCCTCAATACCACAGCATTAATCCCCAGTTATATTAAGTAAATAGCTTGTGGAAGTATTCCTTATACAAGGGAAAGATGCTACAGAATCCAAATAAATGAACAATTAAAATTTGTTCTAGTTTTTTGGTAATTTCCTGCCTGGTTACAAATTTCTCTAAATTTACTGTGTTTCTCCCTACTGAACAAAACTATTTTTAGCTCACGTTTGACCTAAACATTTTATAATTGCTAATCTTACTGTTAGATACCACAGTACATTCTCGGCTATGGATATACACATCCATTTTATTGACCTTTTTGTTCCAGGCTATTAAACACTGCTGCTGTTAGTGACAAGTAGAAAACAGCCTGAATGGAAATGGGGGAAATGTGTTCCTAGCACTTTATGCATGATGTGGCAACTGAATACAGCCAATACATAATTCAGAATTGCCAAGTCCAAATGTTTGAAAATCACGAGCCAGGCCTCCAAAATGCATGGAGATGGCTTTAAAAATCACAAGAATGTTTAAAAAGCAACACATGTTGGGTTCTCTTTCTTTGCCTTCTGGTTTCTGAACCTTTAAGATGCCCTTGTTTTACATTTTCAACTTTTTCATCCCTGTCATTATGGCTAAATTCAGTTTTAAAAATGAAAGCTGAAATACTCATGCAGTCCCTTCAGTCCAGAACCTGGAAGGGTAAGAAGAGCTCCAAATAATATGAAACTTGCAATTAGCTCAGAAAAGATTACAGTGCTGATAATGGGGATCGCCTTTGTGAATGTCACAGACAGAGAAATAATAATTAATCTGCACAGAGTGTAAATTTGACTGTGCTGAGTAATTCTGAAGGGACACAAGGTGGTTGTGATGTCTGAGGTCATATGCAGCTCTCTGAACCAGCTCTCTTGTAGGTACCAGTGTGGGGAGGATAGCAGCACCTACAAAGCTGTTTCTGGACCTTCCCCTCCGACAAGCAAGAGACCGTAGGCAGAGGGAGAAAGTTTGCAGATGTAGTTTTGACTCGTTTTATGGCTAGATTTCTTCCCCTGGAAAACCAGTTTATGGCACTCTCTCTCCTACAAACACTGACAAATTAAATGATTTGTAACTCCTCTCATGTGGACCTGTCTCTAACAGTTTAGACCTTAATCCAGATGCACCCATAGAGCAACAGAAGCATATATCATGCATCTTGAATTATGTTTGTAATTTGTTTTTTTGTTACCTGTGGATCCATCAAAACAATTTACTAAACTCCTGCCTAAAAAGTACATGGCAAAGGTATGAAACATGAAGGAATATCTTATGAAACAAGAAAGAACGATCAGCAGGGGAAAAAATGCTCATTAGAAACAGTTGTATGTGTGTGAACTGTGTGAATTCAAAAGGTTAAAACATAATCCCTGAAAAATTGGTCATTTCCAGTAGTTAATGACCTGCTAGTCTGTTAACCATCAGGAAAGGAAGCCAAGGGCAGTTAACACTTTAAGAAACACAGTTGTTGCTAACAATAGTAATGAGCCATATCTCAGGCTTGTAATATGCTATAGAAGAGTGACATAATTAGTGTGGTGTGACAAAACAGAATAATCACAAAGAATTAAGACAAAATACTGAGTCATTCTAGGAAAGGTTGGAGAAAGAAATCCAGAAGCTATATGCTAAAATACATATGAAGCAAACAAAAAGACTCAACTCAGTTAGGAGACAGACTACCATTGATCTTTTCCTCCACGGTTGTATATGGTCCTTCCCAAAAGCAAAGGGAGCGTGAAGCTGCAGGTGCAAAAAGGACCATACAATCCCATGTAGTTCACTTAAGACTGTTAAGGATGTAAATTGTTAGTATAACAAACATCACATCATCTACTCAGACTCATTTCTCTACATAGCTTTGAAGATTGGGAGTACCAGGGAAGACCGGCTTTGCACAGAACAGGCCCGGGAGTCCTGGGAACAGATTACAGTAGTGCCCCCCAGTCAGAACAAAGATTAGGACGAGGTTTACAGTTAACGCTGCCCTTCTACCAAACTGCAACAAACATGACCTCTATTCAGCTTAGGATCGAGTGTTGTGAAAGGATGGGCATTTTGCCACAGACATTGTAAGGCAGTTGAACAAAAGCAGATAAAAAGAGATTGTAGGGAAAGGGAGAGGAAATGGGTGGAGATTAAATTTAATCAGAGAGCACTCGCTGAGTGGTTTGATCACAGAGGGGAAATTAATAATGATCAGATCAAGGACTTAACTGTTTGTGCGTGAGTGGGACATGAAATTTTAGGTGACAATGTGGAATTTATGGCATACCAAAAAATCCCAGTGAAAATTGATGTCACCAGATGTTTATACAGGGTCCTTTTTTATTTCTCTAAAAGATCCCAGGAGGTCTTTCTTTGGCTGCACTTCTTCCATGTCAATCAATCAATTGTATCTTGTATTTTGCCAAATCAAAATCAGTAATATATTTCTAATTGTTATAAGACATCTAAGCACTTCTGCAGCCATTTGCAAAATAAATACTTGAAAAAAAGACAACCAAAAAACCCAAAGCATCTTGGTCCCTGGTTGGTTTCAGACTTCACCTTTGCAGCCACAGAAAAAGTGAACGGACGGCAGTCAAGCTATCCACCAGGATGATCCTGTCTGCTCCACCATTGGGTGGTAGCCCATGCTGATTACTGTGCACGAAAAGTACCTTGGATGATTTCAGTAGTCAAAGGCTAGGTATAGATGTTATACTTATTGCGTGATAAGTGTGCAGAAAGTGCTCTACGACCATAACTGAACAGATGTTCATGGCCATAGAGAACTTTAAAAATGGCAGATCTCCCTCTAAGTTAACCCGGGGTGGATGCAGTATCAGACTATAGTGCTCTAGGTTCGAGCACTTTATCGAATGTCTGTACCACGTCCCATTGCATGTCAAGGTAGGTTGCATTCTGCCGACATCCCAGGGACCCCTAGTTGAGCAGCTTGTTAGTCTCAGTCATTACACATCTGCTTTGTGAAAGCACTGACCCAGCCTTACCCCTAGGCTGTCACAGAGAGGAGACAGAAAAGGCTCTGTTTCCTCCCTGCCATGTGGGCCCCCCCTAGCTTGGCTAGCTCTGCTCTTAGGGAGGGCCAGGCCAGGTCCCTGTGGCAGGGGGTCTCCGGTCCCCCAGCTGCAGCTCCATTCCACCAGCTCAGGGACAGGCAATTATTTGGGTTGGAGGGCCACTTGGGGAGTTTTGATGAACTGTCGCAGGCCGGGTCAGCACCCCCACCCTGCTGGGCTGGGCCAAGTCAGCACGTCCCCCACCCAGCCCACAGCAGCTCACCAAAACTCCCTAAGTGGCTCTGCCCCAGGATCTGGCCTCGGGGGGGTGGGGAGGGCATGGCAGTACAAAGGTGAATTCACTCCCTAGCTTTATGCCTGAGAATTTATGCTAAGAATGGTGGGTCACCACTGATCTCCAAAACAGGCAGGACCCAAATAGTTGGGATGTAATCCTGACCCTGAGATTGTAAGGATTTCACCTGTATCATTTAGTGTTTCCCTTCCCTTAAAAATAGGGGAGATGCTAGGCATGTATCAGTCACACAATGCTTGTGAATGCTGGGATCAAACTGATTTCTGTACATTGAATATTCAGAAGTTAGAAAGACAATTCTATGACTGCCTAATTTATAGGTTTTTGGAAATTTATTCCTCTACTTTCATCCCATATAGGATTTTTTTTCCCCAGAGTTCAAAGACTACCCTGGGCTCTGCTGTCTTTGTGATTTATATCTGTCTCCTCATTTCTAAACTGTCATACTCTTTGCTTTTAACCCTGAACAAACATCATGACTTTAGTTTGGGGGTCCTCCAAAAGAGCTCTGCAAAATGTAGGAAGTAGATTTCCCTGATTTTTTTTTCTGTGATAGGAGGCAAGGCATTGTTTTTCAGAACAAAAACAGCAACTTTCAAAACCTATTTAAAAAGTTTTTTGCAGAGGGTGGGTAGTGAAGGGAAACTAATTTTTTTCTCTAATTGCAAACTGAAGCAATTTTAATTTACCCTGTAGTATAGAAATTAGCATTTAGTGAAGAACAAAGCATACTTTTTTCTGACTGTCTCTCTGTATAACTACTTGTTCTTCAATTTGTCATTCTGTGATTGTGGAAAGTTACAACTCCAGACATGGAAAAAGTAACAGTATTTAGAGTGCTAGTAATGCATTCCAGCTTCATTGCTTCAGAGTTCATTACAGGAGGCTTATGCATAAATGAACAATTATCAAATCTAATAAAAAATAAATATTTAACTGACACTACTAAAACTGGGTCCAGTTCCACCCTCAGTTACATATGTGTAGCTCCCATTGAGGTCAATAAGTAGCACCTGAAGGAAAAATGGTCCATAAAAATGAGAGGAAAATCCACAGTGGATAATAAGCTGGCTGCATAAGTTGAACACAGCCACTAATATTTCAAAAATCCTGATATTTCTGGTAAGAACTATGCACCTATTTAATCAGTGCAATCTACTATATTGCAAGTATATCAGGTCCAATTATTAGGTGCTTTTAGAGCTAGTCCACATATTTTTTAATAAAATCCTTTTACTCACAAAATACCTTTTCTCAAAATAAACTGTGCACCAAAGTGTTGCTTATTACCATGCTTCACATTTCTATGACTTTTCATAATGATTTACTTTCTTTTAGAAAGGACTAGAGATAAAAGCAAAAGAAACGGAAATAGATTTAAAACAATTTATAAATATTCTAACCTCCTGCTTCCCCCCTTGCCCCAAAAAGCCCTTCCATAAATAGTCCAGCAGAATAATAGTCCGGCAGAATGAAAGAGAATTTGGAAACGCTTCACCAAACTGTTTTTCAGGTTTTTTTACCCAGCTACAGTTAGTCTGCATCCTCAGAGCTGCTGCTGCTGCTGCTTTCTGCTTCTGCTACAAGTTTTCCACTGGTGTAGTAAATGTTGCATAGTAGGGCTGTGGAAAGCTTATGTCCCTGATTCAATTCGACAGAGATCTGCCCTGATCTGGTGGCAGAATCTCTGAATCTGAATTGAATCAGAGGACCCTTTAATCTCTCTAAATCGAATCAGGACCCTCCAAACCAATTTGGAGAGGTTTGGAGATTTGGACATAGACACAGCTTTAAATGGTTTAATGGTTTTTTACATACCTCTAGGTATCGGGCGGCTCATGAATGCTGTGATGCTGGGGCACATGGAGTGCCCCACAGAAGCGTGGAGGGCTCCCCAGCACGCTCGGCAGCAGACCTGGAAGTGGACCAGAAGCACTTCTGGTCCACTTCTGGGTCCATTGGGGAGTGCGCCGGGGGGGGGCCTAATCCCTTTCTGGCTCAGCGACTGGTGCCTCTTGGGTCTGGGGGGGTATCCAGGGTCTCCCTGCAGCCAATCACTGAGCCGGAGTGGCATGGGGAGCCTCCCCCCCGCATGCTCCTCAGCAGACCCAGAAGTGGACTGGAACTACTTCCAGTCCACTTCCAGGTTCACCCCCAAGCATGTGGAGGGCCCCCCTGCACTCCTGTTGGATGCTTTATGTGCCCCAGCATCGCAGCAATCATGAGCCACACCGAAAAGTCATAGAAATGTGAAGCATGGTAATAAGCATCACTTTGGTGCGCAGTTTATTTTGAGAAAAGGTATTTTGTGAGTAAAAGGATTTTATTAAAAAGGTCCATAGAAAAAACATTTAAAACTGTGTCTGTGTCCGAATTACTGATTCTCCAAATCAGCATTGAATCTTTAGATTAGGATTTGGCCAAATCGAATCAGGGACAGTGATCTGAATC
>NW_017728994.1:64141809-64144755 GCF_001723915.1 Gavialis gangeticus | reverse complement strand
TTTGGCCAAATCGAATCAGGGACAGTGATCTGAATCAACAAATTAAATCACTGTCCCTGCTTTGGGCCGAATCCGAATCAAATAGGGCCCGCTTCACGCACCCCTATTGCATAGGCCTCTGTTTAATGGGTATTTGGGGCCATCTAAATGAGGCCAATATAACAGTGTTTAGAAATCAGGAAAAGGGTGGTCTCAAAATGAAAAAAATGGAGATGAATTTTCTGTAGTAAGCTGGTCATTGATTGTTTGGACTGCTTTATTATGGAAGAGAAGACTGGTGAGCTGGGTTGTGAAACGGATCATGGATTACTCGTATTTCTTCCTTGAAAGACCTTACTTAAAGTATAGTCATTTCACCCTCTTGCTGGCAAACAATTTTATTAAAATAAATAACATACCTTTTTCCTTCCTTCCTCCTTTCCCTCCTCCCTCCCCTCTCCTCTTGCGCCCTGGAAAGAGAAGGGAAGACAAAGGAAAGAAAAGGAAGGGAAGGCAAAAGAACAGGAAAACCAAGGCAGGAGATACAGAAATACCCTGATCTGTTTGAGCCAAGCATCAGCTGGAACTAAGATGAATGTAAATGATCTCAGCTGACCTCTGAATTACGATGACCCTAACAGAGAGAGAGATAAGTGAAACTGATGTAAGGAAAACATGAATGCCATTAGCTCAGTAAGAGTTGGACTGACTGTTTGAAGATGGGTGTGCATGTCCTAGTGGATAGCCACAAATAATCAGTGACAGAACTTAATTTAAGATGAATCTCTTGATTTAGCAGCCCATGTATGTAGTGTCATGGTCTCCCTCTAGGTAATTTTAGAGTCTCCCTCCTCACCTTCTTACTGATATCTGTGTAATTAGGGTTTCAGACTTTATGTAGGGGAAAAAAGCTTGGAAAAACAGAAAAATATAACCCACTCTCTAGAACCAATTCATTTTTAAAATATGAGAGAATTTACTGTTTTATTCCCAAATGTCTCTACGAATAGAAGCAGTAGTAATTATACTATCGCATCTTAGAGGGCCCAGGCGAGTCTCTATTTTATCAATATCAGCATGTAAATAAAAAATCAATATCTGATGTTCAAGAACATCTGCATCAGTGGCTACTCTGGTCAACTCCATAGTGGTTTCAAATGTAAAAAAGTCAAACAAATTCCTAAAAAATTGTAGAAGTTAACTGGATGGGAGATTACCTTACATTGTAACACTTGTCTCTCAGCCTAGATGGCGGGGGTCCAGCTTTAAATAGAAAGCTGTTCAGTGCTCATTAATTGAGTACTAAAATATATACTTTTATTAATGCGACTCCAAATGTTGCATGAAATCACATTCTCAACAGCTGAAATATATTGCTTCATTAGGTCTCATTGATTTCTGTATTTTTACACCCAGTGAAATATTCTAAAGCTAAGATCAACAGAATCATGTTCAAGTTTTACAAGATTCCAGAATTAGTTCCACTGCATGACACGTTTTAAGAGATGGAAAAACACAGCATGCAACATCACGTGTGTGTTCTCTAGGAAAATCTGAAAGGACTAGAGCAAGTTACAGTCATCATAGTGAAAAATTTTCTGCTTTCTGCTAAGTAATGCTTTGCAAGTGAAATCGTATGTCCAGTCTGTCAATTTTAGTACATCTAAATAATTCACAAAACTCTAGGAGGTAATCTCTGACCATGCATGGCCATTAGGTTAACCACAATATGTAGGAGTCAGGTTTTCATACGGTAACAGGAGCCTTGATTTGTCAGATTGTGTCGTGGAAGCTAGGACTTCAAGTCCGGACTTCTCTGGCTATGAACTTCAAGTGAGTTAAAATTTATTACTTTCCTGGAACAGCCAATGCAGGAGTGCTTTATTTTGATGCCACACTGATATTTTATTATTAAGCAAAACTTCTCCTCATTTACTCCTGTGCTTAGGTATATTAACTTCCTCATCGTTGCAAACATTTAAGGAGTTTTATTGGGAAAAGGCAAATGTCAACAGTGTAAAGTTACTTTAATAAAACTGACCAAGATCAAGTTTCCTTGTTGGCTGTCTGCCATCAGGAATCCTTTTGTTAGCTTTTAAAAATGTCCTGGGACAAATAGGACCCCTTTCATTTCTCTCTGTCAGACAGAACACAGTTTAATTAAAAGGTGAATAGTTTGATTGCGAAATGTCATAACATAGAGCACCTGCAGTTTCAACCTAGCCAACTGGGGAGGGAGTCATTCTTTCCAGGAAAGGTATAAAACTCAGTTATGTGAAATGACTGAGCCATTTAGAAAAAAGTTTAATTTCATTACCCAGGTTTAGAGTGACTATAAATGTCCCAGTCACCAGTTCCAGGGGTTCATGATAAAAATATAATGAAAAACAAAAATCATGAGCCACGGTTGAAAGAAAAGAATATAAATGCTGACAATTAAAATAGAATGAAATAATTAAGTAAATTCAAGAAATATTTTACAGCTGGAATGATCAACTGCATTGTGGATCTGTTAGCTACAGTGAAAACTTACTGTTTCCCAAGTTACGTGTGGTAGTATGGGGTCAGCAAACATAGATATCAGGACCAAGCTCAGTGCCCCATTAAAAAAGTTGTGCCAATATCTTACTGAAAAATAATGATTGGGTTGTCAGACCTCTACTGTTTAAAACTGAATTCATGTCCTACAATGTGTCTCAGTATCCACATTATGGATGTAATTATTATGTATGTTTAAAGCAAGCAAACAAAATCCATTTATATTTCTTGAATGTAAATTGTACATACTCTAATTTTTTGCGAAAGTAACCAAGATTAAACAAAATCAAATTTACCTTGTATCTGTGAATGGAATGAATAAATATTCAGGAAACAGATAAGTAGTTGGTGGGCGGGGGGTGTGAAATAGGCTGTATTCGATTCAGATTTAGATTCAGCCTGAATCAGGGACAGTGATTTGATTTGTTG
>NW_017728994.1:64113816-64141798 GCF_001723915.1 Gavialis gangeticus | reverse complement strand
TCAGCCTGAATCAGGGACAGTGATTTGATTTGTTGATTTCACTGTCCCTGATTCGACTTGGATGAATCTGAAGATTCGATGTTGATTAAGAGAATCAGCAATTCAGTCATAGACACAGCTTTAAATGCTTTTTCTACATATCTCGAGGTACACTGTGGTGCTGGGACAGATGGAGTGTCCCACAGGAGTATGGGGGGCCCACCTGCATGCTCAGTGGTGAACTGGGAAGTGGACCAGAAGTACTTCCAGTCCACTTCTGGGTCCACCAGGGAGTGCAGACCCCTTGCAGCCCTTGCAGCCCCCCGACTCAGTGATTGGTCACGGGTGGACCATGGGTGCCCCACCGGACCCAGGAGGCAACAGTTGCTGAGCCAGAGGGGTGCATTCCCCACCCCCCATATGCTCCCCAGTGGACCTGGAAGTGCTTCTGGGCCACTTCTGGGTTTCCTGCCATGTGCACTGGGGAGCCCCCGATGCTCCTATGGGTCTCCATCCTCCCTACCATCTCAGCATTCATGAGCTGCCTGGTACCTTGAGGTATGTAGAAAAAACATTTAAAGCTGTGTCTGTGTCTGAATCGCTGAACCTTTCCGAATCTCCCCGAATCAATTTGGAGGGTTCCAATTTGATTCAGAGAGATCAAAGGGTCTCCTGATTCAATTCAGATTCAGAGATTTGGCCACTGAATCAGGCTGAATCTCCGCCGAATCAAATCAGGGACCAAAGCTTTGCACAGCCCTAATAAGTAAAATTGTTAAATTGTATTTGAAAAAACACCCCACTGCTTAAAATGCTCTGTCAGACAATGTATTTGGTTTCACTTGATACTGTAGTTCTGGGGAAGGGCACTTTGGAGCTCTATAGATATAGTAGTTCTGGGGAAGGGCAGACTGAATGGTTTGTGCTAAATCTCTTCAGTTCATGTCATTCATACTCCAATTTTTGTTCTAGGTACTGCACAGCACAAGTCCAAAAGAGGTACAACAGTATCTTCTGGTACTCTAAGCCCTGCTTAGCCTAATCCTCACGGTCTTCATTTTAGAATTGTTGAAAACAAAATTATGTAGGTTTTGCTGAATGTATTTTGAAGAATGTTAGCAGTGAAGAAATGGAAACAGCAATATAATACAAAGAAATGTCATAAGTAGTGGAAGAGGAGCTAGTATGTGTAATGTATATTAAACATTACTGCTGCCCTACAAAATGGAAAGGATTCCTTTGTTCTTGGCTATGACCCTTGAAGAAGCTTTTTCTCAACATATGATGAAGAGTTCTAAGAACAGGATGAAATCACATCGCTGACACTTCTGACCATAGGTGGATCAAGGAGGTTGTAATTTGACTTTGACTTTAGTGTTTGCAATATGGGGTAGGTTATTTTTTGTATAACTGAAACTGTAGGTTGTATAACTAAAACCCTTGGATCCCTGTTGTAGTTTATCTGAGTCCCTTGGTTAAAGTGGGAGAGATGGCATGGTGACAAAGCATGTGGGGATTAGATTAAATATTTATGTTTTTGTCACATCTCTAGTTTTGACAGACATTTAGTGTTGCCTTCCAAGTAAAAGTGAGTAAACAGGTGCATCTCTTAAATAGAAAGTGGTAGGCCAATGTGCTGAATCACCCAGAAATGAAAAATAATTTGTTTTGGCAACTGTTCTGTGAAATGTTGTATACAGTAGACTGAAGTGAAGTATTCATGTGAATCAGCCCTGCTTTGAACACAGTGGTGTTTTTAAAGTAGATGCTTAAAATAAGAGCATATTCAAAGCTCCCTGAATACCTCAATATTTTGTTTCATTTTGCTCATCCTCCCAGAAGACCTTCCAAATAACCTCATCTTTCTATATATCATTTCTGGCTAATCTGGGTACATCTCTAGCATAGGCAGTGTGTGTGTGTGGGTGGGGGGGATGAGCCACCCCATATCCCCCCTGAGATTGGCTGTGGCTAAAGCCACTGCTGGCTTCTGCAGGTGGTTGCTTCTCGCCACCTGCCCCCCCTCACCACTGACAGCATCTGCAGGCAGTCCCCGCTTACTGCCCACCGCCCCCCCGATGACACCGTCATTGGCATCTGCAGGCGGTGGCCACTTGCCACTCGCTGCCATGGTGTAAGGCCCCCCCAGTCTCAGGAGGCACCAGTTTTTCATGATCTCTACTATGTATTTTGGTATATTTTGTCTTGATATGTGTCAAAACCCATTTCTTCCCACTATTAGTGGATTGTCATAGAGAAACCTAGTGAAGTTATTTTCAATTTGCATGTTTTCCAAAGCAATTTTTATAGGAAAATGACTTTATTCTTTGCAGGTATCTAGTAAGAAAGCAAAAAAAAATTACAGATGGAAGCTTGCAATGCAGTACTACTAGCAAGAAGAAAATCTTGAAGGAAAAAGGCCACCTGACTTTTCACTGGCATATTAGCAAATCATAGTCAGTGAGTGAACCAAAGCTGTAATTCTACTTAAGGGATTTTATGTTGAGGTTTGAATGGTAAGGGGATGGTCTGAAGGTCTGATAAATAGGGCCCAATCATCCCACTCACTTCTGTGTGTTTCCAGTAACAGTGGCAGGAAAAATGTGGGCACCCTCAGTTATATGGCTTCAATGTATTTTACACAGCTGTTAAATGAAAAGATATACTGCACATTCATAGAATCATTTTGATTGTAAGTGACCTCTAGTGGGTCACTTAGTTCACTCCCCTTGCATTTTGCCAGTATGGATTTAATTAGTCCCAACTCATCCCTAATGCATGCGTTTTCCCCTCTCAACCATGTGCGTGTGGCAACTGATTTATTCTCTCTGTGTACTTAGAATAAAAGGTCTAACCCTTGGGTACAGACTAACAAAATTATTGTGTATCATCTTTGAACTTCCCTGCTCCTAAGCAACATTGGGACCAGTTCAACTGCAGCAGCCTCAGGAATTTGATCCACTGATAATGGGTTCCCAAAGGGCCGCTACATGAGTTGAGGTTCACCACTCACAACAGTAGCAATTGGGCCATGCATCTGGCACATCGTCCGTGCCAGGAGAGTATGACATAAGGATTATTTTCTAAACTTTATATCACCTAGAGCATAGGTTTCAAACTGGTGGAAAGTAATTTGGCTTATTGTCTTCTCCTGAAATTTACTTTTGGGATTCTCAGCATCCTCTTCAAATTTAACATCAAATAAGAGTTGAAGGTGGCCTCACTCTTCTTAACTAGTCTAAATCAGTATTCTCTGGCTGACCTAGGCCAGGGCCACTTAGATGACCTCCAGTGTAGGCCTGCTCTTTGTCTTTTATTTTTTCGTTCTTTTTTCTCACCTTTTTTCTTTCTTCTCCTTTCATTTTGTGTTAGTACTTCCTGATAAGTGGAGCTTATTTTTATATTAATCCTCTTGTCTCTCTGTCTCTAACTACTTCCTATTTCCATCCGTTCCCTATCCCTTGCTAGTGCAGACAGAAAGGGAAACATCAGAGCATTCATGGTCATAGAAGCATTTTTTTTCTGGAAGGAAAATGCTGGAATGTTACGGACATTTTGAGAAATAGCCAAGTATGATACATAAATGGTGAAGTGCACAGGTTGTTGTTGACAGCAGTGGCTGTAAATGAAGAGCTGAAACTGCAGAAAGGGACGCTCTCAACTCAGCAGATGGAATAAAACGAGTTTGAAAACACAACAATGATGCTGTTATTTACGAGGTTTAGGCCTATGTTTGTAACAGTATTATTAGTCACTTGTTGCATAACAAGCAAGTTTATCAAGTGTCCTGTCTCATATATTTGTGTTAACCATAAGCCAGATGTCTTTCAAGAGAACAGAGGCTTCTATACATCTTTACAGAAGTGACTGGGAAGCTGGAGTGTTTGATTTGTAAGCAGGCAGTGGTTGTTTCCAAAGAAGACAGTGTTAAGAGAGGTTATGAATCATGCATTGCATCAATTACAATAAGTTTACTGGGAAGATGTATGAAGAAAAACTGAGTGAATTGGAGCAGCCGTTGAAAAAGCAATAATCCTTCTTCATACAAATGTGTCATGGAGGAAGCAGAGAGAACTAGCTATGTCCTTTCTCAAAAAACTGATGTTTCTTTAAAGCCCTTTGCTGAGGGAGAGTTCTTGAAGAAATCCATGATGAAGCTGAAGACATTGTATGTCCAGAGAAGCAGCAAACTTTTGCAAATATCAGCCTCTTAAGAAACACAGTAGCTCACATTTTCTGTGACTTATCTGATAATTAACAAAGTCCACTCTGGAAGAAGTCAAAGGCGTTTTCTTCTTTTCCAATAGCAATTGATGAAATTGCAGGACCTGGTCCTCATAGGGGACTTAAATTAGCATCACAACCGCTAGCAGGGTAACACAGCGGTATACAGGCATCACGTTTTTGAATTGTGTTGGGGGTAACTTTTTGGTATGTAAGGGTAGTGGAGATGCCTACTTGGGGGAAGCTCTTTTCAACTTGCTTCTCACACAGAGGACCTGGTTAAGAATGTGAAGGTGGAAGGCAACTTGACTAACTGCAACCACAAAATAATCAAAGTCAAGATCCTAGGGAAAGGAAGGAAGGACAGAAGCAGAATAAAGACACCTGACTTCACAGAAAAACAGACTTTAACACACTTAGAGAACTGGTAGTCAGGCAAGTCTGAGGGGGATAAAGCAGCCCAGGAGAGCTGATCATACTTTAATCATCCTTGTTAAGGAGGCCTTGAAAGAGCAATGTATCCTCATGTGGAGCAAGACAAGGAAGTGCAGCAGGAGATCAGTCTGGCTAAGTAGTGAACTCTTCAGTGAGTTGAAGCTCCAAATGGAATCCTAAAAAAAGTAGAAAATTGGCCACATTACTAGTGAAGAGTATAAGAGTATTGCACAGACATGTAGGTAGGAAAGACTAAGGGAAGTGTATGTCCTTTACTGAATGCAAAAAGCAACTTAATAACTGATGTGAAGAAGGATGAAGTAGTTAATGCCTTCTTCTATTTCAGCTGTCACAAGTAAGGGTAGCTACCAATGAAAAGTGCAGCTGGCAGTAAGGACAGGGGAGAAGTAGTAAAATAATAGGTTAGGGCTTACTTGGAGAAACTGGATGTTTTCAAGTCAGCACAGCCAGATAGGATGAACACTAGATGGACTTGTGTAAGGTAATTTCAGAGTCATTGGATGTCCTCTTTGAGAACTGTGGATGCTGAATGAGGTCTCAGATGATTGTAAAAAAGCAAATATAGCTCCCATCTTTAGGAAAGGGAAGATTGAGGACCTGGGGAATTACAGACCAGTCAGTATGTCCTCAATACCAGGAAAGATTATGGATCAGGTTACCAAGAAGTCTATTTCTAAGCATGTGGAGGAGAATAAGGTGATCAGGAGATCAGGATCAGCCAGCATGGATTCATCAAGAGTAAGTTATGGTTGACTAACTTGATTTATTTCTTTGATAAGGTGACAGGCTATGAGGATGGGGGGAAAGCAGTGAATGTTATGTACTTGACTTTAACAAGGCTTTTGACACTGTCTCTCATTACTTTCTCATGAGTAAGATAAGAATTATAGATAAAATGAAAGTACTGTAAGGTGGATACAAAACTGACTGAATTGTCATGTTCAGTGAAAGTTATCAGTGGCTTAATGTCTAGTTAGGGGGAAGTATTGAGTGCACTTCTTTGGGGGTTTGTCTTGGGCCCAGCATTGTTAATAAGTTAATTAATGATTTGGAGGATGGAAATGAGTTCACACTTAGTAGATTTGCAGGTGACATCAAGATTGGTAGAACTGCAGACACTCTGGAGGGTAGGGCTAGGATTCAGAATAACCTTGATAAACTGGAGAAATGGTCTGAAATCAATTGCATGTACAAATACAGACTGCAGAACGACTGGCTAGACTTCAGTACTGCAGAAAAGGATGCAGGGGTCACAGTGGAAGACAGGTTGAATATAAGCCAACAGTGTGCTGACTATGAGCCAACAGTTTGCTCTTGTTGCAAGAAAGGCTAATAAAACGTGCTGGGTTGTATTAATAGTAGCTACCTTGCAAATCAAAGGAAACTTTGCTTCCTCTGTATTTGGCACTGGTGAAGCCTCACCTGGAGTACTTTATTGAGTTCTGGGCTCCTAACTTTCAAGAAAGATAGGGAGAAATTAGAGTCCAGGGGAGAGGAGCAAAGAAGATTAGAGGCCTGGGACACATGGCTTTTGAGGAGAGGCTGAAAGAACTAGGATTATTTAGTCTTGAGAAGAGAAGACTGCGGAGTTATATGCAGGATGTTGACAGACTTTCTGGGTGAGTCCAGACAAGCACAGCTGTATGCTATGTGGCAATGCAAATGTGTCTGCAGGGCCACATACTGCACAGTCAGCTGTTATCTGTGCTGCAAAGGTGCAGTGCTCCAGGGTTTTTTTCCATGGGTTTTTTTTCTGAAAAAAAAAATGGAGCAGCGCACTCATGGGCAGCATGCACTGCTGAAAAGCAGAGCTGGATCTCTTGGAGCTATGCTGCAGCTGCCAGCCAGGCTCTGTGCAGCAGGATTGCCCTACAATCCCAGGCACAGGCATTCCCCAGGGACAATTAGATGTGGTGCAAGATGCACCACTGCTACTTGCCCCCAAGGAACCAAATGTCTGTGCTCACCTGGATGCAGCCTTTGTGGCTACATGGGGCAGGACAAGGACTTAATGGTCTTAAATTACAGCAAGGCAAATTTAGCTTTACTTTGCTGTAATTTTAGGGGAAAAAGTATTACTATGAGAGTCAAACAAGCTCCCCTGGGGAGCTGTGGAATCTCCACCCTTGAATATTTTTATAACAAGTTAGACATATAGTTGACTGGAATGGATTAGTCATGGATGATCCTGCCTTTAGCTGGAGACTGGACTTAGATAACCTCCAACCCTACTGTTTTCTGATTCCATGAACATGCATATCTGACTGATTGTAAAAAGGCAGAGAGTTTTGCAGCAGAGAGACCATGTTATATGGTGGGAAGGAAAAACAGGATTTGTGGTAGAAGAAGAAAATGCAAAGTATTGATCCAGGGCATGATTTTTGTGTTTTTCATGGCTTTCTACACCAGGAAACTCTCTAAGCCAAAGCTCTAGGCATGGACCATTTGATGAATGTTGTTATAAACCCATACATTTTTATCTGAACTGTGGATCTCAACCATGGGTAGTTCAACCACCTTTTAGAGGAAGGCAGTTTCCAGGATGGATTGCTGTATTATGCTGAAGTGAACTGGCTGAGTAGCAGGACTGTCTTAAAACACTTTGAACTGCAAAGTGAGATTGTGAAATCAATGACTGAACTGAAAGATAAAGAATGGTTGCAGGACCTTGCCTTCTTGGTGAGCATAATGAATCATTTCAATATTATGGACATTAAGAATGCAAGATCAAAACCAGCTTGTGTCCATGTTTTAAGGTGCTATATCTGCTTCTTTAAATGAAGTCATGTCTTTGGGAGAAACAGCTCTCTCAGTCCAGTGTAACACATTTCCCTATCTGGAAGTCACTGCTCAGTGATGCTGGGATTGAAGATGGTGATGATTTGGAGAATAATGTCCCAACTGTTGATGTTAGGCAAAAATACCATGACAGGTTCTCTGACTTCCAGGACCATGAAGCAAAGTTCACACTTTTCAGCCTCCTCCCTCTCCCTCTATACCTTGTTCTCTGCCCCGTGGAGGATCTGCAAATGGAACTCACTGATCTTTAGTGTAACACTAAGTTGAAGGATAAGTTCTCAACAGTTAGAATTCTAATATTATAAAAGCCTTACTCTTTCTGTCTGTCTGAAACAGCCAATTGGAGTGCAAATACTGTGTTGGGACACAAGGTGGTGGTGTGGAGTGCTGCCATGATGGCATGGACACAGGGGATGGAGTGGGGGGTGGCAAGGCCAGCACACCTGGCCTAACCCCCCCTGCCCTGCTCCCTGCAGGCGGCAATGATGGAGGGGAGGAGTGAGGCCACCAGAGCTGGCCTCACCACCCCCCTTGCTCTTTGGAGGTGGTTGCAGGGGGGGGAGGGGAGAGCGAGGTCAGGACACCATGGGGGGGGGCGAGGCCACCAGCCTTGGCCTGCCCCTCCCCACTTCCTTCATTGAGGCCTGCAGGGCCAACATGGCAGAGGTGGGGGGAGGAGCAGGACCCACCATGGGGGGAGGAGTGGACAAGTCATTGCGGCAGGGGCAGGAAAGAGTGGGCCCATATCAATGCAGCGGTGGCAGTGGCAGTGGCAGGGAGGGGAGGAGTGGGAGCAGACCCGAGTGGGGAGAGGAGTGGGCCTGAGGAGGGTGGGAAGAAGCCAGTCTGCTGCAGCAGTGGAAGGGGAGGAGAAGGGAGCACTGGGCCTGGGCCAACACGGCAACAGTGGGGGCAGGGGAGGATTGGGCTTCCTCCCCACCTCAGGCCTGAGCCCACTTCTCCCCCCACCATGTCAGCCACGAGGCCGCTCCTCCTGTCCCCCTGCTTCTGCCATGTTGGCCTGGGCCAGCTGCTCCCCTCCCCCCCAACAGTGGGCTGATTTTTCCCAACCCTTGGGCCCGGTCCTCCCACATATCCTCCGCATAGGCCCTGAGACTCACTCCCCTCCCCCCACTGCAGTGGGGAAGTGAAGAGAAGTCCAGGACCCCAAGCAGCAGGAGGGAAGGGGGGAGCAGTCCCAGATGGGGGAGGCAGAGGGCTCCATCCCCACCCACTTTCCTCCCCCTCATCATTCTTGACAGGCAATTGGCTAGTTCATTAATATTGCCAATACCTGGGAGAAAACCATTCAATAGTAAAATCCCTTGCATCAGGTATGCTATTCATGTTCATGAGCATATTTGCTAATGAATAGATATTTTTAGTAATGGGTATCAACAAGTCAAAAATGCACTCAGGACTCAGTGGCAGTACCTGAACACCATCCAAAAAGTGACCTTGACACAGTCACTGGAGCCAAACTTTGAAGAACTGGTTCCAGTGAAAAGCAGATCATGCACCAGCAGGTCACGAGGGCTGAGTACAAACAATCAAAAAACCCGAGGCTGAATTGATTCAATCTTCACAGGTTAATCTAAACTGCATAGATTGAACCAATAAGCAAGTGAGCAGGCATTCACTTTTGATTCTGGAAATGTAGCCACATGCCTGCAGTGTCCTAGGACAGATGCTGGGGGGCACTAGAGCTCGCCTCCCTGCATGGATGGAACAGACAGCTTGGGCTAAGGCTAACCTGTCCACTCTGCAATGGGAAGGCAGAGATAATAAGGGAGGTTCAAAGCATCCTGGGATGCTGGGGGACTGAGAGTTAACTTGAATCTGGAGGGGGACCTAGGACAGAAGTTCAATAAACCAACTTAACCTAAATTAGTTAAACTTCAATATATGTAGCATCAAGCTTATCTTAAACCAGTTTCAACTATTTTGAAAGCAGTTTAAGTGCACTGAACTTCTGTAGTGCTACAGATTTGAACCAGTTTCTAATCACTTATACCAGTTCATATGTAATTTCTGTCCCTTGCCAAGATGTTAGCTGTTAATGCATGGTGTGTGTGTGTGTATATAATATATAATATATCAAAATGAATTTTATGTTTTCTTCATTTTCCTTAAAAGAGGAGGAGCAAAGCCATTTTTGAAAATCATTTTTTTAAACATTTGGAGGCCTGCATGTACCAAATGTTTATACATCCACTAATGAAAAAATAATTATATATAATGCTATTAATGTGCAAAAACTAGTGTGTTACAAAGTAGAAACTGAACTGAGTCAATAATATGTTTTGGGAAAAAATGATGGGTGGGGTCACAGAGCATTTGCAAGGGAGGAAATATAGTCTACTGAATGATTTGAGTTTGACATCCCTGATCTACAGATTATCCCGTGCCAAGAGAATCCTCAATTTGTTGGTTGGTTGCCCAGAGTTTGTCTTAATATCACCAACAACTTATTTTTCTAGCTCTTATTTAGCCAAACACATGATACGTACTTACATGCTAATTAAAACATTAAATTTTGTCCTTTTTTTAACCCTTTCTCTGTTATGCACAATTTGAAATGACAATTTGTATAAACTATGCCTCTGGGTCCAAAACCCCTGAATTTAGTATTGATATGGATGCAAAATTGATACATATCCCAAAGAGGACACCACACCAACCACACCTGAACTTTGGGCAAAGTCAGTATTATTTAAAAATCTAGACTTGAACTTGGTGGCTGAATCCCAGTTCTAGAGACCACCATCTCTCATCTCTCTTTTGACTTCTTTACCTACCAAATGAGTCACACAGGAGGCATTCTTCAGTGTGCCAATGATTTTACAAAATCCAAAACACCCTGTAAACCAACGGGAGTCTTTTCTTTGGCTGCAGTGAATATTGAATCTGATCCAAGGAGCATAAACCAGGGAATGCCAATGTATTATCTATCTTAAATACATTAAAATTAAAAAATATTTATAAGTATAGAAGCATTTCTCCAGATTGGATAATGCAGCTATGTTTACAAGGATTTGTAAACTCAGCAAATTTTCATTGTTTTTCTAACTTCTCCATTTTTGAGAGAAAAAATAATAAAAAGAAAATGTGTGAAAGGCATTTTTTCTGTTGTGTTCAAGAAGGGTAGCCAGGTACATGTAATTAATATTTGCTATGTATTTAGTTCCCTTAGGTGTGTCCCACTTTCATCCATCTTAGTTTGTGTTAAAATTAGCTTACACATATACAGGGACTTTCATTTTCAAGGTTCTCAAAACACATCAAATATACTGAAGTCATTTGCTAGGTGGTTACATTACCTCTAAGGTACAATGAGGCTGCTGTTTAGCAGCACACAGAAACGCTACATACCAGTTTAGGGCACAAAGTAAGGAAGAATCTAGTGTATTCAGTTATACCTTGTAGGAGTGTTTAGGTAGGCTGAATTTGGCCACAAACTTAAGTTAACAGCAGTGCTCTTGTATGAAGTGGAATAAGATCCTTATTTTTTTCCATTCCATTTCCATTAATCACCACAAGTTGTCATGAGGTTTTCCATCTCAACCAAAGGACAGCATTTCCAGTGAAGTGTTCCTTCTAATAATTTATTGCTGGTTAAACAATGTTTCACAGTTAACAGTGCCACCTACCGAATCACTGATTCAACTTCCTTCAGCATCTGGAGGTCCCAGGCTTCCCAGCCAATAATTCACCAGCCATAGTAGCCACCTACCTATGGAACACTGCTTAGCCTGTGAGAGCTGATGTTATCACAGCCTGAGGTCAGCCATCTTATGAGCCTTTAATCCTTCTTTATGAAGGGTATTAGCAGGATCTTCACTTCTCTAATGCTCTAAGCTGAAAATGAAGTCGTATAGTTTCTCTGTATATTTCTAATAAAGCACCCTGGGAGTTGAATATTAGTCATTCAAATAGAAATGGGCCCAAGCTATAAAGTCGGTATCCAGGTCAAAATCACCATGAAGCTCTGGGAGTGTGGATTGGATCTTGTGTTCAGTTTGAATCTGTCTATAAAAAAGGTATGGCCCCCAATTACATGGCAAAAAGTCAACTGCCAGCAAAGCCAACCCTAGGGTGGTTCAGGGCCTGGGGCAAATTAGCCGGTACAGGGCCCCCTTAACACTGCATGCGGCTGTGGTACCCCCACAAAGAGGGGGGGGTCTCCATGCTTCTTCCGTGGTGCAGGGCTGAGCTGCCAGCTCCAGGCGGGCCCTGTGGGAGGGGCTGTGGCTGCTCCACCCCAAAGTGCAGGGCTCGGGGCATACCCTAGGGTATAGTACCATACCCTACCCTACAGTATCTGAGTCAGCAAGTAAAGTCTGATGATATGTGAGGAAGGATTGTTTTACATTTGAACCAAGGTAAAAATTTGTAGCCAACATGAAAAAAATGAGGAGAAATATTTTGTTGTGAAGTGAGTATCCTGCTTGCCAGATGCTATCTTTAATTAGGACATCTTGCACAGAAAGACCTTACATTTTTCCAATTTAAGTTTAGTAATTATGTCTCTCTCCACAGAGACTAACCTTCTATTGCATTCAGAATAATCATTGGTGCTTAATTTAAAGAGTATATCTAATTGGATAGTATAGCATTCAAGGTTAAAAAGGATCAACTGGTGTCTCATAGATGCTCTACTTAAAAGAATGTAGAGCATATTAAATATAGCTACTGTTGACCTACTGTTACTGTCACCTGTAAGGACTTTATATGTACCCACTTGTTTAAAATGGTGTATTTATGAATAAATACTTTGCATTTAAAATGAGATAGATGCTATAAAACAATATATTACTAGCAAGGAGTTCTAGTAGTGGTGAAAGCTCAAGAATGTGAGGGAAAGACTGCTTAGGGACTTCTTCTTTGCGCCATCTGGAAAGCAAAGTGAAGGAGAGGAATATCTCATATTTGGATGAGATTCTCATTCAAATTTCTCATTCCACCTTTGAGGACAGCCCTATTATGCCAGTTGTGTATTAAGAGGGAACTCATGTTTTGAAAAGTTGCTAATCCAAGAAGACAAGACAAGAGATGAAGAAGAGACAGAGATGAATCAATGATTAAGCTTCCATAGCCCATAAGTGACACAGGAGGGGGTCATTCAAAGGATCTACTAAGGGCTCTGTCCTCAAATCTGGCTAAGCTCTGCCTGAGTTGTAAGTCACTTTTAAAACCTTTCCAGATCCTGGATCTGCTGTATGTTATACCTGACTATAATAGCCAGCAGGGAGCTGTTTTGATAAGTGGGGATCACTGAAGCATGGCAACACTGGCCAGTCTTTGTTCTCTAAATCATCCTTTCCAGTGCAGCCAGCTATATGGCCCTGGAGGCATTCATCTATGCCAGAGAAACAATAAGTTGGCAACTCAAGCCGAAGAGTGTTTCAGAGTAGATATAATAGGGTAAGAAATTGTCCTTAAGAGGCAAACTCTTCTTTTAGATGTGTGTATGCAGCTGCTGCCTTTGATTTTGATGGGAACCTCCTTCACACATCCGACAATGGTCATTTGGACTTACACGTGACAAATAATTTGATAAATATTACAAGTGACAGGTGGGACTGCCTGGCACTCAGTCTTTCCTTTGGATGCTACTCTAATACAAACATGGTTAATTTTGCCTTCTCTGGGCATTTGTGAAAAGATGGAGTTGCTGAGGATAGACCAGAATGAATAGTTATAAGCACCGGAGACACTGAACTTTCACTTTTCTACTGTGCGGTGCATTACCAAGTTTGGATAAGCATCTTCCTTTGCAAACAGTGGTCAGTAACTCTAGTAAATGCTACTGATTTATTGAAGTGACTAAGCCCAACATTTTCAAACCACGTAACTCCCACTGGCCTCAATAATTGTGGGGTCACAAGATCTCTGAAGAGTGGGACATTTATGTTAGGTGCCTAAATATGGATTATGAATGACTTTAGACACTGAGGCTTGAAAACATGGCTGTGAATATTTGTTTCAAGTATGTTCTTACCTTAGACTCCCAGGTGCTTTTAGCATGGGGTCTGCAACTTATTGAGGTCAAGGAGACAGTTCCTGTTGACTTCAGTGAGTGCTGGATGAGCTCTTCGCATGCAATCATTTACAAATGTATATAAAAATGCTGCTTGATCCAATGTTGCTTTTAAGTCATTTCCAGTCCACTAATAATAATTTGCGAAGCCTTCTTTCATGGTGCTTGCCTTCATGTGGCTAAATTGCCTTCTTGAAACTTTCCTCTTTGCGGCCTGGATTCTCTCGTAGCAGAAAGATAGTCTCTTTCGTGCCAAAAGGGAAGAGGAGCAGGGGCAGACTTTGGCTTTGGATGAATACTTTCCTTAAGGAGGACAAAGAAGTCTATTTAAAGAGAAGTTTTCTAAAATAATTTCTATTTTGATTTAGCCCAGGTTTAGCTACGCTCCCTGCCCCTCAGTTTTGGAAGCTTTGCTAGTCAGGGCTCTGGGATCGGGCCTGCTGTTATTCTAACACATCCCCGAGGAGTATTACCTGTGTACCAATATCTCACCAAGTAAATCAAGGGGAATTGTATTTTTGCTTTCTGTATTAAGAAGAGTAAGAGGAGCATTAGGGCTCCTTCAACTTTAGCCAAAGACTGGAAGAAAAGGTTATTCCTTCACTGGCAATTTTTCATTCAGCTGAAAAAAATCCACAGGAAGGCACATGATTGAGGACACTTTCCATCAGATAGGGCTATTGTTGTTGCCTTGCTCACACCGCTGATAGAAGTGAACTTGCATTCACACCTAATGACTCCAAAGACAACACGTTCTTCAGATAAGATCATGTACCTTCTGTCATGCATGCTAATACTCATCTTTCTCTATTTCTTCTCTATTTCAAGTCCACCCGTGGGAGGAAGTCAGATCCCCAAAAGAAATATACATTTCCTGGGTCACTGGCAACTTACAAAGGTTACGATCTTCCTTCTGTCATGTTTGGCACAGAGACACTGCTGGATCCCCGCACCGGCGCTATGTTTTGTAACATGAGAAAAAGGGGTGGTGGAATCACTTCTTTCCCACATTATCTTGCAGCAAGCTGCTTGCTAAGAGTAGCCAGCTTGAAAAGATTGTTTTGTAGTCCACAAAGTAGGAGCGCTCTTCGTCCTGCTGTGTCCAAGCCAAGACGTGGCTGGCAATGAGGTAATTGTTTTGACAGTTTGACAAAAAAACAGAAACAATGAGAAGTAAACAGTCATACATTTCCGATGGCTGGACCTTGGTAAGAGGACAATGAAGCATAGCCAATACTTCAAGATGCTAGAACACTCCTGGGTTTTTATTATAAAAATGCTTTTCTTACAAAGCAGAATTACAAACCCGGTATTATTAGCTGCTGACTCAAATTCCAGCGAGGAGTGCTTCATAGCTGTTGTTCTTAACCGCTCTGCCGCCAGCGTATTTGAATCTCCGATGCCGCAGTAATTCTATGATTAGGGGGAATAAAATAATTTCAGACCTCAATAATTGTTAGTTTCATTGGCAAGGCATAAGTTACTTTTTCTTGGAACACTCCAGGCTTTTTTTTTTTTTAACTGATTCCAAGATTCGGCTTTTATCGGGCTGTTTGTAGAGCTGTGTGAAACATTTGCAGTGAACTCTGAACCCGTGCTCAAATTTAGCTTGGGTTCAATGCTCACTGCAAATGCAAACATCAGTCTAGGCTGGCAAAAAGTTCTTGAATGCAAACTAAGGTTTAGATCCAGGTTTACACAGCTTCCCTTGTTCCCCATAGTTTCTAGGGTCGGAAGGGACCCCCTGTCAGTCTTTCTCCTTTTGACCCTTGCATGCCCAACATACCCACTGAAGCAACTTTCTTTTTCCTCAACAAACCTTTTCCATTCTTTTCATTTTTGTGTCTCAAAGTGCATTTAGGAATATAGCACCTTCCATCTCATCTGTTCAGAGTCATTACGCTGGGTGTCCCTCTGATCACGCCCTGATCTTTAGAAAGCATCAGGGGGCTATTCTGTGCCAGCAAATTGTTCGCCTCCTAGACCTCCTTCCCCCCAGTATGGGGGCATGAAAGCACTTTTGACACTGCCTTTCTACTAAGATGGGATAAAGACAACCCATGATCTCTTCCATATGGTTGTAGCACACTGGTAGATTGAACTCTCCGGGGAATTCCCTGTGAACCAGATGTTGGAAATAGACAGTGCTTAGTCTGATGCAGTAAGAGGAGGCTGAGGGTATTCTGCACCTGATATGAGTATATTAACTGAAGATATTAGAGTCTGAGTGTGACTTAAATGACGGACAGCATTCATTTTGTCCTGTTTTATGGGAGTGCATGAGAAAAGTATTCCACTACTGATATCTGCTATGAAACCATCTTAAATCTATAGATTTGACCATAGTTTCAGTTTGACTATGTTCTAGTGAACATGAAAAAATATTAAGTGTTTACAAATCTTTTGTGAAAAGATCTTCAATGGGGTGTTCCCACTTGCATTGTGGCAACCAAATTCTACCCCTTTGAAGAAGGCTTTTACAGTATAAATGGGGAGCTGCAGAATAGTTAATTCAAGTTCAGCCTTTTTTGAGGTTCTCCATTTCCTTGGGCATAAGAGCATGTGCCCTATTCCATTGTCTTCCCATTCACCCCATGCCTGCTAAAGCTAAAGACTGATAAATCTGGCGATTTTTGTGCAAATTACATAATTTCCCAATCTGCATATTTTATGCCTTGCTTTATTTACATACATAATGCACAATACCTTGACCATGTGCAATTAAGACCGATAAAGCATGCAGCTGCAGCAGGGCATGAGTGTTTAGAGCATAGGAAGTGCTCTACTCTAGGCAGCTTTTGATGTCCCTGGGTTTGGATTCTGGAAACTTTGCTTGAAAATCTGCACTTGCTTCTAGTCCTGGACAAAGCTGGAGCCAGATTGCTTATTCCCAAAGCTGGCTGCTGCTTGTCTAGGGCTGTGTGAGAAAGACAGATCAGGCTGATTCCTGCCATTAGCTAGGGACATGGGTGGATCCAGGATTTTCTGAAGGGGGTCAGGGAGCAGCAACCAGTGCTGCAGGGGTGGCAGCACCTTATCTCTCAGCTTCCTCCTCTCTGCCCCCAACCAGGAGGGGCAGACCAGGCTACAGGAACAGCAGCTGGGGATGTTGGTTAAGTCCCCAGATCAGGTAAGAATTCCTTGTCTGCACCACTCTTGGCATCCCTTCCCTTTCCCTTCATGCCCAGCACCTGGTACCCTCCCCCATTCTCCCTTCGGTCGCCTGCCACTATTCCCATCTTCCCCAAGTTTCCCCTTCCCTGCTTCAGCCAAGCTCCTTGGGGGGCAGGGCTTAGCTAGGGAGAATTATAGTGGCTGCAGTATGTGAGTTCCCCCTTCCTGAGTCTGCTGGCAGGCTGGCAGGGAACAGGCAAGAGGATTAGGTAGGGAGGAGGCACTTCATTGCTGCTATCCCTACCTGAGCCAGGCTGCTGCATAGTTCAGCTGAAAGAGGCAGCAGCTTTGGAGCTTCCTCACCCCTGGGTCAGCAGTGGGTAGGTTGGAGAAGAATGAGAGAGGAGGGGAGAGGAGAGGAGAGGGAGGTACCTGCCACTGAGCAATGGGAGGGAAAGCAGGTGGATTCTTAACCAATTCGGGGACTTTAAAGAAGTCCTTGGATGCTGCTTCCATGACGTGTCTGAAAGGGGGGTGCGACCACAGCACTGTATCCCCTCTGGATCCACTCCTATTTGGGACTGGTTGAAGACATCTTGTCTTGTATCCAACTCTCTTGATGTTTCTTGCCTCTTGCCCAGTGTTGGGATAGTGGTGGTTTTTACTGAATCTGTTTATTTTCCTTAGCTTGGAAGAGGTCTGGCTTCAGCACTTGTTCCCAGGTCCCCCTTGTTTAGGGGGAGAGCTCTACTTTGCATCGCTATAGAGCTGGAAGTACAGCTATGGGTAGGTGCATTGCAGGCAGTGATGTAGACTAAGTCCCTGTGCTGTGCTAGGGCTCTGCAGTCTGTCCTCGAGCAGCCCTAACCACAGAGGTGCAATTCTCTTCAATTCTCCAGATCAGAACATGTAAGCGTCTAGAACAGGGTAGTTTAGAAACTCTGGGATTCTGGAGCAAGAGATTCTGCTCAGATGCAGCAAGCACCTTAATAGGTCTTTACCCAGTCCTCAATCCCTGCACCCATGGCAAGATTTCGCTGCAGTGTCTGGAGCTGAGTGTGTCATAGAGAAAGGATACTCACCCCTGAGCAAAGCAAGCAAGCTAAATTCCAACAGTCCTTTCACTGTTGGTCTCCAGCTGCCCTTTGGGTGGCTTATTGATCACAAAGCCACTTCTGAGCTATCAGCCATATGCTGTACCCTGCCTCTGTGCTTAATAAGGCTCCATACCTCCAACAGGCTTCTTTCCTTATCCCTAGAGAACTGTGGTTTACTTTATTTTATTTTAGCATTATGGAGGTCACATGTTCACCTTGCCTTACAAAAGCTGCCTTATTTGTAATTGAAACTAGAGCATTTACAATTCAGCTTTCCAAATGACAGATTCATCCCTCCTTCCCCCAAAATATATATTTTTAGAAGGTGTTAAGCCAAATATACTGGAAGGTGAGACAAGTAGACTTCTACAGCTGCCACCTTACTAAGTCTTCCAAGGACCCAATGCACTTGTACACAGCCCTTTCCTGGAATATCAGCCATGCTAGGGTTGCTGAGAACAAGTGTATTTTTTTAAAGGGCAGCTGGAATACTAGGAGGGGAGCTTGTACACATGTCCTTTTTGCACTCCTGTGGCTGTCCCCTTCAGCGTGGCCAAAGGATTCATGTCACTCTCTCTTAGCTTCTGTTGATGTGCCTGCCCCAGCTTCACTAGGATTACAAAGCAGAGACTTAGCACAAAAGAATTTGAAGGCTGGCAGGGAACAGAGTAGGCTCTGTGGCACTGCATGGTGGTGTCAGGTGCTGCCAAAGCAAATTATATTTTTCATACTTCTTACTGTGTCATTTTGGAAAACTGTTCTGAAAAATGTGCTGAGTTTAAAGTCTCAGGACAAATTATGCCAGCTGGCAAGGCGCTTTTTCCCGCAAACAGACTGGCCTTGAAAAGGCCTAGGATCCGGTAGGTGTTCTATGTCCTCAACACAAATTTGGAGTGAAAATGATCAGGGACAGAAATGACGTGGAATCAACTAGAAGTAGGTCACCTCTGTGTAGGTATGTTACCCACCGAGACCCAGGACTGCTATTACCTCAATTGCTATGGAGCCTGGAAGATTTCAATTATTTGCCTTTTCCGTGTGATGCCTGGCACCGCACCACTGAAACTGGTGCTGATTTTCAGTCTTGTTGACTGTCATTGGGAACTGAATGAGCTTACAGACTAAAGCACCCCAAATGTTCCCTCACTACTCAAGGTCCAAGTGCAGTGGTGGCCATTACTCAGTGCTCTTTTTGAATCGGTATCTGAAGAAGAGGGGAATAGCTGGGTCAGCTAGTACCCGGATGGCACTGTGTTTCTGGATGTGGTGACATGTAAAACCCAGGTCCTAATAACTGCCTGTGGTCATTAAAAAGACCTCACATGCACATAAGAGTGTTAGCCCCAATGTTCTGGCTACATTCCCTGGTGCCTTTACCTAAATTCCTCTACATTTTCAACTGAATGTGTTGTTCCTTGCCTCCCCTCTAAAAACACTGTGGTATGGCTGGTGAAGTTAATAAGTGCTGTGTTAGCACTTCTGGGATTAACACATATCAGTGGTAGTGAGGTCATCCCCGTAAGTGTAGTCATTTAAGCACTTTGAGACCCTCTGAGATATAAGGGGTGATAGAAAGTAAGGAGGGATAATTATTTTTTCTACTTTTTGCCATATGAAAGGTGCAAAAAAAATTAACAATGCAATATCGTCTCTTCACTTGGCACATTGCTGTAACACAATTAACTTTAGAAGGCTGTAAAACACAAGGCTTAGCACTGCCAAAGCCTGGCATGCTGTATTTTCAGGCCTTTATGTTTCAGATATATCCAATGCAGCATGTGTAAAATAAGAAAGGTTAGAATAAACAATCTGATTAATTTTACTTGCTTTTAAAATATTTAAAGACTTTTTTTCTGGATTTATAACTATAGCAGTATGCATTTCTGCTTTTTGTTACACGAGGTAAAAAGTTATTGCTGCATTTAAAACTGTCTACCATGCAAAGGAACCACTGAATGAGACGCTGGTGTCATTCTCTCCCATTAGCAATTCAATGAAAACTGGCCACTGGGTTGAGTGAGCCCAAAAGATCTAAAGTTAAACTGCTATAGTTCATGATTTAGAGTGATATGGTAAATTCCTAAGTGATTTAAGAACTCAAATTATTGGCTTTTAATGGAGCGTTTTTTTCTAAATCAATCTGGCTTAAAAATATCACCCTTAAGCTTGTAAATAAGCAGGATGAATTTCAAAATTGCTTAAACACCCACCACTGACGTCAATGTTCAACACTTTTGAAAATTAGTCCACTAATTTTGGAAACTCATTGTAATCTCTGATGTGTTTTTCAAATACCTTAACAATAACTTCTAGTGTCATAATTCCTGTACTGCCCCTTTTTCTCTCCCTACTGACTTGAGGGAGAATAAAAAAGAAAAACAGAATCTCATCTTGCAGTGCTGTAACCTTATACTGTTTATTAACTCTGCTGTGCAAGCTACAGTATATTGTGCTTGGATCTTGTAACACTTCACTTTAGAAAATAATAGTCAAAGTGAGTGCTTTAACCTGGGTATTGGTGGTTTTAGCACAGAATGTGCCTTTCCTTTAAATTGATTGCAAATGTACTTTCCAAATATTTTACTTTGTAAAAAGAATTCTTGGAGGACTTCCAGTGACTGGTACTTTCCAAGCAACTAAATGCAGATAATTCCGCCTTTAAATATCCCTGAATGATTTTTCTAATCCTAACTGTATCATTCAGAACAATGGCCTGTATGAAAGAATGCAAGTTAATCCTAGCAGCTTTCACCCCTAAGCAAAAGGTGAGGTTCCCATGCTGGAAGTGATGCAGAAGGGCATCATCTCAGCTTTAGCTTCTGGGAGACTCGCTGGGCGCATCTACATGAGACACTTACTGTGCATTAGCCTAATAACACTGTGCAGCAGCGTGGTGGATAAAAACTGTGCTAACGGCCTACTGTGCGGTGTTATTAAGCTACTATGCAGTAAGCATTACAGAATAACTGTGCTGGTGCTACTGTGGAGTGACTCTAGTTACTGTGTATTCAGTTAGTATTTCATTAAGTAAGTACAAAACCAAATGTGCAGTAACTAAGGCGCATTAAAGAACATGTAGACATGCCCACTGACACTTTTATTCTTTTCTTCTCCTGCACAACTCACACCCTATCCCTTCATCTTATAATTAGGAGAGCTGAGTATCTTAGAGATCATAAGACCTAAACAAAAGGCAACAACAGAAATAACATGCAGCTTCTGAGACTCTCTAAGGTACCATAATATACATTTTTCCACCAGTCCCCTGAATTCAGCAGAATTATGCACATTGAATATACCCAAGTGACAGACTGGTAAAGTAAGACATGGAAAGGATTAAATGACTTACTTAAAGTCACTCAGAAATTCAGAGACAAAAGTGAGACTGTATCTCCCATTTGCCCATTGAAAATACAGGATCAAATCCCCTTAGTGTGGTTACAGTGCCATTAAACTATAAGTTTATTTATTATTTGAATGTATAGAAAAAATTACCTTTTTGGTGTGTGTATGTATATATATATATACTTTTCTGAGGTATATCCTTTCACTTGCATACTTCTAGTGTAGTTTAAAGACCACACAGCTCCCTTACTGAAATATTCAGTGAAATCTTCATCACACTGAAGGGTAAATGTAGCAAAACCCCATGGCTTCCATCTTCAATTAAATTAATGTCATGCATATGAAAAATCAGGGCTTGAATAATGCATAAATCTTTTTCTTCTTAAAAGTAGTGACATGATTTTCCCCGCGAGGGTGGATTTCTATTTTGTTCGGTGCTACCTGCTTATGATTTTTGAGTTTCCAACAGATGCATGTATGCTTACAGATGTGTTCTTCAGCAAAACTGAATTAGTTTCCCTAATCATTATCTACTTCATGAAATGTTTGTGACATCCCTTAAAGCTTGAGAGAGGAAAGACATATTTAGGTTAAATACAACCAGCTGGCTATGTAAAACATCAGCTCACTTATGGTTTTATCAAATTTAAGCAACATTTTAAAAAAATTCGAAGAATATTTTTCTAAACATGCCTTGTCTTAGTTTTGAAAAGAAAAACATAGCCTCCGGGGGTTGCTAACGTCATTTCCATAATGTGTGTGTGTTTTAAAAAAGTAATTCATTGTGTCACTTTCCAGTTTTTACTTAAAACTTTGGTACAAGCATGCTGATGGGGCAGGCATTCTTAAACAGATAATTAGACCCCCAAATATTTTCTTATGAGTCCATTTAGACGCTTGAACACTGCACCACTGTTACAGCAGAATGAAGAAAAACAGTCTTTCCATCTGACTGGCAAGTTCTATAACCATGTGCAAACCCCATTCAGCAGCTGCTTCAAGCTACAATTGTCCAGAAGTGGAAGAGTTGTCAGCACCGTTGACCCTGCACAGAGCCTGGGAATTTCACACATACCTCCTCGTATGAAAAAGCAGGGGTATGTCAAGTTGTATGTCTTGCTCTTTCACCTTCCATGAAAGCTGAAGAGTAGGCAAAGGAATGTCATGGCATATGGGATGGAACTAGCACAGAGGGCTCATGTGGGGGTGTCAGAGCAGATAATTCCCCCTCGCCCCCCACGACCACCCCATCAGTCTCCCAGATTAGGATTTGTTTAAATTTTCCAGAGAAAAAAAGATATTTAAAATATGATTCCAATTTATTTAAAACAAAATATCTGTTTACAAACACAACTAGTAGAATAGGTGCAAGATAGATATTAAGACATGCTCTGCATTAACTCCAATATATAACATGCTTATCGAATTCTATTTCGGAGACTGAAACCAAACTTCCATTTTACATCCTTCTGAGTCTTCTTCCCTCCACTTTATAACAAAATTAAGGGAATGAAGTTACCAGCAGGCTAGGAGATAACATCCATCCTTTGTTTGTTCATCTGGGTCTGTGATTTGGGGATAGTCAGTAGTATGTTAAATTTACTACCTTCCGTGAATTTCCTGAAGACCAGACAATTGTATCATTACAATTATATAAAAATAGTGTTGTCTAGAACAGTTATTATTTTAGAATCATCTCCTGTCAGTCTTTAAGGCTGCTTTTCAAACTACCATACAAAAAATGTTAGGTCCAGAAACCCTCTTGAAGAAACTAAGGCTGAATACAACCACATTTCTGAACCACCCTGTCAGCCACTTATGGCCTGATATATCAAGCCCTACCAGTACAATGAGAAGATCTTCAAAATAACATTAAGAATAATTCCCAATCTATTGCCCCCAAATGCAGATGACTATTCCTTTTGAGCAACGATTATTTTTGTTTTGTTTGAGTTTTATATTCAGCTATCTTCTTTTTCAAAACAGCCAAGCTGGTTGTCTGCTTTTATTTACACCAGGGAAAAAATGGAGATAGGAATTCCTTTCTTTCTTCTTTCTTCCAGGTACAGGTTTCACACTGTTTTATTAAGAACGCTGCCATGCTGTCGTTCTTACTCGTTCCCCCCTCCCTTCCCCGCTTCCCTCTGGTTTTTTTTGCTTTTCTTCCCCTCTCACTCTTTCAATCTAGAAAGGTGGCGGGCTATGCGGAAAGTCATTGACCATCTCAAGAGCCCGGCTGGCCAGATACTCACAGATTCTGTCAAGATCTGACATCATGCCATCGCCTTCTATCAGGATCTGTTTGTGTCCGAACCTCTCTGCCTAGAGTCCAGTAGGCAGTTACACAGTGGTCTCCCCATGCTCTGCCCTTGGTGGCCAATGACCTCAAGTCAGAGTTGTCCTTGGAGGAACTCGTGACTACGGTGGGCAGCCTTGCCTTAGGCAAAGACCAAGGTCTTGATGGGTTACGCGCTGAGTTTTATAAGACCTTTTGGCCCCTTATTGGCCCCAACCTTTTGTGAGTATTTCATGAGAGCCTTAAGCTCTGGAAAAAGCACCCGCGGGATCTGGCAGAGGGCACAGCCCAGGGTGCAAGGATTCATGCCTGCTGATAAGATCCTGCCTGTCAACTGTCACTGGGTGGGTCTCACCCTGCTACCTAAGGCAGGGGATCTTGGCTGCATTAAGAACTTGTGGCCAGTATCCCTTTTGTGTGCTGACTATAAAATTCTGGCCAAACCCTTGTCCAATTGGCTGCTTACCACCCTGGCCTTGGTCACTGGCCCTGAGCAGAGCTATTGCATGCCATTCAGGACAAACTTCCTACATCACAATCGGTTGTCAGCCATGGACCTCTTTGGCCTGAACACTGGGCTCATTTTCTTGGACCAAGAGAAGGCCTTTCATAGGGCTGGCCAGGCCATGACTACACTTTTCAAACCCTAGAGGCCTTTGGCTTCAGGCCTGTTTTTACCTCCACCCTCTGGGTCTTGTACCACAACATTTTCAAACTATTGAAAGTGAACAGAGTGATCTGTGCCCCTTTCCTGGCCTGTAAGGGCATCTGCGAGGGCTGTCCCCTTTCAGGAATGTTCTACACCCTGGCTATTGAGGCCCCGCTCCATGCACTGTGATGGTACCTGACTGGCCTCATCCTTCCACTGGCATCTGGCATGGTTGGCAACACACCTGTCAGGCTGACAATTCATGCAGACAAAGTGACCACTCTCCTTGGTACCCAGGGTGATGTCCGGTCCTTGCTTGATTGTCAGTGTGCTTCTGAGTGCTCCTTTTTGGCTTGCACCAGCTGGACAAAGAGCGAGACTCTGCTTCTTGGTGCTTGGGCTGACTTGACAGGCAGGGTAGCTGCTTTCTGCCTGTAGGCCCTTCAGAGACTCCTCTACTGTAAGGAACCCCTCCTACCCTTCTCACAGCAGCTGGCCTATGTGTTTCTGTGATTGGGGGGTGGGGATGGGACTTGGGTTTGGCCAAGAGTTCTCTGTCTTGGATTCTGCTCTCTTGGACTGGGGGGCCCTCCCGCCCTTCTACTGCAGCCTGGCACAGGCCTGGCAGGCTGCCTTCCACCTCCAGTCTTGGGCCAGGTGTCTGCTGTTTCCATAGTTGCTGCAGGAACCCTTGTCTGCAACCAAGCTCTGCAGCACAGGCTGCCAAGCTTTGGCTCTGATAGCCTTGTCAACTCTCTCATCCAGTATCATACTGTCCAGCTGGACCACCTTCTTGACACAGCCCAGTCAGACTGGCTGTTGGCTGAAGCTCAGTCTGCTGCACTGCCTGCCTCCTGGAGGATGTGCAGGCCACCCTCCCAGCAGAGGGAGCAGCTGCCCTGAAGGACCACCTCCAAGAACAGTGGGTCATCCCTGTCGGGGATGTTCCATGGGAGCCCTTTCCACCAGTACCCATCATTCCAGTCATGGACAGTGACCTGGACAATGATACAGTTCCTCCTGATAGTGATGCTAGGGTTCACTTTGACGTATTCCCCCGGAAGACTCCGTACACTTGGGTGGTTCGTGTCTTCCATGCCCTCATCCTTGCCACTCACCCTGACATGACATGGTGGTGGTGCCTCATGGCACCGGCACTCACACTGGCCCACCCCACGTGGTGCATGCTTTATAAACTGCTCATTGCCAAAAAGGACTTGTGACCTCCAGTGGTGATTGCTGCATGGGAGATTAGCCACTGGCACTCTCGTCCACCACATGGATCTGGATGTGTTGTCAGCCTGCCCCTTTTGTCTGGAGAAGGTAGAAAAGGATTTGTTCCACGCCTTCTTCAGGTGCCCTCGACTGCTGCCTCTCTTTGGTACCTTTGGCACTTTGTTCAAGGAGCTGGATTTGGACTTCTCGGAGGCTACTTATTTGTTTTCCTTTCCTTACTGGCAGCTGAGGGGGGGTGGTCATTTGCCTGCCCAACTTTCTGCTTGGCCAGGCCAAGGTGACCATTCTCAAGAGCCACAGGAACTGGCTCACTGGGGCTGGTTCTGATGGCACCCTGAGGCTCTTTCATGTCTTGGCCCAGGCATGCCTTTCACTGGAATTTGAACATGCCATCCTCCAGTTGATAGTATATACCTTCCAGGTGTATTGGGCCATTCAAGGGGTGCTCTGCAGCATTGAGGGTGGCTGCTTGGTCCTTACACTGATTCTACTTGCCCCTTCCTAGGGTACCAGCAGGGATCTTAGTGGGTTGATGTTATACCAGAATGTTTTTGTGTTTAGACTGTGAGAGCAGGCCTTGTGAGCCATAGCCCCAGCCTCTGTCTGTGGTACCTGAATCTCTGTGTGGGCTGTCCTTTGTTATACTGCTACCCCTATTTACCTTAATAATGTTTATAAAACATCAAAAGCCTTTCTTTCTTCCTTCCTTTCTTCCTTCCTTTTTCCTTCTTCAAGGATGGCTCTAATTCAACAACACATATAAGCCCAAGCTCAATGTTAAGTATGTGATTCAGTGGGACTACTCACTCCTTCACAGTTAGTAGTGTTGAATTGGAGCCCACGTTTGCATAAGGTACTTAAATGCTAAAGAACCATTAAGGAGAAGGAAGGAAGCTGAATGTCAAAAATGAATTCTCTCTTTAGCCAAAATAATGGGGTGTCACAGACTATATTTCATTTTAAATGCTCCACCTTCTGATGCTGCCTATTATACTGTACCTGCAATAGGCATACAGGCATCCAGAATAATGGGTTTCCTAGAATTTGTGGTTTTAAATTATTCCTCACTGGATTTTCAAAACTTTTAATTATTTTTGATAGTTAAATAAGGTTTCTTTTCTTCTTAGTCTGTTTAAAAAAAGACGTTCCTTTGGATTAACTTTAAGTAAAGCTAAAATGATCTCAAAGTAAACAAATATGCTTAGAAAGTTTGGTGCAGTATTATATAGCTAATTTGCTGAGAACTTGTCTTACTCAGAAGTCTGAGTAAGTAATACACTCACTTAGTTCCAATACATTTAAATGAAACTCTGAAATGTGGATTCAGAGGAAGCAGGAAACTGAAATCTATGGTATAATATTGATCTTATCCCTGAAAATCTGAAGCAACTACTTGTATTTTAGTAGAGCTCTGTGGAAAAAAATGTGACAACAATCTGGAAGGGGGTCAGACTCGATGATCTGTTGAGGTCCCTTCCAACCCTAGCATCTATGAATCTATGAATCTTTTTATTACATCTTATTATCATCCATTAAGGATTTCTCTAAAGATGTTCCTTCCCCTTTATTGCAACCTAACTCCAAACCTGGTCAAGAATTCAATGAAACCTGCTTCTAGAAAATAGTTTTTCAGTTTGTCAATTTGTTCTTTACAAACGCACTAAAATATTTCCCCTCTGTCTATTCAGCTTCTAAGTGATAACATAAAGTTCCTGAAACAGGAAATGCTAAGTTAGGTTTGTTGGACAAGTTGCAATTCAAAGGAGCATTACGCTGGTCTTGAAATATCAGTATCGAACTCATAACAGGATGCTCCAATATCCTACACGACCATTTCAGGTACAAGTAAGCAGTAATACTATTTATGACAGTAATTTGATTCTGTCTTTTTTATCAATAAATCTCCCCAGTAGTTGCAAAAATCTTTACAAGCACCATCATGATATGTTTTATATACATGGAAACTCTTAAAAATATACAGACAGAAGAGAATAATAGATTAAATGCTTAACCCTTGAACATTATACAACCAGATTTTTGGTGTCTAATGGCAGAAAATCATGGTGAGGCACAATACTATTAATATGAATAGAACATCTGTACATTTTTTCCTATGAAAGAATTATTTATTACAGACAAAATGTAATTTGTTTCACATGTTATCTTTTGCTTTGCTCTGTTCTCTTGTCAGGTATATTGTACAGTCAAAATTAACAGGTATCTATCCTGTAAATGTTCCCAGAGCAATCAATCTGCTGGACGGCTAATACAAAGAACAATATCCCTGCTATATTGCACTAAGTTATGCATATAAACCCTCTTTTCTTCATTCTTTACAAGCAGTGGAGACTCTTGATGAGGAACACATACCCGAGATGATCACAGTGACTCCTGTGCTCCCTCATGTATCTGGGGACAAGGTGTTTTGGGCAAAAGGATTTTCTTCCTCCAATCTGCTTGACTGTTTTGTAGCAATTTTGGGGCTGTATGAGAAAGACAGCATCTTCCAAAAATCGAGCACCTTAAACAAGTAACCATGTAGTATATTAAAGTGAACCTATGTGACAAACAATCCTACTTAGTTATGCTACTCACTGGGCATGATTCTCAGTTACATAAAGGCACCTGTTTATGAAAGCATAAAAGAAACAGTCCCCAAAAAATATTCCTTGTATAGGGCCAACCCTGGATTTGTATGAGCCCTGCTTCCAGCAAAGCTGAAGGGTGGAAGAGGAGCAAAGCTGAGA
>NW_017728994.1:64104615-64108816 GCF_001723915.1 Gavialis gangeticus | reverse complement strand
ATATTAAAGTGAACCTATGTGACAAACAATCCTACTTAGTTATGCTACTCACTGGGCATGATTCTCAGTTACATAAAGGCACCTGTTTATGAAAGCATAAAAGAAACAGTCCCCAAAAAATATTCCTTGTATAGGGCCAACCCTGGATTTGTATGAGCCCTGCTTCCAGCAAAGCTGAAGGGTGGAAGAGGAGCAAAGCTGAGATAGGAATAAGGGTGTTTTAGAGCTATTCCATGTGTTCCTTGTCCCAAGTGAGGGGAAGCATGGAAAAACAGGACATGTCAACATGTTCATTGACTGCACAGTAAGTGGTTTTTAAGCCGGAGTCTCCACATGCAGATATTACAGCACAGTAACACTGTGTGTGAAATGACTTGGGAGTAAAGTTTGTCCCAAGTCAGTCCACAGTCACAGCGTTACTACGTAGTAACGTGTCTATACATGTGTTACTGCACAGTAACAACTCGGGCATAAATTTGCTACCTGCATCATGCAGTAAACTAAATTACTGCGCAGTAAGTGTGCACATTTAGACATGCCCCCAGAATATTAAGTCAGGGAAGCCTTGAAGCTGCTCTAACTTTTGCTAGCAGGATGATCAGATTTTTCTCTCTCTCAGAATAAAGGAGAAACAAACATCACTTCTTCAGTACCATCCAAAACTTGGGCAGGAAAACTGTGCCAATATATATTTCATTTACAAAAATATTGAAAAAGAGTCAGGAGCACCACCACCTCAAACACGATAACCTGGACTTCAGATGAAAAACAAAAAGGTTTTATTCAGATCAGGCAACACCTATTCAGGTTAGCTGTTAATCACTGAACAACCTACCAGCAAAAGGTTTCACATTACCACATACAGGGTGCACTGTATTATTTGCCAGTCCTTTTGGCATTCATTACACTTTGCTTTACAATGAAACACATCTCTTGTTAGTCTCAGGCAGGCTTTTCCCCTGACAGAGGCTTATGCCAACTTTTGGTCTAATTATTTCACTAACAACTAGACTTTTTTTTTTTTAAAAGAAAGTATATGATTATTGAGGTTTCCTAGTGGAAATCCAAGAAGGCTTACATAATTGCTACCAGCAAAGCAGCTGGCACTAAAGAATTACATTCACAGCTGAGAGGTAATTATAGGGAGAAGTATATTGCTTAATTTTTTTTTCCTTTGGTCCGTCCATTTTGGTATAAGCATTAATTGATCAAATTGCCCTAATTTTGAATGGCACTCTCTGCTCCCTTGTTTTTTCATTTTCTTTTGGAATAATAAGCTAGATGTGTCTAGGGAATAGCAATATGTGTCTGTGGGGTATTTCCCCGTAATAATGATTTCTGAGAGGAAATTAAGTGTGGCCTGTGAGGCTACAGAGTGTCCCCAAGCACTTGTGCTCTTTGAGGGATTGAAGCCTCAATACAACAGGGCATTTAGACATACTGCTCAAATACTTCCTTGTTTGGCAAAACAAACACGCTCAGCTTTTTGCAGCTGTTTAAATCCTTTGCTGAACTGGGGCCTATCAATACTGGTTAGCTCCAAAAGAGAGAAAAGAAGTGGCAAAATAGAGTGAGTGAAGGAGGACCCAGCAGTCCACAAGGGAAAGATGGCTGTCTTAAGTGCTTCGCTGCCTGAAGACTCCTAAGAGTTAATTAAAATGCTGCCAACATTGCATATTTATTATTAATTTATTAAAAGCCTTCAGTGCGGTGGAAACAACACATACACAAAAGGTATAATATAGTTGCTCCCAAAGGAACTTATAATCTAAATAGGATGCAGGCAAGTCAGGCACATACGATACATGGGATAAAGGTTTTGTCTCCAGGAAGAGTGTTGTCATGAGTGGGGTCTTTAGGGATCATCAGTGAAAGACTTCCTGGAATATGTGTGTTTAGGGAAGGATTTAAAGTTGGAAAGGACCCTGCTACGATACATGAATACTTGACAATGGTTGTACTATTAAAATGACTCAAAGCTGCTAGGCCTTCTTTTTCCCCATGGTCATTGGGCTCCTTCTCTCTCTCTACTGCCAGATCTTTTTTTTCCCTAGGGTTCTCATATTATATCATTTTTTGTACTTTGGAAGTACAAGCTTCCTTATGTGTTGTAGTATTCCAAGATTTTGTTTTTGGCTCCAGCTTTTTTTCCTATTATCTCCCTTTCCTTAATCCTTTCTTCTCCCTTTCCTCCACACTCTCTCTGACTCAGTACTATGCATCTTCTCTGTACAAGGCACTTACGCTTTTATTCCTTTGGCAACACTAAATTCTCTTTCTCCTCCTGACAATCTTAAATGGTCAATGCTGTTTCATGCATCTTTACCTCCACATATTCCTATTTTATTGTATAACCGAACACTCCTGAATATACATTTACTAATTTTTTAAGGTTCCCCTAAGTCTGCTTAACTTTCTGAGGCAGTCACAAGCAGTTGGAGTCACGTCCAATATATATTATTTCACCTGAAGATTGGTGTTATGGTCTGTTCTACTCTGGTATCTCTGCATGATGTCCTTAAAGATATGCTCTTTAACCTGCTATTTTCTGGCTACCTTACATTGCATCTTGGTCAAATCATTCATAGATAGAGACCTACAAAAATTGCAATTTCACCGATTTTGTGAAATCCAGCATTGCCCGTGAAGTCTACAGAAAAAAAGAAGCAGCAAACTTACAGAAAATAAAATGCTGGCTCAGTGATCCTCAGGGCACTGCAGCAGCCCACTGGGGCAAGAAAGCAGGGAGGGAGAGTAACCCACTTGGAGGATTGCCAGCAAGATGGCTGCCACCCCTCACTGTGGACTGGCAGCGAGGGGTGGGGCTGCATGATGGACAGCCTTCACAGCTAATCAGTGGTGAGGGACAGGACTGTATGACAGACAGCGCTAGCAGCTAATCAGTGGTGTGGGAGGCTTGCCCCATTCCACCAGTGCAATGGTTGCCAGGCCCTGTGTTCTGCCTGTGAAATCAGGGAGCAGACCCCTTGAATTTAGTAGATCCCTATTCATAGAAACATATGATATCATTCCTAGTATAATGTAGTGCACATTGCAGCTATACCAGAGATGATTTTTCATGGGCAAACTGAAGACACGACCTATTATTTCTATGCTGTTGTGCTCTGTTATTATTTATGACAGGTAATTCCAATCAGATTCATAGCCTTGTTGCCTATTAATTTTAGGCAGCTCAGGGACCTCTTAACCCCTGGCTTGTCTACACATTAACACCTGAAACTAGTTTTAAGCACACCTTAAGTGGCTTAAGGTTATACCACTCCAGGGCAGATTTATCTCTGATCCATGTTACCCAGCTCGTGTTCCATTAATGTGTCCCCACTCCCTACAGATGAGCCACCCAAGTTGCAGTCTCTCAGCATCTTGGGATGCAGCGCCCCTTCCCCAACCATTCTGTTCAGTATAGCCAAGACTTCCACCCCCTGAACTTTACGGTCATGGCACCAAAGCAACTCTTCCTCCTGCCCCCAGAGGTGTGACCTTCCCACGCAAAGGGGTGCAACCCTACACAGGGTCGGCCCGTCCTATCCTGTGGAACCTGCAGCCACAGGGGGCCCTGCAGCCAAGGGGCTCTCTGCGGCTGTAAACACTCCACCACTCCTCATTGTTGCCGCCGGCAGCAGCTTCATGTCTGGCCGCTCACCACCTCCCCTGCCCCCACCCCTGCTGCTGCCACCTTCTTTGCCTCAAGGGCCCCCAAAACTATATCTTGTAGGGGGTCCCAAAAATTTTGGGCTGGCCCTGACCCTGTGCAAACAGCCTGGAGAGCCCATGCCAGCTAGCCAGGTCACAGGACATGGACAGGTTCAGAAGTGGGCCTAGGGAGGGGTCGGGGGGGAACAAGCTGGGGAGCTGGATTGGGTCCGCATGTACTGGGGCAATAGCTCCCCCAAAAGTACCTTCCCTCACCACTTCTGCCCCCAACCACTCTGGGAAGCACAACCACTACTTCCACACCCCAATTCCAAATCACAATTTATTAAATCATGAAACTCAATTTACTTCCTCTTTATTTCTTTTTAATTTTTTTCATAGATTTCATAGACATTAGGGTTGGAAGGGACCTAGGAAGATCATTGAGTCCAGCCCCCTGCCCCATGGGCAGGAGTCAGCCAGGGTCAAAGGATCCCAGCAAGATAAGCGTCCAAACATTTCTTAAAAGAGTCCAGAGTAGGTGCTT
>NW_017728994.1:64077114-64099615 GCF_001723915.1 Gavialis gangeticus | reverse complement strand
GAGTACAGTGGGAGGATAACATCCTGAGATTTACTTGAAAAGCATCTATAGATGCAAGCCAGAGTTTTGTTCACTTTACCAGCTGCGACATCGCATTGGTGGCTTATGTTCATCTTGTGGTCAATCATGACCCTCAAGTCCCTTTCGGTCATGGTGCTAGCGAGCATAGCACTGCCAAGCCTACAAGTGTGCCATGAGTTTTCTTCCCCAAGGTGGAGTACTTTGCATTTTTCTGTATTGAATGACATCAGGTTTACTAAGCCTTCACCAGCCTATCCTCAAGTATGGAAGCTGTACCCCAACGTTTAGTGTAATCAGCAAACTTGGCCAGTCCACTTCTGATACTAGTATCCACATCATTAATAAAGACATTAAAGAGAACAGGTCCAAGGATGGAGCCTTGGTGGACACCACTGGTCATGGAGTGATGATTCACTTCCATCGACCACCACTTTCTGGGTCTGACCTTGGAGCCAATTCCCCAGCCATCGGACTGTAATGTAACTAAGGTCACAGTTGACCAATTTTTCCAAGAGGAGATCATGGGACACAAGATCAAAGGCTTTTTTAAAGTCCAGATATATGATGTCAATCTCTTCTCCCTTGCCCCAGTGATATGTGACCGGGTCATAGAAGGAGATGAGATTGGTCAGGCAACACCTACCCTCAACAAATCCATCCTGGCTGACCTACACGATGTTGCCATCAGCCAACTTGTCAAATATGGTCTTTTTGATAATTTTTTCCAGAATCTTTTCACGGATTGAGGTCAAGCTGATTGACCTGCAGTTCCCTGAATCTACTTTCCTTCTTTTCTGGAAGATAGGCACCACATTGGCCTTCTTTCAATCTTCAGGTACTTCACCTGAGCACCACAATTGGAATATTTTGTACTTTTTATTTTTTCCTTCAGTGGCTGACTACTTTCATTTCACCATCCTTCTCCCACCCTCATTTCCTTTCCACCTCCCATTTCATTACGCACCCCTGTCCAATTAACTCTCCGCCTCCCAACTTCATGTCCTCTCCCCACAACCTCTCTCTCACCCATCTAGAGCAGGGCTAGATGTCTGTCCTGGCTCTCCAGCCCTGTAGTGGCAACTCGCAGCTGTATCTCCTAGTTAGTTCCCTACAGTCCAGCTTTAGGTTGTGACTGTTCCAAACTCAAGCTACCACTAACACCAGTCAACATTTGAGCAGCTCAAAGTGAAATGTGTAGAAAGTCCCTAAGTCCTACCTCCAGATACAGATAAGCCCTAGATCCTATTGATTCCCAATGTATCTGAGAACTGAACTTTGTACTTAGATGTACATTCACAATACATTCATATTTAGCATAAACTTAGCATGCATTGCTTACATGTGTACCTTATTACCTCTATCAAGTTGCCACATGCCCTTTATTTATTTCCTCTTTCCTCTAACCTCAGGCTATATAACATAAGATGAATCATTGATAAAAACATTTTAGGAAAGGCTACAGGAAAACTGAAACAAATATGCTGGATAAAGCTAACAGATTCACTGTTTGGATAGTACAAATATGGAACTGTTTTTTTTTCTAGTAGGTAATCTAATAGGTAGTCTCACAAAAATATTGGTAACACATCTGAACGTGCCTTTCTGAAAAGAAAACATACAACTAATCTGTGTTATGCCCTGCTGTTAGGATGGGATTATTGTTTTCAAAAATGCTCCAGTATTGTGAAAGGCATCATTTAATTGGCCAATGATGGGACATTTATATGCAAATATTTCTATAAAACTGTGATTAATGTGGAACCATGGACAGTCATGAAAATGTACCTTCCTCCAGGCATTCTTGTTCATTTCAGTAAATGTAAGAAGGAAAGAAAAAAATTGCAGGAAATTCGTACTTTTTCATATGTTAGTAACTTAATGCTGCTGGACTCTTGGGATACAGTTATTTATTTAACTAAAACACTGAATACATTGTATGAGACCAATATACATGTCAGTTCTAACACAATTGCCTTTGTTTTAAAGGAATTATTTTCTTATTTATGGTTTGCTCTAATTTGCTTGCTTGTAAAATATTTTGGCAAGGCTTGGAGTCAGGTAAAATACAGTAAGGAAACCCTTCATTTCCATGCGTGCAGGACAGGAAAATAGTGTGATTGTGAACAAAGAGTATTTCCTATTGTTGGCCCTTTATTTTTATCGCTATTACAAATCAGGAAACATTGTTCCTACAAGCGTGCACTGATAGCAATGAGTTACAAGTCACAAACAAATATGACGTTGTACCTCAACACTCTGCAGGCTCCTCAGAAGGGGCTGCAGAAGATTCCACCTGAAGCGGGAATCCTTAGCTGTAACGTAGGCCTCTTATTGTCACTGGGTGTATCTACATGAGATACTTTACTGTGAAGTACCATAGTTTACTGTGCAGTAAGCATGTGTGTAGCAAATTCAAGGAGCAAATTTACTCATGAGTAACTACTGTACTGTAGTGCTCTCGTAGACTTCTGACCAGAAGCCAATCTGTTCCCAGTCAGCTGACCACCGAGTTGCTCCTTTCCCCCAGGAGCTGTCTGCTGCTGGGGTGGGCTCTACCACGAGAGCCCAGATAGGGTCTATATCCCCCTGCCTCAGCAGCAGGGAGCTTCAAGTCCCCCACTCTGAGATTGTGATTGAGGACCAGGGGCTGAGAGATCCTTATTCTTCTTGCTACTAGCTGCCCCACCAGCAGATCAGGGTAGGGGGCTGGGAACTGCTCCTTCTCTACAGCTCTTTTCAAGTCCCCTGCTTTAATTAGGGATCTGGGGCTGGGAGCTCCCTGCTGCTGGGGCAGAGGGACATTGTCCCCACCCTGGCAGCAGGCAGCCCCCTGGGGGCAGGGAGCAATGTTCCAGCCTTGGCCAGGAAACAGCTACAAGGTGCTCCCTGCCACCTCTGGGCCAGCACCCAGGGGGACCATCAAGCTCTCCCTGGTGGCTGCAGGGGCTTATTGCAGGGCCTTAGGAAGGGGGAGCAGTTTGCTGCTAGGAGCAGCAAATCTTTTCTCATGTCCCTGCATGTGTAGGCACTTGCCCAGGAGCATTTACTCATGAGTAGTTTATTCACTAGCCATCTGATCTCAGATCAAATGCATGTGTAGATGCACCCACTCTTTCCCCCCTTCCCCGCCCCCTTACTGCAGGAGACTGGAAAGCAGCAGGGACACTGAGGATGTCAAGATAGATTGGGTCTGATCAGTCAGAGCATGGTCCCCATGATGTGACTCTAGCCAACATAATCCCTGGTGTCTAGAGGATTCTCTGACTTATGTAATGCAGCCTGTAGCTAGCTCAAGAGCAAAGTAGTTAGAAAGGCTGTAAGGTGGAATAGGAATCAATGACTTGATGTCTACCTGACAGCCAGTATCAAGTGGAGTGCCCCAGGTGTTGGTCCTGGGGCCAGTTTTGTCAATGTCTTCATCAATGACCTGGAAGATGGCATAGAGTGCACCCTCAGCAAGTTTACAAATAACACCAAGCTGGGGGGAGTAGTAGACATGCTGGAGGGTAGGGTTAGGATTCGGAGTGACCTAGACAAATTGGAGTATTGGGCCAAAAGGAATCTCATGAGGTTCAACAAAGGCAAGTGTAGAGTCACGCCCTTAGGATGGAAAAATCCCATGCACCAGTACAGGCTGGGGGCTGACTGGCTGGGCAGCTCCCCTGCAGAAAAGGACCTGGGGGTTGCAATGGACAATAAGCTGAATATGAGCCAGCAGTGTGCCCTTGTTGCCAAGAAGGCTAATGGCATAGGTTAAGGGAAGTGATTATTCCCCTTGCTTCAGCACTTGTAAGGCTACATCTACAGTATTGTGTTCAGTTTTGCCCTCCTGTCCCCACTACAGGAAGGATGTGGACAAATTGGAGAGAGTCTAGGAGAGGGTAACAAAACTGGTGAGGGGGCTGGGGTACATGACTTATGAGGAAAGACTGACGGAACTGGGCTTATTTAGTCTAGAGAACAGGAGACTGAGAGGGGACTTAATAGCAGCCTTCAACTACCTGAAAAGGGAGGGGAGGAATCGAAAGAGGATGGACTAGACTGTTCTCAGTGGTGGCAAATGAAAGAACAAGGAGCAACGGTCTTAAGTTGCAGCAAGGGAAGTTTAGGTTAGATACTAGGAAGAATTTTTCTCACTAAAAGGGTAGTAGAACGCTGGAACAGGCTATCCAGAGAGGTGGTGGAAGCCCCGTCCTTGGAGGTTTTCAATAACCAGCTAGACAAAGCTTTGGCTGGGATGATCTAGTTAGTCCTGCTTTGAGTAGGGGTTTGGACTAAATGATCTCCTGAGGTTGGTCCCTTCCAACCCTCACTTTCTATAATTCTATGATAAGCCTGAGGCACTTTTCCTTTATATTGGGTGCATCTACACAAGACACTACGGTGCCGTAGTGAATCATAGCACTCGTTGGCAAAAACCGTGACACCACCACTATGCTGATGTAGCAACACACTCCCTTGTTATAGTGCATTGCTACGGCAACGAAGTGGCCAAAAATAACCATGCGCAGCCAGCATGATGCAGTATGGGCCATTACCGTGCCATCTTTTAGTACTTCCAAAAGGAAGTACTAAATGACAGCACAGTAACAAAGGCACTGTACAGCCATTTGTAGGCGTATCCAACGTCTAGCTGCACAGAGCGCACACTGCAGCTGTGGACTGAACCCATCATCTGTGACCTGTAAACATTTTAATTTTAGAAAACAAATTGTATTTCTCATGTTTGATGCAGGCTTATGCTGATTAATGCTACTATCTTTGCAATAAAAAAATAGACTTAAAGCAGGGATTGTTTTAAAATGAGGCCTCTAAAGATACGTATTTTTTTCGTGGGCATCTGAGGAAGATTTCTAGATCTCTAAATGAAAATTGTCTGCTTGCACCTGTACAGATCATTCAAATTTTCTTATTGTATAAGCTGCTGCTGCAGTTGCTTCTACAAATAGCTAATTAAATATTGAACAACAGGTAAAATGAGTGTTAAATATAGTGAATGTGTGGGTGTATATACACGTGTATAAAGAATTACTCTTCCCCCACAGGCACGCATACGTTTATTTGTATGTGGCTATTTATGTGAGTATGTCACATACCTTTTAAAAAGGATACCAATTTGAAGTGGTTGAGAGACTCCAGTAAGTCTGTAAATAGTTTGAACTCTTCTTTGGAAAGAGTAGTTAGCTGTAGCTCTTGTTTAATTTAAGCTGAGAGATGTCTTTTAGGCGAATGTCAAGCTCTCCTTCCAAATGCCAATAAACCAAGTATGGTTATTATCTGATTTTAATTCAAATCATATGAGCCTTCCTAGTTTTTACCATAATCAAGACTTTTTCCTTTTCAATCTGGCAATACATTCATCAAGTTATGGGCAGCCCTCACTCGTAGAAAGCAGCAGTTTTGTGAACTTTATTGTTTACAAGGGTTTCAAGGTCCAAAACACACTTACAAATACATTTCAAAAAACTGAAACGCGCAACAATATTATTGTATCACTAACAAAATACCACCATGCAATTTGCTGCCTCCATCACTCATAAATGAATGAAAGAAGAAAACAGAGTTACAAAACAATATCCCTAATATGTCACATGTGAGGAAATACTACGATCCTTTTGGAACTCAAAAACCCCTACATCTCTAGAAAATCTCCAGGATGCTTGCCTGCCTATACCCAGCCAAATGTCACCTTTTACAATATTAGCTGTTTAGGCATTACATTATGTCAATCAAACCTTTAAAACCTGCTATGAATGAATGAGCAGAAGAGGACCTAAGTTACCTTAAGCTTGGCACTGACTAATTTTTGTGGGTTCATCTTTGTTCCCTTGTACTTCAAAAGTGGGTAATAACAATTACCCACCTGCTTTATCAAAGAGTTGTGAAACTCACTTACTATCCTTGGACATATAAAGTGCTATACAAAAACCCTACTGATAATATCAGTCCCTGACTCAATAATCACATCTTTAGAAATACCATTTTGAGGGAAGGGGAAATAGTCACAGGCATAGCTTCAGAAACAAAGTGATTAGAAGAGGGACAGCAAAACAACCTTACGCAGGTTCCCCAAGGGCTTCTGTATTTATGAACACTGTTTAAAGGCCCTGGAATTTTTCCGAGCCTATTCACTCCATTTCTCCAAATATGCACAGCATTTTCAATAAATTTCCCTCATATGGAAAATATGTTTAAAATGTGTTTTCACTGTACTCTACATTCAAGATCAACTCCATGGATTTTATGTCTCCTCTCCAGCACTTTTCTTTCTGTTTTGGGCTTTCGAGCCTTTGGCATCACTCGCAGTGTTCTGTGTTCTTCCGGCAGTTTGTTCTGCCCAGTGCCCTTTTCAGAGCTCCTGTGAGCCCTGTTACTTTTGATTGTTGTCATATGCATTCATTTGGAGTCCTACCCTCTAATTAATTCCTATTTTAGCCTGTTTATACTACTCTTCCAATAGAGTGAGGTTTGTATGGTTCCTAGGAAACAGTCATTATTTATCCTTTTGGATAGTGGCTTTGTTACTGTATTTCAGAATAGTTTAATTTGCACTGTATTTCAAATGCTTTAATAAAAGTGATTTCAAAAGCACTAAAGCAACTACCACATACAACTGACATTAGTGTGCGGTACTTTTACAAAATATTCACATTGTGTTTATGCTCCGTACAGTTAAATGCAAAAGAAATTTTTAAACTAGACATGGACCTGAGAAAACTCCTGGACCTGAATGCCAATGAACTTTGAAGAAACTCACATTTGGATCTGACCCCAGGGAACTATCTGCGTTAAAATAACTTAGTACTTGTCCCTTATTCTCTGGGTTAAGGTTTGGAAAGCAAACTGGTATTAGGGCTGTGCAAAGTTTTGGTCCCTGATTTGATTTGGTGGAGATTCGGCCCAATTCGGTGGCCAAATCTCTGAATCCAAATCAAATCAGAGGACCCTTTAATTTCTCCGAGTCAAATTGGAACCCTCCAAAATGATTAGGAGAGATTCAGAAAGATTTGGTGATTTGGACATAGACACAGCTTTAAATGTTTTTTCTACATGCCTCTAGGTAGCAAGCGGCTTGTGAATGCTGCGATGCTGAGGTGCATGGAGTGTCCCACAGGAACATGAGGGGGTCCCCAGCGTGCTTGGCAGCAGACCCAGAAATGGACCAGAAGCACTTCTGGTCCACTTCTGAGTCTGCTAGGGAGCACGCTGCCCCCCTCCCCCTGGCTCAGCCTTCTGGGTCGGGGGGGGGGCACCCAGCGTCCCCCTATGGCCGATTGCCAAACTGAGGGGGCACAGGGTGGGGCCCCGGCGTGCTCCTCAGCAGACCTGGAAGTGGACCAGAAGTACTTCTGGTCTGCTTCCAGGTTCACTGCCAAGCATGTGGAGCCTTCCTGCACTCCTGTGGAATGCTCCGTGCACCCCAGCATTGCAGCATTCACAAGCCACGCTGGTACCTCAAGGTATGTAGAAAAAACATTTAAAGCTGTGTCTATAGCCGAATCACTAATTCTCTGAATCAGCATCGAATCTTCATATTTGGATTCAGCTGAATCGAATCCGGGACAGTGATGCAAATCAACGAATCGAATCACTGTCCCTGATTCGGGCTGAAACCAAATCTGAATCAAACAGGGCCTGCTTCACACACCCCTAACTGGGACTTAGAGGTACAGGTACCGTTAAAATTAGTAGGTGATGCCTTCCTACATTTCCTGGAGAGGTAAAGTCAAAGCTCCCAATGAGAGGCAACACTGGAAGGCATTCCTGACTTTATACAACAGTGACCTTGCTAGCCACCAAGGGTAGGTATGTCTACACCTGTGCCTAAGCATATCTGGGGAAAGATGCTCTCAAACACTCTCCATCATTTTCCATTTGCCTATATCAAGCTCAGTAAAGATACAGCTGTGAAGCCTTCTAGAGCACACCAGAGCCAGACATCTTGAGAGTGCTGTCGTATCTTGTTCCTGTAAAAAAGCTGATGGCTGCAATGAAAAACTTCAAGATCAGTATGTGGTAGAAGGGTTGAAACAGAACACTGAAAATAAACTAAGTTCAAATAGAATGAAGTACTCAAGGGCTATTTTAAAAGTTAGTTGACTTTTTCTTTGTTAGTCTGATAATATAATTATCCGGCACACAAAAATAAGATGTGAATGTTCCATCTGATTTTAATTACATTTGGCTCAGCAGACTTTCTCAGACTAAAAATTGACTTCGTAGCTATGTGATAAAATGTGTTCACGGAAACCTTGAAAGCTGGTGTTTGACAATGGCTAAATCCCATCTTTAAAAAGCAGCTGAAGGTTAATAGTGTTGGCAATTATCTGTCAATGCTAATATTATTTTCATCCTGTTTGTAAGTGGAGCTGGAAATATGAAGAAGGGTAACTTTACTGTTTCTTTATACAAGACGCCTTCTTAGTCCCTTGAAGTCAATAAGAGTAAGGAACTAGCCCCACCAAGCTAGCTTGTGATTTTCTGTTACATGGACATGAGAAGCAAAATAAGGTTGAGTGTATGTTGTGGGGTGGGGAGTGCAGGGGTGAGGGGGGACTCACCTTGCTCAGAAGCAGGGGAGTGGGAGGGGGTGGGATAAGCAGTAGCTCAAGGTGAGCCACTATAGCACCCTCCACTTTCATGCCACGCCATGGAAGCAACAGCTGGGGACTTTTTATACGTCCCCAAGCAGATAAAACTTCACCCCTTCTTTTCTCCTCCCTGTTTGCTGGTGCCTCCCCTCCCATCCTCCCTCTCTAGATCCTGCTCAGTACTCTTTTGTCATTGCATTTGTACAGTAACAACTTCTGTGTGAAGATCTGGCAGAGAAATTGCCCACCAATGCACACAAATATTCTACCCAGTGGAGGAGACATTCTCTCTATCTCCTCTGAGCTGTCTGCTATCCTGCAGTTACTTTCTCTATGTTGAAATATAGTCTGTTGAAAAAAGTGGGAGTCAGCAGGGAGGGGAAAAATCAACCCCTTACATAGCAGCGATGGTTTTTAAATGCAGGCGAAGACCTCAGGAAGACGTTAGGCAAGGCAATAGCCCATTGGATGTAGCCATCAGTGCAGAGTTCAGTAGATATTATGCAACCAGTATATTCCCCTACTGTCATCTCCCCATTATTTTGAGCCCTGAATTGGTTATGTCTATGAAAAATTATGAAATTGTTTTGTTTAAGGTAGGTTAAGTTTCAGCTTGGTGAGTGGTTTTTAACTAGGGAGTTCGAAACTCTTTGAACTGGGATTTGTGGAGCCCTGGCTAGAGCACCACTGTAATTTGAGCAGTGGTCATGATTACTAATTCAGTTTTAACTAGAGACATGTGGACTGGTCTGTCAGGCCTGTGCTGGAACACTGGTTTCACACTCTATCTTATCCAAGCAACCACTGTTTTCCTATCCATGCATACTACACTTTAAATAAAAAAAGACGTTCTGCTTGCCTAATCACTGCTGGATCAGTTTTCGGGGTGAGCGAGCCTTGTGTGCTGCCTATCTAGGGGAAGTAGTTCTAAAGTCCCCATTATTATCCTATCTGCATGCCACACAATCTTTACTGCATTCATCCTGACAACACCCCAGCGAGATAAGGCAGAGCTATTATGTTGTTTTTATAAATGGAGAACTGAGGTACAAAAGGAGAGAGTCAAGAGGGGAAAGAAGCAGTCTGTCTAGTGGAAATCACACCTGGGCTAGGGTGCTCCTCAGACAATGTGCACAGAGAGTTTGGTATCTAAAGAAGGGCTGTCAGAAACCAGCTGAATGGGGTCCAACATAAAACCAACCATGAGTAGAAAGGGGAGAAATAGGGAAGGGTGTAAGGAACTCACTTAGCCAGGAACAGGTGTCTCCTTCCATATTCAGGCTCCTCAGCCTGAAGAGAGGCATCTAAGCCAGGCCAGTTTTCTCATACCTTTAAATACTAATGCTTCATTGCATTCTTGTATCAGTAGATTATATTTAAGCATAAAGTTACTGTCTAGAGTGATACATGGCTCAGACAAGTTAAACAGCAAGCCTCCTGGCATATAGCCTAGCCATTGGAGCACTAACATAGGCATGGGCAATATGGATACATTCTTGTTTTGCCAAATTAGTTTTTCCCCATCTCACCTGGCTGCCCTCATACTTCATCCTTTGGCTGCCTGTTGCTCAAGCTGCATCTGGCTCAGGTGTGCTGGGTGAATGCCCAGTTTGAGAACCTGGCAATTTGGCTTGTGAGGCAACGGTAAACAGCCTGTTAGCTGTGGGGGCAAAGTCAGCTCTTAGGTGACTTTGTGCTTGAAAACTGGCTGGAAGTTAAGCAGCAGGTGGGCAGTGGTTTTGAGAATGTCAGCAGTGGCTATAGAGGTAGTTGGGCAGATAAGCACTGTCTCAAAGGGTGGCTATACATGTGCTTGCTGCAACAGTTTCTAATGAGATTAATCGAGTCTTCTCTACGTTCTAATTAGAACATTCCAACATCACCACAGCGTCATGTGTCTCACCCCCTGTAGGTTTAAAAATGCCCACTGGGGCCCTTTAACTAAAAGCTTGTTGAATAAGTTTCAGTTAAAGTGTCCTGCAGCCATTTTTAAATGTGCAGGGACTTAATACACATGACACTGCAGCATTTTAATTAGAGCAGTTCTCTGGGAACCGCTGTAATTAAAATGCCCTCTCGCCCCCCCCCCCCACCGAGTACATGTATAAGCACCCTAAATGACTTGCCTGAAGTCACCCTGGAAGTCTATGATGAAGTAAGGTACTTAATCCTGATTTCCCAAATCTCGGCCTAATGTCTGGCCTGTTCCTCCTCTCTGCCGTGCTTCCTCAGATCTCATGATTGTCACATTGATTGGGAGGGGACAGGAATCAGCAGGCAAATTGCAAATACTTAGGGTTTTTTTGAGTATGTTGTTCACAATATTTAAATCATAAGAGAAAGCTCTTAGGTAATAGCAAGTTACATACAAAGGAGCTAAAAAATAAAAGGGAACCCAATTATATGTTAGGCCTAATTATACAGTAGTTACAATCAAAGAAAATGGGTCCATGTTCCTGAAATGGATGCCAATGAAATGATTATTTTATGTGTTTACACTTTTTTTTAAATGTACCATTTCAATGGTGAGTTTTATAGGTAATATTTTATTGCAGACAATCCAGCCTGCTGAAGTAATACTTGCTAGAGTCTTTTATTGAAAAGAAGAAGGTGTTATATTCTTTTAAAGCCTCTAGTAATTTTCCACCTTGATTTGAATACCACATCTTCCTTTCTGTGGGAAAAACCCAGGCAGAATGTCCATTGTTAAAAATCAACAGGCTGATTCAGTCTGTTGGAACTGCAATAAGTTATATTTAACCAAACCCAGCTAAGTTAATATACACTATGTAGTAGAACAAAAAAACAGGAAAAAGTTGTTTCCTTAATGTCTTACTTTCTTTTACCTAAATTCCAGCTTTTGAAATAATGTATTAAAGGGTTCCTTCTCCCTTTTTAATGTTATTTTAGCCCAGTCTGTACTTGAAAATACAAATGATTGTAAAATGCAAAATGGGGAACCAAATTCTGATCTGACCTACATCCATATCCATTGGGAATAAATTATTTCCAGGTGAAATTTGGCACTACTGAAGTTAATATCAAAACTCTCGCTAATGTTAAGGGAGATGGATTTTGTTCTGGAAATACGCTGCTGAAGCTAAAATAGGAATCTGTCTCAGTACCTGCACTACTATACAGTAGAATATGGAGCATACCAAATAGTCTGCTGTTGTAATGTAGAGTACACTCCCTTGATGCACCTATTGCAATGTACGGGGGGATTTTGGACAGGCAGGAAAAGAGCAGCAAGGGAAGCAGTGCCTTGGTAGATGTCACAGTGTAAAAATAGCTCTGCTAAAAATGTTACAAAAGCTCTGCTGTGTGACCATGCAAGCTGGTCAATCATGGTATGCACAGGAAGGCAATCACCATGTTATATAGGTATATGTATACAATACATATATTCTTTCTCTCTCTGTACATCTATAACAATCCCATTGCAAATATACACTACACATTAATAATTTGTGACATAAAATGAGTTCAGCTGGAGCAGGAGTTGGGACTGCTATATGGAAAGAATTTAGCATTTGGAGAGCCAACTGGCTAGTAACCCGATCTAAGCACTATCTGTGCTTTCTCTTCTTCTGTCAGTCCCATTGTCCTTATCTCTCCACTTAGACTTTTCCAGCTACATAATTCACCATTTTGTACAAGAAGTGTAGACCTGTATCATGCGATCAATTTCTAAGCATAATAATCTATGGCATGAAAGAGCTGTTAGTTGCCATCTCCCTCTTCCACATTTCTGGACTGCCTGAACACGGGTGGGTGGCAGGGGACATAAATCTACCCAATAGTTGTAAAGCAGATGTGTTGCTAGTGAGTGTAGCATTTTATGCTTTCATGCCATCAGCAGCTAGAAGGATTAATAAGATATGATTAAAAAATCTTTAAAATCTCATGTGAGGTGTCTGCTTTTGCTTTATTTGATCAGCTTCCTTTTTAGCTGTATTTATCACTGCCAATTAAATTTATTATGCAATAATGAACAATGCAGAATCCAAACAGAACTTGTGTTTGCTTTAAAGGATCATTAACTTGTCAAATGCCCCCTCTTTTCCCTCACAATTTTTCCTTGTCTTGCCAAAATTTTCATTATCCCAGCCATCAATCTTCTTTTTAACTTTGGACAAATATTTTTTCATTAATGAAAATTTTAAAATTAATGACCACCCAAATTAAGAGTCTGCTCCAGGCAACCAAAACATAATATAGTGTATGATTTTTATTTACAGTCCAAATGGATGATATATTATTACAAGTTAAAACTGTTGACAAAGCTATAGTCAGTCAAAAGTTAATTCACATTATTTAATGGTTTTTACCTGACCTCATTAGTAAGTTTACACAGAGTTCATTCTTCTAGAAAATTGTAAAACATTTTCTCTGTAATGTGATTTTAGGGATAATGTTGTAAATCATATATAAAAACACCTCTTAAAAATGCGCGTGACTTTTTTATACCATAGATTTCAAAGAACCATATTCACATCTTAATTATGGCAGTGTAAATCTAATTCCACTAGAGTTAATGGAACTGTTCAAGATTTGCACTGATTTTAATGGTAACATGATGGGACCCTACAAGATTTTCTCCCATTCCTGGCATGATTATCTTCAAGAGAGTAATGAACCACAAATGTCTGTTGTCCACTTGGAGTAAGTGCAGGGAAGATAAAGTTACAGGAGTTACCAAGAGTTATTTGGAGAAAAACATAAACTCATTAAATGTCCAAAATCTGGTAACTACAACACAATAGAGTCTATGGTATAATGAACAGTTATAAAAGTTCAGAACTATACAAGTTGTAATGGGTTAATAACTATTGATTTAGTTATCATCACAAAAAGAGTGCATAAAGCTTATAACATACTTATAATAACTATGTTATTTAGTAAATAACTAAATCCATACATAAAATCACTATTTCTTTTACTGAAAAGGTATTCCTCTTCTTGGTATTCCATGACCAAGTGAGGTCTTGCATCCTCCACTGAAATAACTCAAATTTTATTAATATTAAACAGAATAAGTGACAAGGAAATCAAACATAGTTCTGTTGTTTTGGGCCCCCTAATATAGGCGTAATTGTGGTTGTTCAGTTTGTGCACATATACTAATGTTAATCTGACATTGCTTTTACAGTGTAAATTACAGCAGCACTCATTTACATACCATTAGTGCTGTAAATTATATCAAGAAGATCTAAATAGGTAAAATGACATTCAAGGCAGCTGCTGTAATGTCTGCATTAGTGTGTGAATGATTAATAATTGGCTTAATTTTGTGCATATTTGATGAAAGCTTGAGGAGAAACGCCCCCCCTGCATATGTTGAAGGTTTTGAATTTCCTGGAGCTAATAAACTGAACCTTACAGGCTCGTTTGCAAAAATGGCAACGAACCCCTATCTACACATTCATCTGCAGATTCAAGTCTAACAAACCTTCTGTCTCAATAGCCAGCTTGAAGTACAGTGGGAATGAACACCACTTCCTTTCCCACTGCCAGCTGAATTTCCCATAATACTTAGTGTCAGGCTGCTGGCCAGGGAACTCATAGGGCACCATGTTTTCCGTGCTTCATTCTGAGACATTGTAGAATGACTCAGCAGCAGTCTCTCAGTCTAACTTCATTTTATTCATTTTAGGGGATTTAAGAAAGGCCATTGGCATTATTTCAAAACTTATTCTATAAGGTAATAAAAGGTTTTTATTGTAAAGGAAAATACTGTTGTATCCACAGTACTACACTCCCGTTTTCAGACTGGGAGATAGACTTCCAGGCGGGCAACTCTGGTTAAATTTATTAAAAGTCATGAGTCTAAAAACCTCATGAAACCCACAGAAAATTAAGAGGAATAAAAAGAATTACAAGAACGGTAAATCCCAGTTTGGGGTTCTGAACGCCTGTTTTTTTTAAGCGTTGTTGAAGACTCACTCTTGGAACAAAATAAGTTACATACAAGAAATGCTCCCTTGTAATATTTTTGTGTAACTATCCATTGCTTTCTAGTATCTGTGAGGTTTGAGTTAGGGATATGGAGTTAACATACTGCAAGCCAATGTAATATGTCTTGCCCTGGTGTCTTGGAGAACTCTGTGTGTTCCCAAACTAGGTGGCAGTACAAAATATTTTCTAGGTAATAGCGATAATTGTGACTGGCAGCTTTCCTTCAACGTCAGTAGTGTCACTGCATGGACTATTATGACACTCCATCTCACAGCTGATGTTATGACACAATACAACATATATGCTAACCGCTATATAAACTGGAACAGAAAATACACCAAAATGATTTTTACCCTTTGATTTTTGCCAATAGTTGATCTACTAATCACAGCTATTTATAAATTGTTGCTTGAGACTATCTGAAATGGGAAAGGATGCTCGTCCTCAGAAAGAGAGCTCTAGAAAGTTGTTCTCTTCTATATAAGAATAAGTATCTAAAAGGCATTTCAAGTCACCTCTAGCTAAATAAAGAACTATGGGATAATTAGTCAACTGCATTTTATTTCTCCAACACATAAGCAGTTCCATCCCAAGGGAGTTTTCAGAGTCTAGTTAATCCATTCTTAATTCTTTGCTTTCACTCTTCTCCAGTTAGAAAAATTCCCAAGACTGGTGCAGGAGCAAGTTAAATTGCTAATTTTTCAGAAAGTTGTCTAATATTCCCTACTACATTATGAACTTGATAAATTGTTTAAAATTGCATTGTGCCTACTGCAGGTCTCAGAACTTTTTCAAAATGGCTTCAAGAAGTCTAATAAGTTCTTGAAAGGTACACGTCTCTCGTTCACGGGAAAATTAAAGTAAGACCAAATTCAAGGTACAGAGGTTCTAAAATTAAAAGAAAAAGAAACTATGTTATAAAATTATCAGCATCTCAAGAGGACTGGACAACTCCAAATGTGGTCCAAGTTAAAACTCACTTCTCAATTACAGCCACATATTCAGTTCTGATATTGCTGATAATTAGATAAGGATGTGAAAATTAACATTCCAGGATAGCTTTGTGGTATTTCTAGCCTCATAGCTTGTCTCTAAGTTGCCAATGGTGTGCAATTTCAAATTCAAGTAAAGCAAAATATTATAATCGTATAACGCTATTATATAGGAAGGTGGAGAGGAAGGATTTATCCTTGACCAGAGCTGATGAACAGATTTTCTTAAAACTATCTTTAGATTTGATTTATGCAAATAAAGCTTAAGCTAGGATAAACTGTCTTTCTTTTCTTCATAAAACAAGAATGTCTCACTTCATTTTTAAAATCAGTGACTGAGTCATCTGATATCTTATACAATACCTTATTATATAATATATAATAATTTAATGATAATCTGCTCTGCCTTCTATCTGATTTCAAAGTAACACAAATAACTACCCCAATCCAATATACAATTATTTAGGAGTTTGAAATACCTGTTGTTCTCCCAAATGGTGGGGGAGATTCCCATAACTTATACAATGAAGTCAAATAGTATCTTACCCCACCAGTATTCCTAAATGTAATGGGGCTACTCAATGGGTATGTTGTACTATTCAGTATAAGTAAGGGTTTCTGAATTCAGCTTTATGAATTGTAACTTGTAACTTGCTGTGCCAGGAAAAGAAGTCAAAAAACTGAAAAAAGCTATTTATTTAAATAAATACTGTGAGGTTAATGTAGCGTGCATATTAATACTGAGAGAAACAGCCTGGGTCTGATCTTCAGCTTGCATAAATCAGCATTGCTCTATTGATATCAGCGTGGATTTACACATGGAGACTTGGCCCAGACAGGCAGTTTTTGTACATGAGTTGTCTACTAGTGGAAATCAGTTTTACAAATTTCAGGGACTCTACATGATATTAGCATGACAGCTGGGACCTCTGTATATACTTTTAGAACTGTACTGGTAGGCTGAATAAGGGCAATTTAAAATTGTCCTGACAACAATGTCTGAGGCTTGAAAAATATTCTAGTGATTCCCAGCATTGCGGTTGAGCCTGATTTCCATATGGGCCATGAAGAGTGGAGGGAAACGCCTTTTCACACCCTTTCATGATGAAAAACAAGCTCTGCCCACTCCCTTGTATTCTGTATGCATTGCATGCTGAAAAAATGCCAAGCACTCACCATTTGAACAGTGCCAGGCTCACTCAGGGCCACTCTCAGGAGCACACATGAGACTGTGACCATAAAAGCATCCATAGACAGTCACATGTCAAAAAGAAACTCAGCAACATTTTTTGGTGAGTGGGTGTGAAAGGGAGGGGCTTATTTCTTAAAGGTATTTTAGGATTGCCATGGAAATGGTATAGATTTACCCGAATAGTACGGGTACCAGGTATTCAAAACCATTTGAAAATTTTGGCCCCAAAACGTGTAGAGTCTGCAAGTTCTGGATCCAAGTTTCACCAGGGTTTATCCAGTAGGGAATAAAGAACTGATTTCTTTTCAGTGACCTGAATAAGAATTGTGATTTATTTAGTTAGTTTATGTATAGTACTCCAAGAAGCTAAACAATTGTGACAATATTCGTGTTTCTTCCTCCAACGCTTAAAAGCAAATAGATGTCTTCTATTCCTTGGTCCAGACAATTATATACATGATCGATCCACCTGTAACCAAGAAGAAAATATATTTGGGAATATGCTTTTAATTATTACTTTAACCTCTTTTGAGAGTAGAGGAAGAAAAGCAGTTTGGTATTGCATATAAAACATTGGACCTGTGTTCACATGCTGTACGATATTAACAGAATCCACCCAGTAAAGCACAGCCTATTATTATTCAGTCTCGAGCTATCTATTATTTTCTATGTAATAGCGTCATTGCTTTACGTTATATATTTTCATAGAGTCACATATTCCTCAGGGGGTTTTGGTTGGCCTGAAACCACAAAGAAAAGGTACAAGGAGAAAAATAAATGAGCTGCCCTTTTCCAGTTGACTAATGTGAGCTATAAAACACTTTAAAATACAAAGGACTTAACATCTGGTCAAGTTTACTCATCATAAAGGCACCTGAATGAAAAGTACTTCTTGTTCTGTGGAGCAGAGCCAAATGAATGATAGGCTAGGATAGATATTTCATGTTGTTATATGCAGGAGCTCCCTTCCTGCATTTCAAGAGCTAAATTAGAGGTAACATGATAGTAAAATATGCAGGTAGCCCCAGGACACATCATATATTCTTTTATTCGGATGGTTTTCTATAATTAAAAATGAAATCTAATTGCTAACTCCCTGTTCCTTTTCTACAAATGATGCAGAATTGGTTTCATCTCTGGAGCTGAGGTGAAATGTTTCTTTTCTGAGCAAAGTTAACGATTAAATAGCTTTCCTTTGAAAAAAAATACTTGTGTTTTAAAAAATGTCACAGTATTTCTTTGTAAATGCATTTCACTTTGTCTTTGAGCTATTTTGCTTCACTCTAGCAATGAAAGGACACTGAGCTAGCTCAATAAATTCATCACCTTTCTAAATGTTTCCCTGACAGTTTGTATTTTGACAGCTCATCATTGCTGCCCTCTAGAATTAGGAAAAAGAGCCTCAAGCAAGAAAAAAAGAGGAAGAGATGTGGGGGAAAAGCCTCTCACATTGTGCGGAAGAACACAACTTGGGGGGAGTACAAAGGAAACTGTGAGGTCTTGGGGGTGAGGGGCATGGGGTAGACTGCACATTGGGGGTCTCCCCCATGCCTTCCCCCCACACTGCATGGTCTTCCCTGTGCTCCCCCCTCCTGTATCCCATGGTATCCCCCATGCACCCCCTGTGTCATCCCTGTGCCCCCTCCATCCCAGCCCAGCCAGGTCAAAGCCCCAGCCTGGAACTGGAGTCTGAGCTGGAACCCAAGCCACAGCAGCTGCCTGCCCTAACCCTGGGCCTGTACTCTAATCTAGGGTGAGGATTTCCCCCTCCCCCCTGCAACATTTACTCATCTTGGATTCAAATGAATATTATAATTAAGAAGTCTAACTTCATGCTGCTTTTGTTAGATCCACGTGATTTAATGCCAGGGTCAGATACTGCTTCTGGCAATGCCTGCTCAAAGGTATTGACTAACACTTTAAGGCATAGGCCAGGAGTGGCCAGCATGCAGCACATGTGCCACATGGGCGCAGACAGCCTCTGTGTGTGGCGTGGAACAGAACAAGGAGAGGACAAATGGTGTAGTGGCAGATAAGGCAGGAAGCTGAAAGAGCAGCAGATGAGACAGAAAGCACAGGGAAGCAGAAAGCAGAATGGCAGGTAGAGGAAGGGGATCAGACAAGCACACGGAGCTTACAAAATTTAAATTAAATGTTTCACAGTGATGTGTTTGATGGAGACAGTCAGTTCTTTTGTGCACCATAGATGCACTGTGTAAGTGAAGGGCAATTGAATGGAGACAGGAAATAGTAGCAGGCATGAGGGTAAGAGACATTCAGATGTGGAGTGTCATGTCACCTTTTAACCATGAGGTCGCATTCATGACAGTGGAACTGGTAATCTGTGTCCTGAGTAGCAGTGAAGAAACAGTACCAGGCCTATTTGTTCAGGATTTGTTCAAAGCCCAAGGATTCAGACCTGAGCAATTAAAGGCTTAGGACCCAGATACAAATCACACTAATGGGGCATGTCTACATGTGCATTTACTCTGGCTTAAATTTACTGCAAAGTAATTTACAGGAATAGGCCGGTGTCTACACGTGCAGGAATACATGTGTCTACATGTGCAGGCCGGTGTTTACATGTGTTGGCTTTAAAGCGCATTAACGCTGTGTGTGGACTGGCTTGGGACTAAAGTTAGTCCCAAATCAGTCCACATGTAGTGTTACTGTGCAGTAACATGTCTACACCTGCATTACTGTGCAATAACTAAGTGTGTGTAAATTTGATACCTGCATGATGCTCAAGTTGGTGTAAGTCACCACATTTACTGCGCAGTGCGACCATGGTTGTGTAGACATGTGCCTGTACTGTGCCTGTAATTTTGGTTACTGCACAGTAAATGCGCATGTGTGAGCACACCCATTGACACCTAAACAGAACTGTGGAAGAATGTGAATACCTGTATCACAAAAAGTGATCCAGATTGATCCCACTCCAGTAGATACAGAACTGCTTATATGCTTCCAAATGCCTGAAAAGTTCCCTAGGCATCTTGGCTGAGGCTTAGGCTTACGCACATGCTCAGAAATGATCTAGATCAAGTAGCTAGGTCCAATCTGCTGCGTAAATTCCAGTGCAACACGGTGGTGCTGGGAGGCCCATATATTCTGCCTATTTGCTCAGCCTGTTGGGCATTTGCAGTGTCCTGATTAAGACTGTCTGACTGACAGCACTGAATTCAGTACAAATCAGGGTACTCCAGGGTTATTTTTAACCATGGTAGTACTTATGCCTATTTTTTGCACAACAGTAAAGTTGGAGGGTGGGGGGCAGAGGGAGCAAAGTCTACCTGCCACTGCTCTCCACAGAGTGAAAGCTGCCATTGTTGCTATAGGAGCATTGGCTTGGGCAGCAGCAGCCCCATGGCCAGGCTCCCTGAAAGCCATCCCTGGTGTCTCATTCATTACTTCTCACCCCAGATGTGTTAATGGGTGCCAGGCTGTTCCTGCTGTGCAAAAGACTCCCTGGGTTTGGGAGTCTTCTGCTTCTCCCCTTCCCCACAAATACATTGCTAGATACGTTACTGGCCTGCCCAGCTCCTGTAATTGGGCAGGGGCAGTGCAGGGCTGTGCATGTGATGGCAAACATTCCCAGGGTCAGGGGCAACTCCAGCACCCCCTCAATAGTTAGCACCCAGGGCTGGTGCCCCACTCACCCTAGTTATGCTACTGTATTAGCATTTGGTTAAGAAAAACAGGAATAACCCTGGGGTCAAGGTCTAGTTTTCTTTCCACTCAACCCTTATTCAAAAGATGGATGTCACTGCCTCCACATTCAAGAGTGAATGTCTTTGTTGGTCCCGCACTTGACACTGAATTCAGTGCTGGTGTTGGAGTGGATTAACTGTCTTAGTCTGGTAGATGCTACTTCTTTGGATGCTCTGGATCATGAGACTATATAGGTGCCTAATGACTAGCCTTGAGTCAGAAACCTACGTTTAAGATGTGGGAGTTCAGGCAGTATTGTGCCTTCAATATTTCCTATTGCTTCCTTGCTTAGTGCCTTGGTGATTTGGTCCCCCTTTGAAGGCAGTTAATTGTCTCCATGGGTTATACAGTAATTGTAGGTGTTAAGCTCTATTGATTTAGACTGCCGTCTTGGATTAAGATGTTGAATTTTTGAGGTATGACTTTGTCTAAGTGGAAAAACCATGAGAACAATTTGGATCTTGCCCTTTTCTACCAAACAGAAAAAAGACCTGAAATGTGCCACACTAGAAAATGATTTGATCTCATAAACAAGCATCTATTAAAAAGGCATTGTTTACAAAAACAATGTGGGAAAGAAACAAGACTTCCAGATGTTATATCCAGCCTCCTGATGACTCTTTCTATTGCACAACCAGCTGAATTTATCCAAGAGGAGGAAGGCTTGGAGCTCTTCAAAACACCTCTAGAAAAATCAACCTGACAAATAATTATTGTGTACGTCTTTGTAATAGAAGGTTTTGTGCTGTGTATTTCACATGCTCTCTCTTAATAATGTAGTTCTCTGATCTGGAAAAGTGACTTTCTTAGTCAAGAAGCTGAAAAAACAAGAGTTAAGAAGCTACACTTAAAGTAGCTTAATCTTATAATAAATATATAACATAACTTTTTATATAATGAAGGTGATCTGAACTTCTAACAAGGGCTACTGCAATTTTTGTTAGGGGAATAGGCAGGGGGGTGTCAATAGAAATCACTGTACTAGGCATGAGTATGTGCCTATTTAGAATATTCCTTATCTTTCTGGCCCCTATATTCAAAAAGACTAAACCAAATGAAAAGAAAAGGCAATAGGATCCTATCTTATAGACTGAAATTAAAATAGTTTAGATTTTTCAGATTGGCAGAGCAAGGGTTGGCCAGAACTGTTATTGCTTGCTAAATGTGTGGTGAGGTGTGTGTCTCAAAGGAGTTTTTTAATTTAAAGCACAATATCAAGTGGGTACAACCTGGCTGTGAACAAATTTAGACTGGAACTTATGAGAAGGTTTCTAACAATTATAGGTGTAAAGTTCTGGTATGGGATTGAACGAAACTCCCTCTCTGTGTGGTAGCTGATGATATTCCCTTGCTTCTGGGTTTCTACTAGTCACCTGTAAAAGCTAAGAAAACTTTAGTTCCTTATGCATGCTCTATCTGACATCTGCTCTGCCATCTACTTCCCTTTTCTATAAAGCATTAATATTGGCCAAATCTAAAGGTGAGAATTTTGATTGGGATATAGTCGTACTCTTTTGGGTACTTAGAAATTGCTCAGGGGCCTCAATAGACACTCTTTCTCTTTTGGTTAGGAGGAAACAAATGAGCAGGTTTGAGTTGAAGAGGCAATTACTAGGGGGGTGTGAAGTGGGCTGTATTCAATTTGGATTCGGATTTGGCCCAAATCAGGGACAGTGATTCGATTCATTGATTCAGATCACTGTCCCTGATTCAATCTGGCCGAATCTGAATCTGAAGATTCAACACTAATTCAGAGAATCGGCGATTCGGACACAGACACAGCTTTAAAATGATTTTCTGCATACCTCGAGGTAGCAGGCATGGCTCGTGAATGCTGTGATGCTAGGGTACATGGAATGCCCCACAGGAGTGCAGGGGGGGCATCCACTTGCTTAGCAGTGAACCCAGAAGTGCTTCCAGTCCACTTCCAGGTCCACCGGGGAGCACACTGGACCCCCCCCCAGATTGATGATCAGCCATGGAGGCACCAGTCACTGAGCCAGGGGGGCCACGGGGGGGGGGGGGGGGGGTTGGGG
>NW_017728994.1:64055562-64076906 GCF_001723915.1 Gavialis gangeticus | reverse complement strand
GGGGGGGGGGAGGGGGTTGCGTGTTCCCTGGCAGACCCAGAAGTGGGCAGGAAGTGCTTCTGGTCCACTTCCGGGTCTGCTGCTGAGCACGCTGGGGAGCCCCCCGTGCTCCTGTAGGACACTCCATGCACCCCAGCATCGCAGTGTTCATGAGCTGCCTGCTACCTAGAGGTGTATAGAAAAAACATTTAAAGCTGTCTCTATGTCTGAATCTTTGAATCTTTCCAAATCTCTCCAAATCGATGCAGAGGGTTCTGATTCGATTCAGAGAGTTTAAAGGGTCTCCTGATTTGGTTTGGATTCAGAGATTCAGCCATCGAATTGGGCTGAATCTCTGCCAAACTGAATCAAGGACTGAAGCTTTGCACAGCCCTACCAATGACCCTATCCCATAGCTGTTTCTGGCAAGGATAATCTTGGTTTGTAACAAAAGACACAATCCTCTTCCTGAGATTATCTGAGCATATATTAGTATAACTTTTCCGCCACTGCAGTAGTAGGGCATTGGCAGTGTCCTTGGCTCTCCTACTTTTCTCCCTTGGCATGTTGTTTTTAGGTTTTGTGTTCACAAGGTGCTTTATGATGTGTGATGGGTTCAAGGGGTTGATTTTTTTGGACTTTTGGATGAATAGGTGCCTAAGAACTGAAGGAGCGGGTCCAAAAGCTTTGGAAAGTCCCTTTCAGTTACATGGTCCTAGGAATCGAACTGTTTGTAAAGAACATGAGTTTCAATTATCAGGATCCCCAAGAATCCTGATAATTAGCTGCATAATTCAATGGGTGTGTTAAGTCTGAAAATCAGTTCCAAGAACTCAGATTTTCATTGGCATTATTGCAATGGATCACAATCAGTGGTACTGGATCATGTTCCATTTTCTAATTCAGAAGGATTAATTTTCAAAGCCATTCATTGAAAATCATATGCCTCAATTATATGTTTCTACATTTTCTTTTGCTGGTTTGAAATTGTATCCCTTGAACCAAAACTTAGAATCCATATCCAAATTCAGAACCTTTCCCAAATTTTCAGGGTCTGCACTGATTTTATTTTGGAATAATGGTTCATCACTGTATGTCGTGTATGGCAGGTGACATAAGATAATTTCCTGACACTGCCCAATATCACACTATTGTGATCTTACACTTAAACCATGTGCTAGCAAGTGAAGCTGACATACAGACCCTTCCCTGTTTAGTGTTTTTGCATTACTCTGACTTATTTTAATTGTAAAAAGCTGTGAATGCTCAATGTTAAACTGAGATTCAGTTTTCAGCAATGCAAATTTTTCTTAATACTAACAACAGATGGTAGCAATATAGCCATCCATATTCAAGAACACATTTTATATGTGACTGAACTCAGTGTAATTGCCGCATCATTTGGTGAATTGGCATTACAAACAAGTCTCTGGGGAAGTAATATGATGCCTGGTGTATGTCATCACATTGAAATTTCCAGGGCAGCATTGGGAAACTGAGTGCTTAGAGCTCTCAGTAATGAAGTTACATCGCAAAGAAAACACCTACATTGCCAGTTCTTAGCAGCCCCACGTAAACGTACCTCCACCCTAACCTGAATATCCTAAGTAGCCTTATAGATGAGGCTTGATATCAGATTTTTAAAGAATAAAGTATTCTTTATTAATGAACAATTATTACTAGCTATGCATGTGGACATAGAGGAGTTCAGAGTGGGAACAGTAGAATGCTTAAGCTTTTTTTCTCATATACCTTGCCATTTGCTGCTATAAACCATGTAGTTTTGTGCTAGTTATCTCAGTCTTGTTACTATGGTTAGCTTCTCTACTACTTTAACTGAGAAGTATAGTATACACAGAAGGTTTCAGTTCCCTTACCTAATACAGCACATCACATTTATTTATATCTGTTACAAACATTTTTTCCAGCTTTATGTTGTAAGTTAAATACTTGTATTGAGGCTGATAAATGGTCATCAGCAGTTTGTTAGCAGAATAAAGAACAAAAGACCAGAAGGACAATGGAAGTAGGCAGATGCTACTCTCTAAACTGTAATAAGATCCCTGGCAGGATTGAAATGGGTAATTGTAATAAGACTCTAGAGAGACTAAAAGTATTAAAACAAATGAGAATTGACTCTAACTTCCTTTTTTTTCTAAACTGTCAGCACTCCCTATGGTCTTTGGCTTTCGAATGCCTGTCTTCAGCTCAGCTAAGTTTTGTCTGAATTTTACTTCCTTACAAGTTTTTAAAAGCTAAAAATACTTCTTAAAGCAACAGTCTGTATATGTTAGCAAATCCAGGTGAACTGGAGGCCCTAATGAATATGTCAGGATATTTAAACAGAGAGATCTGAATAAAAGTTCTGCTGATAAGTGGAACATCTATAAATATAGAAATATCTGTGAAACCCTCCAGTTGATATCTGCAGACCTAACTAAAGAAAAGATTTAGGCTGCTAACATTGGAAATGAATCCTTTATTTTAGGCAGTGGATATTATGTGGAAAATATGAAGGAAAATGGCTCACTGATATCAGTCCAACATCATTGAACTGTGTTTTAGTTGTTTTGTTTTGACTGCATGTAACAACAATTCAAAGGTGACGACTGTACTTACTGTAAAAGCAGAAATACGGTATTTACTATAAAAGTAGCAATTTTCACCTAGCACAATGGTAGTTTGTTCCAGTCCACAGTATGATTAAAGATTATCTAGTAAAGAAAATAATAGATCTTTAAACATCTTTGAATATAAGTAGCTCAGATTCAAGTTGTTGCTGTGGTTTGGGTTGTGCTACTTGTTATTTGTGACTGACCAACTCCTGGGCACATGTGAAGGTGTTTAAAAACCTTAAAAGATTCAGAAACTCAACTGGTGAGTGAACTGGATCTGAGGATTTGTCCTCTGGGTTGAATTATATGGGAAATTGTGGTTGGGGTGGCGGGGGTGTTATAGCTCTGAAAGTCCAGAAAATGTGAGAGAGGCAAGAGGGGGAGGGGACAGGGTTGTGATCTATTTTACTGAGTCAACTGTATCATTGGCAGAGAAGTTTGGCAACTTCGGGGCACATTGTGCCCTTCTTCAGGAATATAACACTCGCATAGTTTTGGGGTGGCCAACCCGTGGTACAGGTGCCACAAATGATACAAGCCACCTCTGCACGTGGCATGCTGGGGAGGGGGCAGGCAGCACAGCAGCAGATAAGGCAGAGAACAAAAGTAGATCAGCAGATCAAGCAGGGGAAGAGGATCAGAGTGGTACTAAGGAAGGGCACAGGGTTAAGTTGTCGTATGCCTGCCAAAAAAGGTTGGCCCCCTTTGCCTTCTTTTGTCTAATGAAAGAGACATCCTGAAGAAGGGTGTTTTGTGCCCGAAAACTTGTTAAACTTCTTTCCCAACTATACAGTTGCCCCAGTAAGAGATCCCCCAAAACTCTTGCCTCTTAATGGTGGACACATTAGATGCATTTCCTGCCCTGGTTATCTACTGTTATGGTATAAATTATAGCCAGGGAAAACAAGGGCAGATGTAGAAAAGAAGGGAACAGAACAAGTGGTAATAGGTTATGGTTATGAGTATTGGGATGAAATTAAGAAAAAGTAACCTTACCATTGGTAGCTGGGTACAGTATTCCAAGAACTGCTTGATGAGCTTTTACTCTGTACATTTACACTGGCAAACATACTGCTCAGGAGCAAGCCTCTCCTGATGATTTCAAGTTCTACCAAAATCATTAGGAATGCGGGGATTTTACAGTGTCACATAGTATCTAGCCAGATGAAAACCCAGCCCAGCAGACCATCTACCAATATTGCCAGCCCTGTCATCTCTACACAGCCTTTGACCTATGCTGTCTCCTTACATGATGACCACAGAGGGAAGGAATTCTCACACGATTATTGGAAAATGCCCTGTTGTTATAACTACCCGCTAGAACTGCAAGCCCTTGGTTGAATTATCTGGAAGAGCTTGCAGGCCCCCTGCCACTTCAGTAAAGCCAAGCAAGAAGCCAGGGAGTTGTCAATATTTATCTATTTAGACCTGGAGATGCACACTTCTGCTGCTTAATGAAGAGAGACCAGGCTGAGAGAGGGAGAAACTTATTGACGTTCAGGGAAAATAGCATTTTCCTCTACATTTTTCTTTTTTCCTCTTCCACAATTTCCTCTGCTGACTTTGGTTCAGCTCTCACTGGACCAACAAGCTCTGGGCTTCTATAAAACTGAAAACTCAGAGTGTGCGCCTGCCAGGTGGGAAATTTTTTCCCCACGTGCTCACAGCTCTAATTTTCACCACATGTGAACAAGTATTTGCAGTTTTAAAGATGTGTTGAGTAATTGCACATGCGAGACATCTTTCTCTTTAATGTTCCACAGCGTTCAAAGTGCTTCCCTGAGAACACCCCCGTTGACAGTGGAGTTGTGCACATTGGCTTGTGTTGAAATATAATTGGTAGCACTTGCATAGTTTTATCCCCTGACTTCCTCTAATGAAAAACACTACCTTAATCTACTCTTGATTGGGATCAGGGGGAAGAGCCAATAAAATTCCTGTCTCCAGAGGGAGGTAGAGAGCTATTTGCAAATACCATTATTGGGCTGACGAGTCCAATCCAATTTCACAGAATTATAACACAACTCGCAGACCAATGCCTCTTTATTCTCATTTCAAATGGGCTGAAAATGCTCGTGCTTTACATGCACGCAAAAGACACAAACCCTGTCCCCCTAAATCAGATAGTTTGGCTATACAGTTTATGGGAGGACAACAGGTGAACCATGACAAGAGAGAGAGAATGGGTCAAATCCTCAGTTTTGGCTGAGCAATTTTCAATTAAGCTAAGAAGTAGGAGCAGGGTGGCACCTCTGTAAATCAGTCAGCCAATAGCCATCACAGAAAGAAGCCAAGGATAGCTAAAGTGTAGTAATACCCTGGCCACACAGGCGTCTTTCATAGGCAAATCTTCCCTGTACTGGTGGCCAGGTGTAGACTGGCTCAGGAGCTCCAGCAGCTCCACACAACCAAGGATCGCTTGACACAAGCAAATCTCTCACTGGTTCACTAAGGTGGTTTTAAAACATCTCTATTTTAGTTGGCTGGATCTGTTTGAACAACAGGAATATGTTTGGAGGGAGGAAAAAACACTTGGTTTAGACTTTAGATGAATTTTACGGCTTTTCCAGGGACAAGGGATGATATGTAGAGTTGAAGGCAAGAGTGGGAAGAGGGGAACAAAGGAAGTTGTAATGAGAGAGGATTGGGATGCCACTGTATGTTTTTACATATAATTGGTCATTTTTTCCAGCACTCAGCATTTGGTTTTGCCAAATGATATTGAAATGGAAACCAGCAGCCAGGGGAAATGTGGAATCTACTGCCTTTGATTATCACTTCAAATGTACTTAAAAACAATTTATTGTTGAACCCCATGGTGAGCAAAACTGTGTTTGGAACTGTCTCCATTTTCTTCCTTGGTCTGAGCATGTTGTATAGTCTAGGGCTTTATTTGAAATAACATATGTAAATAGCCTGGCAAATATTTTGTAAATAAAATGATTTTAGGAGCTATAATTAAAAGCCATTTATTCCTAGTTATTTTGGGAAAGTGGCTGACAATAGATTGCTCCACATTGTTCTCTGTGTGTGGGAACACAGAACCACCCATCTCTCCTTACTCTGGTTGGAGACAAATCAAAAATGCCTCCTTGGTTATTAAATCCAAAGAAAGTTAGCTGGCACATAATATGTGAATCTTATTGTGGCAGTGTTCAAAGGTCCCAGTCAAGATCAGTGCTCTGTTGTGGTAGGTACAGGAAGAGATCTAGTCTACCTCAAAGGCTAGGTATCAATCTAACCTACGTAATTTTCTATAAGCAGTGTAGTTTTGTTCAGTAGCGAACAGAGCGCACATTCACCCTTTGGTGGGGAGGGCAAATCTTAGGCTGAGTTCTACCATTTTTAAACCAGTCTATAGGCACAGACAGAAGTGATAATTTTTGCCTGATCTGGCCCTTTTAAAGAGTTCTACAGCCATGACCAAACACAAGTGCACGGCTGCAGAACATTTTAAATGGGCCAGATCCCATGTTGAGCTGAACCATCAAGTGGAGCACACTCATTAATTTGTGTCTGCACGTGCTGGGAGTAGGGTTGACTGCCACAACCCAGCACTGCTCCCAGCACTGTTTTCAGAATGGGAGGGGGGGAAGGGAGCTGTGGGGCTTGTTCTGGGGATTGCTTAGCCAGCACTGGGTAGTGGTGTGGCTGGACTGGAACCCCCACAAGGTGGGGGGCTGCAATTCACCCCCACAATTCGGCATAGCTGAGGAAACCCCAGAATGGACCTCCCCCTCCACCTTCTCCCCCTCCCATCCTGAGACAGAACAGGAGCTGGGTGAGGGGGAGCAAAGCTGGAGGAAGAGGCTGCAGAGATGCAGCCTCTCTCCCTGGATCAGCTCCAAATCCAAGCTTGATCCCGCACCCTCCCAGCTCAACAGCTAACATCTCTTGGCTTGGGAGGATCAATTCAACTCTTGGTGCTTTCTGTAGTGTTAGACCAAGGAGCTCCACTTCTGTCTGCACCATATGTGTACCACACTTCTGTTCTCTTATAGGTATTGACTGGTTTTGTCTACTGAACTTCTGTTCTGTTACACGTATAGAGAAGTTTTTGATTCCTTATACTGTAAAAGTGTAACATCTCTATCTGGCGAAAGAACTAGCAAGCTGACACAATTTAGATTTGTAGTGGCCATTTTACAAAACAAAGCTTATAAAACTGCTATTCCTGTGAGCTGATGCAGCTGATCATTAACAGTAAAAAATAGTCATAGTTTTTAGAACCAGAGATCTCAGGTTTGAGCTACACAAATGAACCCTTCAGAGGCACTGTTACCTTGCAGTCTAGCTTTACTATACCCCCAGACCATCTATTCTATAGAGTTATAATAGGCTCGAAGATTTGGAAACAGGTTATAGTTTTACTTATAGTATTTATTTGTTGACACAAAACAGAGCTGATTAAAAGAAAAATCAGTTCACTCAGCAGCAGTTTATTACCAAAGAAATTAAGAAGGCAAAGAGGGAAATAGTGAAACTGCTTAGTTGGGAGGGTTTGGGTGCTGACACCATCTTTTAACTTAAATCACTCTTCTCCTTCCCTGCTGTTTTCTCCCTGGGTATAGTTAAGAGAGTAAGTGTATTCCCTATCAAGAACTGTGTGAGATAGTAATGTTAAATTAATTTGGAAAATGGGTAGGTGTCTAATCATCAGAAGCTGCTCTGAGACAGACTTTCAAGAGGAGCTGTGAGAGAAAAAAAACAACTGGTTTTAAGACGCAGTATGGTAAGCTTATGAAAATGATGAAAATGATGAATTGATGATTCGGGTGTCCTACTCTAGTTCTGTGTTTGAGTAGTAGTGGTTCTTCCTCACAACATACTTTTGGAAGTTGAGTTAATAAATCAGGTATGTACTTAACCCCTCTTCTCATAGGTACTGACTGTGTGAGTGCTGCAGGACTCAAGCACCCACCAAAAACCAAAGTCAGCACATGTGCCTCTTCTGCTGTGATAGAGGCAATGCAAACACTGGATCAGATTCTGTTTTGGTTGATCAACATGAATGGAAAAGTTGCTATTGAGCACTGATGTACTTTTTCTCCTTGCCCCATAAGGACTAATAGGTTCTCACTGTACAAAATGTCAGATCCCCCACACAGACTCCAATTTTCTACGTCAAATTTGCTGTATCAGCTAACATTTTATCTCTGAAATGACTTATATTTATTTTCTGTTATACAAATGGAACCACCTCAACACAGGTGAACTGCATAATGGTTACAGGATTTTGACTCCTTGGGGGATGGGTTTACTATGCCATTTGCAGATAATATGAGTTGTGCTACTGACTAGGAGAGAACGGCCCCATTTTTTTTTTAGTTTACATTGAAAAAAATTCTTTCTCTATAGAGATTCTACTGTTTAACCTAGTGATACATCCCAATGCGCAGCACTATGTGGGAAATTTTAAACGATGTGATTTTCTCTAAAAGGGTGGTTAAAGAAATCAGCCTCTAGAAAGGGAAAAACCACATTTGTGGGCTTTTCTTAAAGATGTTTTGATACCACTGAAAACAGTGGATTTCAGTGTTTGCCATCTACATTGCTGAGGGTTATTACAGAGCAGATATATAAGCAAAAGCAGGAGTTTCCCACAAACAGTGGGGACCTGTGTATAGTAATAATTCAGCACATTTCTTTCTCTTTACTTTATTTAGTCTTTTTGACTAATCCCAGTCAATGTTTTACTGTGTGTATTCTCTTTTAATCTAATCTGTTAACTCCCCGAGAGGCTGTTTTAAACAGTAGATCAGCAGTTTTGACTTCCTATGTGAATCCAGAAATTCACAGCATTCTATCCACCTTCTAAACTTCAAAAATAATAAAATAAGAACAGACTTTGACACATTTAGTTACACTGGAAAAGTGGTACCATTACTCTCTTCTTTTGCTCATCAGGCAAGGCAACGAGAAGCACACTTTCCCAGTGGTTAGAGACAGGCACCTGTGAATTAGGACTCCTGAACTCCAGCCTCTGCCATGTATTTATTATATGACCTAAGGAAAATCATATAAGCTTCTTGGATCTTATTTCAGCCATCCACATCTAGATAACCAACGGTATTGTTAGGCATAACTGGTGTTTCATTGTCTAAGTTAGGCTCCTCCCAGCACCCATGTAAACTTGTTGCATATTATTTGACACTAGTCTTTACTAGCCCATTGAAATCACAGCAATTGTCCATGTGAGTCTATACATTTTACATTGTCAAGAATGAGACACTGTGGCCTCCATATCTGCTCTCAGAAAATAATAGTTATTTTCATTACCCAAGGAAAATATCATGACTCCACTGAAATTATTATTGTTATAAAACAATCCAATATGCTTTTATAAAGGAATAAATACTCAATTATGGTTCATTTTTCTCCATCAAATTAAAAAAAAATCCACACTGGGTATGTATACAAACTTTGTTATTATACTTCATTTTATAAACAAAATAGCATGCGTTGCAAGTCCTGTGGTAGGTAGACCACCCATATGAACATGCTTTGGAAACGTGTTTGAAAATCCCTTTCCTGAATTGTGCTTGAGGTTCAAGGGCCTTGGCTTCTCATTTTGCTGGAAAAACAGTGTATCCCTTTGTTTGGTGCATAGAGAAAAAGGCACAGATGCATTGTCCCAAGGGGCTTTTCCAACTTTCAGTGTTATTTCTAAAATTATAAATGATAACATTTTGCACTTCTTCAGTGTTTTTTGTCCAAATATCCCAGAATGCATACAGAGGAGCTCCCCCAAAAGGAGTTGTGGATACAACTTTGAAGGGCAAGGTTGATACCAGCTGACAGTGCTCCATTGCTTTCAATGGAGCAGATATACCTGCTGAGCTATAGTGACTCAGCTGAAAATGTAGGCGTATAAATGAGCACCTCAGCCACTGTGCCACATGGAGGAAGAAACATGAGGAAAAGGGTGGCAGAAAGGTGACAGATTCAGTAACATACCTAGTATAAATACAAGGGAGAGTAAAAAGAAAAGTTATGGCAAAGGAAGCTCTCTGCCAAGATCTCTAAGCTAGCTCTACATTTAAGAGCTTAGGAACTGGAGCCGTGTAATTGCTGTCCTGTGTCTGAACTAATTAGCTCTGCTAAGGACTTATTGACCCAAGCGTAACACCATGCTAAGGTGGCTAAACAGCTGCCAGTTCTGGAGCTGGGATGTGTAGAGCTCTCTTAAATATGTCTGGATGGCGCTGTCTTGTTTTGCGTAGACTCCAGGACTCTAGTAGGCAACCCGGCGCACTCATAGCTAGCTTGTAGGGCTGTGCGAAATTTTGTCAGGTGTTTTGTTTGGAAGCTGTTTCAAAGCATTTTGAGCTCAAAACAGCGAAATCAAAATGAAACGAAAGGCTTCAAAACAGCTTCAAAACGAAACGAGGGCACTTGAAATGTTTTGAAAGTTTTGAAATGTTTCAAGTTTGAAGCCCAGCTTGCTTGCCACCAAACAGAAACTAAGGAAAGGGATGGGGAAGTGGGGGAAGGACTGCTGTCATATTGACTGTGTAGCTGGCCAGTGACTGTGATCCTTCCCTGAGGTCCCTTCCCATCCCAGTGCTCTGAGGGAGGGATGGAAAAGCAGCATAAAGAGCATTGGCAGGCTTCATGGCCTCAGCAGGGCCACCATGCCTGCTGTTTTCACTCCCCCCCCATGCCTTCAAACTTAAAAGTGACACGAGTTTTGCTCTGAACAGTTTGAGGTGCAGTTTCCCAGAAACCCCTTCACCTACTTCCTGTTTTCATTTGAATCAGGAAAAAAATGACAAAGTTGTAGGCATTTTAATGATTCCCCATTGTAGCCTGTAGGCAAAATGGCGAAACACATTGAAACAGTGTTGAAACAGCAAAACAATTTTGATGAAACAGAACAGTGCTTCAAGAGAGTGAACCAAAACGCTGTCCCTTCAAAACGGCGAAACGGAGGTTGAAACGAAACGGTGCTGTTTCGCACAGCCCTACTAGCTTGAGGTATCTCCACTGGGAACTCCCTGACACTGCGTAGACTTAGAATGACTAGTTATCACATGCTAAAGGCTTAGGAAGAGAAAGGCCTCAAGCTGATTGTGGCATAATTATCAATTAGGAAATAACTACTTGTCAAACTCTTTGGGGCAGGATTTTCATCTACAGTGTCTTTGTGAAGCATCTAAGCTATGGTTCAGTGTGAGGCCTTTTATGCATTATCACATTATAATAAATAACAAAAATCAATCATGAAAAATAAGTAAAGGGACTTGTTCTGCTTTGTACCAGACTGCAACATGAATGGAGGTTCATTTTCTTGCTTTGCAGGGACCATTATAATGACCAAGTTGAATGTCTTGCATAAGTTATGATTACATGAGCTGAAAAAAATACTTTGATTGTTGTGTTTTCTAAGGATATTACCATATATTGCTTATGGCAAAAATTTTCAAAGATGTAAATGAGAATCATGCTCCCAATTCTATGCAGCTTCCATAAGATATCCCTCCATAACTGTACCTGTACATTTTCAAAGTAATTTAATGTGGATGGAGGGAAGAGATATCCCACTTGTGGTGAAGGCAATGGCTCATTTCTGTGCTGGAGGCTACATATTACAGAAGAAACACCTTCTTTCCCATTCTGACACTTTAGGTTGAATGTCCGTGTGTCGGGGGGGGGGACGACCAATTTTTGTTCATGCAAATGTTTGGGGAAGCACACTTACATGTCAGCATGTAGGAATTTACATCTTGGCACATGTATTTGTGTGTGCATGTAAGTGCATTTGTGTACCGCTGACCATATTCATGCCAAAAGTGTTCAGAAAGCCTCCACAATGCTTTGCGTGGGAGGCTAAAAGAAGCAGAAACAAAACAGGTGAACAAGGCTTTCTCAGCGTTGAGAATTCATCCTGATTCCACCAACTGTTGGTCAGTCCTCAATGTGGCTGTACCAGTACAGTTCCCCAGTGTAACAAAGGAAATGTGAATGCCTACCTATTACCTGACTTTAGGCTGTGGTATCTTTCCCTCCATGGGTTGGGAACTACAGGAATGGGAGCAAATCTGTCCCATGCTTTGTAAACCATACACATGTGTGAAACTTTGGCTCCAGTTCAGGAAAGCACTTAAGCCTCTGTTTAAGTCTATCCCTGTTTAACAAACCACTTAAGGACATGTTTAAGGTTAGGTCCCACTCCTGAATAAAGACATTTACAAAGGACCTTAGTGCATTTCTTAATACCCACTCATAGTTAAATAGTCATTTGAAGGTATGTTTCTTCATTTTCCATGGTCCCTCTCAGGCTGGCTCTTACGGATTTTATCTACAGAATCTGTAATTATTGCACAATGAAGAGATCCTATAATCTTATTAGACCAGACTTCAGGTTTTTATGATCTTCAATAGAATTGCATGGGTAGGTTTTATAGTATTAGAAATTGCCATAACATTCTAACTTTTGTGCAGTTTCATTTAATTATTTTTAATCCATTCTTTGAAGTTGAACATATTTTCACCATATGGCAAGTATTTAATTTTTTTCCTATTTTCTAATGGATTCTAATATAACATGGCTGTTTTGTTTAACAAATACTTCAGCCTGTAGACACAGCAAGCCAAGATTTTTATGAGTTTGTGGTCCAGTAACATCCCAGATTTGTATTAAATGCCGGATCCAAAGCCCAAGAAACTCAGTGGAAATATTTCCATTGAAATCAATAGGATTTAAATGAGGCCCTAAGTGAACAAAACAGGAAGTTTTCAGTTCCGGCTTCAAGGCCAGAAAAGGAACCACTGTACAACGATATACACAATACATCGAGCATAACCTCCACAAAAATAGAGGCCGCAGGGTGGGTGATCTATGGTACCAAATAAAGAAAAATGGACCAACAATACATTTCGCTGAGAGGTCTGTTACAACATAAATATTAAGATTAACTGATTTTCATGTCAAAAAGACAGCTATATCATTTAGTCTTGCTTCCTGTATAGAACATGCCATAACCTTCCACAGTCACTCCTGCATGGAGCCCGGCAAGTTTTGTTTGATTAAAATGCATCTTCCAGAAATGCAAGTAGTCTTGATTTGGAGATTTCAAGAGATGGAAAATCCACACGCTGCTAATTCTTGACCGTTTTTCCCTAAGTTAGTATACATGTCATTGGTACCTTTTCTTTGTCTTCTCAGTTAATTATGTGGCGAAGATTAAAAAAATATAATGATACCTACCATCCAAGCAGACTCATTTTATGTATTTTAAGATGAATTTGGGGGCTTGGAATATGTGATTTGAAAACATCAAAAAATACGGCTGCAGTGGCTATCCAAGAACATTAACTGTGATGTTCTTTCTTTAACTGGGCTGAAATGGATTGAAGAAGCATCCTGATTCTGTTAATTAATACTCACATGAAAGGAAAATGAAAGCTCATTCTGAAGTCCCTATTAATGAACAGCCAAACATTCTGAAACTAGGCTTAGCAATCTTTACGTTTCACTGCACGTTTATCTTTCAAGAGCTTTCACAAAATTGATCTTATCTCTAGTCAACTTAAAGATGAAGAACCTGATTCATTTAAAGGAGTTATGCATTATTTATCTGCCTGATAGATTGACGTTCCATTATATAGGAATTATGCCAATGCAACAAGTAAATTCCATGGCTTACTATTAAACTAAACATTCTTGCCCTATGGCTCAATGGCTAATTCCCAACTGTAACATAATCAGCACGTTATCTAAAGGCAAGGGCTGAACTACCTGGAAAGGAGGCTTTCCCAACTGACAAGACAAATGATGCCTCCTGGATACATGAAAGAACACCTGGCAAGAAGTTTTAAAAAACTACATGTTCTAAATTCCTCTGTGGCTATTTACATAGGTGGGGATCTTGCAGTTATTTTTATTAAGCAAATTACTACAGACTGCTAAATTTAAACACCTTTTTACTTTTTCTTGAAGAAAGCAGTCATATTCAGTCTAAAGGTCCCAGTTCACATAGCACGTACATAACTATGCGCATGTGAGTAGGCCTAACTGAAGGTAGTGGAACCTTTCATGTGCTTTCACTGAGGCACGTGTTAAAGTGCATTATTGAATCTGGGGCAAAATGGGCAGATTTATGTGGAAATCAGACAACGTTAAAAAGTTCTTATTCTTCAAAAGAGCTGACCCACATCTCCAGGTGCTTTCAGATTCAGAACAGGATTGGGCTCAATGCTGCTTTGCAGATCAGAAGTTTGTAAAACTGGGATGTGATCATTTCCATGTATAGAACTGTTCTGCAATTATTGAATTCTGGCACCGTACCATAATTGAAGGGAGGAGACTGGGGAAACAGTTGTGTATGCTATGTCTAAAGGGACACAAAAATAGATGGCACTGCAGAGGTAGGACTGTACTGTCACCATTGGCACCATGGCAGCTGGCACAACCCTGTGTGCTGTGCCTGCCCTGGGCATGAAGCTTTCCCACTAGGCCTTCTTCTGGCATGATCATATATAAGGTGCTCATGCACATGGTATAAAGATATACAGAAAAATTATCTTTGCTCAAGCTCAAAACCCAAGGATTAAATCACTTTGTTGGTCTGAATCAAACAGCTTGGATCAGAGCACTCTAAGACAGGGAAAGTTTGGATGGATCCAAACTTCCGATACTGGCTTACTTCTGTAATCAACTGAATCTAGATCCAGATTCTTTATCAGAATCTGAATTTGGCAATTTTGATTCCATTTCTACTCTTAAGAAGGAATAAGTAACTCCTGGTGCTATAAGATTTGACATGAAAAAACTGGGATAAACTTTCAATGTAGAGCCTCTTACTGAAGACATCTAAACATGGAGGTGAGGTGTCTGCCATGTCACTAGTCATTTTTGTCCTTCTTCTCTGAAAAAGGGAAAAACATATTTTTGCTCTCTCTTTCCTTACATGGCTGCTCTCCAATATTTTTAATTGAGCTGATGACTCATGATGTTTTAGGGCAAATAGTATAGGCTGGGTAGGTGTTGAGCAAAGCTTCCATACAGATCTGCCGATGTAGCCCACCCCTGATTTGCGCCAACAGCGAAGCCAAACGTCCGTCTATTTAAGAGCAGTTACCAGTCATTTCAAATTATGTCACGTTATGACATACGAAGACCTTTTATGCTGTGTTGTGAGCAGGATTTTTCAGTAGTGTAACTAGTAAGGGTGTGCAAAGTGGGCTGTATTCGATTCGGATTTGGATCCAGCCTGATTCGAGGATCAGTGATTCAATTCGCTGATTCAGATCACTGTCCTGATTTGATTTGGACAAATCCAAATCTGAAGATTCGATTCTGATTCAGATAATCAGTGATTCAGCCATAGACGCAGATTTATATGCTTTTTCTACATACCTCGAGGTACCAGGCATGGCTTGTGAACGTTGAGACGGTGGGGCAGAAGGAGTGTCCCAAAGGAGCCCCAGGGGGCCCCCTGCGTGCTTGGAGGTGGACCCGGAACTGGACCAGAAGTACTTTTGGTCCACTTCCAGATCCACCGCCGAGTACGTGGAGGACCCTGCCCCCTGCACCACCCTGCTTTGGTGATCAGCTGTGGGGGGGGGGGATCCTGGGTACCCCACCAGACCCAGGAGGCACCAGTCACTGAACCAGGGGGCAAGGAGGGGGTCCCCTTCACACTCTCATGGGATGCTCCATCCACCCCACCATCTCAGTGTTCATGATCTGCCTGGTACCTTGAGGTATGTAGCAAAAACATTTAAAGCTGTGTCTATGTCCGAATCATCAAATCTCTCTGAATCATATCAGAGGCTTCCAATTTGATTCACAGAGATCAATGGGTCTCCTGATTCAATTCAGATTTGGAGATTCAGTCACTGAATTGGGCCAAATCCCCTCTGAATCAAATCAGCGATTGAAGTTTCGCACAACCCTAGTAACTAGGGGTGGGTGAGCAGGGCAAATTGTAGGTGGTGACTTAGGTTTTGCACAAGCATTCATCCAAACTCTTGAACCCCAGTGGATTAGGATTTCAACTTGGTCTGCTACAGTGAAGATTTCCACTTCATTGGTCATTTTAAAACTGTCTGAAGCCCTGTGAATGCTCATGCACAGAGGTTTTCAACTGGTAGAATTGTGATTCCACTGATTGACATGTAGAGCTTCTATGCACCTTTGAAGGGGTGCACCAGAATGTGGTTCGTCAGATGATTCATTCTGGTGGGTCAATAGACCCTAGGTGAGACAGTAAATACTCGACAGTATACTGGATGCTAACACTTCTATTTATGCTTCTGAGTTTTTTTTATATGAGTAAATGCCCTTAAGGAATAATGCACTAATCCACAGTATAGCTAAATACTAAAAGATTGGTTGATGGGAAGATTGCAGTCTTGATCACCATTTTTCTGAATATTATTACTATTGGTGGAAGGAGAATCTTTCATAATCTCTGTTTAATAGTGTTTTAATATACAAGCATTAGGCAGCTGACTTTACTCTCGGTTAAAGTATTTTTTTTTGGTCAAGTCGTTATTATGTTTTAAACAATTCTCTTATTAAAAGCTTGGTCGCTTGGTTACACAATGTTTAATTGCTACATACTGCAGTTCCGTTGAACTGGGCTAGAATATTCCATATTTGTTTTCTGGTAACCTTCTACAATGGCTTCTCATTCAAATAAAAAACAAACAAAAATAAACAGTTCAGGATTTTTTTTTCTTATTTCAGGAATAAAACACAACCTCATATGAGGGTCTTTTATTTCTCCAAGTCATGTATGTTATCCCATCAATTTCTTTCATTCCTGCCCCCAAAGTCGTGAAAGCTGAAGTTGCAACATATAGACGTAATAAGTGAAATCCTTGCTGCCTTTAAGTAAATGTGACTTATATGGAGCCAGGATATCTCCCAGTATCCAGTAGCCTAAATGTAGTTGAAAATAGTGTCCATTATTTCTTATACTACTTACACTGGTTGTTCTTTGCTATCAGGAAGAGGGAGCAGGAACTAAGGAGTTAGTACTCTATCTATCATCTCACCTGAAGCAGTTCTTGTTATTTCCATAAATCACATATTCTTTGGCTCTTCTACAAAAATGTGAGAATATTCTGATAGAGTTGTAACTGATGCTACATCCGTTTCTTGCAATAATAGATTTAATGTAAAGATTAGTCAAAGGAACAATAGACCTTTCTTCAGCTTCATTTTTACGTTAAGCATTCATCCTTTTTTTTTTTATCACTCCTTCAGCAAAACACAACCGTCTCTCTGTAAGAACACTTTCTTCCATTTTAATCACATTACAGTAATGCAAAGTGCAGGAATCTAACCAGTTGTTTGATATATGGAGAAGTAACCCATGCCAACATGCAAAATTATGCGATTAGGCCTCAGTTTTAGACAATGTTATTTTGTACCTTTATATATGAGCAATACACACTTGCTTTTCATTCAGTAAATCATCTACATGCATCTGTAATGTATGCATGGTTCTTTTATTTAAAGAATGTCTGTTCCCTCTCCTTCTGCCTCACAATGATAAATGATCTCTCATTATAATGCACTTTTCATTTTCCTTGGGCTATTGGATATCACTGATTTCAACAAAAGAAACTTGGCATAAATCCTACTTTTAGACATTACATTTTCAATCCAGAATGAGAGATGTAACTATCAAGGTGTGAACCCAGTCTAGTGAGATGCCGTTTGTCTTCAACTTTTATTAATGTTATTTAGGTTTATGGGTGCTTAGTATCTTAGAGCATCAGACCCTTTGTTGGGCTCTTGATTGTCTATTACTGCTCGTTTGTAAAAGGATCACATTTGGTCTCTGTACATAAAGAAAGTAAGAAATAGCAAGCAATTTGGGAAAGAAATAAAACAACATGTCATGTAAGGGACGTACAAGTCATTTTGTTTTGCTGTGTTCAAGGCAGGGATGGGCAGTGTGTGCACAGTAGACCTTCCTCTGATAGTTACAGTTTCTATACACATGCTTCCAGAAAACACGGTCATTGTTTAACCTATGACTGTCAAGAAAACTGTGTGTGCAGGAGGGCGCAGTCGAATAGCAGGTTTAAACAACATACACACTCTACACACATATGGGACCTCAAACAAAAGACAGTGAAAGACTCCTGTTGCCTGTCTGTGAATCAGGCCCAGAATGAGGAAACAAAATGCAGCAGAGATAATTTTTTCTACCCTCATTTCATTTCTCCCCAGGCTCAGAGTGAATTCTCTTCCCTCCTCCCCCCCACCACCTTAACTTCCTGGGAAAGCAGAAAGTATTTCTATTAGGGGTGTGCGAATTGGGCCCTATCCAATTCAGATTCGGATTTGGCCTGAATCAGGGACAGTGGTATGATTAGTTGATTTGGATCACTGTCCCTGATTCGATTCGGATGAATCCAAATCTGAAGATTCAATGCTGATTCAGAGAATCAGTGATTCGGACATAGACACCACTTTAAAAGTTTTTTTCTGTAGACCTCAAGGTACCAGCATGGCTTGTGAACGCTGCAATGCGGGGGCAGATGGAGTGTCCCACAGGAGTGTAGAGAGGCCCTCCACATGCTTGGTGGCAAACCCAGAAGTGGACCGGAAGTACTTCTGGTCCACTGCTGGGTCTGCCAGGGAGTGCACTGGGGGGAGGCCCCCCGGCTCAGCATTTGGCCATGGAGGGACCCCAGGTGCCTCCCCCCAGACCCAGGAGGCACCAGTAGCTGAGCTGGGGTGGGGAGGCGGGGGGGAACCACGCGTGTGCACTCTCCAGCAGACCTGGAAGTCGACCGAAAGTGCTTCGGGTCCACTTCCAGGTCTGCTGTCGAGCACGCTGGGGAGCCCCCCATGCTGCTGTGGGACACTCCATCTGCCCCAGCATCGCAGTGTTCATAAGCCGTGCCTGGTACCTCGAGGTATGTAGAAAAAACATTTAAAGCTGTGTCTATGTACAAATTGTCAAATTTTTCTGAACCTCTCCGAATCAATTCGGAGGGTTCCGGTTCAATTCAGAGAGATTAAAGGGTCTCCTGATTTGATTCTGATTTGGAGGTTTGGCCGCCAGATTGGGCTGAATCTCCGCCAGATTGAATCAGGGACCAAAGATTTGCACAGCCCTAATTTCTATTCTGAGAACCAAAGTCAATTATTAGACAATCTCTTGCTACTCCACATTCAGTTTACACCTAACACACACACACACATTGCATCTCCCATTGTTACATTTAGCTGGTTCCTCATGTAGTGCTGTACAAAAAATCAGTACAGTCCAACTGCTGCTTTGTCCACGCTGCTTGAACCAGAACTGTAACATGTGACTGGCAACAATCACTTATCGACTATCATAAGATATCACAAGATGTGTCAGAAAGTTTATGGCTCCCCTGGAGAAGTGCTTTTACTACAGAAGCTTGTAATGGACCCAAACCTGAGTATTTTTATATGGTGAACACTATACTTCAGTACATTGTAAATCAATTTATTTAATGGCAACCATGTTTTCCCTTCATACTTTTATTTATATTTTTTAACCTTCAGTTTTATCACTAACGAGGACTCTTATAAAATAAATGGATCCTGGACACATTTATTGTGCATCTTTCCCCTTAAATAATACTTTCATTTTGTTGGCAGAGGGCCTATGCATAGTACAACTAGTTTGCTTTTCCACCAGCCATCACTCCTGTTGGAGCTCTGCCAGTGATTTAGGAGGCAAACTTCTCTGAGGCCTGCCACAGAAATCCAGCAAGAATGAGCACATAAGCTCAAGCAATATTTACAGTACTTTGGCAGCAGCGGTAGAGCCAACTGCAGACTATTTGTTTCATGTTTCATCGACCATTTCTTTGTATTGCTCAGTCAAAACAGGTTAATTTTACTTGAACCAAATATTTTGATTTCAGGAAGCAAAGCACAGAAGTATTTTGTGAGGTGCTATTCACAATTGTACCAATTTGAACCTAATCAGAAAGGTGTTCCGATTTGTGTTTTCTAATAAATTCTGACCTGAATGAAGCATCTGAAGAAATCTATCCCTCATGCAGTGGTACCTATGGCTGACTAAATTACTCAAAGTAGAAATCACTGAAGAGTATGATACATGATACTAACTAGTAGGGGGACCACCATGGCATCAATTCTTGCCTTGCTTAGTAGAACTTCTACAATGGGTTGTATCGTGTCTCTTCTGATCCTCTTCGGATACAGCGTAATTTGGTTGTTAAGTTATGAATGCCACCTAGAAACTTGCAAGTGACACACAGCAACTATTCATACCTTTTGTTGGCTTCCTTTGAGGTTGGCTTCCATTGAGATTGGCTTCCTTTGAGGTCTGTTGGCTTCCTTTGTTGTTTGCCCTGTTATAGTTTAGCCAGAAAAGAATGCCAAGAGTGTTAGGTGAGCATGTTCAATAGAGAAATGATTGACTTCACCAGTTGTCTTCTCTTCTTGGTTCCTCTTAGTGGGTCTTTCTCAAAGGGTATCACTGCACTGCACAAGAGTGCGTGGAACCAGGGCCAGACACAGGCATGGGTGAACCAGGCAGTCATCCAGGGCCCGGACAGAAAGGGGGCCCAAAAATGGGAATTTTTTTCCATTGTCCAATTATTATTATCATTATCTCTGGTGAAGGAGGGGGCCGATACTAAAAGTTCACCCGGGGGTGCCTGGAGTCTAGGTTTGGTGCTGCACAGGACTCTGTGCTGAACTATCTCTAAACGAGTGTCTCTGACCAGTGTGCAGGGCAGCCTTATCCTTCAGAATAGGCAGATAAAAAATACCTGAAAAACCCTAAATAAGGATATTTACAAATACTTAGGAGAGCCCTATGACAGATTCAGAAAAACTATATTTATGCGTCACGTTAAATATCTAAGGCTATAGTTTCTATGACTGTGGTCACTATGAAAATCCTGACAGAGACAGGCAGACAGAGAAAGGTTCAGTTTTAGAGCTTTTAGATGCCCCATATCATCCAAATCTATTGGTCTATATAGGTTCTTAAGCAGCCCCTATCACGAGCAATAACCCCCTTATATGAGTAATAAGCTTTTTGTCTTGTGATGCTCACTATCTACACATACCCAGCTACCTTTAACTAACTCAGGTACTGCTAGAAATGTATCCAGGGTAGCAGGCAGCTGGCATTGCTGCAGCAAATGTTGCATACACATTGCTAAAGCTACACAAACCTTTCAGGTGAACTAGTGTCCAGGTAAGGGTGAACCTGGGCCTATTTATGGCTTTGATTCAAAATCATGTGGAATGTGCAGTTGTGCTTTGTTTCAAGATAAGTGCGGGAGAGGGTTGACATGATTAACTGGGGTGTGCTTTGAGAGGTCAGGTTTGTCTAAACCCAAATCAATGCAAACTACACCTGTGTGAAATATTAACTTCTGTCTCTGTAAATATTAAGTTGTGGGTTTGAGCCTCTGCAAACTGAGCCTTAGGTTTGCAGTTTGATACATTTGCAAACCTCTGGCCATGCTGGGAAAAGTTCAGCAAACACAGGCTGAGGCTGTTGGGATACCTGGGGAGTCATCAAAATGCCTTCATCTGAACTGACCTCCTTCCTTCCCCTGTCTCTCCGCCTTGAGGCCCCCTGAAAATATCCAAAAGTGTGAGAAGTGGCAGCAGAGCAGTTGAGGAGAGCTGGCTATATGTGTTGTTTTGGTAGTGAGAGGGGTGAGGCTGGTTCATTTTGGAGTTGCACATTTCAATCTGAGGATGAGGAGTTAAGTTTCCCCTTCATGATCCAGACTCTGCAAAGGCAGCCACAGCCC
>NW_017728994.1:64044480-64055485 GCF_001723915.1 Gavialis gangeticus | reverse complement strand
AACTCAAGATTTCTGTGCAATTTTTTTTCTTCCTCCAGCAACTTTGTACCACCCAGATTTGGCAAAAAGACAGAATCTGGTCCTCCAGGGCAGGGAGTATTGCCTAGTGTAGGCAGTTACCTAAAATAAAGCAATATATCCAGTTCCACTGGCAACTGCTAGCTCATGCTTTGCCTGAGGAGGAGTCCTATGAACAATTAAAGATATGGTCTTAAGAGTTATTTACTGCTGACATCTTCCATTGATAGCATATTTGATCTACTACTGTTGTTTTCTTGTCACCCAGCAGAGTAAAGAAGACTGTTCAGAGAGGTTTTGTTTGTTTAGCTTCCATTCCTTTACTTCTGCTTAAAATCAAATTATTCTTTCTAAATTTCTTAAGCTGCCATTGACCTAACTCCCAACATTTCCACTCTGGCAGTGAGCAGCACGAGTCAATAAAAACCAAATCCAGGTGTCATGCAGAAGACATTTGGGTGTAACATTCAAAATGACCGTACAACAGAATTCACTGGGAGGCACGCAGAGTCATATCCCTGTTTATGAAAGTAAAAGTTTAAAAAAAATCCCTTACTCATGTGTCTCCAATATCTCTTCCATGTCTTTAGATAATTTGAGGAAAAAAATATATAGGATAGGAAAGGCAAATTTCCATAGACGTGCATTTGACACCCTACCTACAAAGGCTTATTCTGAAACATTTGAAGGACATTTTAAGGTTCACATATAGTGTAAAGGGTCATATCCTCAGCTGATATATGTCAGCATAGCTGATTTCAGTGGAGCTACAGCTTTTTACATCAGCTGAGTAGCTGGATCTCTTTGCATGTTGTGTTAACAGACACATAGGCTGTGTGCTGTCAAAGTAACAGAGTTTTGGGGAATTTTTTTTAAAGGAAGGAAAAAATAGCATACGCATTAACTTCTGAGTTTTGTACAGTTCTTCTAAGGGGAGCTTTGTTTATGACATGCTGTATTTTGAGGATAACACCTAAGGTTGAGGGTTTTTTTGGAATAATTCATGAAATGTGTAACATAGATTAGTTAGTTAGTTAGTTAGTTACATGTGTTTTTCCTGAGCTCAATCTTGATTTCTGATCTTGGCATCCTAGCTATTTTTTTTAATTTATTCTTATTCAAAGGGAACCATAAAACCTCTCTAGCTGAACCCTGACTTTTTTGGTGCTCTTAACAAATCTTAACAATTAGACACTGACTTATTATGCCTGCTAAAAATGTGTTTTCCCGTATTTCCTGAGGCAAGTCGAGGAAACAGGTGAGTAATTGTTTTCATACAAATGCAAACAGCTGCAACGGTTGAGCTTGGAGCATAAACCCTTTGCTCCCATTGTCAGCAGTGTGTCTCACAGCCCTGTTTACATGCGACTTCTTATGTAACTAACTTACAGCACATAGGAAGAAGCTTGGAAGAGGCTTCCTGGGTCATCAAGCCCATTCCCTAGTCATTCCCAACCTGTTCCATATGGTGTGCATTAATGAGACTGAATTACGTTTCGATCTCGAAGTAATAAATATAATCATGCTCACATATGGCTTAATTTCTTCAAAATCTGTGTGAAAGACATGTGCCAATGAACTCTCACAATGGTGAGGCAATGAACTACCATCTCCATTATCTGAATGACAGCCCGCCTGACTCAGAAAGCAAGGCGGTATTCCCAACACATGCTTTTGCAACTAAAATGGGAATGTCGGCTGGGATTTTCAAAAATGATTCAGACACAAACCCTGTGGACTTTCAACAGCAAGTGTGCTCTGAAGTTCTGTTAGGCATTTCTGAAAATCCCAGGTCTAGCCCAGAAATATAAATGATTTGTTCAAGGCCACACATTAAGCTAACGGCAATGCTGGCATGAAAACACAGGTGGTTCTTGGCTGTTAAGACATATGCTTAGTCCACTAGGGCAAGCTGTCTCTCCAATTACCGCTTCAGCCCTACACTGCTGACAGTCAGCCCAGAGTTTTGCTGATCTAATGTATTTCAGACCCTGTGCCCCCATAGCTAGGTAAAGTAGTTAGGGGGGGAGTCAGAATTTGGTCATGCAGGACTGGAATGTAAATGGTTTAATGTAGCTATGCAGCCGATGAACAGAATAAGGATACGCTCTTCTCCCCATATAGCCTTGTGGTCCCTGTTACAGGGAGAAGGGAGGAGGTCCTTACATGACTCTTCATCCCTGCTAATAAGTAGATAAAGAATAGCAGGGTTGGATTGGGACTGACAGTAACGAGAGGGGCTGAGCAGAGCCATCCCTGTGCCAATTTTCTGCCAACCCAGTTAAAAGGAACAACAAGGCTGCAACATATAAAAAGATGTAGCAAACGAGTCCCTTCCCCTTTTCAATTTAGAGGCAGTGTTAGCAAAGAGATGCCTAGGAGGGCTGCCCCAAGGTATCTCTAGGACAGCATGACTTGTGCCATGATTTTTGCTTCAGGCTGTGCCTAAGGCACATTGTAGTTTACTGTGCAATAGAGCTGGTTTGTAGGATCTTGTATTTCTCACGTTCATGTGCAACAAACAGAATGCAAAGAAAGTAGTCAAAGTTTTCCCCGGAGAACTATTTTTAATTGGCTCCAGGTCATTCATTCTATCAGTTTGCATCTGGACTGGGGAAAAAGCCAATAGAAAGGACTGGGATAGTAACATTTTTTTAAAAAAAACACCTTGGAGGCCACTTCACAAATAAAGGATCCCACTACTAAAAGAACAAGATCACTAGTCCTACCCTCTTCACCATAGCATTGATCTGTCTGATACAGTAAGGATCCTTCGGGAGTTGGCTGGCTTTGCTTCAGGCATGAAATGTTCCAGTACACTTACTGCTATTACCTGCAGAGACAGGGTAAGAATTCGTCCTTGTTTAAATGAGGCTTTGCCACAGTCTCATGAGGGGCAAGGAGGGGGCACGCGATAAGGGCAGCAGCTGAGCAAACACCACTGGAAGTAAATTCCAAACAAATCCAAACTTGCTCAAGTATTAGTTGACTTCTCAAACAAGCCAACCCAAGTCTGACCTTCCTTCATGTTTCTGGGAGTTCATAGTCATCTCCCCCCCCCCCTTCCCCCCCGGCCCCTTGACTTCTTGTGTTTTTTTGCCATCATGGACATAAAAAACCGTAATGATGCTTGACAGTGCAGACATAGAGGAGTGAGCACCCTTGTTTTTTATGATACATGAGGAAACTAAACTTAAACACTCCCAGTGTGACTCTCACATTTGGTATTGATATCCACTCCATGTAGCAAAGTGCAAATTATTGTAGAGTAGGATATGCAGATCCCTTGTAAAGGGACTCCTGCCTTCCCATTGTGGGGTGACATCTTCTAGGCTTAGCTCTTTCTATTGCTACTTCTTACTATACTATGCAGCAGACTTTTTCCTATTGCTGTTTTTTAATGGATTAAACATTACTGACACTGCAGTGTTGTATGTATGTGGACTTGCTGCCTTGCATTCGGGATGATTGTAATAAGTTATTTCTTTGGAAACAGGTAGATGAAACAACAGGTGCTTTTGATCAAAACACAGACACCTGTCAGCACTAAAACCAAATGCAGCTCAGGAATTTGAAATCTGTGGATAGAGAGATTGTGCTGGGTATTGCTTTAGTAGATAGAGAAGCAAGAGAGACAGCACAGAAGGGGCCAATAAAGGCAACTAGGAAGCACCAGACACAGCCACAGAAGCATGAATTAAGAGTGATGCCAAAAAAGCTGAGACAGTGAGTTTTTTAATTAAACGCTGTCTGATAAAGACTAAGAGATATGAGCAAAGAAAGGGACCTTTGTTTTCAAAGAAATATGACTTTGTACAGCCACAAGTAGAGCAAATAATAATAATAATAATAATAGAGAATAACTGCCTTGGTTATCACTTTTTCCTTCTAACAGAAACAACCCACACAACCAACAGGACCTTGAGTTTTGTCTAATTATTCATTTCCAGAAAGATAACAGTAGCCATCTCCAGTGGTTAGCATGTATGGAAACCAGAGCCAGGTTTCCGCCTTCCTTTATTTTATCTATAAAAGAGAAGTTCTAATATTTTCTTCCCGCACCCCAATGGATCGTCTTGCGCACCCCACTTTGGAGACCACTGATCTAGGCAACAGATCCTCATCGGTATTTCCCCAACTTTCCCTACTAGCCCAGTTTCTATGTATGTGCCTCTGATTAAACTGCTGGGTGGAAACAGCAGTGATGGAAATTACTTTATTCTTTTGTCCATTCTGGGACACCTGCCATCAGATGGGAACCTGCTGCTACTAGATCAGACATTTAACCAACAAGGCCATTTACTGAGTAGTTCCATAATGGTATCACTGGTGCCACAGAACCTTGCAACTTAATTTGTAGTTTCATTCCTTCTGACTTTGCATAAGTTTTCTTGTAAATGGCATCTGTGCCATAATTAAGGGTCCCAGCTTGATTCCCACAGAAGCAGAAGTAATTTGCCATTAGGTCAACTGAAGAACAGGCCCAATAAATATAGTTTCCATAAGTCAAACCTCAAATACATCATTTAACTAAGTCCACTCTCTCAGTCTAATCCATTCATCCATTTGAATCACAAATGGAGATGGTGTATGTTGCCTAATGTTGGGTTTAGACCCATTATTTACTCTTTAGTACACATATATGCAGTTAACATATTAGATTTTAGTTATGATAATAGTTCTTGCCAAGGACAAAGTTTTGCTGATAAAACTAACAAGTATCTTTGTAAGAATGAAAATGGAAAGCAAGAAAAGCTTTTTATAATACTCTAAATGTGTATAGATATAAAATACTTCTTTCTATAGAAGAGTTATGAGACTCTTTGAAGCAGTGGTTCTCAACCTTTTTAAACTCAGGGCATCCCTCCATTATACCCATTATAACCCCATTCCAAGGCCCCCACCTCAGAAAATACTAGCCTTTAATTTTCACCTGTTTTTTTACTATGGAAAAATGATAAAGCAGTTTTTCTATAGCAAAAAACTCAGAAAGACCGTAACAGGGCAGACCTTTTTTAGCACCAGGGATTTCTACTTGAAATCTCTGATTTTGTTTTGTGAATTATGTTTGTACACCTAATGGTGCTAACACTGCATGGCACCCCAGAGTACCCTTCAAAGGATCACAAATCACCCCGGGGGCTGAAGCACCCTGGTCAAAAATCACTGCCTCAAAGTGTTTACTGTGAGCCGAACTGAACTGAAAAAATAAGCCTCACATACAGGCTTATTGTCTAATTTTGGTGGGCATTTGAAACATATTTTGATCATTGACTTACAGGTATTATATATGAAAAGTCTCAATACTCAGTTTCTCAGTGACACACCTATAATTGAAATGAAACCCTGGTTTAGTTCACCTGTACAAATCGCAACCGTTAAAAGCTAGTCCCGAACACCTTTCTCATCATGAATAGTCCTTGAGCCATGAATAGCTTCACTAATGTCATATACTAGCACTAAATTACAATCACAAGGCAAATTTTCCTAATAGTGATACATCAGAAGTGATTTTAGAAGAATTACTTCTGACTTACACCGGCAAGGGAAAGGAATCAAACTCATAATGCATCTGTCTCTTTTGAACTTCAGGAATAGCAAAGATTGTATGATACTGTACTTTGCTACCATACGCTTGTCTGTATTACACAAACTGTATGTCCTTTGTAGACCAAACCTAATATCAGGAGCACACCTAAGTTGGAGGAAAATATGGGAGAAATTGGTACCTTTAAAAATAATTACAGATCCAAAAGAAAATGACATGATTTAATGTAGCAGGTGTGCTGCATTATCTACAGAAGGAGCAGGTGGGTGTGTCATCGATGGAGCTCAAAGCTAACTCGGTTTCTTCGCTTTAAGTAGTTTGGCAATAATTACAAGTAATTATTTTCCTTTCATTAAGATTTATGTTGATTGGATTCTCAAGTTAATACCTAATTAACATAACTGTTGCCATCTCTTTTAAGCCCATCCAAATGTTGAACTTGTTCTATATGTTTTGTATTGGAATTCTAATTCTGCACACTGCCTAGAGGCTTTCAAAACCCCCTAGGTGACTTATGGGTTGTGTCCACCTAAATACATTGCGGCATACTCTTTAGATCCCTACATTTCTTGGAGTATCTAGTGTTTTGTTTCTTTTGAAAATCCCACCCAGTTACTCGCACTTGTACTCCTATTCAAACAAGTAGATGCATGTCACCAGATGGGTCACTGTATACTACCTATATACACTATAATACCAATAATAGTATAATACCAATATACTACATTATATACACTATAATACCCCTTGGTATTTGATCTGCACAGGGTACAAGGCTGATACAGCCCTAGTTAGGAGCTTTAACTCAAACTAGAAGAACTCCTACTCTAAGTTCTGGAGGGTCCCTAGTTCAATCATGGTGTGAAAGCCCAGATGGTTAAATGGTCAGGCTTGCAGGATCAGCATCTATAGCACTTAAAACATGTTTTATGGATTGAAAGGTTTGTGTGCGAGAGTAACAAAGTATCCAGGACATGTGTAGTTAGAGTTCATTTCCATGCTATCCCTCAATGGTGAGGCATAGGGGGTTCATGCAGGTGCATGCACACCCCCTGAGAGTGCCGGTGCACCCCCTGACTGTCCGTGCTCGCTGCTTAGGCAATGGGTGGGGGGGCAGGTGAGAGCACAGGTGTCCCCCCCTGTGAGCACCAGCCAATTGCTGCAATCCAGGCGCCTGCTCCCAAAAGTGGCTGCAGCAATCGGCAGTTGTGGGATTGCCCCGGGGGACCCCCCCCTTGTTAACAGGATTGCCTGTGGGGGATCCCCCCACCCCAGTCACAGCCAATGGGACTGGTCACAGGGCAGGCACGTATCCCTCCGACTCAGGCGGCACCAGTCGCCCATGCTGTTCCTCCAAAAAAGGAAAACAACTTATCCTGTTGTTTCTCCCTATGGACTCCACTGGTCAATCTATGTAGAAACTCTCAACAATATCAAGGGAGTTGTACCTGAATAAAACTGCCCTGAGAAGTTCAGTTTGTTGTGTTTGTAAAAGAAAAGGGTATGCACTTCCAGAATCACAAGGGAGGCAAATGTTTGCCCTGTGTGAATGTGAACAGTGTCAAGGCTCCAAACTCAGAACTCCTCCTCTCAGTTTCACTCATAAAATTTTTGGAAACTAGGGAGTCGCAAGAACTGGAAATGCCATGAGAAGGGGAAAAAAGCCCTCATAAAACATAAGCAAACATGGAAAACAGAGCTCTCCATCTTAATAAAAAGCACAATGCGAGCATACATAAACAGGTAATTTAACTAGCTTCTGATTTTCAGTATGATGGAATGTGGGAAGGCTAGTAATTGTCTCCTAAATTAAAGTGCTCCTCATAAATGTGAAATGCTTCAGTAATTTTAAGTTACTATGCCCAATCTTTTCCATTTACCTTTAAATTGAAGCACATTTCAAAGCATAATTATACACTGCACACTAATTACTAAGCTTGGCTTGAAATTTCAGGGCTTTGCTCTTTTAGCACTCCTCATTCTCACATAATTGCTCTCACTACCAAGTAACTTTTCCAAGTAATGTCCCTCTCTCACCGCAGTACTATGTAATATATAGCCCACGTTTAAATCCAACTAAGCAACTTTGAGCCATGAATTCTGCTTTAAAGAAGATGCTCTGAAGATTCTTTAAACAAGGACACAAGGTGAAGGAGAGTTCATCTTAGCTCCAGCAGCATTATCTGGCTTACAGACCACCATTTGGTGATTTTGTTTTGATTCAGGCTGTGTTAAACATATGCGCTAATCAGTTAATTAAAACAGGAAATTCCACAATATTGCTTGTTGGAGGAACACTGATAGTCTTCAGTGTATGTACATTTGGAATTCTCATTAGTGTTAACTGGAGTGTCAGCCTGTGTTTGTGGATAGGGGGCTTACATACAAATGGGGGCTTAAAGGGAAGTTAGTAAACCTGACAAAAGTTATTGGGTTTTAGCATAAATAGGAAGGAAACGCCACTTTAGATGGAATGATGTAGTGCAATTTTGAAAGCTTGTACAGAACTCAAGGTCTGTTTATATTTTTAAAATGTGAAATACTGGAATGTAGAATGAATTGCATTACTAAAATTTTATAATTTTTTTCAAAGTTGTTCTGTGGGGAGTAATTCATCTTCTTAAAAATAGTTAAATTTAGTTAAAAGCTAAATTTCCACATTTTGCATTCCAATACCAAACTTCAAGTAAAAAAGCAGTGACTTGTGACACATGGGATCCTGTTCACTTAACCAGAGAGGATCCCTTTCAGTTGGCCATGGTTATTTTACATTAGTAAGGACAACCTGGACATCTGGAGTTGGGAAGCCTAGGATTATGCTGAACAGTAACAGAAGGCCAGTTCTAGCCTAAAGCCACCACATGTTCTAATGTCTGAAGTTTTTCAAGTTTCTAGCTCCAATTAACTCATTACCTAGCATGCAGTGGGCAAGGGTAATCCTGATATAATTCCATGGAAGAATTACACTTGGGATTATTTTGTCCCATTGGCATTACGGCTAGGGGCAGACATTTAGAAAGCCTGAATTGATTCAATCTTTTCAGGTTAATTTAACCTGGCTAGTCTAAACTGGTTTGTAACTGCATAGACATCCCAGAAATGCAAGCACATGCCTGCAGTGGCTCAGGCGAGAAGCCAGGGGCTGCTAAAGCAGCCCTCCCTTCCCTTCCACAATGCTGAGCTGAGGGAGGCATGGCCAGGCTCCGGTAGGATGCTCTGATTAGGGAGGGGTTTCCCCACTTCCTGACCAGTCCAGCAGGCTGTTGCTAACACAGTGTTTATCACCCTTAACACAGTGTTTATCAGTTCATTAAAAAAACAATAGCCTCTCTCTATTAGTTCAAGCTCTTCTCAAACAGCTTTTCCAAGGAAGGACATTACCAGCTACCTGTTGATTCTGCCTTTGTCCTGTCTTCTGCAGCACAGAGCTAGCCAGCAGGTGGTCTGCTAGCTAATGCTGAAAGGTGTCTGTGCAGAGGGGACTGGGGAATCGCTGCTTAGCAGAGAGTGGTGAGAGGAGGGGAGAGCAGGGGGAAGCCAGGCAAATGCCTACAGTCTTTGCCAGAGATGCAGCCAGGGAGGGGCCTTCTCTGCTGTGGAGCAGAGAGCCCTGTGCAGCCCAGAGAGCACGCTGGGATGCTGAAGAAATCTGGTTTAACTTAAACTAGCAAGGGGTCTGGGACAGACATTGCATAAACCAGTTTGACCCAAATCAGTGAAGTCTGATACTACATTTAACCAGGTTTATCTCAAACTGGTTTCAGCCATTTTCAAACCAGTTTATGTGCACTGAACATGTGTTCTGTTATAGACTTAAACCACTTTCTGATCACTTAAACCAGTTTATGTGTAATGTCTGTCTCTAGCTTATAACTGCCAGATGCAGGAAATGAGTAGATGGGTGTGAACTACAATACTCACACAATATGATCTTTTTTCCAATGCATAGTATTTCTGACATGCATATAATCTGTAACAGAAATGAATGTTACAGGGTGGTCACTGAAGTAAAATTCACAGGGAAACAGACAATAGCCTCCTTCAACATCAGAATAACCATCCATGGTTCCTAATTTCATCTTTTCAGGGCCATTTCCATGATTTATCACAAAATATAACATGGTCTAGAAGAGGGGCTGGAAATGTTTTAGGAGTGAGTGGTGGGTCAAAATAACCCAGCTGAGTTTGAATTGGGGTGGCACTTCTCAACTGACTGCTCTTGCTTTTCCCCATTGCCTGGCTACCACCATTACTTCTCCCCACTGCTGCTGCTTCTCTCTGCTGCCTTATTAAGTCCCTTATTGCAGAGGTCCCCTCTGCCAAATTGCTGCCCATATCCAGGCTTTATGGGCTGAATAAAAATCACTCAGCAGACTAGATCCAGACTGCCAACCCCTGCTTTAAAGTGTTCTGTATATGTGTGTTCCTGTTAAATGGCAGTTTATAGTGCCCCCACATGTTAAATCTGGCATGTTAAGCTACACATTTGAAATCACGTTCTCAGTTGGTGTGACTCCACATTCAGTAGACCAGTATAGGTTTACCCTCCGCTAAGGATCTGAACAAACATTGTAAAACATATGGTATGTAACACATGTGAAACACACTCTCCACAAATACCTGAAAAATTAAGAAGAAAAATGTAGGGATGGTTTTACACTATCAGTTGCAACAACAGTGCTTTCTCTTTTTGACAAAGAGGACTGATGGTGCGTATGGCTAATTCAGCCCCACACGCAGGATCTGCAATACAATGTCATTGTGTAGCTGCCAGCATGTAATCCTAAGAGTAATGCTAGTTTTTACAAACATTTTAGTTAGGAAACCTATAATTAGTGCTGTATTAGTATAAATAGTGTTTGAAAGCTTCATTCATTGACAAATGCTGTTTCTCGAAATAATAAGGATCTGTAGGATGCACAGGGGATTTGGTTCCTCTGGTACATCTTCAATCACAAACAGAAATTTTAGCTTTCAGTTTCTGTACTGTTTGGGAGAACTTATCTACTGAGCATCAGTATAAATCTCCTTCCAGTGGATTCTCCAGAGGCCGGATCCAAAGCCTATTGAAGTTAATTGGAGTCTTCTCTTTAACTGCAATGCATTTTGGAGCTGGTCCTTGGGTTGTGGAATAGTCTTTCAAAGAAAGTTGCAGAAACCCAACCTCTTAAAACTCAACAGAAAATGATGAGCAAAGCTTTCAGGAATCATCATTGGCAGTCCCTGGCAGTCAAAGATTATAGACAATAATCTTCAACTATGAGGGATTGCTGTCTTATCTGCAGGTCCAAAGATGACTGATGAGGCCTATCCAGGATCAACAGACTCAGTGGCAGCTTGAGCACCTGTTTCTGTATGAGGTGGGTGGGTGCAAGGGAACCAGTAAGACATTGTGTCACAATCTCCCCAGTTCAATAAAACCACTGTCATTTGCAACCC
>NW_017728994.1:64026785-64039480 GCF_001723915.1 Gavialis gangeticus | reverse complement strand
GGCCTATCCAGGATCAACAGACTCAGTGGCAGCTTGAGCACCTGTTTCTGTATGAGGTGGGTGGCTCTGGGTTCTTGCTTTAGTCCAGAACACACTGTTTCTGCCGCTCCCACTTCCATCTCCTGTTGTTGTCATAAGTTTTCAGTGTACTGAGATCCTTGAACAGACTCTTCCTACATTTGAGGTAGTTCTGGGTGATAGCCTCCCATGAGTTGATGTTGACATCACATTTTTTCAAGTTGGCCTTGAGGATGTCCTCAAAACTCTTTTTCTGCCCTTCTCTTGAGCATATGTCTTGACTGCTCTGGGAGAATAAAATTTGTTACAGGAGTCTGGAGTCATCTGGAGACATCTGCATGACATGGCCAGCCCAGAAAAGTTGATGTTGGATGATAATCACCTCGCTGCTTGTGGTGTTCACTTGGTTAATTTGGTACGTCTATATCATCCCACTGGATTTGCAGAATCTTCCACAGGCAGCATCGATGGTACATCTACAGTGGCTTGTGATGTCTCCTGTACATTGTCCATGTCTCAGCTCCATACAATAAGGTAGGGATCATGACCACTTGATAAACAATGAACTTGGTTTCAGATCTGCTGTTGCTATCTTTGAACACCCATACCCTCAGGCATCTGATGACTGCACCTGCACAACTGGGGAGATGTTGGATTTTTTCATCAGTGTCAGACTTCTGCGGTGTGGGAAATACTCAACATCCTCCAGAGTCTCACTGTGAATCTGAATTACTGGAGCTGGGGACTGCTGGATAAGAGCTTGTTGATGGAGGATCTTAGTTTTCTGAATGTTAAGTGTCAGTCACATTTTCTTGTATACCTTGATAAAGATACTGACAGTTGCCTAAGGTTTGCTTCCGAGTGAGCATACACAATAACATCAAGAGCATACTGGAGCTCAATGATTGAAGTTGTGGTGTTCTTGGTTTTGGCTTATTTTCAGCTGAGATTAAATAGCTTACCATCCACTTGACAGTTTAGCTCCACTCCAACTGAAAGCTTGTTGGTGGTCACATGTAGCATCGCAGCGAGGAATATTGAGAAGAGTGTTGAAGTGATGATCTGGCCTTGCTTAACTCCTCTCTTAACCTCAAAGGGATCTGTGGTAGATCCATTACTGAGAACCACCACTCACATACCATTATGGAGCAGGCAAAGAATATTGATGGATTTCAGTGGGCATTTTGCCATGATTGTGACAATCTTCATGAAAAGAGATAAGTCCAACTGTGGAAATTATAGAGGGATCTCCTTGCTGTCCACCATAGGAAAGATTATTCTGAGAACCCTCTTGAACCACTTTCTTCCACTTGCTGAAGAACTGCTCCCAGGATCTCAATGTGGGTTTAGAGCAGCAAGAGGCACAACTGACATGATCTTCACTGCTTGCCAGCTTCAGGAAAAATGTCAGGAACAATGTAAACCTCTTTACATGGCCTTCTGTGACCTCACAAAAGCCTTCAACTGTGTCAACCAAGAAGCGCTGTGGAAGATCCTTCTTCTCAGGAATATACTATCCGGTTACAGCTCCCCATTCACAAAAAGATCAGATAGATCTTGCTCATCCTTAGCTTTGATGTCTCAAAAACTGATCATATTTTTATCTCAGATCAAACATAGATTGGAGGGTGAAAGATCTTTTTCCAGATGATAGTAGATAGATTATACAGTTTCAAAGCCTGGTCCTTGCAAAGTGACTTGAATCACAGAATACCAGTAGTCCCAAAGAAGTCAAGTGGGTACATTCTCTTGCAGGGATGGAAAAGAAGAGCTGCTAAACTACGGGTTAGAGCAGATGCCAGTGGCAAAACTGGGAAGAAAGGAAAGAGAACTGTACTGCAGGTCCAAAGCTCATTCTTTAGCTGCGGTTGCATTTCTTCTCCCGAGACCCCACACTGAGACTTCATTTGTATCCCTCATCCTCCCAGAGCATATTCAGGTATGTCAATTTAAAAAGACAAATAACTGCATTTTTAGTTAAAAACGCAAAACAAGCAATTTCTTTCCTACCCCTCACAAAGCCATAAGTTCTTCTGTCACAGTTGAAAGCATGTGACTAACAGTGAAAGCAAATGACCTATTCTGCCTTAGGGTTTCGCAGCCTTTGATGATTTGGTGAAGAAACAGAGGAAGCTGAACTCAAGTTTGGCAGGTAAAAGAAAAACACTTTTCAGTTTTCCATAAAAAGACATTTATATGGATATAGGAGCTGCCATACTACATCAGACTTGTGATCTATCAAGTCCAATATCCTGTTTCTGACAGTGGCAGTACCAGCTGTTTAAAGGAAGGCACATGAAAACTTGGAGAAGGCAATCATGGAATACTATGCCCATAGGGAAAGTTTCTTCCTCAACCCCATTAATTAGAGATTATCTGATGCCCGGAGGAATGAAGCCTTACAGCCTTCCCAACGATTTTCATTTATGGTTTGTGAGCTCAGCTAATTTTTAAACTGCAGATTAGATATAGCTAGCTGCTTCCTAATTCAACCTCCAAAAGAGATGGGTGAGAGAACTTTTATTTATGCTGAAAAACTCAGCTTTTTTATTAAAATGTATTAAATTGTTATTTTATTACAAACTGCTGCAAGGAATAACAATAGAAAATGGCTGGTAGTCAATTGGGAAACAACAGCAATAAAAAAAGCATAACTGTGTGCCTGACAAGGTTCTTTGGGTAAATCTGATATCTTTTATTACTGCATTTCTCAACCGGTGGGTCGCAACCCAAAAGTGGGTCACGAGAATATTTCAAACGGTCGTAAGCAAGTGGCAGAAAAATGTGCAAAAGCGTGAGTTTCCCCTTGCACGTGGGCAGCATTCCAGCCTGCAAGGAGCTGTTTGGGGCATGGCCAGCACGCAGCCAGGCAGGGTCATGGGACCAACTCCAGGAGCCGGATGAAGCTAAGTGTGTGGGGAGTGGAAGGAGGGCCAGGGCTTGGGGACTGCTGGGGGTGGGGGGGCTCCACTGCTCTCTGCCCTAGTCTGGCGATCTGTGCCAGCTAAGCACGGGGCTCCACCAAGCCTGCTAGGCTGCAACACTGCCTGCCCCTGGACTGAGCTGAACCCACCGGCCCCTCACCGCTGTGGTTCAGCCACGCTGCTCAGCCACAGGGTCTCAGGAGTCCCTGTCCTGCTGCATGGCCTCCATGCTCTGCATGGGGATGGGGGCTTGGCTGCCTTGCTATGCAGGCACTGCACCGCTCCACTCCTGCTGGCTGCACTGAGGCCAGCTCAGGCAGGCAGCTCATTGCAGAGCCCCCATTTAGTGCTCAGTAATGCCCAGCCTGGGTCATGCCAAGGGACCTACTCGCCCCCTTCCCCTGAAGTAGCAGCTCTGGTTCCATGCCAGCGCAGGCCCCCCTTATGCCACCAGCCACTTTGTGCCACTAGCTGAAGCCCTGAGGGTGTCTGCAGCAGCCTAGAGCAGGGAGTCCCAACCAGGGGCACTCTCAGGTGCCCTGAGGTGTGAGGGAAGCAAAAAAAGCACAGGCTCTGGCTTCTCCCAGCCTGGATGCTCTGCCATCCCCAGGGTTGGGCCCCTCGGCAAGCAGCGAGGCACTGGTATCTATAGGTATGGTGCCACGTACCCTTGAGTCCAGTGAGGGAGACCTGGAGTCCAGAAAGTTTGACAACCACTGGCCTAGAGACAGGCCATTTGCCAGGTTAGGCTGCAGTCAGAGAGCTCTCCTTAGCTGTGTTAGTCTGAAGTTAAGCAGAAGGCAGTGTGGATTTGCACCTCAGATATACGCACTTTGCCTGTTTTATAAGGTGCAAATTTACCGTGCTTTCTACTTCACATCAGCTATAGATATAGATATATATCTGAATCTGGAATTCTCGAAAAATCGGCACTCTTTAAAAATACACTACTGCTGGACATGGAGCCTGAAGCTTGCACATGGCAGCCGCTACCACCATCCTCCACCCAGCGCTGCCGCTCCACATGCAGTCACTGCTCTGGAATCGGCAGCCGCTTTCCCCGTGTCCCAGGACATGGAGGGGGAAGTTTCCATGCAACGGCTGCCGCCGCCATCCACCACCCCACTCCACATGGGGCTGCTGCTCTGGGACCAGCCACTGCTCCCTCCTGCCCCTTCCCCTGGATGCAGCAGGGAAAAACTTGCACGCGGTGGCTAACCCCTGCTGCTCCATGACCGGCCGCTGCTCCGGTTTCAAAAATCCAGAATTTTCAAATTTCCGTCACGTGTTCAGTCCCAAGCGTGCTGGATTTATGAGGTTATACTGTATATGTGCATGTGCATGTGTAGAAGGGGTGGCTGGGGATGGACAGGTGCCTGCTGGCACAGGGGGAAGGTGGCCAGGCACCAAGGCTGAGGCAGGGCAGCAGTGGCAGGGGACTGTGGATCGGGCGCTGGCAGGGCCGGGGAGGTATGGGTTGGGACAAGCCAACAAACTTTGCAAATGGGTCCTGGTACAAAAAAGGTTGAAAACCATTGTTTTATTAGACCAACCAAAATAGTTGGAGAAATTCTTCTTTGCAAGCTTTCAGGTACAAATACTTTCAGCCACACAAATAACTGTGTGGCTGACTGTTGAACAGTTACTTCTTCCCCCAAATTCAAGAGAAGAAATCAAATACATAATCCTTTTTCACATTTTGACAGGTGAGTGTTCCCAGAAGCAATAATGCGGTGTGAAATATTAACCAGTTCAAATCTCTTTCCAATTTCGTGACCTTTATGGCAAGCTTATTTGTTGCTCTTTTTTCCTCTGTGTACTTACATATAGTGCCAGGCATGTTAAGGAAAAGACTCAATCTCTGTTTGAAGAGCTTAGGTTTTGTGAGCTAGAATATAAACTCAGCGATTCTTGCCGTGGTGTTGGAGATGCCAGTTGCTGGGACATGATAAACTGATTGTTAGGTACATCCAAACATAGAACACTCTTGCACTATTTATTTAATAAATGTAACATTGGGTCATCCTGCCCAATTACCATGACTCACTGTTTTTCAAAAGTACTACAAACAGTATGAAAACTTCATATTTGTGGTACTATTGGTCTTTAGAGGAAAGCTGTAGGTTACTGAAATGGCTACAAGACAGCCCATGAAGTGAGACACTAATTGTTCCTATACCCCTTTTTATGATTCCACTTATGAAGAAAAATAAGCATTTGAGGCATCTGTATATAATCAGTCGGATTCACCTGCTGATGAGGAGAAGTACAAACTTACGTTTTGCTCTATTCTTATGCTGTGGATTTCAGTTAATATATCTGTTATTCTTTGATGAAGAGTCTTTTGGCTTAGACTCAAGATCACACACTGTTTTTTTTTTACTTGAAGGAGACATGTATTTCATCCCAAAAGGCCTGGATCTAAAGTTTTCAATTGGACTCTGTGTCCCCATTTTCTGCTATTTAACAATTTTATTACTGACCCTATTATACGGGGCAATTTCAATTTGATTGTTGGCTTCGTGGTGCAGGTACAATTTTTCTGTTTGCTGTGTTCATCTCACTGAGCTGGTTGTGGTTTGTGTCACAGAATCTCTTTGTGTTTCTCATCATACAGAGGATATAAATGATACCTTTGTTTCTTGACATATTATTTTATCCATCCCTCTTGACACTTTTGATTCACATCACCTGGTTTGTGTTATTTTGTACCAGAACTTCCTGCACATCTGTAACAGAACAAGATCTCCAAAAGCAAATGAACTTGATTCATCTGTCAAGGGCCATAAACGTTCCTCACTTTTTTTGTTCATACTGTGTATGTACCATTCACTCTCCAAGAGTTTCTAAAGTCCTGACATCATGGCTTTTCCAGACTATACCCCACTATTACATGTGAACTTGCCAGGTAGACGACCCTTACAACGCTATGGAGAAATACCCCTTTCTGTTGATGAGCACTAAAAAAAATGGAGAAAAAAATAACTACATGGGTTATATGTATGGTCCCAGTATATTTCAGAAATCCTAAAGGTACAAATTGACAACTTCCTGTACTTTGCCGATCCTTATGCCATGAAGAGAACCCACAACAGCAGAATTACCGCCACCGCCTTGTTAGTTACTGGCCAGTAGCAGTGAGGTGTGATGGACTTCCAGGTAGAGAAAGTCATGCACTTCCCCAGGGAGGAGCACCTTACTACAGCTTTAGGAGGAGCTCTGTACAGATGTCAAGGAAGGTGGCCTTTGATTTCATCATGTACTTTTGTCATTGCTGGTCATCCCAATTCTGCAGCACTGTCCTGTCCCTCCTTGGTGTTCATCGGCCAGGTGTAGAAGTAGTGGGTGACTAAATGAAGCCACTCCAAAAAACAACTGTGCAAAACTGATTGTTTGAGCTCAGCCTCCTTCCCAGATACCTCCTCAGCCCTGCTATCTGAAGTCAACATTTGCTATATGAAAGTCTATCAGGGTCACATAAATCAGCACCCAATACTGCTTGACTGTGCTAGCTTGAAAAACTCAGGCAAAATTCAGGGGAATAATGAGGATGTTTTTAAATTTGACTCCAGGCTCCTGAAGTCAAGTGGCTTCTGGTAGATAGCCTACAACGTGACGGGAGAAAAATCCTAGATTTCTAAACAGAGATAACTTAACCAGTAATAAACGTGTGGTGGCACCAATTGTGCAATAGTTGTTCCACATCACATTATAAAAAGATCAACATAATCCAAAGCAGTTTTCAAGTATAAATAAGCTGTAAGTCTATCCTATTCATAAGCACTCAGCTATATTACACAACAAGCAGTGTAATGTAACTACCATACAGTAAACAAGGAATTAAGCAAATATTTGTACGCAGAAGCCAACTTTTAATAAGGTCAATATCATTTAAAGAGAAATTCACCTGACTTAAACTTGACTGCTCTCTAACTTTCACAAGCTTTGCACTAATATGGCCCCACGGAGTTCAGTCAAATTATTGTTGATTTACATATGTGTCATTGAGAGGAGGGTCAAACCCAATATATGAGCATAAATATAGGGAGAAATAATCTTAACCCAATGAAATCAATGGGACCAGAACTTCTCTCTTTCCCAAGCACGTTGCAGTCCAACAGCTGGAAATACAGTCCGCTTATATGCATGCTTGGGAGTGGCATGGGGGGTGTTTTAAGTAGAGCAGTTCCTAGAGAGCTGCTCTGATTAAAATGCCTCATTGTCACATGTATTAGGTCCCTGCACAGTAAAAGATGGCCTCAGGGTGCTTTAGATAAACCTTATTCAACAAAGTTTAGCTAAAGTGCCCCCACGGTCATTTAAAAACGTGCAGGGCTTAATACACATGACAGTGAGGCAACACTGGAACATTCTAATTTAAATAAAGATTAATTGAGAATGCTCTGACACGTTCTAATTAAAACGTGAACCAGTATGTACATAGGCAGCCACAAAGACTAATATAAGGAGAAGCTTAGAAAAACCTTCCAAGGGCCTTCTTGTTTCAGTTTTTGTTAGGGGCTCAGTGCACAAAGAGCCAAAAAATCTTCTATAAGCTTCCAAGTTTCTTGGGGTAAATGTGCTATTTTTATTAGACAAACTAAATAGTTGGAAAAATTGTTCTTTGCAAGCTTCCGGGTACAAACACCCGTCTTCAGGCATAGGGAGAGTATGCTGTTGTTTTGTGTACTTTTGGATGGAATAGAAGCCAGTATGCTAAATGCAGGTCTGTGAAAATACAAATGTGTGGCAGAGAGGATCAGAGGTCATGGGAGACAGTAGGTGCAAGACAGGTAGTTGGGGAGGTGGGGGGGTATGTAGACCTGGTGATAGAATGTAGCTGGTAAAATGTAGAGAGGTTACCTGGGGTTATCGGATGGCAGGCAGGTTATAATATGCCATAATGGACTATTTATATTTAGTCCATGATTTTTTGTATCCAGTAGATTGAAGAAGTGAAGGTCATAGGCTTGTCTACAGAAGATGTTTTGTAAATTCCCTTTGAGGATTATAACTGAGAGATTGGAGAGAGAGTGGTTGTCTTGTGAGAAGTGTGCACCCACCGGTAATTAGGTATTTTTGTCTTTGATAGATTTTTGGTGTGCACCAAAATAGCCCCACAATATGCCAACAATATGTCTGTCATAACCTCTGATCCTCTCTGCCGCCCGCGTATTTGCATTTTTACAGAGCTGCATTTTGCATATTGGCTTCCATTCCACAAAGCAACAACAGACTCTCCCTATGCCTGAAGAAAGGTGTTTGTGCCCAAAAGCTTGCAAAACATTTTTTTTCCCAAGTATTTAATTGATCTAATAAATGATATCACATTTAAACAAAGAACTTTGTCTGCCTATGTCCTTAGACCAACACTGCGGAAACCTGTGTAAGCTTCAGTGTTTCAGTGGTTATGCAGAACTGAGCTTCCATCCCTTTAGATAGTTCTTGAAATATAAAACTCCTCACCTTAACTGTAAGCTGCTTTCTCTGTGAGATACTTTCCATCATGATACCCTTCGTTTGATGACCTCCCCTGGAAAACATTTCTCAGAAGCAGCATTTGGTTTTCAACAAGGCTCTGTTTTTGGTAACTGGTTTCAACGAGACATAAAAAGCTCATCTCAGTGGCCTAGGGTATCACAGTGACTCAGATTTCCATCTGGTGTTAGATGCTAGGAACCTTCTGCCAGCTAGTCATTTGTTCTAACCACTTACCCACGTAGCCCCTGTAATTATAAAGTAGCTTCACTTTCAGCTCTCTGAATATTCTTTCTGGGTTCAGGTCTTTGCCTGTATGGACTCTAGTTCCTATGCCTTGCTGCATTATGATACATCCCTTGAATCATTTTACTTACGCATTTCTTCCTGACTATTTTTGTTTTTTCTTTGGGGCCAGCCCCCTCCCCCCCTTAAAGCCAAAATGATCTTTGCTTTTAACTCAAACAGGACCAACACTTGGCCTTCCTTATGTTTGCTGTATATAATAGCTACAGTATATGATGTTTATAGGGACACAGAGAGGACTTTTCATTATTTAAGCAGCAGTATCCTCTGACCCTTATCAGCATCAGTCCAGAAAGTTTACTTATGCATAGTTACACTTATAAACACGGACCTACACACTTATGTCCATGCTCATATGTAGACACACAAATAAACATTTCCAAACATTTCTGGGTGGTGGTGAAATGATGTCTCCGAAAAACAGACCTACAGACAATGCAAGCTTCCACATGCTTATCACAGGAAACGGGAGGCCAAAATAAACTACTGTGTTTAGAATTAGGTTTTCAGGACTAGAAAACCAAGCAGTGTCATCAGAAAGAGGATAATCTATTGTGGAGATACTATACTGAGTAATGTTACACTTACTGTTCATCTGAGAAGCATCAGTATACCCACATGCCCAGCTTAGTTTACTGGTATGTGCAGACAGGCAGTTTTGATTTTGGGAATTGCATTTCACTCCAGTAAATCGGTATTTCTGGTACCAAAATGGTGTTTTCTATTTTGAAATGGAACCCACAAGAATAATGATACAGTAAGCTCTAACAAACACAATACCCACTGGGAGCAGGGGTGACACCAGTTACATAGAACCAGTACTTCCATCCATTGCATATGCATAGGTGGTTAACTGAGTATTTCAGGGCCAGATTTTCAGGGTCCATTTAGCTCCCGGGATGACAATATGAGCTATGAGGTACTAAACACTGCCAACTGCATTTGGATGGGCAGACAGGAACAAAGGAGTCTTAAAATCCAGCCTCACAATGACTTTCCCGAGGTCTGACAGTGGCAGAGCCGAGAATGGAGTCATGACTTCTATACCCTGTCCATCCTGTGCCTGTCCACTTTGGTTCAGTGAGACACAAAGGCTTAGATGCTCAGGGGTTTCTAGGCACCTTAAGCTCATCCATTACATTTGGAGTTAGAAGCCATAAGCACTTTTGAGGATCTGGGCTAAAGAACACAGCCTGTTAATGTTAATGAATCTGTTGCATTTAAAAACAAAGAAATCATGGGGTGTTTGTACTCATGTGGTAAGCCTTACATTCAGTATATTGAAATATAAATACTGGAACTATTGTTCCAAATTATTGTATTTTGGCAGTGACATTTGGCTCTCAATAATTAGTTCATATAAAATACCAGAACAGCCCTGGGAGCATAGATGTAGGGTCGGAAGGGACCTTGTAGATCTTCTACTCTGACTCCCTGCCCTGGGCAGGAGAGAAAACTGGGCTCAAATGACCCCAGCCAGGTAATCGTCAAGCCTCTCCTTAAAGACCCCCAGGGTAGGAGCCAGCACCACTTCCATTGGAAGTTGGTTCCAGATCCTAGCCGCCCTGACAGTGAAGTAGCGCCTCCCACAATGTCTAGTCTGAACCTACTCTCAAACAACTTATGGCCGTTATTCCTAGTTACTCCGGGAGGTGCTCGGGGAAACAAGGTCTCTCCCATTCCCTGCTAGTTCCCCCTAGCAAGTTTATAGACAGCCACCAGGTCCCCTCTCAGCCTTCTCTTGTGGAGGCTGAACAGGTTCAGGTCCTGTAGCCTATCCTCATAGGGCCTGCCCTGCTGCCCCTGATCATGCAGGTGGCCCTCCTCTGGACCCTCCCCATGTTGTCCACATCCCTCCTGAAGTGCGGTGCCCAGAACTGAACACAGTACTCCAGCTGCGGCCTGACCAATGTTGCATAGAGGGGGAGGATCACCTTTTTGGCCCTGCTTGTGATGCATCTAGTTTCTGGGTCTCACGGTGGCCCATGTTCATCTTGGAATCGATAATGACTCCAAGATCTCTTTCTGCCACTGTGCTTTCAAGAAGGGAGTTCCCCAGCCTATATATATGCTGCTGGTTCCTACTGCCCAAGTGTAGCACCCTGCACTTGTCAGCATTGAATCCCATCCTATTCTCATTTGCCCACCCCTGTAACCTATCCAGGTCCAGCTGTATCCTATCCCTCCCTTCTGACATGCCCATCTCACGCCAAATCTTGGTGTCATCTGTGAATTTAAACAGGGTGCTTTTCACCCCCTCATCCAAGTCACTAACAAAGAAACTGAACAGTGCGGGCCAAGGACGGAGCCCTGGGGGACCCCACTGCTCACATCCCTCCAGGTCGAATATGACCCATCCGCCACCACTCTCTGAGTGCGGCCCCTCAGCCAATTTGCGACCCATCTGACTGTGTAGGCATAAATCTCACAGTCGCCTAGCTTTTTAATGAGAATGGGGTGGGAGACAGTATCAAAGGCCTTCCTGAAGTCCAGAAAGACTACATCCACCACAACACCTGTGTCCAATAATTTTGTGACCTGATCATAGAAGGCAATCAGGTTGGTTTGACAGGACTTGCCCTTAATGAAACCATGCTGGTTCCTGCCTCACCTCCCCCAAACCCTTCTCAGGTGAGTGCCCTAACCACTACAGAGTCGCACTACTTCTTGAGTCCTCTCTCTGGGCAAGAAATCTTGACTTCCTGTCTGCACTGTGGCACTAGCCTCAACAGGAGGGGGTGAAGACTGATCAGATCTTAGAACAACCTCCAGGTTGGTGGTTAGGATCCATTTGTGGGTGATGTGGTTTTGAATATCTTTGGGCAGAAGAAGGCATTGAAATAGCTGCCCAAATCCTGAGCAAGCAACTAGGCAGTTGAATAAAAATAGAGCTTTTTGTCTTCTGATGATTTTTTTAAAAGTGGTAGTCACTAATGTTCCTTGTGAGAAGTCCAACCCTACTGGTGTGCTTTAGACATGGCTATGAGATTGAGGCTATATAGGAACTTAGGCAGAGGAACACCTAATTTCTGGGTCTCAACTGTGATTAACAATTGTGGGATCAATTTGTTCGGTACTGTCAACATTGGGGCAGTTCTGGACATTCAAAAAGGCACAACCGTAAGAGTGTGAGAAACTTTAAAATCAGAATATGAGGTGCCTTTGAAGTTTAGGCACTTCCAAGGTTAATCAGCAACTAAGAAGAGTTTTTCAGAATCATAATTCTGGATTTGGATTTTGGCTAAATTTTGCATAAGATTTTCTTTTAGGTCTAGCTCTAAGTCACTTCCCCAAGATCATGAGAAGTTTATGGCAGGGTCAGGTGTAGATTCCTAGGCTCAATAGTCTGTGCATGAATGATCTCTCATCATATACACTAAAAACCTGCCAGAGTGTGGCTGAACATAGCAAACCTATTCTCTAGCAAAAGATAGATAATCACTAATAAGTAATCTGTGTGTTTTTACTGACACTGAAGACAAAGATCTCTTTGTTAATACCAGTTCCTCTGAAGTTGTCCTCAGAATCATACGGTTTTTTTCTAAATTTAAAAACCGTGTAAATATTTCTTTTGAACAACACATGAAAAGATACATGTGGGCTTTTCAATCAGATTAAATAAAATCAACAAAAGCTCTGAATGTGGAACCACAGAAATTTCATAGTTTCATAGTTTCTAGGGTCGGAAGGGACCTGAGCAGATCATCTAGTCCAACCCCCTGCCACGGCAGGAAGAGCACTGGGGTCAAATGACCCCAGTAAGGTGGTCATCCAACCTCCTCTTAAAAACCCCCAGGGTGGGAGCCTGCACCACCTCACTTGGAAGCTGGTTCCAGACTCTAGCCGCCCTGACTGTGAAGTAGCGCCTCCTGATGTCCAACTTAAGCCTTCCCTCCGCCAGCTTGTGACCATTGTTCCTGGTCACTCCTTGCGGCACTCGGGGGAATAGGGACTCCCCCAGTGCCTGCT
>NW_017728994.1:64016532-64025491 GCF_001723915.1 Gavialis gangeticus | reverse complement strand
AGCCATGGAGGCTTATATGCTCTCCTGCCCCCTTTGACCCTCCTGGGGATTACCTTCCTCTGGGCTTGGAGGATCGTCTCCTTAAGGAGCGACCACTCCCCTTGGACACCCGGCTCCTCTCCCCTTCTTTAGTAGTTTCACAGGAAGGACTTAGAAATAATTTCAGGGTGCATCTACACATGTTTTAATATGCCATTGTTACTCTACATTAAGTTTAGCACTTCTAAGATGAGATACTAACTAAATGCACAGTAACTGGCCCTACTGCAGAGTAGCACCAATGCACAGTCTTTTTGTGACGCTTAGACTAATTCTACTGAACATTAGCATGGCTTTTGCCATGATGTGCTAATGCACAATTCAATTAGTCTACCGTGCATTAAGCATCTTGTGTAAACATGCCCTCAGTTGACCAATTCAGTACTGTCTCCTATCCCTAGAGATGTCTGAATTTCCTAAGTATCTACGTGTTTGCCACTGAAACCCATTGGGCCCTAAAATAGTGCTTATCATATGAAAAGCTACCTATGTCTTGAGAACACTAAGGAACTTGGGCTACTTGCAGCTGTTAAAAAAACTCTGAAAAATGGTGCTTTACTTTAAACTCCACACACTCCCATGCCGAGCCCACAGCATGCCCAGAAGAGACAGAGCATTAGTTCAACCCGGCTCTGCAGCATCTGTACAGATTGGGTGCTTTAGTGGGGCTTTTTGCTGCTTTTATCAAATAGCTGATTGAATCTATTGAATAGATGAGCTAGTAGATAAACTCCAAAAAGCCCCACTGAAGTGCCCAATCTATACAGACACTGCAGAGCTGGGTCGAAGCAATGCGCTGCTTCTTCCAGTAAAGCACTTTTTTTTTAACATCTGCAAGCAGCCTTGGTGCCTATCTCACACCAAAACCCCAGCAGTATTCATAAATTAGGCATTCTTTGGCTGACAACTTGATCTACATGTTGGTCTAATATCATATAAAAATGCCACCATTTTACTCATGCTTTTCCCTGGAATGTGGGAAAGCCAGGGCCAAATCTTTCCTTGCACTAAAGGTACTTGAAGTTACATCCTACCCATCAGTCTATAAGGAATTCTGGCCTCTGGTTCTCTCAGTCTCTCCTGTTGAAGCTGCTCCACCTTGCATATAATAATTACATGTTATTGGAACAGGGACTGGAATTCAAGTCTGTTCTCTTCCAGGTTCTAAAAGTCATCCCTGCAGAGTCAAGCCCACATTTCTGGCCCAATGCATTACTTAATTATCACATGCGTTATTCCAGCCAAACAGTTTCACCATGAAAAATTCTGCATTTTTCCTCCCAACCTGGAATGGTCTAGAGGATAGTGGTTAGGGCACACTCCTGAGAGATGTGGATTTAAGTTTCCTCAGCCTGGGGAGAGATTTGCATTGTAGGTGGGTTGTGCAATGAGCAGGTAAAAATGAGGTAGCCATCATCTGCGTTGATAAGGACTTGGGTGTCTAACATTATAAGAGGGATCGTTGTGAATTCTCAGTGGTGACCAGTGGCATACCATGCGTCTCCGGTGCCAGGGGCCAATGCTTGCATTTGTGCCCCTTCCTCCCCCACCCAGGGACGATTCGAGCAGGGTGCGGGGCCCAAAGCAAATCAGCTTGGGGTCCTGCCTCCCACCCCACGACACTTCCACAGGGGAATTAGCAGTGTGGTACACCGGCCGCAGAGGGAGGGGCAGTGACCAGAATTTCTGGCCAGAACGGCCAAAGAAAGCCACAACCTGCCGAGCAGGAGAATGAGCCGCGCACAAAACATGAGAGGCACCCTGGCCTCTCTGGCCAGTGCCCGCCTCTCCCCCCCGCAGCTGGCACCCAGGAGCCATGGCCCCCTCCTGCCCCCCCCGTCAGTGCGCCACTGGTGGTGACAGATGCATATGTCATTGACCCCCATTAGGGTTTAAGCCATATCCCTCCACAGCTTTTCCCATTAGCTACCTGAAGTGCCCTTTCCCCTTCATAGCATCTCTGAATCCTATTTTCAGGGAGCCAGCTGTCCCCAGGCATCGTACAGATTGTCTTGGTGGGCATATCCCCACGACCGGGAACATGCGTCTCCCCAGGGAATGCCAGTACCACATGTGCTCTGGTGCACAGCACATTGCCCCAGGTGGGGGAGGGGAGGCCTAGGGTCCTGGGGGCCTCTGGGAGCTGCAGCCATGGCGCTCCTGCAGCAGGGAGTATGTCTGGCAGCCAGGGTGTGGCTCCGGCCGGCCAGGCTCCAGTTCACTTTTTTTAGGTGTGGGGTTTTTTGACCCTGGGATCTCCACTCTGCAAAGTAGCAGGATGGGGAACACCTGCATGTGCGGTGTGTGGCACTGCAGATAGATCTGCGGCGCTGCATACTACGTGTCCGTGCTCGTCTGGATGTGCCCGGTGAGTCCATTCATGGCAGGCCACCTAAAAGTTGAACTTAAATTCAACTTCTGAATCTGGGCTCTTAGGGCACAAGGCAGCACTGGGCTGAGACACCCTTCCCTGGCTCTCCACACACTACTTCCAGATCTGGCAGCTGTATGGCCATGTTGGTGCAGCGCTGCACCCACACTAATAGCCTCTGATTCACAGCAGAGCAAATGAACCCAGGCAAAGCACCAGGCTAAAACAGCTATCCTTCTGTTGTACAGACTTACCCTTTAAAGTCACTGTCATCCATTGTGGTCAGTATTAATTCCTAGGGATTCTGGCTGGCTCAGCTCTTTGGTTTCCTGTTTTCCCCAAGGTTTTTTGACCAGCCTGTTTTGTTTAGAACGTGCTGTGGGAACCACAATGCATCACTGCCCTTGCCAGGACTGATCCTGTGCTCTTAGTGGCGGGATGATGAAGAGGTTCCCTTCTCAACATGACTTTTCTGGCCAAGCCTGGGCTCGCTCATACAGTTGCCCCATACATTAGTTAACACTAACAGATGCTCTTAGGGAAATATCTTAGAGGGAAAGGTCAGCCTCAGAATCAAAAGTTCACAAGTCAAGCTTCACTGAAAGGCCTCTTTACTTCAACGTGAAGCATTCAAAGCATATCATTAGAAAGATTAGCAAGGCCTCTGGCACACCACTGCCTTTCCTTATGTGCCAAAAGGTCTGGCAGATCAAAGCAACCATTACTTCAAATAGCTTGTGGCTTATCTAATGCTTATCCTAACACCATTGACCTCTCAATCATCTATTAACAACAATTTCTGTTCTTTTTTTCTTTTTTTTTGCGGGGGGGGGTTCAGCAGGAAATACTTTGTTAAAGAGAACAGTTTATACTACAAGGCCCAGATTCTGACCTTTCTGAATTCCCCCATATCCCATGCCAAAGATGTGCAATTAAATCAGGAGTCCCAGGCATTTTGTAAATAAAATAAGATAACAATTGCAAATTATAAAAACCATTTAGTTTAGCTAATGAGGTGACCGAGATCATGAATGGAAATGTGTTTATTGTTTATATGTTTTTATCAGTGTGACAGAAAGTTCTCAGAAAAATTGAGCTCCTGCTAATTCACCCTCTTCGGCAATACACGAGTAATAAGGGCTGAATAGACACCTTAATGCTCTCCAGTTATAGATGTGTAGTGGAAGTTTGATGTCCAAATACATTTCTATCAACGTCTGCTGCATTTCTTAGATGCAGGTTTTTGCCTGTGGTAACTAATCACAGGAATAGGGTGTTACTAAAACTGATTAATAATGTTAAAAGCATTCTTATTTTAAAAGTATATTGTTCTTCGTTGTAATTATCCATCAGTTTTGTTATATATTTACATTTCCAATGGAAGGAATTTTTTTATTTTACTTTACTCCCCCCTGAATATTGAAGAAGGATTGGTATTTTAATATGAAAATCACTGGAATGTAATTGGCCTGAAATAACCCCAATACCTTATTTTTGTTTAACCATACATCCATCGATGGTCAATCTAAGCAAACCATATGCATTTCTATAAATCGTAAGTGCAAAGTTCCTCCTTGCTTCTTTTTAGAAATTGTATAATTTGCACTTCCTCAATCAAATCATTTGAACGTCCACTTACAAAGAACAGTATATCGGGTACATAGCATATCTGTCAGTTGTGTGTCAGTTGGCATTTCCACTACAAGTCCCATTTTTCATGGCTATATAATGTGATGTTTTGAATTTTACGGGGCTTAGATTTTTATTTAGGACTCTTGACTTAACAAAGGCATGGCAATTCAAAGTTAAGCCACTTCACAATGGCACTGAAGGCATGTTTTAAAGTTACCATTTAACAGTAAATGGATCTGATTTGCTTTCTAAAGTTTCTGTACTGCTGATGAAAAGAAGCAGGGTAAAATCATTACTTAGGCTGGCTTCATTCTGGTCACAAGGACTCTGACATTTTACTATGAGTTTGAATTGATGTCTTTTTTGGGGATTTCCATATTTTTTCAGTCTTACCTTTTATTCATTTTCAAACTCTACATCATCACAATGGCTAGAGCATATATCATCTACCAGATAAAATCAATACCTCATCTTAACACACATGTGGTATATAAACAATATTATGCTAATTAGGCAAAATTAAGATCACTTTCAAATGTACGAAAATATACAGATTATGCATAATGGTCCAAAGTCATTTGTGTCAGATGCAGGATATTCTTTTAAAGAAAATATAGGCTACTCAGGGCCCAATCCAACTCTGAAAGCAGTGGAAGTTCTGCCATTTCTACTGACTTAAAGGGACAAAGGAATTTATTTTAAAGTCATACATTTCAAAGTAGATATTTTGTTGTACAAATTCCAATTTAGTTATAAAAGGGACACGCCAGAAAAAAGCGACGGAATCCTATTTATTTGAAATGGGTATCTTATGTTCCAAACGTACGCACATAATAGGAGTTGAGATACGACGTAAAAAATGTGTTACTATAAAAAAATAAGCTTTTTTCACTGGTGTCATCTTTAGTCAATCTGGACTTTAGTGTTTTTGAGATCTGGAAAACTTAAAAAGCAGACAAAATGATCAAAGCAATTAGACTACATAAATCCCATCTCTTGCTATAGTTGTGACCACTAACTGACCATTATATCTCATCAGTCTCTACCAATTGCAGTATCGTTCTGTATTTAGAATAGGATACAGTGCAGTACGGCAATAGCTGTAGAGCTGCAGAAAGGCGTTCCTATCCTCCATATACAAGTATACATTGGTTTTACTGCTTATACACACATCTCACACATGTGGTGGTGATAGCTCTGTAACCAAAAGCAAAATTATGCCTTGCCTTTGCAATGGTGCAGGAGAGTAAAAGGGATATAAGTACTGGCCTGTGAATGAGGCTTAGTTCCTGAAGACAAAATAATATGTGATCACTGATCAAGACCATCAGATAATGAAAGCTGACAAGCAAGTATAGCATCACATTATGTGGAGTGCTACCCTGAAGTGCCCAAGTGTGCTCAAAGTAACATTACAATATCTGAGTAAAATGCGCAAATTCTGGAAGGACTCTGCTTGCCCCCTTCCCACTGCCTCCCCCTGCCACAAAATGACAAGACATTTCATCCTTTGATCTGGGCTCTAGGAATGATGCCCTTCTCCTTCCTTTTTCTTGTGCTCCAGAATGAAAACATCTGATCCCAGCCAACATACACTTATAACTGAGCCACTGCTGCATGCATCAAAATAAGGAATAACTCTGGCCAAATCAATAGACCCACCCTTGTGGGGTAAAAATGGCTTACATGAAAAAAGAATGAAGCCCAAAGATCCAGGTCGAAGTATCTGATGTCATGTGCCTAATGCATAATTATCAGCAGCGTGTGTGACTCATTGCAGGAAAAAGTCCATCCCACACAGTTGCAGAAGCACCTAAAATGCAATCACCCATGTCAGTGTTTCTTAGCAAAATGTTATGGGACGGGTTAGAAATCTTTAAAGGATATCTTTGCTCCCTTTTTAAGGGGACACAGCTGGTCCTCATCAAAAAGTAAACTGATACCATTGCTTGGTGCAGGGAAGCCCCAGAATTCCCCGCCATGTTTTTATTGCAGACAAATTCTTTCACATTGTTTCCACAGAGACTCTTAAAAATGGAAGATGCTGCTCTTCTAGTTGTCTGCAACACTAAGTACAAGGAAGCAAAGCTGTGCTTTTGGTTAAATCACTGTACTGGGAGTCAAGAGGTCTGGATTCTTTTGCTAGCTCTGCACCATGTACCCCTGGCATGGACTTGAGCAAATCACTTAGCCGCCCAATGCCTCAGTTTCCACATGTGTAAAATGGGAGCAATAATATATATCTCTAGTCTTATGTGAGAAGAGGAGGCAAGGAACATTACAAATTTTCGCCTACTTCATAGCCAAGAATTGGATACAGGTATGATCAAAACCTTGTAGTAGTAGGCAACTGTTGACCCTCTGGATCATGGTGTACACGTAAAACCTCTAGTCAGGTACCTGATGAATCCACTTGTATGGAGTCCTGCAACCCATCACATCAAGGCCTTTGATGTGTATGTGAAGGCAAGAGGATGGTGGAGTGGAAGTAGCCCAAGATCTACCATCTCTTTGGACCATTGAGACAGGATGAAAAGGCCAGACATTCAGTGCCTTGACAGTTGTAGCGTCTGCCAGAGAGCAACAGATTTGAACTGCTGCTGGCTGCCTAACGCCTCAGCAAGGGTGCATTTCTGCCAGGGTGATATCCGTTAGCCATGGTACAAAGTAAATCACGTGCTTCCGGGGCAAAGTTACCCCTTGAAAAAGTGTGGAGTAACTTTATCACCTAGGAAAGTGGCTACACAGAACATGTGTGCTGCTATCCCAGTCACTTAGGGGAGCCGTTTGCTCATTGCCAGACACTCTAAGATTGCCTGCATTTTTATGCCATGGGTCTGCTTCTTACTACAGCATAATGCTATTAAAGATAAAGGATAAATCATAAGTCCATGTCATTAGCATTTATACAACCCATATACTGTATTTTAAATGCACCAAACAGCCACTGAGAACTGAAAAATCACAATTTCACAGTTAATCCCGTTGAATGTTGAAATAAATCCCCAAGACATTACTCCACTACTGTATCCTGAAATTCTGCATGCAGACACTAGACAACCTTCATGCTATGAACCCTGAGCATTGGATATGTGAATTAATAATGTAATAAACTGGGGGAGAGGTGGGGCAAGTACTTTTGTGTTTGACGTGCCCTGAGGAAATTCAATCTCATATTAACGATCATTATTATTATAAGTGAATATAAGACACAAGTTATTGTGATATCTAGCTGTTTGTGATACTAGTTTAAAGGGTCCAGGCAGCCCTGTAAATGTGTGTTTGTCACACAGGGCAGCATCACTGACTGTGCTTTCAGCTGTGACAGTGGACACTGCCTGCTATTTTTGCACCTCCTCCCAACTCGGTGTTTGGGGCTGGTGCCCCAGTTGCTCTCCCCCATAGCTATGCTACTGCTTAATAGCAGCCCTGTTCCCTCAAAGAGAACATTAACTAGGGGCTGAATGTGTGAGCATGTGTGTGTGTGTGTGTGTGTGTGTGTGTGTGTAAAAATATTCATGGCTGCTTCTGGGAAATGCATATATAAAATGCAGCCTGTGCCCTGATCTAAGCACATTTAGACATGTGCTCTGGGAATGTGTGTGTGTGTGTGTGTGTGTGTGTGTGTGTGGCAGGGGTCAAATAAAAGTGCCTGGAGTGTCTTGTATATCAGCATCCTTGTACATAAAAATAGCAGCAGGGGCGCTTTAAAGCTTGTTCCACAAGCTTTAGTTAAAGTGCCTTCGCCACCATTTTTAAGCACAGAGACACTGATATGTGAGACTCTGGAGTCTACTGGAGTGAGGTAATTATCATGCTCCAGCAGACTCAATTAATTGAGCCTGCTCTGACATGCTGTAATTACTGCACAGTGGAGCATCCTATGTGGGTGTATAGGCACCCTAAATTTCTCTATATTTTTCCATGGAGTATTTTTCTGCTTGCACATTTATTAGGTTCTTACAAACAATACAGGATTCTTATCATTGAGGCCAAACTGCGGAGTATTTCAGCCCACACTGGTAGGCAGATCATCTCATTTTTCTGCAGCTCTCTAGATTTCCTGACATCAGCTCATTGACTTTCAGCACTGCCGAGAGCCAGATCAGCTCTCTTTCTCCCACACCAGGCGCTTGGTTGCCTCCAAGCAGTGACCCAAGCCTGTAACTTCTTAGATTATGGGGGGGGGGGTTCCTGCCAGTTGCAAAAAGCAAAAAGGATTTGTTTTTAAAGTTAAACTTTCATTTTGAGACGGCTTTCTTGCTAAGAAGGATTTCAGCAGTCAATGTAAATATAGTGTGAGAAGAAAACAACGGCCAATCAAACTTTAGGGCAGGTTTGGTCAACAGAGTAAAACTCATAAACTAGAGTAATGATTAACAATGAAGGCCCAAGATTGATACATTTCAGAAGATGCAAGAACCGGAAAAGATTTCTCTTTGTGTTGAAGCTGGCAGTGCAACAGTCTATAAATCACTACAACTGTGTGCAAACGAAGGAGAAGAAAACCCTCACAATTGATGTCATATCCAAAGGGCCAGATCTTTAGCGTAAACTCATCTGACTTCAGGAGAACTACTTTGGATTATATCAGTTGGTCCAAGGAAAAGGATCAGGTCCAAGGCTCCATCTTAAACCAGGAGTAAAGCAAGTTGAAATTAAGGCCTATCACTGGGCTGTGTCCCAGATGAGTGTAAATTAGCTTCATAGGCTTCAGTAAACTTTAACTGATTTACGGGCCAGGTACAGACATTACTTTTACTGGTATAAGTGATCAGAAACCTGTCTAAACTCATAACAGAACAAAAGTTTGGCGCACACAGGCTGGTTTAATAATGGCAGACCCTGGTCTAAGATAGGAAGCCTGTGTGCCTTCCCTCTCCCCTTACAAAAGGGCGAATGCATGTTCTGTTCGCT
>NW_017728994.1:64004824-64011532 GCF_001723915.1 Gavialis gangeticus | reverse complement strand
TAAACCCATAACAGAACAAAAGTTTGGCGCACACAGGCTGGTTTAATAATGGCAGACCCTGGTCTAAGATAGGAAGCCTGTGTGCCTTCCCTCTCCCCTTACAAAAGGGCGAATGCATGTTCTGTTCGCTACCAATCTAAATTATGCCGCTTACAGGAAACCCTGTAACTTAGATCAATTTTACTTCAGGCTTTTTGAATGTCTGTACCTAGTCTCAGAAACTCAGGATCTTTTCCATTGGTTTCAGGAGTGGAGAAAACTGTTTCGATAAGAGAGCATTACGGAAGCAAAGCAACATAGAGCTGACAAAGGTTTGCAATTATGTCAGACCATTATGCCAGGGTGAAAAAGGATTCATCTAGTCTTATCATTCCTAACCCAGTAGTGCTTAAATCTGTTCCTTGGGTTCAAAATTAAAAACAAGCACAACAAAAAAAACCCAGCTTTCCTCAATAGATTCACCTTCCAGTAGTGCTTTCACTGCTGGAGCTATCAGACGTTAGGCTGGGCCAACAGGTAAACCCTGGCTTTCTATTCAGGGTCCTGATTCTTGTTAGACAAGTCTTTTCACTCTCAGAGTGCACATTTATGCAATCTAGTCATATGGTTACCAAAAAAAAAAAAAAAAGCAAATGATAGATCTCCTATATGAAAATATATGAAAATAGCCATTATCTCTACACCTGGTCATTCTAGAAATAAAACGATGATGATCTCCCGATCTGATTTCTCATCTAAGGGGCATTTTTTGTAGATGCACATGCACTCCTTTTTTTGCATGCACAAAATACAAATCTGCATGCTTGTCCCTTTAACGACGTGTTTTGAAACCACAGCTAAATCATTCAAATAATAACAATTGCAAAAACCTAGCGGTAAATTTTGCACCATAAACATTGTGGGGGACTTTGTGCTGACAGCAGAGACACTGTCCTATTTTTTTTTAAATGTCATAAATAAGAAAAATGTATAAACAGGTAAAAAGTTCATATGGATTGCAAGATCGTTTACCTCTTAGCTCTGTCAACTGCTTGAGTTACTTTGACCTTAACTGTTCGTGGAGACATTCCAGAAAGGTGCCTGTTGGAAAACAACAGCACCTGGACGGCAGAGCGTAGCATCAGCTGCTTCTGCCATTTTATTGCTTTATTGACTTTCATAATGTGGAAAACAGGATTGCCTGCATCCAGCCTGCAGTCTGCCAGGCCTTGCGGACAGCTGCCACATGTGTACGTGATGTTTACATTTTATCACCCTTAGTACAACACTGAAGGTAACAAGGACTTTTGGTCCCAAGCCACTATCTTACACAAAATGTCTCCATTTATTAATTGCTTTGGCACTTCCACTGCATTTTACAGGGAATGTTTCTTTTCAGTATTTGCCCTAAATTGTGGCATTGGTGACCACATAGGTCCACCCACTATCTTTTCTGAAAGACACCATTTTTTTGCCTGTTTCAGTATTTGAGTTCATTAGTTCCTTGCCCCACTGAAGGAAAATCATTACTTCCTTTACTTGGAAACAGGAGGGGGAGGGTATATTAACTTCCCTATCATAAATTCCAGGTAGCAAGACTTTGGGAGCAGTAGGGAGAAATGGAGACTTGCAAAGCTTCAATCGATCCCCATCCCGCTGAGCAGCATCACAGTTGTGCGTCATACTACGTACAAAGTAGTCACCGCGGCACTTGTTCATGGAGCAAGATCTGCACCACGGATGTCGGCGGGAGTCCTGCCATAGTTTTGATAGCACCGTGCAAACTCCACAAATATGTTCTATATGCGAGTCAAGGTTTTACAGTAACCTTATGTATCTTTACAGCAAAGACGATGAAAGGGGCCGAATAAAAACCCTAGCTCTACATGCCCACCAGCTTTGACATATCTGGAAAATCAGATAATGTTTTGTGGTGATGTCCATCTATGTTAAAAAGCAGTGGAGAATGATGAATTACTCTAAACTGACACACCCTTCAGGAAAATTCACTCTTTTTAAATGCATTTCTTTTTTCACAAATGGTCTAGTTCCATTTTCAGGTTTGTTACCTGAAGAAAATAAAAGCAAGGGAGAAAAGAAAGGGCGCGTTTGATACCTCTGCTCTATGACAGCAGCCCTCTGTTACCATAGCAAATGATGCCTTTAAGAACATCATCTCTAGTGGTGATAATGTGAGCAGTCACTTTATGGATAAAAGAGATGTTTCCTCATTCTGAGTTCTTCCTTTCTTACGCCTCACTTTTCAGCTAGTACCAAACTTTATACACTGGGCATTTTTTCTTTTCAAGCTGTGCATGGACATCAATTCCAACTTCAACATAAAGCGTTATGGAAAGAATGTGACACAGCTCTGTCAGCACTTTTTTATGACAAAACCCCTTATGCAAGCTCTCTGCAGCTTATGAGCTTATGCACAGTTTTAGCTAGGGTTTTCCAAAGAATTAACATCTTTATAATATAATTCATCAGAATTCTGCATTATTACATTTTCCAATTCTGCTGATATATATATCTATATATATTCCGCTGATATTCTATCCAATTCTGCTGATATCTATCTATCTATCTATCTATATATATATATATAATCTTTTACCTTTCTCTCCTGACCCCTAAAAATAATCCTTAATGCTTGAACTTTCTTAACCTGCCCCCTGGTGTAGTTAACCAAATTTAATATTCTCCTTTTTTGTCTGCTAGGGTCACACTCTGTTTAGCCAACAGAAACACACACACACACACGTTTTTTCTCTTTGCAAGACCTGAATGATGTGAACACAGTATGAAAGAGACTTAGGGGTTGTCTCTGTTGCAAAATGAACTCAAGTCATAACATAAGGGTTGCCCCCAACTTAAGTCTCTATGCTAATCAAAAGTACTTCCACCCTACTTTTCTGTTTCTCCAGCACCCAGAATCTCAAAACAGAATCGAGAGCCCTGAGTGCTAAGTGTTTCAAAAAATAAATATTTTTGAAACTGTATCTCCTTGCTCCAAACTGCTTATTTTTGAACGCAACATGGGGTTATAGTCAACAGCACAGTCATAGTGCTGTATACTCATATGCCTCTCACGAAGAGCTTTCATGCAGCCAGACCCTAAATGAGTGATTCTGCTGAATTAAATGTGTGATGACTTGTCAGATATATGAGGCAATTCAGACGTCTAACTGTGTTGCTGGAAGGCCATCTTTCAAGGAGCAGATAAGTCCTCGTTAACCACACAACAGCATGAGCAGCTTGCCTGTGGCTCACAAGCTTTTTATTTAATTCCTGATTGGAATTACATATAGACCCGTGCATCACGCCACTCTGCGGCTAGAAGTCACCGAGAATTAGAAAACTCAACATTTGCATTATTTGCAGGCTTTTCTTAGGACCTCTTGTATTGCTGTCTGTCTTACGGTGTATGGCTTTAGCTATCCTGATTTACTCCTCAGCATACCTGAACACGGGAGTAGAACCTGCTTAATAAACATTTTTCTCGATTTCCCATGTCCTTTGTCGCTGAATGACTAATTTCTAATTTCCAGAACTATGAATAATTTACTGTATGCCCTAGTTTTTAACCCCAAAGCTATTTCCTTGAGTTCATGTGCTTCAGATTTCAACATGCATCTCCAATCTCCTGAGAAGGCTTTACAGAACACCTGCCTAAACTAAATGACCATTTCTCCCAATAACAATTTTCAGACCTTTGACATTCATAAGCGCTAAGAATTGTTCCTGAGTTGGGTCCCTACAGCGAATGCCTGAGAAATTTTCATTTTTCATTCATAGTTTATAAGATTCCTAGCTGGCCAAAGAGCTGTTCTTTACTAAATCTGTCAGGTCTTCAGTTGTTCCCATGGTTGCCTGCTCCCTTTGTCTTCTCCCTTTTTCTCGGTGCTGGATAGTATCAGTATGTAACTGATACTGTATTCCTGTACAAAAGCTGTCAGGTGCAATAAGTGCAATAACTGCTCTGGTCATTACCATCAAGGTTGATTATTTTATTATGATTTTTTATGATTCATCCTAGTCACTCCCAATGACAGACTGTGAGCTGTGCACAAGTTGTACAAATCATTAATACTTCGGGCACAGCTGGGAACCCTGTGGGGAGGAGGCTGCTATTCCATCCATGTAGTTACTACTAATTTGGTAGTTTCTCGGTTAAATTGTAACTGGTATATTAATTCTACTGCTTGCCATTGCATAATGCTGATTTCTCTTGCCTGCCTAGCCCAGATTCCACTGTACACAAACCACAGACTTCTTGCTCAAGGCTAGAACAAATGCTGGTACTCAATGGACTGCCAATCTCAGGTGTTAACTCAGGAATCTTAGGAAGAAGACAATTTATCTCCATATTGCCATGTGCATCCATGAGATAACTGATCTATACTTATATATGAGAGTCCACAGGGCCAGCCTTGGGAAAGAACTGCTTCAACTAAGAGAAAAGCATTCAGAAGCATGACTCTCAATCTTCACATATAATACACCCAATGGTTTTGATGAATCAGTGTTTTTCAAAGAAGAATATTTTCATCCAAAAATTCAGAAACAACTGGAAATCCTACACAGGGGGCTCAACCCAGTAGTATGGGGAACAAACAGGAGGAACTTGCCCTCCTGCTAGCTAACACAAACCCAGACATAGTGGGGCTCGCTGAAACTTGGTGAGATCCAATGCACGAGTGGGTGGTGAACATCACTGTACAGGTGGGATAGAATGGGCAGGAAAGGTGGGGGGTGCGGCACTGTATGTCAAAGAGCAATACACGTCCTTAGCAAACAGCACTGGGTCAGAGGAGGGGCAGCCTGAAGGGCTCTGGGTCAGAATATAAGGGGATTGGGGGAAAGGGACTTAATGGTGGGGGTCTACTAAAGACCACCCAACCAGGGGGAAGAGCTGGACTGGGAATTCTCAAGTCAGCTCGCGGAGGCAGTTAACTCAAGGGTCGGGGTCATCATGGGTGACCTAAGCTATATGGACATCTGCTGGGAAGAGCAGTCAGCCAGGTCTGACTGCTCACATAAGTTCCTAGCCAAGTTACAGGACCTCCATCTAACCCAGGAGGTGCACAGTGCCACTACGGGAAATGCCTTGTTAGACCTGGTCCTGGCCACAAGTAGCGACCTGGTGAAGGGACTGCGGATGCTCGACCACCTGGGCAATAGCGATCATCGCCTACTGGAATTCACCATCCAGCGCAGGGTGTCAAAGGCCTGCAGCAAGGCAGCAGTCCTGGACTTAGGAGGACAGATTTCAATGATATGGAGACTAGTTGGGAGGCACTGAGGTCCCAGAGGGGAGGGGAGTTGGGAGTCCAAGATGAGTAGTCGTTTCTTAAGGAGGCGATCCTCCAAGTCCAAAGGGTGACAATCCCAATGCGGATCAAAGGGGGCAAGAGTGCTCAAAAGCCCCCATGGCTCACCAAAAGCATCCAGGAATGTCTCAAGGCTTAAAAGGAGATGTACACCCAATGGAAGGGGGGACCATCACCAAGGAGGACTATACCTCTGTTGCCCAGGATTGTAGGGGGGATGTTAGGAAGGTTAAGGTGGAGACAGAACTGGGACTAGCAACCCAGATCAAAGATAACAAGAAGTCCTTTTTTAAATACATAGGGGGTAAAAAGAAGGGACTGGGTAATGCGGGGCCTCTGCAGGACACGCTTCGAGATCTGGTGGTCACACCAGACCACAAAGCTAACCTCTTTAACAATTTCTTTGCCTCCATTTTTCTGAGCAGGGACCGAGTCATCCCCCCCACCAGGATCCCAGACAGACCCAGAGGAGGCGCAGCCAGGCCCAGGGTCAGTGAGGACCTAGTCAGGGAACTTCTGGTGGGACTAGATGTGTTCAAATCAACAGGTCCTGACGATCTCCACCCCAGAGTGCTAAAGGAATTGGCAGAGGTCATTGTAGGATCCCTGGCACAGCTTTACAAGCACTCGTGGTGCGCTGGCCAGGTACCAGAGGACTGGAAAAGGGCCAGTGTGGTCCCCATTTTCAAAAAAGGGAGGAAGAAGGACCCAAGAAACTATAGGCACATTAGTCTTACCTCGGTCCTGGGGAAGCTCTTTGAGAAAATTATCCAGGAGCACATCTGCAAGGGACCAGCAGGGGAGATTATGCTTAGAGGCAACCAACATGGGTTCATTAGAGGCAGGTCCTACCACACCAACCTGGTCGCCTTCTACGAGCAGGTCACAAAATCCTTAGACGCAGGTGTCACAAAATCCTTAGACACAGGTGGACATAGTCTTTCTGGATTTTAGGAAGGCCTTTGACACTGTCTCTCACCCTGTTCTCATTAACAAATTAGGTGATTGTGGCGTTGATGCCTGCACAGTCAGATGGGTCACAAATTGGCTGGAGGGCCGCACCCAGAGAGTGGTGGTGGATGGATCATTTTCAGCTTGGAGGGATGTGGGCAGTGGGGTTCCCCAGGGCTTGGACCTCGGGCTTGTACTGTTCAACATCTTCATCAGTGACTTGGACAAGGGGGTGAAAAGCGCCTTGTTCAAATCTGCAGATGACACTAAGATGTGGGGAGAGGTGGGCATGCTGGAAAGGAGGGACAGGATACAACTAGATCTGGACAGGTTACAGGGGTGGGCGGATGAAAACAGGATGGGTTTCAACACTAACAAGTGCAAGGTGCTGCACCTGGGGAGGAAGAACCAGCAGCAAACCTACAGGCTGGGGAACTCCCTTCTC
>NW_017728994.1:63999019-64004180 GCF_001723915.1 Gavialis gangeticus | reverse complement strand
GGGACCTGAACCTGTTCAGCCTCCACAAGAGAAGGCTGAGGGGAGATCTGGTGGCCATCTATAAACTGGCCAAGGGAGACCAACAGGGAATGGGAGAAACCCTGTTCCCCCAAACACTACCAGGAATAACAGCCATAAGTTGACTGAGAATAGATTCAGGCTAGACATCAGGAGGCGCTACTTCACAGTCAGGGTGGCTAGGATCTGGAACCAACTTCCAAAGGAATCACCTAGCCGGGGTCATCTGACCCCAGCACTCTTTCCTGCCATGGCAAGGGGTCGGACTTGATGATCTGCTCAGGTCTCTTCCAACCCTACCAACTGTGAAACTATGAAACCCCCTACTACAGCTCTTCTGTACACCACTGGTAGTAAAAAGCATCTAGAATAGGGCTGAAGGTCTGGAACATTCAATTAATTAATTATTAAAGTAATTTTTTAAGTGTCTGTGTATTTGGGGGAGGGTTCCATGCATTCCTGAAACTCACTAAAATATTATCTTTCTTCTATAGCAGTACTTCACGTGGGGCGTTATCAATTGATACGCTATGGTGTTTCATGCCTTTGCTAATATGCACAAAAAGGTTTGATGGAAAATCCATTGTCCTTATTAGTTTCATTCACAATGAAATCAGTGAGCAATTTCACATCTTAATCTAAAAAATCCAGTACAAGCTGTCTCATGGAAGCTTCCAGTTGTTTGTAAAATATTTATCTTAAAATATATACAATAAGACGAATGTATAGGCATGGATTTTCAAAGCCAAAGGCAGTTAATAATAGTCAATGGGAAGCTGGTGCCTAACCCCTGCTAGGTTCCTCTGAAAATCCAAACAATGCGTGTTTAGTAGGCCTGTGCAAAGTGGCTAGTATTCACTTCAGATTCGGATTTGGCTGATTCGGGGGATAGAGATTCAATTTGGTGATTTGAATCACTGTCCCAGTTCAATTCAGCCGAATCTGATTCAGAGATTTGGCACAGCTGAATCTCGGCGTCAGCCAGGCCAGGCCAGGCCCATCCCCCAGCCTGGCAATGGCTGCCCTGCCCACCACAGCTCCTGGCGCTTGTTAAAAAAAAAGCCCTGGCTCACAGGGTACTGCCGGGCAGGGGGGTGATCCCTGCTGCCCCCTACTGCTCCAAACTGCACGGGGGCTCTGCCATGAGCCCCCCAACCACCCCCTCGCTCCCCCAGACCCCCTATGGGTGCCACGCCTGGACCACCTCTGGCCCTTTAAGGAAAAAAAACTGAAAAAACCCCCGAGTTCACCACTCCTGCAAGCGGGAGCAATCCCCGCTGCCCCCCACTTCCCTGTGCCATGTGGGCAGCTCTGTATGAGCCCCCGAAGCCCCGGGGCCACTGTAGGAGCAGTGAGTCCCAGGGCTTTTCTTGGGTTTTTTTCTTAAAGGGCCAGAGCTGGTCTGGGGGGGCACCTGTGGGGGGGTTGGGGAGCTCATGGCAGTGCCCCTCATGCAGTGTGGGGCAGTGGAGGGGCAGCAGGGATCACCCCCCCGCCCCGCAGCACCTGGTGAGCACTGGGGCTTTTCTTTAAAGTACTGAGCTGGGCCTGGGGGGTGGGGAAAGCCATGAGGGGGCTCAAGGAGCAGGGGGGCTAAGAGAGTGGGGGATTAGGGGGATGACAGGGGTCCCCCCATGGTCCCCTCCCCCATCTCTAGTACTTAACAGCTCGGAGTGGCTGCAGCTCCCTGCTGCAGCCACCAGGGACTGCCCGAATCATCAAAGCTCTTCAAATCTTTGCTGAAGATTTGGAGAGCTTTGAATTGATTCAGACCTTTAAATTGGTCCCCTGATTCAGTTTGGATTCGGAGATTCAGCCACCAAATCAGGCCGAATCTCCTCCGAATTGAATCTCCACCCGAAGAGTTGCACATCCCTAATGTTTAGGCTAGATGTTCAAAGAGAAAAGGGCTGCTATCAGTGGGGCTTGAGCACCCAGCCTATTTTGGTCTTCTTCAGCCTCTCTGCCTTACAGAGGATTAGAAAAATATAATTGCACCAGTGGCAAGATCTGCCAGCGAACATGTGAGAACAGGCCGCCAAACATCCCAGGAACATGGAAACAAAGATTGGAAAGCAAAAATAAATAAGGGGAATGAAAAGCGCATTTTATGCTGAACGGGTGCTCATGGCAAAGGGGTGCTGACAAGATCACATTCCTGTTGGAATTTTTTAGAGAAAAAGAGATTTATTCACCAGTGACATGGATTTAGTTGGTGCTTTCAGACGCACCCGAGAGACTCTGTGACGTTTCCAAGACATTTTGCTGTAGGTTATACAAATGCCTCAGCACAACAGTAAAGGTGTCTCTGATCAGGCAGCACCCAATATGTTTATGCAGCCCTGATGAGAAGAGACATGTTTATTCAAGCTGCTAGCCAAAACTATATGTCAGGGGCTGCTTTCAATGCTAATGGTATCAAAAGCTCAAAGAAGAGGGGAATTTTAGAGGAGCCCCAAGCTTGCAAGCACTGTGAAGAAATGAAAGGATGGAAGCAGGAAAGGGGAGAGAGAGAGAGAGAGAGAGAGAGAGAGGGAACAAAGAAACTAGAGGGATGCAGACCCTTAGCTGATCTCCGAGTCCAAATTGAAACTAGAGGGATGCAGACCCATAGCTCCATGGGGATATGATTTAGGTATTAAACAAAAAAACAGGAGGTCTGGGTACTGTCCCAGGCTCTGCTATCATCCTGCTCTGTGACTGGAAAGTAACCTGTAATCATATTTTCTTAGTAGAAACGTTATTGCCTGTGCTATACTAGATGAACACAAGGGTCCTTTCTGGCCTTAAAAACCAGTGAAGTTTGTAGAGCTATGCCAACTTAAATGCATACAAAAACCCATACACTGAAAGGGTGGAACATGGCATGGCCTGGAGGATAGAGCACGAGAACAACATCGTGGCCTTCATTTCTGCCTTTATCACTGATTGCTGCGTGAAGTTGAGCAAGTCATCTTAGGTTTCGGTGTGAGTAATACTACTGTTAATTTGTCTTTGTGAAATGCACAAAACTACCAAGAAAAATCTCGATATTATTCCACTACTTTAGTCAAATTATACTATAGCAGTGAACATTTTGTGCTGATGGAGGTTCTGTAGATATAGGAAGACAAGGTCTATGTCCTGAAGAGCTTACTAGTTCTTTAGGCTGGTTTCTGCTCCATAACCAGTTTGCAGATCCTCTAGGCCCAGCTCCTGAGGTACCTCTCCACTGTCTTTGTTAACAGAAGTGGTGGCCAATAAAGTAGCAGAGTAGTTCATTGCAACTGGAAATTATAGCACCTGATACAAACTTAATCAGCTTGCTTTTGATTTTTTCAGCTGGGACACGAAGGCCTTCACATTCTCACGCTCAATTCCTCTCAAAGCACTGTACCAATGAATGGGTTAAATGCTGAATTTTTTAAAACAGGATTTGTTTTCCATGACTTAAGCAAAGGTCCAAAGTCTGACAGGTTGTTTAACACATACTGGTCTCTTGCCTACTGTGCATATGTATTTATTGTCCCCAAAGCTGTTTATTCTGTTACTGTATGTTACCTTTTATTTGCCATCTGTCCCTTGAATGGAATCCTTCTACTGGATTATGTTTAACATATTTATTTAATGAGGGAAAAGGTACCTATAATTGTGTTTTTCAGTAACTGTTGTCTCAGTCCTATTTTTAAAGTCCAGCACAACAGGTGGAAAATAGCATGGAGGTTTAATGTAATGCCTTAATAGCCAAAGTACAGACCAGGTCTGTGGTTCTCAACCTTTTTTGTACCAGGACCCATTTGTAAATATTGATGCCCAGTCCTGACCCAGTGCCCCTCACTTCCGACCCACTGACCTCTGCTCCCAGCCCCGCAGTGTGTGGGGTAGGGGGTGGGGGGGTGTGGCATGGCAGAGTCCCAAGCAGCCCCTTGCAGGCTGGAGCTCTGCCTGCCCGCAAGGGAATAGCCATGTTTTCCCATGTTTTTTTCCTTTAAAGGAGAATCCATTTTTAAGGTTTGCTGATCCATTTTTTAAGTTTGTTCATGACTCTTTCATATATTCTTGCAACCCACTTTTGAGTCACGACCCACGGGTTGAGAAACGCTGGACCAGGTCATCTTTAGCCTCTTTGTAGGCCTTGTTCTTAAACCTGTCAGAATGATCTAGTACACTGGTCTGATGGGCTGGTCGTATTTCCATAATTGGAAATCTGTATTGGAATAAGCTACCTTAGATTTGGAATTACTGAGCAATGACACCTAAAAATGAACTACTAGCACCATAAAGTAGGTGGAACTAAATAGAATCCATTCACAAAGGATATATACCTTCATCAGAAACATTTTGCCTGATAAATTTTAATCTGTGCATGAATGTTCCTTTTCAAAGCACATTGCATGAAGTTTTGCCAATTAGGCCAGATTCAAACTTTGGAAAATGTGTCCAGCCTCTATTGATTCAATGGAAACTGCATCCACTTACACCGTACCTGGAATTGCTCCTGATTCTTTAAAAGGCTAGTTTTTACTACTAGGTAAGTTAGAATTCAGTAACATTACAGAACACAAATGAACATACTAAATAGATATATAAAGTGGTTACCTAGCATTTTAATGTACCCGGACACAAGACATGCAATAAGAGCTGGTCAGAATATTTTTACTATATGTTTTTTTGTTGAGAAAAACTCAGCTTTGAAATCAAAACATTTATGAAGACACACTGATTTTGAAAATTGTTCCTGAGGTCCAAGGTGATTCTCTGTTTATTTCCAGACAGAGAGAGGGGAAACCCAAATGGAAAACTCAGCCATCCTGATATACTTTTGCTTCACTGAGGTCATTGCAAGTCCCCTGGCACGGCTTTATGAGCACTCGTGGTGCACTGGAGAGGTGCCGGAGGACTGGAAGAGGGCCAATGTGGTTCCAGTCTTCAAAAAGGGGAGGAAGGAGGACCCGGGAAACTATAGGCCAGTTAGTCTTACCTCCATCCTAGGCAAGCTGTTTGAGAAAATAATTCTGGCACACATCCAGGAGGGGCCAGCAGGGGACTGCATGCTTAGGGCCAATCAGCATGGGTTCATCAGTGGCAGGTCCTGTCAGACCAACCTGGTGGCTTTTTATGATCAGATCACCAGATCATTAGATGCAGGGGTAGCAGTGGACAT
>NW_017728994.1:63976839-63998719 GCF_001723915.1 Gavialis gangeticus | reverse complement strand
GGGAGGTGGTGCAGGCTCCTACCCTGGGGGTTTTTAAGAAGAGGTTAGATGAACACCTTGCTGGGGTCGTTTGACCCCAGTACTCTTTCCTGCCATGGCAGGGGGTCGGACTAGATGATCTTCTCAGGTCCCTTCTGACCCTAGAAACTATGAAACTATGAAATATTTGAATGACATTATTTCCATTGTATTGAAGAACTAAATCAATGTTTTAGAACTTGGACATTGTGAAATAGAACTGTAACTCTCTGACCAGCTCTGTCTCCTATATAGTTTCAGTGGATATTATTACAAGCTTATGCTAGTTTCCACAGAGACACACTGCTTTCAGTGACATGATGTCATCACACAATATAATGTGTGTTAACTGTGGGTCATCAGCTATGTCACTGCTCTGGAAAAAGCTCTCCTTGGTGGACACTCACTCAGCCACTCCATGAAAACCTCATGTTCTATAAGCTGAATTAGTTCCAGTAGAGCAGGGGTAGACAATTATTTCATCTGGAGGGCCACTTAAGGAGTTTCAATGAGCTGCTGCGGGCTTGCAGGGGTGCCGGGGGGAGGGAAAGGGAGATACCAATTGATCCTATCTGGCCTGCCGGCCACCACTGCAAACTGAGGAGGAAGGACAGCACCCTGCACCACTCCATTCTGCAGTAGCCAGTGCTGGGCCAGGCCGTGCAACGTATAGACTTGTCTGCTCCCCATATCCATCCTCCCCTTGCCCACCTTCCTGTAGCTGTGCAGTCCTTGCTGCCATCAGTTGTCCCACCCACTTGCCCAATGTGATGAGCCACTGCTGCCACTGCCTTGCACTGGGATAGCCAGGGGTGGTTGCCCCAGGCCAAGCCCTGCTATGGGCAGCATGGGCTAGTGGCACCATGGTGGTAACAGCTCATTGCAGTGGGCGGGTGGGCAGAACAGCTACTCAGCATGCTGCATCGTGCCCTGTCCCATGCAAGCCTGGCTGTCAGCAGCCACAATGCTAGGACTGCATAGCAGTAGCAGTAACAGGAAGCTGGGGCAGGGGGTATGGATGCAGTGGGGTGGAAGAGTCTGCATGCTGCATGGCATGGCCCAGCCTCAGCTGCAGCAGAGTGGAGCAGCATGGGGCACAGCCCTCCCTTCTCAGACTCTGGGCAGTGGCTGGCAGGCTGCATAGGATCAATTGGTGGGCCAGATATAGCCCCTGGGCCATATTTTGCCCACCTCTTCAGTAGTGTCCACCTTTTTGGCAACCAGGAGACACAGAGATACTTCCTATGTATAGATTCCCTTTTAGAGAGCCTGGTTCCCAATTTTCAACTGCCCTTGGCCCCATAGAACAAGAACAAATGCCCAAGAACATTGCAGTTGCTGTTCATGCCCCATAACTTGGTGTCATCCATGAACTTGGCCAGCGAGCTTTTCACTCCCCCATCCAAATAATTGATAAAGATGTTGAAAAGGACCGGTCCAAGCACGGACCCCTGAGGGACACCACTAGCCACTTTGTGCCAGGATGACACAGATCCACTCATGAACTCTCTGGGTCCCACCTTGCAGCCAGTTTCCCACCCACTGAACCATCGAGCAGCTGAGCCCACCTTCTTCCAGTTTTCCCACAAGGATAGCGTGGGATAGTAGATAAAAAGCCTTTTGAAAGTCTACGTATATAATGTCTACCTCGTCTCCCATGTCCAGGTGGTGAGAGACCTGACTGTAGAAGGAGATGAGATTGGTAAGACAAGACAAAGCCATGCTGACTGTCATTCAGAAGCTTACCTTCTGCGAGCGTATCGCACATAGATTCTTTAATGAGCTTTTCCAGGATTTTCCCTGGGATGGAGGTTAGGCTGACTGGCCTATGGTTGCCTGGGTCCTCCCTCTTCCCCTTCTTGAAGATGGGCACAATGTTGGCCCTCTTCCAATCTCAGGGATTTCCCCTGAGCGCCACGAATTTTGAAAGAGCTTTGCCAGGGGTTCTGTGATGACCTCAGCCAGCTCCTTCAGCACTCCCGGATGAAGTTCATCTGATCCTGCTGACTTATAAATATCTAGTTTTTCTAGTTGGTATTGCACCCACTAAGCATCCGTAGTGGGGAGGCTGCCGTTCCTGGCATGCCCCCTATGAACCTTATCTAGCTTGTCTTTCCCCTTCAGGACCACGTGAAGCGCAGAACACTGTTTGCAAAGCCAATCACATTTTACTTCACAAAGTACAAGTTTCCACGTTGCTCTGCAATGGGCCTTGGCATTCGGGTCAGTGTGCTTTCAGGATTCCTCTTCTGCCCAGCCTCTCCTTCACATAGCTTCTTCAAAATATCGAGCCTCTCAAGATGCTACTCACTCTATCTCTGCCACTTGCCACCAGTATCCTCCCATTTTCCTTCCCAGGTTTTCTGTAAACTGAGAAGTGGAAGAGTCTTGGGCAAGGGACCTACCCCAATCAGCCTTGTCAGGTGATCTCAGTATCTCATCCTATCTCCAGGGCATGGCTACCATGTTCATAAAGTTCAGACTTTCAGAACTGGTTTCTTCTGGCCAGTAGCCAAGTCTCTCTCTTAAAGTAATCAATTTAAATGAAAAATCATCAAAGTTTGATGACCTTCTATATGCCAGGTGCAAGAGTTTATCTTGTCACCTCCAGTTGATCTTAGCTTGATACACAGATAGCTGACAGCAGCCGAGGAAAATAAGCTTCGCATGCAAAAGGGAATTGGTAAATTGACAGATACAAATAGAGAATGCCCAGAATAAAACAGAATTCTTCAAACATAGATAGAGCCATCGTCACAGGATTGGGAGAAAAAGGCAAAGAAAGCCTTAGGAATACTGAATCTCAAGGTTAACATAGCATTTACTGTTAAGTCCTACATTAAATTACACAAATTCTCACAGTAACTTTATCCAAGTGTAGCTGCCAGCTACAAATATTGAAACAAAACTTTTCCCCAAGTTAAAGAAAAGCAACCTTTCTGGGCTGGTTATCATTTCTGCTGGGCTTCTAGCTAACCCCACTCTTTCAAAATTGGAAAAGGCCTCAGTGTAAACCAGGTTTCCAAATTAACTTTTGTTCCAGTATAATGAATTGTTTCAGAGTTGGGGCAGGCCTCTGTCTAACCCAGGCTCCCATTCTAGACTGACTTTCACAACTGGGCTAAGATTTATAACTGTTAAACCCTGCCCCAGGAAGTTCCAGCTGATCAACAGTCACTCAGGTTGATGGACCACTTCATTATACACTGCATTGTGAAGCTGCATTGATTTCTGTGTTATTTTATAAGAGAGATATTATGTTCAGAAGTTAAAATGGCTTATGTATCTCATTGATTTTAGTGTATGTCAGGCATTTGAGATGTTTCTTTCTAAATGCTGTGGCTTTGCTCAGGGTGATTAGTTTAGCTGATCTCAGTCCAAAATCTACATTGTTTAAAGTGAGGAGGGCCCTTCACTTTATATTAAAATTAAAAAAGATAGAGTGGATTAGAGAAATCAATAGTTTTTTCTTACTTTTCCGATATCCTCACCAAACCTCTGTAGCATATGTGAATGAGCTGTGGAGCTCAGAAAGATGGTCATACTTGTGAGGTTTGCACACGTAATAACAGAATTCTGTAGCCATACAAAAAAGAATAGAATTTGCACAATGCTATAATGATGGGGAGAGGAAACAACTATCATCCTTACTATAAATATGGGAAGACTTTTGTAAGCATTATGGCATCAAATCTTTCTGGGGTATACTACTGAAATAGAGGGAGACCTTTCCCATATTCAATATAATTTAAATTGTAACTATTTTTTTTAACACATCACCACATTCTGCTGTTGAATGAGAGAGAGGGAAAGCAATTTAATTTTTAAGGCCGTTTCTCTCAAAAGTAACCCCCAACCTGAACTAGATTTTCAGACGAGTTGAACAGTCAAAATTCAAACAGACCAACATATGGACTCCCAAAAGTTGAGACAACTCATGTCAGTGCAAATTTTGGCTTAAGGAGATACTCAGTTTTTTACTGTTATATAAATAAGTCTGGCATATTTATCAGGAAACTCCTTTATTGTTTCTATATCATCTTGAAACCATACTTTGTACAGACAAACAAAGAGCGTACAAACAAAAAGAAAGTAAAAATATACATACACATCTTCAAAGAAATGTTGCAGTGGAACAAAATGGCAAAGAATTTCCTCTGTTTGGAATAGTTCGTTCAATGAAAATCTACACAAACAAAATTATTTAAGCAATGCCATGAGTTAAGTTCAAAACTAAGGCCATGGGATCGGCTATTTCATTGTTTGGATTCCCTACTGGAAGTATTTCCTTATAGTTATGGTAAAGTTCATTGCACTTATCTGTGCAGTGAGATCTTGAGGAGGTAATTTGATTAACCTCTGGCACCGCTGTATTGCCTCTTGGATGATTTGTTCAAGAAAAGCAAGCCCAGAAGATACATCTATAATGCTTCCCATGTAGAAGGCCTCAGTGATTGGTAATTGGCTACAGAGACTTTCACCTCTAGATCACCACTTCAATATAACCCAGGGCATGAAAATTATTACCATCTGATAACTAAGGGGGAGAGAGAGAGAGATCTCAGTCCAGTTTCTGGTGGATAATTGTCCACATTAGTTGACACGGAGGCGCTCCTCAGCAAACAGAACTGAAAACAAGAAGGAAAAGAATCATCTTCTCACTTCTAGAGACGGTCGCTTCAGATATATGGCTGAGGCAGTCTAAAAAGGTGGCATTACATCTTGCTATGTCTTTTCCTTAGTAGGCTTGAGTCCCCTAGAATTTTATCTTGGCCTTTACTCCAAGACTCCTAAATAAATAAAACCTTTCTTCCTGTGTCTGCCCTAAGAGATGCACAAAGCCAATAAAACAAGGTGGAGGTTTTTAAATGCTTAGTTATGTAATTGTCTTCCATTTATTTCAATGAAGTTGATACTGATATATATACTAATGAAACTGGAGATGAATATAAAGGAAAGCCCTTTGTCAGAGCCATATCGCCTGTGTATCACCACACCAGCAGAATGCAACCACGCATATTGCCCCACTAAAGAAAGTGGCAATATACTATGTCATTTCAGCTATTAGGACTCAGTGGCAATTTACCACTGAAACACTATTAAGTGAGAAATAGTGATTTTTTCCCCCTAAAAATATATATTTGGTTTTATTCAATAGTTTCTGCTCATGACTGAAAACAGCCATTTCTACTAGCTCTGCTATTCTGGGCATCATTTTGTTTTGCATGCACACAAGTATTTTACTCCACAATTGCATTGCGACTGCAGTTTTAATACTTTCTTCAAAATTCCCAGAACAGCTCTCTGAAATAGTACGTTGTAAATCCTAGGAGCTCAAGTGGATTATCAGAGAAGGAGATTAAACTCCCATAAAATTCTGGGAACTACTTCATTTGTGAGCCTTTTTGTCAACAGAGAAAGTGGGATTCAGGGAAACAAGAAAGCTGGGTGGACCTAACAAGGCAGTTGTTAAAGGTAACATGTAAAAGATTCTTTAAGCTCTGGGTGTGGGATCTCTTTTATTTTTTATGCCGTATAATTAAGTAGTTGCATGTGTTTAAAACTTGCCTGTGCTTTACTTTAAAAACATTACAAATTTCTGTTGATTAAATAATATTTTAAAAGGTATTAAAAAAATCTTTAAAAATATTCTTCTTTGTAAATCATGACCCTGCTAGCTGAACATATGAACTTTTTTTTTAATTAAGCCAGTAAAATTAGGTATAAAGGAGGGTATTTCTCAATATTAAGCTGTCAAAATTAGTCCAATAAAGAGTCTCCAATAATCATTACATTTCTTAGGAGAAAAATAATTAAACTAGTGCAATATTTGCATTATTTGCAAGCTTTTCTCAGAACCTCTTCTTTTAAAACATGTATTTACAGACCAGAAAATTAAATCTAGCAATGAAACTACAAGATAGTTCTTGTCTAAATATCAAGGATTCATCTACTGTATGGTGTTTTTTGTTGTCTTTAAAGCCAGTGAAGATATCCATCTGAGTACTTCCAGATGCTAAATCAACAGGCCACGTTTCTTAGATCTTGTATAGATCATGTTCTTTTAAGAACATTTCCAGAGCTTTAGAAAGAGCAGAGAGCATTGTGTTATTTTTAGGTAAGGAGGAGTGTTTTATTTTTAAAACGAAGATGGAATTTCAGTCTCTAGAATCACTAATATAATCTTAAATCCAAAAAGAAAATAGCTCTGGATACCTATAATTGAATCATGTCCTATCATATTAGTTGTTTGTACCAAATAACTTGTTTGTAAGTCAGACAGAGCGATCTGCTGCAGGTTGAAGATAGGCATTCAAACACTCAGCGTGATCTGATACAATAGTGATCACCAGGCTCACCACCTATTGGCGGGGGGGGGGGGTGCGAGCGCCAAGCAGTAGTCAGCGACCACCCGCAGACACCACCGGCAGTGTGAGCAGTGGCCAGCAGGCAATCGCGGACCACCCGCAAACACTGCCAGTGGTGTTGGTGGCAGAGGGAGGTGGGGTGGCGAGCAGCAACTGCCTGCAGGCGCCACCGGCAGTGTCAGTGGTGCCTTATTGCAGGGGGTGCACCACCACACTCAGAGGGTGCACATGCACCTGTGTGCACCCTTACGCGTCAACAATGGCCGCGCCCCTGCCCAGCCAATCAGGAGCATCAGCACTGTCGCATGGGTGGCAGAGGCTTTAGGAGGGAACAGGTCCCAGCAGTGTCTGACATTAAGGGAGAGGGTGGGGAAGAGGCAAACAAAGCGAGAGTAGAGGAAGGGAGATTTTGGGGAGTGGGAGGGGAGGGGCAGAGGCTGTGGGGAGCTGGGTTTGGGGGGGCGTCAGTGATGGGGGAAGCAGAAAGGCTGCAAGGGGTGAGCCAGAGGGTAAGAGGCTACCTAACCTGCCCCACCCCTCCCAGCTACCTGTCTCCACCTGGCTACTGCTATACCTGCTGAAGCAGTGGGAGGGGGACAAATTTAAATCAACCCCTCTAACAAATTTATACATTTTCTGTATACAGAATCTAATTATTGGGGGTCATCTTAAATTCAGGGTCAGCCTGGATTTGAGTAAATATGGTACCTAATGGCTCATGGTTTAATTCTGAACAGGAAGTGAAAATGAATGTTGTGATCTCTTTGTTCCAAATGTCCAAACCATTAGGGACTGTAACAGTTCAAGGGAGCCTGGAGGAAGAGATGGTTCCATGTAGGACTGAGATGCATCACTAAAAATCCATAACTGCATGTACTAAGACCACACAACTAGATGTTGGGAGAACTGTGACTGGAACCCTCTGTCCTATCCAGCAGGCCATGCAGCCTTCCTGGTTTTCTTTTAAATAAGATGATGTATGGGATATACTTACCTGAAAAGTAGGTGCAAGAAAAGCTTTGGGGTGTGAACAAGTTAAGGTTGTGTTTGTAACGTCATAAAAAGTGAAGTTGAATGAATAATATTCTTTATTTTAAAAAGGTTGATCTTTTATTTGAACTAGAGAAATAATTGGTGTATTTAACCATTAAAAGGGTACACATTTTATATTAACTGCTAGGTAATAGGCCAAGTCAGGTTGGTAATGCTGAGCTTATCAATTTCTGATGAACTTCTGCCTTTTATGCAAACATTAACTCACTCCTGGCATTTAATGTTATTGCAAACACTAACTGTGGCAGTACTGTAGATTCATGAACAAGAAACAGACTTAGGGTATTAAGTTCTACTGCAGATTGTAGGTGTGCATTAGGCTAGTTTGCTCGCCAAAAGCAACAAAACCAGGAAAACAAAATAGAAAACAAGCTCTCAGCTGCTTAGTTACACTCCACATACTCCTACTGTGTCACAAAAAAACTTTTATGGCAATTGGCAAGCAATCAGGAGAAGTTTTAATTATCCTTCTGCAAGATGTCTCAGTGGGATGATCATGGCTATTCAAAGTAGGTTCTGCTTCACAAACCCAGTGACTGAATTAAAGTCATTTTCATGTTCTAAACTATAAATTACATTTGTTAGATGATAAAAGTATCTGAATTATTTATACACATTTGTTCTGCTGTGCACCAGCAAAAGTTAATACAGGGGCTTTACAATGAAGTCAGTAAATCATGCATTTTAGGCTTCATATACCACAGGTTAAAGCTGTAACTAGCTGAGCTTCAGTCTTTTTTTTTCTTTCTTTCTTTCACCCATGACAACTTAAAAATTACCATCTGGTATCCCATCTGGTCACAGGTCCAATCTTTCATTTTCTTGAGATGCTTTTATATGTCCCACTACAAACTTCATGAGGAGACAGCATTATCTCCTGGAAATTTATACTACATGGGAATATTGAGAAACTCTGAGAGAGCTGGTTGTAGGGGTAGAAATCTACATTTCTGCTTTTTAATAAATCTATAAAAATAAACTGCTTGCCTTCCAGGTGCTTCCAATGCTGCTGGCCTGCCAAGACTCAGATTTTAAGGGAAGCTGTTGTATTTGCTGCTTCAGGTAAATTCTTGGGTCTTTAGGGACCCTATAAGCTGCAAAACAAAACAAAAAAACCCCATGAAAGCAGCTTGAAATGATGTATAGTCAATGGTCATTCATTTAACCAAGTGAAGATACATCAGACTTAATCATTCTTTTGTGGAATTCATTATTAGAATTAAATATTCACATAAATAGGTCTTATCTTGATATATTGAAATGAATTGTTGTTAGCAAAGGTGTATACTGCTACTGAATTCACTGGGGAGCTAGGTGGGCCAAATGCTGTACCAACACGTGCACTTATGGAATAAGGCCATTCAACGCTCATACTAATTTTTACTCATTTCAATGAATAAAAGGTCAGTGTCTCTTTGTAGCCTACTGGCTTGTCCAGAGAGACCTCTCCTCGTTAACCATCCTTTGAAAATATGTTAATGGGAAGCACATTTGAACTTTTCAATTAGAGTTAATGTGTACCTGAAAGGGTATAGCCAAGTTTTGAAACCCATTTAGGAGGGTTGCTAGTTTCCACTACCTGTAGTAAGAATTGAGCATCCGTATTTTGGAGGCAACTGTTAAAAATATCACCTTAACTATGACGCAGAGGACTGAGAAGAGGCTTTGAGGTCATAAGATGAATATTAATATATCAGATGGAGAGAATTCCCATTAATATAACCAGCCCTTTATAGGGGTACAAATATCTGACAGACTGAGCCTTCATCAAGAAGTGCCCTGCAAAGTAAAATGTTTTACAAATAAAGGGCCATGTAGATAAGCAAAGTAGCTGTATAATTAAATGGATGGAAACTAATAATTCATTTCCCCTGTAATTCTCTTTGCATTTGTTTAACCCCAACAAGGAATAGGGGTTAGTAGTGGCAGCATGCAACTGAGTTAGCCAAGAGCTCCATTTCTCTTAAAGACGTGGGAATTATTTAAGCTTCCAGGAAGGAGAGCATGAATTTATACAGACAATCCCAAGGAAACATATATATATATTTTTAGGCTATCTGAAGAGTTTATATCACTTCTGAAGCAAAAAAACCCTGTGCTTTAGACACTCACTAGCTAAGCCACAACTTTCTCCATCTTGGTTCTGATTTTACTCCTGTTGAAGTTAGTGAGAACAGGATCATAACTAATACATGACTGTTTCAGTCCTTTGGCAATCACACTGAACATTCCCTAAAGCCACATTGTATCGGGCAGGTCCCAGTTAGGTGTTTAGTAGTATAAATACACTGAAGCCAAAGGAGATTTGCTTATTTGTACTACCTAATGATCTTGCCCAGGTGTTTACCAGAGACGTTTATTCCGTGTCCATTCTTCAGAAACGGACAGCCACTGCTTATTTCTGATAATGTGCATGTGTATGCTTACGTTAACATGGCACCTTGTGGTTCTTACAAGACTGTGCGATGGTTGGCTTGATAGCTTTCTGAAAATAATAGCCAGGTCCTTATTGTCGTATGTCATACCATTTGTGAGTCACAAGAAACCAATGGGTTTCACTATGCTTTATCCATCAAAGCATGAATGTGAAACAATATCTTAGATTATCTTGGAAAATCTCTAGCATAAGAAATGTACCCATGGGCGGGTTTCTGAGATTGGATCCGTTTTGATTTATTTTAAAAGAGTTAGGCAGTTCCCTTTCAGAATACAATGGGGTAGCCAGCAGGAATAGAATAATTAGCCTTGTTTGGGCTAATTATGTTTTATTCAACTGGCTAGTCAAATGAAAATGTTAAGAAAGGCAAGTTCTAATTATAGCATAATTATTAACCATGGGCAGGTCACATTAGTCTCTAAAACAAATACATACAAGTCTAAGATAAATACACTCCACATAATACTCTATTTGCATATTTCAGCTTTATTAAGGTTTCCTGATAACAGTCTTTTATGAGTAAAATGCATACAGAAACTGGTTCTTGGCTGTGACTGAGAAGAACAAAGTGCAGCACTAAGGAGGGCATACAATTGGTGTTAGGCCTGCTAAGTTGTATCCGCTGCCACTAGTCCAAGAGGACCAGGAGAGTTTCCATGCCTGCTGGAGTCAGACAGTATTTGTCTAATCCTGTTTAACTAGCTCTGCAAGAGAAAGAATCTGATACTATTCATGGAGGAACTGAATTGTGCAGATTATGGCTGTACATTATATTTTCCGCTGTAATATCTTCATATATCTTTGACAGAAGACTTCACAGCAATTTTTCCACAGGGAAGCGACCAAAAATCTGAGCTATGCGAATCAATGGTTCGAGTCATTGTAATATGTTGCAGGATGTATGCAGGTTTTTGTTTCCTCTTCAGGGAATTAGGAGGTGCTGTAAGGTAAATAAAATGTCTAACAGCTCCGCAGGGTCTGCTTCTATTGACAAGCAGGCATGGCCATTTTACTGCTTGAATAAACTAATGTTTATTCAAGCTGTAAAATGGCCATGCCTGCTTGTCAATTTTTAGACGGATGCCTGCTTGTCATATTTTTAGACGGATGATTAAGGAAGGCTGAATAATCCAGGTGAATTTCCAAACTTTACAAAAGATGTTATTTTTCATGGGTACCTTAGCAAGAAGTGATTTTCTTAAAGAGAGTATAAAAGTCATATTACTAAGGGCTAATTTACATGATTGCAAAACAAATTCGTAACTTCTTATCAGGAAGACGACATCCCAGTTCTATGGCTGGGATTTTCAAAGAAAAGGGATTTGGGTGCTAAGTGTCAACGACTAGGCCAATAATATTTAAAAAGACTAGCTAAATAAGAGATGATATATTAGCTCTCTTTAAAAAGGAGTTACCTCTACCCCCCGCCCTCCCAGTCTGACAAATTTAACTCTCTCCATTAAAACTGCTGTCAATCAGTTATTGAATCCCTTTTAAAATGCCCCAGGAAACAGCCTTTGTGTTCATCTCCAACCTGTTTTGTTTTATATTTCACGGGTTGAGTCTAGGCTGGATATTATCCTGTGGCGTGCCAGGGCTTAACAGATAAATCATCATCGTGATAAAATAGTATACCTGAGAAATACTAGGTGTTATTTTCTTAAAGGAATAATATGTTCCTGAATGGTGTGTTTCCATGCCTCCATTAAATTAGCTATAAAAAATGCTGGTGTCTAGTACTTTTAAGTAACCTGCTTTTGGAAAATGGTGGTATAAAGAGCTAACATGAGACTGAAACATAAATACACTTTCAGACCCTTCAGCCAATTCATTCCTTACTCAGTCGCTCTAAACTTGATCTATGCTTAAAAGTTTTGCCAGCCTATGTTGGGTAGAAGTATGAAAAAAATATCACATATACAGCTATGAGGGAGAAGCCCTAGGGTAGACACAGTTACACTGGCAATAGAGTACTTTTCCCAGTATGGCTCCTTTTATTCAGGACAGAGATACATTATGCAAGCAAAACAATTTCCCATTTAGAGAGGCTTTCCTGTATATCTAAAATGGTAAACCTCTAACACAGACAAGCCTTTATTTGTTCTTTATGGGAGACCTCAGCAGTAAGCAACCTCTCCAACCTCTTGTATGCGTAATAATATAAATAATGTCTCCTTAATCCTAACACTTGTAATAAATTCAGCTGGCAACCATGCTTTAGAGGAGGCAGAACAATCTGTCCATTTTACTAGAATAGCATGTTTTATAACCCCTATAAAATGAGTGTATTTAGCCTGAGGTTGTAGACATTAGCATGAAGAAGCCCAGCTGAGAAATAGTAAATGATAAGCTTATCAACTGGTTGGCAAGTTACCAGTCACACTACTCGTAAACTCAGACAGAGTGATGTGCCGAGGGTGCTGGGGAAATGGTGTGTATGTACTTCTCGGCTAGTTTCACATTATTGTATAATCAAAGGCACCTAAATGGGCAGTTAGAAAACAAGAGATTAATGCCAAGGGCACAAATATAATCCGTGAAGTGGCCCCACAAGTATTGCAAGACAAACTACAGCTGTTAGAGCCAAAACCGTCTTCTGCATTGTCTAGAGGATCAGTTAAACCAGAAGACTGATCTCTGGTCCATATATGCCATCACAACTCTCTTCTACAGTTAAGGTCACACACACTATAACTTTTTTTCATTGTCAGGGTTCTGTAATCAAGTTAGGTAACAGTTAAGTTCATATTTAGACTATCACAATGATGGATTACATTATACGTTACTCGGATGTGCCTGTTAACAGTGATCAGCAGCGAGAGCTTACATTGTTGACATTTAAATGGGATTTCTTAAAGTGTCTGTATTAACCTACTGAGATGCACAGGGACAAGTCACGTCTCTCAATAATGGAAACAACTGCTTGTGGTGAGATTTGGCAGGTTTGTTTTGGTTTGCAGTAAAAGAGGATGCATGTTTCTCTTTAAATACAATCTTAATTTGTGCAGGTGGTCTTGGGTGGAGATTTATAATTCTGGAGTTAGATTGGTCAACATATTTTGCTTTATGGTCATAGAACTTGCCTGACAGAAATTCAGGGCTTTTTTTTTTTCAGTTCAACAGTACAAAGAGATTCTGTGTCACCCTGCCACATACAGCAGCATGCCTTACACTTGTGGTGTAATCTACCAGTCTGGAGTATATTCCAATGTTTCCATAAAAAGCACTATGGTCTAGAGTTACTTTTCTTGCTTTGAATTGAAAATAATTGTTTGACTTTGTCTTCCTAAATATAATTTAGTTATAGAAGACAACAAGACAATTATTTTATTGCAGTCACAGTCCATCTGCAAACTTCCCATTCTGTTTCATTGCAGCCTCTAGTTTGACTTTATCTGCTCTAAGCACAGTCCTAAAAAGAAAACCAGCAAAAGAATGTAAGTTAAGGAAATTAAATATGGGCAAGAGGAGACAAGCCAAGTTCATCACTGGCACAAAGAATGAAGTTACCCCAAGGATTGTAAGCAGAAGCAGGAAACACTGAAAAAGGGCAATAAGTAATTGTTGTCTGGCTAATTTATGTGTAAGACTCAACAGTGAAACCTGGAAGTGAAAAAATGGAATAGTAACTTTGCATTATAATTATAATTCTGTAATGAAAAGAAAGGATGGGGATGCCCTTACTGACCTTTTTCAACAAACAAAACTCAATTCCTGCTACAGAATTCAAAAAAACTTCAGTGATTTTTTTAAAAAAAGCCTCTTTTCAATTACATCATAATGAATGACTCAGCCTTCCCAATAAATCATTTAACTTTGACCTGTTTGTTACCTCTTTGTTCCAGACTTTTTTTGTTCCTCTCTATATTATTAACTATTAACTCTATAGGGCATCATCAAAATTAACATCTTGGATTTGTAACCTGTGTTCTGTCACCCATAGAGTTGGTAGACAAAGGTTCAATGAACTCAGTGTGTTGCCAATCTTGTGCATAAGGGATTTTTTTTTCTATATTGCTTAAGCTGTAGCCAGTGATGGATGCGATCCAGCCTGACCTTTTCCTAACCCTTTTTTTTAAGTGGTTCCCCTCTGTATGCCCCACTCTGATGTTTCTTGGTTTAAGTACATAATGCATATCTCAATTTTTTGTCTCCTCTACAAAACTATCCATTGCTCTAAAAAGAAAGAATTCTGCCCTCCTTTCCTATCACATCCTATATGAAATCCAGATATGCATTCCTATTACTTATTATTAATTTATATTAGAGCCGCACCTAAAGGAAAGATTGTGTTAGGCAATGTACATAGAGATAGTCCTTGACCATAAACTCTTCTATGACAGCCAAAAGGTACAAGAAAGGAAATATCGTTATCCTCATTTTATGAGTGAGAAATGAGACACAAGGTCACACAGAGCTGGAAACTGAACCCTGATTTCCCAAGTCCTAATATAATGCCTAACACAACATACCATTTTGCCTCACCTGTACAGAATCCCATGCTTCAGCATTGTTACAGCTAGCAAGAGGCAGACTGAACGTGTTAAAAACCAGTCCATATATAAACTTGTGTGAGAGAGATAGGTAAAGGATAAATTTGAATGCCAGCCCCTTTCTCTTCTAGAATTTTACCACGTTTGGTTCCAGGATTTTGTCTCAATAATCCTGGTGATTTATTCAAGAAAGCCAATGCTTGAATGATTCTGGAGACTGAACCATCCCAAATAGAGGAAGGACTAAATAACATTTATACTATAGTGCAGGTCAATTTGTTTTGCTACTGCATCAGTCCCATGGATAAACTGCAGACTTTGGTCTCTAGGGCCGCTTCCAGATGAGTGTGAGTATTTGGTCCTCTGGGGACAAGTAGCAGCGGTGCACCTTACGCTGCAGCTATTTGTCCCCAGGGAATGCCTGTGCCATGTGCGCTTTGGCACGCAGCAAGTTACTCCGGGTGGGGTAGGGGATGCTGGGCCCTGCACTGTGCTGGCCCCAGCAGCTTTACCTGGGGTCCTGGGGGCCTCCTGGGGCTACAGCAGTGGTGATCCTGCTGGGCGGTGCCTGGGTGGCAGCCACAATGCAGCTGTGAGCAGCCTGGCTCCTCTTTTCAGTGGCACGCACTGCCTGTGTGTATGCTGCTCCGGTTTTTTTTCTCCGTGGGTTTTTTTGACCCCTGGCCCTTGCAGTGCAGAGAATACCTGACTGTGTGGTATGTGGCACTGCAGACATGTTTGCGACACCACATGCAGCACTCATCTGGACATGCCCTAGGGCTGTAATCCAAAATTTAAGTATTTATTCTCACAAAGTTAAGGAAATAAATGTTTTGGTCAAAAAGGCTTTGATAGACAGAAGTCTCTCCCAGCATGTTACCTCTGAACTGATTTGTTTGCGGATAAATGCTCTTTCAACAGTACTTTCCCGATATATGGTTACTGAGTGAATTCTGGTATTTGTACTGGAGAGAAATCCTAGGCCTTTATTTTATTTCAGGGTAGAAATTGACATTAGAACCTACTATAAGTTATCTTAAGGGTTGGCCAGTTCATACATTGCTAGTGCATCTGTGTCTCCTAAAGAATATAACAAAGTCCTTGCCTGAAAAATAAACTATGGTTCTGTAAAAGAACAATCTCAACTGCTTTATCAGGAAGAGATAAACTCAAGTATATGATGCCTATAATTTCCAACCATGGAAACAAAGGAAATAGCAGGTGTCATTGAACCCTAACCATAGGAACCCTAAACCAAAGAAATATCAGGTGTCATTGGATCCATCCTAAAACCTCGTTACCCAAAGACCAAGTTAGCTGCCTAAAGGAGGAGTTAGATTTAGGGTGTTGTGCCACTAGATGGTTTACAGCAGCAATTTATTCCATTTTAAGGCCTCATCACAAATTAAGGATTGGTGTGCAGGACCACGGAAGGGGGAGAGAAAAAGGATCTACTACGGGTAGGCACATAGTCTATTTCTACCAATCCAAAGGTTGTTGTTTCCTTGTTTGTATAGTACGATTGGTATGTTGTTGTAGTTGTGATGCTATTCCACATGTCTGGAAGGCACTTCGTACCTGAAAGCTTGTCAAACATCTATCCCAACTATACAGATTGCCCAATAAAATATTTCACAAAAAACCCTTCGCCTCTTGTATTAATGCATTTCCTATCTTAATTAGTTGTTATTAGACCATTGGTCTAGAAGCTCTACACATTTCTCATTACTTTCCATAATAAAGCACAGGTGAGAGGTCTGACAGTGAAACATAAAATGAAGATTATTTTTTCATTCCATAGGATAAAGTGATTATTTGACCAAATCAGAACAGAAACTATTCACACCAGCTTTGGAATGGGGGAAAGGTATGGAAGCCTCTGTTCAGTTCTTTGCCATTCTTGCAATAAAAGATCAAGATGTAACCATAAGTCAATTCTAACTAATAAAACTATCTATGCAAGAAAACTTCAAAAGACGTAAAAAAAAAAAAAAAAAAAAACCTACACTTTTTAAAAATTTTGCTGATATCCCAGAGGCTACAAGTGTCTCACCAGCACCAGCCATTCTTATTACTCCTTTGGTGGATGGCTGTTCTTCACATCATTCCAAAAAAGTGATGAAATCTCTGTTTTCCTGAGAACAAATATAAACTCTCAGAAGCCCAACAATATATGTTACAACGTGCTTCGATGAAAAGCAACTTCATAAAAACAGCATCCTGAGGTTGCATACTTATTGTCTTCAATTGCTTCCAGATCAAATTTACTCAATTTACCAGTGAATAGATGCTTTTTTCTAATTGCTTGCTTTGAAAATTCAAAATAACAGCTGAATGGGAAGCCTAGTTCTTTCTGGACCATACGTCTCCAGCAATAAAAAGCTTATGACTGGAAATTCGTTAACAATTTTGTTGACGGTGTGTGAGCCAGAACAGAATTCAATTCCCACTCTGACTGCTGTGTTGGTTCTGCAGGGCAAAAGGATTAAAAAGTAGTAAAAAGTAGTAACAATTTATTTTAAAGGTTAGAGTAAATAGATCTGGCTTTAAATAGATCTGGCTTTGAACCAACACAGGAAGCAGACTGGTGGCTTACGATGGAAATGCTTGCACATAGCTACTTTTCAGAAAAGAATCTCCTTTTGGGTCTGATCCAAACCTATTTAAAATCAAGGATCGTATTTCTACTGGGTGTTAGTGAGGACTTGAAGACTACAAGCGGACCTCATTTAATTCAGGGCAACAGTACCCCGGCAAATCACTGAGAATTCATCATTCTTTCTAGTCTGCTCTTAGAGTTTGCATTAGACTCCAGAAACGAAACCCTTGTGAAACAAAGTATTTAGTCATGGTCCAACACACTACAACTCGCGAATTTATGGCTACCATGATTTTGGTCCACTGTGACGAGGGCTTTTCTGGGGATACAATGTTATTAACTGGTGTTTTGAGTCACTGAGGTATTTTTAGAAAAATTGCTGCAGATGGAATTGTGTTTGTTCAAAGAAGACTCTTTCTTTGCACAGCATGAAGGTACCAGCTTTTTGAGCACTTGGAATCATTTTGTTCTAACTTACTGTATTTGGAATTTATCCTCGTGGAAGTGAACATCCTGAAGCCCAGAAAGAAGTGGCTATTCCCATTCCCTTTTATTCTCTTGTTGGAACTGCGGTCTCAGTAAGAACGCCACGCTTCTCATGACAGTTGCTGCTATTCCACTACTCGCGGCTGAAACAACAAAATAGAGAGACACAAAACGAGTGCAGTATCAGCTCTGTTACTCTGGGTGCTTTGAGTTTGCAACCTGATTTTCAAACCACTTACACTTGCCTGAGTGAGGAGCAGGGAAGATGGCAGTAAAGAAATGCAGAGAGCAAGATCAACTAGGAGAACTCATTTGGCAGAGGAATGTTTGTTGCACCTAATGGAGAAGATGAAAACTCTGGAGAAGATTAAGACTATATCAAAGAATGATCCAAGGGCTGAAAAATTTGCCTTTCAGTCGGTAACTTAAGGAAACTCTATCAGTGCAAATCTACAGTGGTGTCAAGCTGATCAAAGCCTATACCTAGGTAGTCACAGAGAATATCTGTTATTTGGGTTTGTTGACCTAACAGGCAAAGGCGTCATATGATACAAAGACTGGGAACTGATGGTATCAAATTCAAATTCAGTGTATGGAGGTATTTTTTATGAAGAGCAATTAGCCACTGCCTAACCAGTTTATCAGATTAGATGGTTATAATGCTGCCTTCTGGTCATAATCTGTGATTGATTATAACAAGACTCAAAGATTCGGCTGTGAAATGGAGCTGGTGCCTGCATATTACATCATCTCTTTCCCACTCAGAGTGATGATGCTTTCATCTAGCAGGGCCAGCCAAGACATTGTGCGCTTGACAAAAATGTGCAGCTGACTTGAATTATGATTCTATTTATGGAGTATCACTACATAAACCTATAGGATGAGATTATAAAATAACATAGGCTTGCTATCATGTGACCAACTACATGCATGAGTATTATTACATAGGCAAGCCTAAATCCTTGGGCAAATATGTCAAATTAACCACTGATACATGCAGTTTACCTGATCAGCAACCACAACTGCAACCATTTTGCACGAAAATTAGGCCTGCATTTTGCAAATGCAACTGTGCACACGGTTTCAGAAATTCAGCCTAACAAATGCTTATTTGTCTATACATTTTATGTGTGTTTCCATTCAAGTGCATCTGGCCTACTGCTTAAAAATACTACTTGGCAATGCAGATTATTTACCTTATCTTTAAATGCCCACCCACATTGAAATGGGGCATGTTTTATATCATTTGGTACACAGCTGAAGGCAGAACACCAGCTTTTGAAAAGGGATGCTTCTCTTCAGAGGAAGAGGCTGGGAAAAGGAAGGGTGACCAAGAGTTGTAGTAAGATTTTTCCACCTGATATCCCAGAAGCATTTCATACTGCAGGAGTCAGCCCTATGGCGGTTGTTGGCACTGACTACTTTACCACCTGCTTATTTACCAGTGTCCCACCAGAAAGCTGCACAAGATATAGCTTGCCTGTGGCTAATTACTCTTGTAAAATGAAAGAACGTCATCTCAACATTACACAGAGCATCTCATTAAGCCTTTCATAATGTATGATCAAGACAAATTAAAGGAAATTTCCTAAAACAATTTTACGGTCATAGACAATAAAGCTGAGGTATGTCTGGTAAGATTTCTTCACCTAGAATATATTATAAATATACACATAATATTATACTCTGCCGCTCTGTGCTTCCTTGAATATAAAGAAAAATCTTTGATTTAATTTAATATGGCTTCCAGAAAAAAATGGCTAATATCCTGTCAAGCAGTAAAAAAAAACAACTTTCAAAATCCCCATTAATTAAATTAAATATGCTTCAAGTATGACTTAGAAAACAAACAAAAATACATCCTGCCTCCTTGTTTTAGCTGTTGCAGTCAGAAGCTCTATATTTCTGTCTGTCTTTTCAATATGAGCTAATTGCTAACTCAGAGTAGTGGGGTGTTTTGAAAGAACTTGCAGTCTAAAGCTGATACAACAATACGTCATCAATTACATCAATGATAGAATTCTAGAAAAATGTGTTTTTGAGGACACAAGGAAAAAAACTATCTTTATTGCACTTCCCAAAAGACCTGGAGTCACTGAAGGTGAACCCCATCAAACCATCAGTTTAATGAGCCACGTGCAAAGATCCTATCAAAGGTGCTGATGTTGAGAGCTAGAAGTTAAGATCAGAAATTGCAAAAGTTCCATGTGGCTTTCTTGAAGATCGAGGTACAAGAAAAATCTTCATGGTATGAATGCTTTCAGAGAGGGCAACAGAAATGAGGAAAGACCTTTTCTTGTGTTGTCTTGATTATAACAAAACTTTTGATAGAGTCAAGCATGAGGAGTTAATGCAAATGCTGGAAGAACTGGATATCGAGGGTAAAGATGTGAGACTTTTAAGAAACCTCGATCGGGGCCAAACAGCAGCAGTGAAGATAGAAAATGAACTAAGTGATTTCATTTAAGTTAAGAGAGGCATGAGGCAAGGCTGTGTTTTTTCACCTGACTTGTTCAACTTGTACAGTGAGAAAATACAGGTTTTTCTCGCTTTATGCCAGTTCTGTCCGTGCAAATTCGCTCTTATGCGATGCCCCTTTTTATACCAAAAATTCGTTATATGCAAGGTAAATTCACTCTTATGCAATCAGTGCAGTGGAAGCTAGCAGTCAACTGCTTTGTGCAGTGCATTGTGGGAATGACACACACCAAAACAGTCTCCTGTGTGGGTCTGTGCTCCTCGCTTGTCTGCATCATGTGTTCCTGTAGTTGCCACCCCACTATGATAGTGCCCTGTGCTTGTGTGCACCGTCTGCTGTTGGCAAGTACCAAAATTGTCTTGTAAAAGTGGTAGAAATGGGCCTGCGGGGTCAGTTCAGTCCAGGTCTTGGAATGTATCCCTATTTGTTACATTGTAAAGTGGGTTTCCTTCATGCGAATTCGAGTTATGCGCCCTTTCCCAGGAACGCATGCACAGCATAAAGCGAGGGAAACCTGTACTGAGGGAGATTGAGGGTTTACCAGGGCTGATAGTTGGCAGACAGCATTTGAACACCTTACGTTACGCTGATGACACAGTCTTAATAGCTGATTCAGAAGAGAAGCTGCAAGGAATTTTAGATAAAATTGTTAGTGAAAGCAAGAAGAAGGGTTTAAGTAGCAAGTGTAGGAAAACAGAACGCATGGAAAACAGAATTACAAAGAAGAACATATCTGTTTGCAACATCAAAGTGGAAAAGGAACAAATAAGGCAGGTCAATAAAATTAACTACTTGGGAAGCTGGATAATAGCCGATGGTGAATGTGATTATGAAATAAAATGGAGAATAGGGATGGCAAAAGATGCATTTCTGAAAATGAAAAAGATGTTGACAAATAGTAAAATGTCTATGGGGGCAAAGTTAACAGTTTTGGATTGCTATGTTATACTGGTCCTTATGTATGCATCAGAATGCTGGACAATACCTTCAAGTATGGGAAAGAGAATTGGAGCAAGTGGAATGTGGTTAAGGCTCATCTTGAAGGTATGTTGGATAAGTCACACTTCAAATGAAGATATTTTGTTAAGAGCAGACTGCAGGAGGAAGCTGCTGATTAACACCAGAAAGAGACCGTTGGAGTTTCTCAGACATGTTATGTGGAAAGAAAAAACTGAAAGTCTGGTCGTAACTGGAAAGACTGAAGGAAGGGAGAGAACATGGAAGACAGAGGTTGACTTATGCCAAGCGTCTATCTGAATGGATGACCGTATCGACACTGGAAATTCTGTATGCCTCAAAGAGATCTGTGGAAGACCACGGTCACCAACATCCTGTTTGGAGAGAGAGAGAGAGAGAGAGAGTGAAAAAAAATGTGATTTTCAAAGTAAAAATCACCACTGTTTTTAAATGCTGTTTGTAAGAGTCAATGCTTTTCCATTTTTTAATATAGCCACATACTGTAGTACCAATATCTAGGGAGAACTCTGATGGGCACTGTCCAAAACAGGCATTGCTCACATGAACGTTGTGCTACTGCCTTAGAAAACCAAACATTTTACCTCATATGTCCAATGCATTGCATAACAGCATGGTAGTCTCCATATTTTTCAGTTGTGAAAAAAAACTACAGGCCAAATACTGTGTGAGCTGGCATGCTATACATGTGGAGAAGCACTGAAGTGCAGAAAGCAAAGTGCGCTTGTGGTCATAAGACTTCACCAAAGTGCTTCTGTTCTTGAAGATCATGTTTTGTCTACTATTTGCAAAGGCTTGTTATCCATATAGTTTCCTTTGCCATTTTTTCAACAGGCCCTCCTTATAATTTTGTTACATCATGGGTTGCACTTGGTGGCTTTTTGTCCCATTGCTTCACATAACACTCGATTGCTTCCATACAAGATATTACATTTTGGACCTTGGCTCTTAAAGGGATATGCCATTTTGTTA
>NW_017728994.1:63967135-63971839 GCF_001723915.1 Gavialis gangeticus | reverse complement strand
ATTTTGGAATGGGAAATCCTAGCTTGCACTGGGCAACATACTCACTAGAAACGTCTGCGTCCTTCTGTGGCTATTAATGAAAAACAATTTGATAGTAATCATTATTAACTTATGTGTGCTTACTCTTATTATTATCCTATCATATTCCAGGAGCAAATGCATTAAGTTATGCTGTATCCAAAATAGATGGTTTTCCGTAGTAATTTAACCAATATACTCTATTGCAGGGGCTTCCAAAGATTTTATGCTGCGGCATGGAAGCGGCTGCAGCCCAGCAAACCATGTACCAGCAGTCACAGCCACCACAACCAGAATTTCCAACTGGACGAAAGGTAAGGATGTCTCCAGCCCTCCGGTGAGGGAGTGGGCAAAACCCTGTACTGCTGCAGGCCTTGCGGAAGGAGCCGCGGCCTCTCCACCCGACTCTGGGGGAGGCGCAGTTTGCCGGTCTGTGACCACTTCTGGTCCAGCAGCCAACCGTGCTGCAGACCGGCAACCGACCCGCCGTGGCCTAACACGGGGCCGCGGCCTGGGGATTCAGAGCCCCTACACAATTGCATTGCTTGCCCCAAATAAAACAGTCAATACCCTTCCCCTAAGAAAAACTAAATAATTGAAGTAGTTCTACTATGATGAATTAGGGATTCCTTAGCTTCCAATCCCTACGGCTGATGTTATCTGTCTTCACTGTACCCATCTGATCACCTTTGTTCCTACCTCCTCATTTTTACCTTCAGAACTAATAAGTTTCCAAGTGATTTATTTTTAGCCCTGTATTAAAAAACACGAGAAAATCTCCAGACCAAAAAGCTAGGTCAACAGCATTTCATATAATTCGCCCTTAAACAAATCCTTCCATTTTGCTTGCATCTTAAAATCGCTCCGTGTCATTGTTAATCTTAGTGCTTGATGGGCAGGTGAAGAAATAATGCTGTGTGTAAAACGTGGGGCTCCAGACCTACACTCTTTACATTTCCGTCCATAAACATTTACCTCATCTCTAACAAGTGGTGACACAAGGCCGTACCGAACGTTATGCAGTGCCAGCTGATTACCAAATGAATGAAAGGTAGCCTTCATAACCATAAGGCTCTTGACCTTATAGTGACCCACTCATTCCCACTCTTAAGAGATTTGTAGGAGGAAAAACACTATAACGTTTGTTGAGCTATGTTAACCTTGGAACCGGTTTTCTGAATCTAAAAAAGGGCTCCTTCATATTAGTTAGATTCCTTTTGTTTGCCATAGTTACACGAACCACAGTGGGCATTTTAAAATGCTCACGTAGTCAGCTCCCACCAGGTTGGCCTTTTGTCCATTCCTAAAAGGGGTTCAAAATGTGGGTCAGATCTTCAGTAATCTCAAAGGTGGCATGAGGGAAACAGCAGGAGATAAGAGAGACCAGAGAAATGTCAGAGGGAAAGGAGGCAAAAATGATGCCATAAAATAAAAATGCTGGTATTTGGTATATAGAACTGTATATTAACTCCACTAAGACGGCAAAAAAACAACATTCAATGCAGTATATATGTCATGGTTCGATGTTGTTTATGCACAAAGTGAAATGAGGTATTTAAAAGCTGGTGATCGTATTTTTATGCACGTGTCACCTCAGATGAAATCTTCCTATTGTTGCTTCTGTGCGAGTCATCTGGGATTTAGTTCATAGTGTAAGCACGTTCCTTACACAAGCCCTTTTCTGTGAAAATAGACCAAAAAACCATACACAAAAGGAATGCTGATTGACACCAGCTGAGGCCTAGCCCAGGCAGTCAGCCTTCAGTCACCCTTGAAAGAGGCAGCTTCAGCTCCTTGCTCCTACCCCAAAACTCCAGCTGCACCTAGAAGCCACACACATTGATTATTTTTGTCTGGGCTTTACCCTTTGATTGATGTCTTCTGAGAACAGACAGTTTGTATGAAAGAGCGGGAGAGAGAGAAAAGGAATTAGACAAAAACGCAAGAACACTAAGGCTTATAGAAAAAGATTTAGCTGATAGCAAGGAAGCCATAACTCCTGAAAACGTTAATGCCCAATGCTACAAGAATAAAGAGCTATTGGATGGCATGAGTCAGACATTTCAACTACACTTCACTAATAGTTATAGAGCAAGAACAACTACCCCTGGCTGAAACTTCATGCTCAGGTTTGAGAGGTTGTTTTATACTGGTGGCTGCTGCTGGAAGAAAGGCAAAATTGGAATGTTTCTGATTTATTCAGCTGTTCAGTTTGATTTGTCATTCACTTTGGTTCAGTTATTGATTTATACTAGAGACCGGCTCAGTTGCAACTTGTTGATGTAGAATGGTAACTCAAAGCAATTTTACTTTAGATAAATTTGTCCTGAATATTGTTATAGATTCTAAACTTTGCCGAGTCAATAAAACTGCTTCCCCAATGCTCTCACGTTCCCAAGAAGCTCATTTTTTCACGTGACCCTTACAAAACATGCTGAAATGCAAAGATAGAGCCAGGCCAAGCACAAAAAGCAAGTGTTAAATAGAGGTAGTCAGTAATAAAAAGGCAGCTAGCAATTGCAAGGGCTTTCTAATTACTATTCCTCAGTGAAGATATCAGCTAGCTCACCTGATGATCTCAAAGGTTATAGAAGTTTTCTTGAGTAAGACAGAATATTGTTCCAGTCTTAAAACATACACGGTAAGGGCAGAGCAGGAAAAATCATGTGCAATAAGCATATCCAGATATGTGCCTTGTATTATACACAGCAAATAATGAATAGCGGAGAGCGTATGGGGTAAAACACATCCGAGCGGACCTCTATGCACGTTGTTCTTGTATGAAGTCCAAAGATCTGCTATTGCTTTTTCCTGCTAATGCTGCAGTGTCCATGCGTTTAAAAAGAGCAAGAAAGAAAAATTGCTTAAAGTGCCCAACTAGCTTGTGGGAGAGATTGTATTTACATTTTTTCACCTTAAAGGATAACTGCTTTCAATATAAATCAACATTTAGAAGCTAAATGAATAACCTGTAGCTTATAAAACCAGAGCCTCCACTTCTTATGCAGTTCCATGCCTGGCAGTGTATGGAAATTATTTGAAAATATGCAAACTGGTTCATTACATAATTTTCAGACTTGCAAATAATTTGTGTGTGACCACAACTGCTTTAAATTTTCCTTTATTTGGTGGTGAGGGTGGACAAGATCTTAAAAATGTTCGCATTGTGGCAACCAAAAGCAATTTTTTTTTTTTTACATATGGAATATTTTAATAACTTTTGAAAGCAATTAATAAGAACCCTCTATGCAAATACTAGAAAAATCAGGGGAAAATGGAGGTATCTTGAATCCTGCAAAATAGACACAGCTTTCCAAAAGTCATTTGTTATTATACTAACTTAAATAGTTAACCTTTGATTCTGTGAAGAATTAGTAAATTTTGGATTAAATTACTACCCTTAACAATGAAGAATATATGTTGAATGATGAACAAGGTATTGCTTTGATTTTACCCATTTCTGGGTTCGGTGTACATAATGGTAGCTGCTTTTTAGGCATTAACTGTACTACTGGAACTCTGGATTCTTTGACTATTTCTAGTTGCTCAGAAAAGCTCTTAAAGACTCATCCTAGTGACTTAGACATTTGCCTAGGGATGTGATAGACTTCCACTACTTTTAGTCCTTAAATCAAGATTAGCTCTCTTTCTAAAAATAACCTGTAGCTCAGAGAAGTTATGGGCCTGGTATAGACTTTACTGGATGAGGGTCTAAGGCCTGTGTTATGTAGGAGGTCAGAGTGGTGATCTGGCCTTCAGATCCATGAATCTAAATGATAATGTTTTAGCTGTCTATAAAGGATGAAATCCACCAAAAAAAACTCAGAATGTCTTAGCTTTTCCTTTTGTCTGACCCACAATCTGCAGCTTTGCCTTTTTGCCACCTTAATTTTGAAGGAAATTAACCTTCCTCCTTACTAATTTTATTCAGATTATTTAAAGTAAACTTTCAGGCCTCAAAGCTCTCTCATTTCAACACTTTCCCGCAACAAGAATTCCAACTTGAAACAAAAATAATTTTTCTTGCTAACCTTTCAACCTGAAGGGTAAATACAGATGCTCGTAGAGGTTAGAACATGTTAAAAATGGCCACCCAATCTAACTTAGTTCCCCCAGGTGTGGACCTTGCATTTAGATCCCTAGTTAGGTAGATCTAAGTGTGAACTGTACAGAAGTTCAGGAAGGTTAGATTGACCTAAAAATGACGAACCCGATCTTAGTTAACCCTGCCTCCAAGGTAGTCTTGTTAGATTGATAGTCAAGTTACACTGAGTCCATTGAGATCTGTCTAAGTGAACTTCTGTACAGTTCCCAGCCAGTCCCAGGGCTAGGAAAGTCCAGCTGCTGGCCCCAGCACTGGGGCTGAGCCTTTCCAACTGCCACACCTGACACAGGGCCACTTTTAGCCCCCTGACCCTTTGCCCCCAGATGGGCAGCCCTCTCCTCCGCTCTGTGGACCAGCCAGTCTTGCTGAGCCTGCTAAATTCCCCATCCAGCAAGCCACTCCTGATGCCACTTTTACCAGCATTCACTGGTGCTGGGAGCTGAGAAAGTAAACTGGGATGGAGGTATGGGTGAGCAGGATGGGGTGAGCTGGTTTGCTGCAGGGGTGGTGGTGGCAGGGGGCCTAGGGGTGGCAGGGGTTTTGGGGCTAAAAATAGCCTTTGTCCTGGGAGGAGAGAGCCC
>NW_017728994.1:63962915-63966912 GCF_001723915.1 Gavialis gangeticus | reverse complement strand
CCCCCTCCAATCCCCTCCACAGACCCTACTCGATCCCCTCACAGACACCACTTGCCCCTCTGATCCCCCCAAGCCCTCCCGTTAGTTCCCCCCACCTTGACTTGTCTCAAATCGGTGGCCATGTTTAACTTTATCTAACCTCCCCAAATGTCTATACATACCCATAGTTTCTTATTCAGCTTGAAACTTAACTCTAGGGAAGAGGATTTCCCTCATTTTTCTTTGTAGTAGCAAACTACTCAGCTACCTGTTGCATTCTGACACATGCTAAGATCTTCACCTCTGAAGAAACTGTGCAACTGGTTATCTGTGCATTCTCAGAGCAATGGGGAGCCCAAAATGCATGAAGTTCTTTCCAGAATCAGGGCCACAGTTTGGGGCAGGGATATTGTACATAGACAAACCCCTTTGCGTGGTGGGGTTTCAGTCAGGTTGGAGCCTCTGCGCTTGCCATAATAATGGCATTTGTTAGTAATACAATAAATGCATCATATTCATTAAATGATTAATTTCTTTCCAAATTACTGGCCCAAGGAAATCTAACACTTTTCACTTCCTCATTCTGGCTCTATATTGCGAGAGAACTTTTATTGCCTAATTTGTAGGGGAAATAAAGCATTCATTGTCTAATTGTCTACTTAAACTAGCATTATTAAATGTGATGGAACAAATACTGATTTAATCAGTTTTATATTGGACACTAACATACATGAAGGGAGAATTAGATACAATCAAATCTTCAGAGAACAGAATCATGATGTGTTATAAAACTGACATAATCCAAATGACTTCACTGGAGATATTTCGGATTTATGCTAGTATAAATAAACAGAAATTGGCCCGATATGTGTCCATTTCTAACAAACTTCAGTATACTTTAATATCATTGCAAGTTTTCTGGGTAATTGGACAAAATTAGTTATATTAGTGAATTAGAGATGAATTTGACTCTTTTAGGAAGCACGCATTCTGCATCTTCATTCTACAGTAAGGATCATCTGACATGCCAACTTCAGCTTTAAGGCAAAGCACTGGCAGTCCTTATCTGGGCTCAGTACTTAACTTATATCCACTGGAGATCAGGCATACAAGGAGATGCACAAAACACACTGTTCACTGAGTTATGCTAGACTTAGGCAGATTTGTATGTGAATGCTGGATATATAATGGGCTAGGAATGCTATGTTACTTATGAAACAGGAAAATTCTGCTTGTTTACCTCTGTAGTCCCAGAAAAGGAAAAGAGAGGGCATGTTTATATGAGACACCTAACTGTACATTAGCATAGTTTACTGTTCAGTAAGCATATCTATCTACATGTGCACATGCTTACGTCACAGTAAACCCAGCTGCAAATGCAAGTAGCAAATTTACATGTCAGTAGTTATTTCATAGTAGTACTCATGTAGACTCTTGACTGGGAGCAAATCTACTCCTGGTCAGCCAGTCACCAGAGTGTGGGAGATTGCTCCCTGCCCCCAGGAGCTGCCTGCTGCTCAGGTGGGCTCTGCCCCCAGAGCCCGGGTGAGGACTATGCCCCCCACTCCAAGATTGTGATTGAGGAGAGATGGGGGCTGAGAGATCAAAGTAGCAAGGGGTAGGTTCTTTTCCTGGCTCTGAACTGTGACTGTCTGGGTGTGTCTACATGTGCATTAGATCCAGTTTACTCACAAGCAAACTATTGGCAAGTAAATGCTCCCAGGCAAGTGTCTACACATGTAGAGAAGTGGGAGCAGATTTGCTACTAAAGGTAGCAAACTGCTTTTGCTTCCTGGGGCCCTGCAATGGGCCCCTGCTGCCACCAGGGGGAGCTCTAGGCTCCCCCTGGGTGCTAGCCCAGTGGCTGGCAGGGAGTATCAGATCATGAGACAGCTGTTTCCTGGCCAGGGCTAGGACATTGCTCCCTGCCCCTGGGGGCTGCCTGCTGCAGAGGCGGGGACAATGTCCCCCTGCCTTGGCAGCAGGGAGCTCCCAGCTCCGGCTCCCTGATTGGGACAGGGGACTTGGAAAAAGCTGCAGGGGTGGGGCAGGTTCCAGCCCTCTGCCCTGATCTGTCCGTGGGGCACATAGTAACTGAGCCCCCAGCTGGGTGGAGACATTGTAGCAAATCTGCTCTACACATGTAGATGCCTGCCCATCTATGTTTACTTGTGAGTAGTTTACTCATGAGTAAACAGCTCCCAGATCTAATGCATGTGTAGACACACCCAAAGAGACAAAGTTCAGGGGTGGGAAGAAAACCTACCCCTTGCTACTTTGTAATCACTGTTTGCTGCCCCACCAGCAGATCAAGGCAGGGGGCTGGGACCTGCCCGTCTCCTGCAGCTATTTCCAAGCCCCGTGCCTTGAAGGGGCTGGGATATGCCCCTGACATGGACAGTTCTCAGTCCCTGGTCCATGATAGTGGGGTGGGGACTGGAGAGCCTGTTGCCTGCTCAGCTCCATGGGCATGGAGCTGGGTGGGGAACAGGCTGGGGAGCCAGTGCTGGGAGATAAGAACCTCCCAGGCTCTGGGATCACTATAAGATGATGAGACACAACTATAAGATGATGAGACACAACTAAATTTTTTGGAGAGTGGAGCAAGAGGAAACCAATTAAACACTTGCAGTTCTAGAAAAGGGCTGCTACAAGATTCAGTGCAAGAGAGCAAGTAACAGACAAAGCCATGTACAGTAATGTCCAGCTTGAAGGGGAAGGGGTGGTCTGGAAGCCTGCCTGCAACAAATTCATTTGGGAGTTAGAACTTAGAGACTAGGCTCAGCAAAAGGCAGGCTAGAGTTGGGTTAAGCAAACCTTGGTGGGGGGTAGGAGTCACTGCCCAGACATCTTAGCTTTGGGCCTTTATGAGTTGAGCACTTTACTAAGCATGTTTTCTTTAATGTTTATTTTCACAGAATTGGTTTGACTGACCTAATGCTTCAAGAATGAAGCCCTGGCATGGAAGTGGCATATCTGTAAGTTAATGTCAACATTCACCGTGCAATCAGAGAGCAAACAGGATTTCATATTGTGGCAAAAGCTGAACTACTATTTGCTTTCATTCCCTGTTCTGTGTGTCAGATACAGTAAGAGTTTACAAAAGCAGTAAAAGAATTTAATTATGACTACAAAACCCTCCCCTCTGCAAACAATACCAAGTTTCAGAAGAAAGTCTGTTAGCAGATAACCAGGGACAGGTAGCTAACGATACCGTGAACAGGAAATATGACGATAAAACACACCATAGTGTAGATGTGCTAAGGTAATAAAGGAAGAGGCACTGTATTTTGATTGGAAATTCCTATAGATTATAAAAGTTCTTCCAATTTAGAAATGGATAGAAGCCAGTCTGACAGATATGGATAGTTTTCATAAACTCACTTTCCACTCACTTATTTAATCACCGTTATTCAGACACCAATACAAATGTGACCTGCTAAGTAAATAACTGCATGAGATTACCATGTGACAGAGGATGCTCATTTCTCATTGACTCTAAAACTGCAGGAGATCAGGTCTGAAATTATTGTGAACCGATTATTCCCATTGCCATAATTAAGAGGGGTGCAAAAACAAACCCTTGTGGGATTTAGATTTACACCAGGAAACAATGTAAACAGCAACAGAACCAATTATCGGCATACTGCCGCGGCCAGTCTTAGTGAAGCAACACCTGCAAAGCATCCCAGGTTGGCAGAGAGATGGAGCTGGTGACCTAATCATCTTTTCCCACCCTAACTAGTCTGATTTTACAAATTGTCAGTCACACCTAAGTGTAATACCATAAAACTCCAGCTATGTGAGAAAGCTGGCAGTACGTTTCAGCTGTGGGAGTTTTCACTTTTATGTGCAACTGTGTCCTCATGGACTAAATGGAAAGATGAGGGCTTCTTAGGAACAGCATGGGTGGGTGCCTTTTAATATCTGAGAAGAGACAAAATCCAGTCATCTAGACAGTTAACAGTCTTGACTAAATATTTTCTGCAGCCTGAATTGTTTTATGGGGGGGGGGGGG
>NW_017728994.1:63950649-63962732 GCF_001723915.1 Gavialis gangeticus | reverse complement strand
GGGGGGGTGGGGGCTCAATGACAGACTCCAGCTTGCCAGCTGCTCATGCGTGAGTAGAGACTATTTGGGGTTTCTTTAGGATGCAAAGCTGCCTTCACTTTGTTAGGGGTCCCAGGTGCAAAGCTAAATTCTGCCTCCTTTTATACCACTATAAAACTGTAGGATTCTGTTCAAGTCAGTGGAGACCCTCTGGATTTATATGATCTACAATACTTAAAAAGGCTCTCATTACCATAATATCTGAATGCTTCACACATTTTAATGCATTAATATGTATACCACACTAAAACAGGAGGAGTTCTGTTACCTCCATGTGGCAGATAGGGATCTGAGCCCAGCAGGACTAAGGGTACAGCTATATCAGTTCCCTGGTGCTCCAAAGATTGCTGCTCAGCAATGTAGCACTACCATCCATTTCTACTCTGTAGGCACCAAAGCCAGAAACCCTGAGTGTGATTTCAGATTCCTGTACCCTTGAGAGCAGCAGCAGGGAACGTCCTGAGAACAGCTTCACCAGTGCAGACTGGGAGGGAGGACAGGGCCATTCTTCTCAGTGGTGGTCGTGAGAGCCCTGGAGAAGCAGTATAGACATACACTGAGTGGTTTGTCCGAGGTAAAACAGGAAAGCCTATAGCAGAACTATGACTTGACCCTAAATCTTCCACATTTCAGACTAGTAGACCGTAGATGATCCATTCTCTCACTGGACTAAGGAAGCAGGGTTGGCCTTGTGCCTCCCAAATTCAGGATTTTGGTGTGGTCCATTCTAAAAAAAAAGTCACTCAAGAAATTTGAAGTGAGAATCCAAGCAGAACTTTCCCGAAGTCTGGGGTATTCAAAATTAGATTTTGGTCTAGGTCTTTCTCTACGACATACATATGTTAAGAATGTATATCCACTGCTGACAAGGCTTTCCCAGGTGTTTTCTACTGGGACAAATTCACAGTGGTACAGTTAATCATGATGTTTTTAAGAATATATTTAATCTTCAGATGAAAGCTGCTATAGAGTGGAAAACTGTTTAATAATCAGATCTACAAACCCCAAACCAAGGTTAGGTTCATGAAAGTTCACATACCTTTTCATAAACTCAGGCCAAATGTTGAATGAATCTGAGTCAAGATATCGTTTTAGATGGAAATTGTATGTCACTCAGCAAACATTTTCCAAGATTTTGATTCCAGTTTAGGCAAAGCATGACAAGTTTTAGATGAGTTTTTTTGTAGGTTCATTCATCCATGGCATTTGAAACTGAATACAAAAATCAGTGGATGCAACCCCACTTAATAAAAAGTTACTGTAAACCACTAAATGATGTCTACCAAGTTTTGGACAGTTCCAGCTTTTTCTGTTTTGTTGAGAAAAAAACAGTATGTGGTTGTGTTTCTTCTCAGCTCTTTTAGAGTGTAAGACAGGCCAAGCTGGACAGGCTCACGAGGAGGGTGGACCTCAACCAGATGTCATTTAACAGAGAAATGTAAAGTGCTCCATCTGGGGAGAAATAATCCACAACATACTTACAGGCTCAGCAGCGCTACACTTGTTAGCACCACAGCTGAACGAGACCTGGGTGTCATGATAGACAACAAAATGAACATGAGCCACCAATGCGATGCCATAGGTGGCAGAGCTAATCAAACGCTGGCATGTATCTACCAAGGCATCTCGAGCAAGGCTAAGGATGTCATCCTCCTCTCTACTCAGCCTTGGTGAGACCACAGCTGGAGTTCTGCATCCAGTTCTGCATCCACACTTCAGGAAGGATGTGGAAAAGCCTGAAAGAGTCAAAGGAGGGCCACACACATGATTAGACACCTAGAGACCACGCAGGTCATATGAGGAGAGACTGAAAGAGTTGGAACTATCAGCATGGAGAAGAAAAGACTTAGAGGGGATTTGGTGGCAACCTATAAGTATATCAAGGATGCACATCAGGGCCTGGGGGAGCATCTGTTCACCAAAGCCCCCAGGGGAGGACAAGCATTAATGGGCACCAGCTGATTGAGGATCGCTTCAGGCTAGATGTAGGGAAAAACTTCTTTCCAAGTCTTTCCCCAGTGCTCTTCCTGCCATGGCAGGGGGGGTCAGACTAGATGATCTACTCAGGTCCCTTCCAACCCTAGAAACTATGAAACTATGAAGTCAAGTGATAAGGGGCTGGAACAGACTCCCCCCAGAGGCAGTACAGTCACCCACCCTGGCGATCTTTAAAAAGTGCATTGATGCCCATCTTGTTGGAGCCATCTGATCCCATCAGTCCTTCCTGCCCAAGTGCAGGGGGGCTGGACCCGATGATCTGTAAGGTCCCTTCCAGCCCCTAACAACTATGAAACTCTGACAGCATAGTGATATGCTACAATATTCCCTGTATTGGAAAAGTAGTTTTATTAAACTCCAGAGTGGAGATTCAGTGTTTGTGGTACATTGTTGTTGATGGCAAATATATTTTTTGAGCATTGCAACTTTGTTCATAATTAATTTCAGTTGAAAATACACACAAAATAAAACCAGAGATCATATTCCATGGTGGGTCTTAAAACCAAAACCAAAGTGCAATTTGCCTTGCATTGGCAAATCCAAACCATCCAGTTCCTGCCCATTTATAAAAAAGTTCTTATGTAAAACGAAATTGGACAGCACATTTTTCAGTATCAACACTATAAGCCAAAGCTCATGACAATAAAAACAATTTACAGAACTGTGGTTTGAAATGGGCAATAGCAGCTAAACAGAAAAAAAACTATTAAAATCTCACTTTTTATGATTACAGGCATGTTCAGTCAGCTCTTTTCCTGGGTATAGACAAATGCACTTTTCTAATCCCTCAGGAAAACAGTATAGTGTATATTCCGTGGTGTTAAGCTATATGACATTTTATAGTATAAAGAGAAATTAAGATACCCGGTTAGAAAAGATATCCACATGACAGACTTTACACAAAATCTGATGGACAAATGCCTGCATAAGTTATGTTTAAAAGACTGTTTATATAGTAGATGCAAAAATAAAGCAATCTATTGTAACCTTGCAGACATTTCATCTTAGTCAAAGGAAAAAGATAAAATAAGTGGAAGTAGCAAAGTCATGCCTCCTGGAACTTTTCTGTAATTCTGTAGAAAACTACTTTGTTTGCTTTTAATTTTTACACTTTTCATAGATTCATAGATTCATAGATTAAGGGTCGGAAGGGACCTAGTAGATCTTCTAGCCCGACCCCCCGCCAGGGCGGGAGAACAACAAAAAACCCCAAAAAGAGAAACGGGACTCAAATGAGTCCAGCCAGGTAGGCATCCAGCCTCTTCTTAAAGACCCCCAGGGTAGGGGCCAGCACCACTTCCCTTGGAAGTTGGTTCCAGCTCCTAGCCGCCCTAACTGTGAAGTAGTTTTTGCGGATGTCCAATCTATACCTCCTCTCCATCAACTTGTGCCCATTACTCCTTGTTATGCCAGCGGGCGCTAGGGGAAACAGCGTCTCCCCCAAACCCTTCTGGTCCCCCCTAGTGAGTCTATAGACGGTCACCAGGTCCCCCCTCAGCCTTCTCTTGTGGAGGCTGAATAGGTTCAGGTCCCGCAGTCTCTCACTGTAGGGTCTGCCCTGTTGTCCCTGGATCATGCGGGTGGCCCTCCTCTGGACCCTCTCCATGTTGTCCACATCCCTCTTGAAATGGGGCGCACAGAACTGGACACAATACTCCAGCTGTGGCCTGACCAGCATCGCATAGAGGGGGAGGATCACCTCCTTGGCTCTACTCGAGATGCACCTGTGGATGCACGACAAGGTCCGGTTAGCCCTGCCAACCATGACCTCGCATTGTCGGCCCATGTTCATCTTGGAGTCAATAATGACTCCAAGATCCCTTTCTGCCTCCGTGCTCTCGAGTAAGGAGTTCCCCATTGTGTAAGTGTGCTGCTGGTTCCTACTGCCCAAGTGCAGCACCCTGCACTTGTCCGTGTTAAAACGTTCATACACATTAAAGAATGCTTAGACCCTTTTTGTCTCATACTTTCAGAGATCTAAACCATTCAAAGAGTCTATCACAGGCTGCAGTTAGGACTTTTAACTCCTGCACATCCAAGACAGGGCAAACTAACTCGATTCTTCCTGTAAAAAAATCACATTGGGAGACGCAAGACCTAGTGAGTTGTGCTGAAGGGATACAGAGAGAGCACGGGCGATGCACAGAGGGTGCACGCAGGTGCACGTGCACCCCCTGAGCATGGTGGTGCCCCCTACAAAAAGGCACCATGTGCCGGCGGCGCTTGTGGGTGGTCGCCACTTGCCATCCTGCCGCCAACACTGACAGCAGCGTTTGCAGGTGGTCTGTGATCCCCGTTGGCCGCTGGTGGTGGGTGGTTGCCGACCCCTGGTTGGCGCTCACCACCCCTCAGCCCACCGCCGACAGCACCGGTGGTGTCTGTGGGAGCTCTGCACTTACTCCCACCGTGATCCCACCACCGCCGTGGCCCCCCAGCTGCTGGGGGCATGCGTCATTCGTGAGAGAGAGAGACAGAGATTCCTCTATCCCCCCACCTCTAGGAGGGGGAGAACGACAGAGCCTCATGAAAGAAAACCCAAGCAGAATTTGGAGATGAACTTAATCCGGGTGAATTCAGTACAAGAAACTGCAGAATTGGTCCAGGTTTTCCTTCCCCTACTGTCACCTGGTAATACAGTGGGCCATGGTGTGTAGCATAGGGGGAGTCACAAGTTCCTAGGCCTCAATTATCTTATTCCACTGATATTGTTCCCTCTACCAAAACCTGGAGTCAAATTAAAGGGGAATAATGCTACTCTTGTACCCCCTCTTCCAGAGCAGCACAGCTCCCCAACTGTTTCCCCCTTTCTTTGGGCTTTATACCATGAGCTCATCTGGCTATTTCAAGCTTCTGTAGTCACTGGCTGTATATGTATCCACATACACATACAGACTTTAAATATTACACCCTCCAACTGTTGTGCCCTGTATACTTTTTTACCCAGCCCAACAAATGATCTAGGGCAGCTCTTGTATTGCCATTGCATTGTTATTTTCCCTCAGTGAACTGATTTAGTATTAAGAAACGTTAATTATTAAACTGCTGGTTGTACATTAAGACAGACTCCTGCCTGTCTTTTAGCAGTATGAAATTCCTTCTTCTTTGAAATGCCACATAAAAGTGATAGATGCCCTTTCTTTGCAAGTCAGGCATCTAGCAAAGTTATGTTTCATATTAGTTCTGCAACAAAGAGCCCTCCTTGTTTAAATATAGAAGCGTAATACAGATAAGGTTAAGTAAGCTGGCTGCTGTGAGAACACCAGGCCTGGTCTCTGTTAAGATAAGCAGGCTGGAGGGGCAGGGGGAGTATTCATTGTGCAAGACTGAACTGTATGAATTACAGTATGGACACCTAGAACACAACACAAAAACAGATGAAGCCAAGGCCAAAAATGTAAACGGTCAAACATATTTGTGATAACACGATGAAAAGTTGCTGGCATTGGCTAAGGCCATTTAATGGAATATGAAGTATAGTTTGGCTTGGAATAGTTTTTTAAAATGTCTTCAATTCAAAGGCAGCCTCTCGCTTCTGTACTTTGAAAGGGGTGGGGTGAGTTGTGTGAAGTAGGGGGGGCTGATTTAAAGGTCCTGCTTAAAAAGTTGCATTAATGCTTTTGGAAGTATTAGTCCTTCTCCAGAAAAGCAAAACAAATACCACTAGGTGAGTAATAGGTGAACAGGATAACAGAAAAGCAAGCATTAGGTAGAGATAAACAGTCCCCCAGCATCATGAAAAATGAGCCTCCCAAGAGAAGTGGTAATGTTTTTTCTTTCTTTTTCCTTTAAACTCTTCCCCAGCTTTAACAGGAAAGAACAATAGCAAAGGAGTAGAAACACCCACTGTTTGGGTGCTCCATGGACTCACGAAGCACTTAAATTAGGGCCGAGCCAATGCATAATCTATGTTTACATGTTAAAAAATCTCTTATTTGGCTTCTTGATTTACAGTCCCCAGTTTTCATAAAAGTCAGTCACTCTCAGTGAGAGAATGTGGAATTGATTTATAGGATCTACTTTATGCTTTAAATCTTAATAGCATTTTAAAGCCCTTCCATGAGTCATCCTAAGTAATATTTTTCTCTATTTTAAAGGCATTAGTGCAGCAAAAGAGATCCAAATCTTTACCTTAAAAACTAAGATCATTTTAACCAATTATACAGGCATCAAGTCTACTGAAAGAGTAAAAGTTCTGTCAGCGATTACCTTATAAGCCTCTATTTTCAGGGATTATATTATACTTGTACGTAAAATGCACTCTGGTCTCAGATAAGATCTCAGCCAGCATCAGTGAATTTACTTTCACCAGCGCTTTCAAAATGAAATAAACTGGTTGAGTCATTTTGAAGCAAAAAGCCTGATTCTGCCATTCTAATTCATGCCATGTCTCTCCCTCCTAGAGCAGTCCCCTCCTACTGCAAAGCATCACAGGGTACCGTAGATGTGAGTAAAGGCAACGAGCTTCCAGCCCACGACAAATCAGTCAAAATGTAGCCAATTACTGGCTGAGAATCTTTTGCATTCAGAGTGACTCAATATTATTCTGAAAGCAATCTACTTGGTAGCGTTAAGTATTTGGGGTAGAAATCTTAAATACTATTTACAAGTAAATTGTTACACCACTTCTGCACTTTCTAACAGGTGTGTCCATTCATAGAATCTGATGAAACAGGTTGTTGCCTATGAAAGCTCATGGCTCTGAACCAGTTAGTCTCTTGTTCTACCATCTGCTGCCTTCTAAAATGGATGCATAAGGTGCTAGTTTCTTAATGAGTGTGTAAACATACAAAACCTCTATTTACTGCTCTTTTGCACATCAGAAGCATGCGTAGAAGAGACTAGACAGGAACAAGAAATCAAAACCATAGGCCACAACCTATGCCAACACAGTGCCATTACTATATTCAGTAATCAGTGTTTGCAATGGGACTTCTTAACTGATAAGCACAAATAAAAATTATGCATTTGCAGGAATGATCCTTTCATCATTAGAGATTGAGTACAAGTATGGAAATTCCTGCCAAGTTCAAGCCTTCGTTGGTGCAGGTGCCTGAATAAGCACCAGGCCTGAGATACCTAGATTTTCTGGAACAGTCCGGGTTATCCTGCCTTTCCCTTTTAGGTCCTTCAGTGCTGAAGATCATGTACATAGCCTCATATTTCCAACACAGATGAACTGATTCCTACACAGTTTTAGTGTGCAAACACCTTTTGGATGATATCTTATAATCAAGGATGTTTGACATAAAATACCCTATGGCAATTATACTAGAAGTCTGTCTTGATATCTTTAGCCACAAGTGTTTTTCAGCATGAAAATTGGTTGGATGCTGTGGACGGCTGCATCTCACCAATGCTTGCACATTTCATTGATGCATCTTCACTGCATTTATATATTTTATATACTCATATATGGGTGTGTGTGCGCATGTGTATAGATCAGTATAGACAAGGACTTTAGATACAGCTTGGTCCTAATTTAATAATTCCTGCCTCCACTAGAGCTAATGATGACAGCAGCACCAATGAGCAGCAAAACATGTCATTCCAGTGTAAGTCCCCCCAGCCCTCTCTCTCATCACAGCCACATGGGACAGTAAGAAGCCCAAGACAGAGTCTATGATTCTTCTGCATGAAAATGCTAGCATTCGAGATTAAATATAAGCTACTATCACTTTTCTGCTGTAATTCTTGCTGAATAAAGACCTCGCCATCCTTCACTTTGATCACTAGATGGCATCTGGACAGTCTGCTGTCTTCAAAAATAATGATTGCAAGAACTTCCCAATGGGGGGGCTTTACATTCTTGGCTGTGTGATGCCACCAGGTTTCAAAAGACATCTCTGACCAAAGGATCAAAAAAAGGAATGAGGGCTAGGAAAACCAGGGAGTCTTGTGGAAATGAGATGGTCAGTAGTGTAGGGTGAAGAAATTTGGTAAATACCAGGAACAGGGGGAAAGGATCATATTTTAGGGATCCCAGTTCAACCTCAGAACTTTTCAGAGTTTGTTAATCATTATGGGAAATACTGTCCTGGGAAAGAAAGCGTTTCAGTTAATGACCCTTGTGGCTGCTTTGTAAGTTGGAACTCAGTTACTTGTTGACCCAAGTGCAAAATGTAGCTGCCTTGTACGTGTTGGAAGCTACTTTTCAGAAAATACGGGTCTGAACAGACTTGGAATGCACTTGACAGCTCAGATTAAACTTTGGTCTTTTGATTTTACCTTTTTAACTTTAGATTTCAACTCTTCCTTTGATGTTGATAGAAACTGGATATTTTTTTAAAAGGAAAAACTATAGTTTTTCAACACGCAAAGGTTCAAAAGGAGCTAGAAATATCTTTGAGTGACATGCTGAAACCACTGAAAACTACAGTAAGAGTCCACCAAGTAGTGTCAACACAGCAAAAAAAATGTTCAGTTGAGAACAGCAAACATTTCATAGTGAACTACCAGTGTGCTTTAGCATATCCTGAATGATACTTGAAGGCATGCTACCCTTCCATACCAAGTAGCTACTATGGACCCAGTCTCAACCTTTAATTTTGTGAATAGTCTCTTTCATAGTCATCAGATTATGGGACTATTTGTGCAAGCAAAGGCTACTTGATTAAGTAAAGATTTTTATTACCTAATCCTAGACCCTTAAATGCTTTACAAATACTAATGTTGCAGTTACAAAGTGCCTTTCATCCAAATGACAACTTTAAAAAGTTTGATGGGTTTCCATTTCCCAGCTATTTCAATCTGTAGAACTGGGACAATGGGACAATGATGTTTAACACAACACCCATTCTCAAGACATTTGTAAAGAATACAAGCAATTAATTCCTAACCTCATATATAATAGAGGGAGTGTCTTGACACTTGAGTGAGCCACTAGTGTTTTTTCTCTGATTAAGATCTTGCAGTGAATAGAAACTTGAGCATGAGTTTGGTGAGATCAACAGCACCCATACACAACCATGACTGCCTGACCAATACTGGAAACATAACCAGGAGACTTCCTTGGCAAAACATTGCTAATCATGGCTGAATTCAAAGAAACATCTGCTAAGAGACCATTCGCCTTCTTTCTGCTTCACTGAGAAATTATTTCAGGATTTTTTTTAAGCATCAGTAAGTAAGTCCATTTGGTTTGTATGAAACATGCTATGGACATTCCAGTACTCACCATCATATCCAGATACATGTTAAATACACTGTCCAAAATATTTACTAACCAGCACCCAGAACAGCCTCTGACAGGAGCACAGCACAAAAAAGGACATGCCCAGAGCCACAGCGGGAGTCGGTGTTAGTAGCAAAATTAAAACTAGAATTCCTGCCTTCCAATTTCATGCTGCCACCCAGAAAAAGTGTCTTTTCTTATGCACATTTGAACACACATACTTTCACAGTGTCATATATTTGCTCTAACAGGAAATAACATGTCCCTTGAACTTTCCAGCAGTTAGCATTTTAGGTGTACAAGTCTTTGTGGTCTGTACCATGTGATAAATGGGGGATAGCAACAATTACCACTACCAACACTAAAAGCTGCAAAAACTAGAATGAATAAACTAGCCAAATAGTTTTATCAGGCACCAGTAAAAGTCTCTGTCACACAAAGAGCTGAATACTCTGAGCTGACCCATCAAAATATGCAACAGCACTATTGACTGTGAGAGCGCAACTCTTCGACTATGGTGTGACAAAGAACAAAGCACCATGCAGGACTACGCCCTACAAGTCCTGCAGACCACTTCCTTTTTTATTTTTATGTCCCATCTCCCATGCGCTGTGTTCTGCAGGAATGCTCACTTGCCAAAGACAAGAATGAATATGAATGCAGTTCTTCTTTTATGCATCGTTGCAGTCCAGTCCTCATGGGCGACAACCCTGAAGCAGAATTTTCCTCTCAGACCTAAAGAGCAAAACAGACTGAAAAGTCAATGACAGGGATGTAGGTGGCACACAGAGTAACTGAATGTAGGCATCAAACGTCCAACAAAAGTACTGGCTCTGCAAACTAGAGAAGGCTGCAGCCAAACTTCTTGGGGCTAGAGTGTGTAACAGTTATAGGAGAAATCTAAGCCCAAAATTTACATCCTCAAAGCACCTGCTCCACTGGTGCATAATCCTGAGGGCACCTAGAGTTCCTTTGGTGGCTAAGATGCCACTAGTAAGGCCCTGTAGATGATTAAATGCCTGCTTCTGAGAGTGCCAGAGCCATCTAAGTCCTGGCAGTGACAAGTAGGTAAGTACCTGACATATGCCTAAGATCCATCTGGATCCACAAAAGAGGTACTCTTTTTACCTCCCACCTATGGAGGCCTGATCTCAAAGACGTTATCATAGCATATCTTCTGGATCAGACTCCACACAATACATGGAGGGAGGTGTTGCCCATAGGTGAGACAGAGAAAGAGGGCATGAACACAAGCCCTACATAGCCTTTATAATATTTTGATATATAGGATAGAACTGAGTTAGTACCGTCTCAGGATACCCTGTAGCCTAGGATATAGAGCCTAGGCTGTGGGAGATACGGGCTGATACCCTCTTAGGCAGGGCTGGGATTTGAACCCAAATTTTCTGCATCCTTCATGAGTGCTATAATATCCAGGGAAAAATGAAGAAAAGTGACTGAAACCACTGTACTTTGCTAGGAAAGTCTAGCTTATGTGCCTAGCTCAAGGAGAGAGTGCAGTTGTGAATCCCAAATGGTAATAATTGTCTCCCCTCTCCTCCATGTTAGGCTTCAAAGCCTTCTCAGGATTTCCTAATTCCCACTCAGTATCTTGACTCTTATTAATCCTGTTCTTAGGTGTCCATACATAACAGAGAGAGCCTAGATTCCTTTCTTTTAAGTCCTTTTGTATATCTAGCCCACAATCCTTTATTCCATTCAGACATCACAATCTAAGCAGGATCAAGCCTAGTCACAGTATGTTAAAAGCTTCAATAATAATTTACCCTCATTGTTAAAAAATGTGGGCATTGTTTACTGCTTGAAATGTTTCTTATTTCTTTTATGCTTTATATTTAACTGAAGCTTATGCATAGGTGTGGATACCTGCTAGACAGCCAAACACCACACCATCTAGGACCGCCTTGTATCCATCACTGAACCTTGACTACCAGCTAACTGTGGATAATCTACATGACAAGCATGGGCAGGTTTGTAGGTGCAAAGAGAAAAACATGAAAAACTTGTTGGTGCATGAGTTATTGTTGCCCTAGGACTGCATTAACTCATACATTCCTTTCTTGAAAGCTTCTTTTTGTTAAGTATACATAATGCATGCCTTAAAATGTGCTCCCTTATTGGCTTACTCCCCCTTTGGAGTAAAAATTGGTTCAGAAAAACAAACTCTTCTGGGTGTGGTTAGATTCTTTTCTTGTACTCTTACCTGGTCCTTGGGTCCAACTACCTCCTTCATCTGGTCACATCATATTGTTACATAGCAAATGCATGCCAGGTTCCTATCTAATTGTACTGAATAACAGCATCCGCTGAAGGAGTTTGGCCTGAGCGAAAAGGCTCTCTTTGCCTGCTGGAGGCAGACTGTCAGGATGGCTCACATTAAGGCAAAGTGGCAACTGAGGCCCTATTTAAAAAGGCTTCAACTTTGGTTTAGTTTCATATTGGAACATCTTTAAACCTGATGTAAGGCAAAGAGTTAGCACATAGGCCTAGTGACCATCAGGACTGCAGTGTTTGACTCTACCACCGATTGGCCACATCCATGACCAGGGCCATGCATGTACAGCAGCACAAACAGAAGTGGCATATATTTGAGCAGGCTGCCCTGCTCCCCCATCTTTCATAGTTTCATAGTTTCTAGGATCGGAAGGGACCTGAGCAGATCATCTAGTCCGACCCCCCTGCCATGGCAGGAAGAGCACTGGGGTCAAATGACCCCAGTAAGGTGGTCATCCAACCTCCTCTTAAAAACCCCCAGGGTGGGAGCCTGCACCACCTCACTTGGAAGCTGGTTCCAGACCCTAGCCGCCCTGACCGTGAAGTAGCGCCTCCTGATGTCCAACTTAAACCTTCCCTC
>NW_017728994.1:63948080-63949924 GCF_001723915.1 Gavialis gangeticus | reverse complement strand
GAATAGTCCTCCTTAGTGATGACCCCTCCTTTCCATTGGGAGTAAGCCTCCTTTTTGGCAAGGAGACATTCCCAGATGTTTTTAGTGAGCCATGGAGGCTTATATGCTCTCCTGCCCCCTTTGACCCTCCTGGGGATTACCTTCCTCTGGGCTTGGAGGATCGTCTCCTTAAGGAGCGACCACTCCCCTTGGAGTGTCCCAGCACATAGCACTTTGGCATGCTTTGTGCTGCTTTTTTTTCCAGGGTTTTTTTCTTTTGCTACCAGGAAATCTTGGTAGCAAACTTTGCCCCGCCGCTGCCGATTAGCTGTGCCACGCAGTTTAACAGGTCTGTGCAAAAGAGCACCGTTTCTTTTCGACTTCTGTTTCACCATTTTGAAGGGATAGTGTTTCATTTAACTGTTCTGAAGCACTGCTCTGTTTCGTTTCGTTGACACTGTTTCACTGTTTCTATGCGTTTCCAAGTTTTGCCCATAGGCTATAATGGGGAATCACGAAAATGCCTATAACTTTGCCATTTCTTTCCTGATTTGAATGAAAACAGCAGAGATAGTAGCCCCAGATGAGGCCAAACAGCTTGTCAAGTTTCAAGGAGATAGGTATAGGGGTTTCTGGGAAACTACACCTCAAGGTGCTAACAAGCAAAACTTGTGTCACGTTTGTGTGTTTTAAGGCGGAGTGGGGTGAAAACAGCAGGGATGGTAGCCCCTGCTGAGGCCATGAAGCCTACTGAGTTTCAAGGAGGTAGGTGCAGGGGTTTCTGGGAAAGTGCACCTCAAGGTGCTGACAAACAGAACTCATGACACGTGTGACTTTTTACACTGTTTTTCCATCCCTACCCCAGAGCACTGGGATTGGAAGGGACCTCAGGGAAGGATCACAGCCACTGGCCAGCTACACAGTCAATATCAGAGCAGTTCTTCCCCCTCTTCCCAGTTTCTGTTTAGCTGCCTGCAAGCCTGGGTTCAAAACTCAAAACGTTTTGAAACGTTTCGAGTGCCCTCATTTTGTTTCAAAGCTGTTTCAAAGCCTTTTGTTTCATTTCAATTTCACTGTTTCAAGCTTGAAATGCATCGAAACAGGTTCAAAATGAAACACCCATCAAAATTCCTCACAGCCCTACAGTTTAACATGCAACATGACCTCTGTGGTTAAACGTACAGTGGTGTTTGCAGTATTACTTCTTCTGGAAGGTCTCACGGTGTTGTCTAGTTTGTCTGCATCTTAATTTACAAAATCACCTAGACATACTTCCACTTCCATCCATGACAGTATGGCTTTCATGTAACAACTACAAAGTGACGTTTAAAGTGGTCAGTGTATTTTCAATTTCTTCTTACAGCCTTTTTACAGTTGGGAACAAGATGAGGCACCTTCTTCTGACCAGCCAGCCCTCAACAGACTACATTCAAATACTCCACAGACAAGCAGAGATCTGGTACTGCTGCCCCATCCAAAACCTACAGCAACAAATATCATAAAGAGCACCGTAAATTCTGACTCTTAAAATAGTCAGACTCTTCTGCTCTGAGAAACAGAGAAAGTCCCATAGCACACGGTTGCCTGATTGGAGAGAATAATGAGAGTGAAGTTTCATAGTTTCATAGTTTCTAGGGTCGGAAGGAACCTGAGCAGATCATCTAGTCCGACCTCCTGCCATGGCAGGAAAGAGTACTGGGGTCAAATGACCCCAGCAAGGTGTTCATCTAACCTTCTCTTAAAAACCCCCAGGGTAGGAGCCTGCACCACCTCTCTTGGAAGTTGGTTCCAGACCCTAGCCACCCTGACCGTGAAATAGTGCCTCCTGATGTCTAACCTAAACCTACCCTCTGCCAGCTTGTGAC
>NW_017728994.1:63931461-63948028 GCF_001723915.1 Gavialis gangeticus | reverse complement strand
GACTGTTATTCCTGGTCACTCCTGGCAGGGCTCAGGGGAACAGTGACTCCCCCAATGCCTGCTGATCCCCTCTGACTAGTTTATAACAGGCCACTAGATCTCCCCTCAGCCTTCTCTTTTGGAAGCTGAACAGGTTCAGGTCCCGTAGCCTCTCCTCATAGGGCCTGCCAGTTCTGGACTTAAGCAACTGTAGTCCTGTTGCTCTGATAATTAGACATGAGGATCTCTATGATTACGTCTTTGTTTCTGAATACAGTTATATGGAAAAAATAAGTGTAGGAAATGGGCTAGATTACTTCAGGACTGATTTTAACAAGATTCAAATATATTACATGCCTGGAAAATTAAAATGCATTAGGAGAATTTATAAATTAGGATGAGATCTTCAAAGAGATTCTAGTGAATTCAAACACGGTATCACCTGGTGTAATGCTTCACTTCTTTTTAGTTAAAGAAAGTTAGACCGAGCTCTTTTGATGCTTCAAAGAAAAATCACAAACAATTAACTGCAACCCCCAATAAAATGACATCTGTTAAAATTATTTCTGAAAACTGTTATATGCTCCACTCACAATTTGTTTGTATGAATACAACACACACACAGATTTTTTTACCCACAAAATCATTAATCATTAATTTTACCCACACAATCATTAATAGTCAAATAAATCTCATTAGCCTGCCATGCCCTGAAATGTGCCAACAGTGCATTCAAAACAACAGTTGAACCAAACAACAGTGAACAGCCCAAACTCAAGGAACTGGTGGGTAGGATCCCCTGGGAGGGAAGCCTGAGGGGAAAAGGAGCCCAAAAGAGCTGGCTATACTTTAAGTAGGCTCTCTAAGGAGGAATAAACTATCCGAGTGTAATGGAAGAATGGGAAATGCAACAGAAGACCAGCCTGGCTAGACAGTAATCTCTTAAATGAGTTGAAACTCAGAAAGGAATCTTATAAAAAGTGGAAAGTTGCACACAGTACTAGGGAAGCGTATGAGAGCATTGCATGAGCATGCAGGGAGAATATTAGGAAGGCCAAGGCCCACTTTGAGATGCAAGGGGGCTGGCAAGGGACATAAAAGGAACTAAAAAGAGATTCTACAAGTACATGCCAAAAAAGGAAGACAAGAGAAATCATAGGTTCTTACAGAATGTGGAAGGCAATCTAGTTACAGATAATGCAAAGAAAGCTGAAGTAGTTTATGCCTTTTTTACTTCAGTTTTCACAGATAAGATCAACTACCAGAAGATAAGTGCAGGAGGAGAGGACAAACTGTCTAGAGTAGTAGAAGAACAGGTTAGGGATGACTTAGAGAAGCTAGATGCTTTAAAATCAGCAGGAGTGGGTGGGATGTGCCTTAGAGTTCTGAAGCAATTGGCTGGGGTTATCTTAAAGCCTTTGGCTATTCTCTTTGATAATTTGTGGGGACCCAGATGTCTGAAAAAGGGCAAGAGGATCTGGGGAACTACAGACCAGTCAGCCAAACCTGATACCTGGGAAGCAGGTCCTCAAGGAATCTGTGTGAAGCACCTAGGGGAAAACAGGATAATCAGGAATAGCCAGTATGGATTTCCCAAGAGTAAGTCATACTTGACCAACCCAATTTCCTTCTATGATAAGGTGACAGACTCTGAGGATGAGGGGAGAGCAATGGATGTGACATACCTTGACTTTACAAAGGCTTTTGACACAGTCTGGGATCCACACTGTGACCTGCAAAGCCCATGTGTAGCGCAGGTCCCAGACTAGCTGGATCCTGTAGTGGGTACCATGTTTAGCACCGTCTACACTTTGGTGAGGCTCAGGATGCTGAGTGCAACCCATGGCCCACATGTTTGAAACCCCTGCTTTAAGAATTTTTTAAGAGTTTAAGATTATCCCCTTCCTCTTTGTATAAAGCAATCTGCATTTAGAGGACTATGAAAAGGTGCTTTATTTAGTTCAATTATCAGGGTACTATCCTGTGACTAATGCTATAAAAGTTAGTAATTTCTAACAGACACAATCCTACACATTATAGGGCAAAACACTTGATGAACTGAGCAAAAAGAATAAAAATACAAGTAAAATTTAGTGATCAATCTGTTCACAGCTTTATATCACCATTTAAGTCTTCTTGCTCTCAATTCAGATCCGAGATTGTTAATTTTATACACATACTAAGGCTGTGCAAAGCTTTGGGTGGTGATTCGATTCAGAGGAGATTTGGCCCGAGTCAGTGGCCAAATCTCCGAATCCAAATCGAATCAGGGGACCAATTTAAAGGGCTGGAGCTGGCCCGGACAGGGCACCTGTGGGGGGGGCTGGGGGAATGAGGTGGGTGTCAGGGGACTCATGCAGACCCCCCACACAGCATGGGGCAGTGGGAATCGCCCCCCATCCAGCTGCATCCACTGAGTTGGGGCTTTTTTTTTTATTAAGTGCCCAGAGCTGGGGCAGGTGGGGCAGCCATTGCTGGGATGGGAGAATGGGCGGGGGATGGGCCTGGCCTGGCTGATTCGGAGATTCGGCAGCAGACAAATATCTGAATCAAATTTGGTCATATTGAATTGGGGCAGTGATTCGAATCACTGTCCCCCAAATCGGTCAAATCTGAATCCAATGCAAATACTAGCCACTTCGCACAGGCCTAATAAATACCCGTTTCTTCCTTCCTTTATAGTTTCAATATCCACTGTTTGGATTTTTAGTTCTGCAGAATAAGTAAGTAATTCATTGCACAGCAATTTGCATTCCAAGCCATTTAATATAGGAAGGCAAATTGGATCCTCATTCACAGATAGGGAAAGTAGCAGAAAAAAAAGGAGTGAACTGGCCAAGGTCACAAGGTTGCTTATTAGCTGAGCCAAGCACAGAACCCAGATCTTCTGAATGCCACTCCATTCCCTATGCTGCTCCCAAAAGTGCTCAGAGTTGAAAGTGTTGCCTTTGTGATTGGACTGTAAATAATGCTATGCAATAGCCATTCAAAAGTGCAGGTTTAACCAACATTTACTCAAGTTAACCTTCCTTAAACTCTTACATTACTTATGTAATCTTGACAAGTCACCCGGCCCTTTGACATGAAAGCAGTACTGTGCTGTAGACAGATGAAATGAAGCACAACACTTTTCCTCCCTTGTGCTTTTATTTTTTTCTCTCTTCATTAGCTTCAATCCTGACTGATTTAAACATTTGTTAGAATTTTCCTGGAATCTTAAAGTTTAATTTGGAACATGGTCACAGAGAAAGGGTTCAGCTGACTACACCATGTGAAAATATGATAGCGATTTACTAGTGAGGAAAGACAACAAATTCTGCATTCAAAAAAATATAAAGTGATACCAGAATATTTCCACTTGCTTTAAATCCGTGCTATGGATTTCACCTGGTGGCAAATTCACAACGTGTGCATCTTCCTGCACCATCCTAGATACATACAAGACCCCTTTGCCCCTCCACTTCCTCCAGTAAGTTGTCTACAAATAAGGGTTAAGTGAACTTGATGACAAACTCAGAAATAGCAGTGGGATGTTTATTTGTATTCTGTGATCAGAACAGGACTGCCAATGTCTTTTGTCTTGCTGCTCACTACCTTTTGTCTTATGAACTTATGAAGAAATAGAAAACAAAATGATAAATTTTGCCATTAGTTTTCACTTTAACCAACCTTATGCATAAGTGCACCAAACAAATGCAGACTACTGTATATGTCTAAAAATGAACTGTAAAATAATTCTAGAATAAGTAACCAATACATTAAAGGGCTCACCATGCATTGAGCAATGACGTGGGGTGTGCTTTGAATGTATCCATACTTATATTTTACTGTCATAAGTGTGTAATTGTCCTGAGACACCAAAGGATTGCTTGGTAGAAACTTTTAACCACAGGAATTCCTAATGCTGGGAGATTCATTAGTGATAATTATCAGAAACCCTGACTCCACTAAAATAGGGTCCTAAGAGAAATCCAAGTTCGCCTCTCAGATGAGTCTCAGAGCAGCACATCATGTGAAATTATGCCTAATCATAAGTGGTTAAGGGAGCGTGCACAATAAAATGTTTGGCACGAATATATGCAGGATATTCTCATATATATATATATATATATATATATATATATATACACACAATATACACACACACACACACACACACACACATAATCTTCCATTATGTCTTTAAGGCTCTCCAAAAGAAAGAGAATTCATTCTATTATCAAGTGCCACTGGAATGCTGAGTTTCAATATGTTGCACCTGGAAAATGACCCTATGTTGCAGTATTAACTTTGTGGCAGCTAAAGCTTTCAAAATGGTTTTGATGAAGAATTCATCAGTATATTATTGGGATTAGATAAAGGTAGTGAGTCTCAGTGTGACCAATAAGCTGAGTAAATGGAAACTGAAGCCAGACAAGCTCAGACCAGAAATAGGGCACACTTTTAAGTTTGTAGTTTTTAATTGTCACTCAAAGACTTTTCATTAAGACTGGATTTCTGCCATCTGTGTTACACAGGAGGTCATCCTAGATAGTTGCAGTGGTCCATGTTAGCCTACAAAATCTATTAATTCTATTCCCATTAAACGCAAGTTTCGTTTATGTTTGTTTCCTACTTTTTAATCTCCAAAAAAGTGACAAAATCTATTTACGATTCCTAATATTCAGACTGTCAAGATGCCGAGAAGAGGTGCATGCGCTTGCGCACGCACGCACGCAGACACACGCACACTACACTGTCCACCGCTGCACTGAATTAGCACCTCCAGAGCTGAATCAGGCTTGGCAAAGTTGAATGAAAGTCTTTCCGCAAATATTCACATGAATAAAAATATGAATTTGCTTTGCTGCTCTGCTTTCTGCCTTCATTTACTTTCCTTTTACTTTCTGTCAAGATGTTAGCATAAATGAGCTTAGTGACAGAAATGTACATGGAAAACCCTAGACTAGAGTTCTGTCTGATGCAATTACCTCTAGTGGCACTATGCTAAGTAATACTGTCTGAAGCTATAGCCGAGCAAAGTTGGGAGACTAAGAGCTCTCTATATTGCCCCCATAATGCACCTGGAGCTGCTGCTTTGAAGCACATGTCACCCACTGGCTCCTGCTCTGTTGGCATGTCTACACAAGATGTTTTACTGCACATTAGTCTAATCTAGTCTGCATAGTAAAGCGTCACCATCTCCATGTGCACAGGATTTACTGTGCAGTAAATTAGGCTAATGTGCTGTTTGCTAGTACCAAGAGATACAGGTACTAGATTAACAGCATTATAGCTAATGTGCAGTAGCTCATGTGTAAACACTGTCTGGGAGCAATTTGCTCCTGGTCAGCCATGGCAGCACAGGGCCTGCTGCTGCCTGGCTAAGCCCCAGTGTGGGGGTGAGGAGCTAAACCAGCTGCAGGAGCAGCTGTCTCCCTGCCACATGGCTGGGAGAGCTGTCCTAGCAGCTGGGACATCCCTGCAACGTGGAGATTGGGTGGAACCCAATCTCCACGTGGCTGGTAGAGCTAACCTGGCAGCTAGGACTGCTGTATCCCAGCCACATGGAGATCGGGTCAGGGCTCTTATCTCCACATTGCTGGGAGAGCTGTTCCTGCTTGGCAGGGAGGCTGCCTGTCAGTCACATGGGAATCCATGTGGCTGGCAGGCAGCCACCTTGCCAAGCGGGGATGGCTCTCCTGACCATGTGGGGATTGGGACTGGCCCTTTGTGCTCCCTGCCAGCCTGGACTGGGCTGCTCCTGTCAGGCACAATTTGCTCCTGATGGGGGCACGTGTAGACAGGGGCATAGAAAGGCAGTATAAGCATTCTGCATTCTTTAGAATATCCACAGCATGTGAATGCAATTATTCTAATTGCATCACTTGTCCAAGCAGAGAGCATGTACCAGGCTAACTGAACAAACCAACCTGATTGGCACACCACAACACTTTTGTTCCCTGAACTATCCATAGGGCACATCTACATGTGAATTGACACATGTCTAAACTTAATGCATGTGTATACATGTGCATGTCTTAAGGTGCCTTAACTTGGCTCGCTGGGTGAACGTGTTGACAGTCTACCCTGGGCAGCACCCTGGACAGCCCCCCACATTCATAGATTGTAAGGCCAGAAGGGACCTCGGAAGATCATCAGGTCCAGCCTCCTGCACCAAGCAGGAAAGATAAGTAGAGATCAGGTGACCCTAGTAAGGTGACTGTCTAGTCTTCTCTTGAAGATTCCCAGGGTACGTGATTGCACCACCTCTGGAGGGAGCTTATTCCACAGTCTGGACACCCTGACTGTGAAGATTTTCCTAATGTTGAGCCTGAATCTATCTTTCAGGAGTTTGTGGCCATTATTCCTGGTTTTCCCCTCAGGTGCCCTGGTGAACAGTTGCTCACCCTGGACGTACTCCCCTAGTGTAGCAGTAAGCTGCTACCAGGTCCCCTCTCAGCCTTCTTTTCTTCAGGCTGGAGAGTCCCAGATCCCTCAGCCTTTCCTTGTATGGCTTGCCTTTTAAGATTCTGATCATATGGGTGGCTCTTCTTTGGACTCTCTCAAGCTTGTCCACACCCTTGTTAAAGTGTGGTGTCCAGAACTGGAGCCAGTACTCCAGCTGCAGTTTCACTAGTGCTGAGTAGAGCAGAAGAATCACCTCCTTGGCTTTGCTGGAGATGCATCGATTGATGCATACCAGAGTATTATTTGCCCTGCTGGCTACAGCATCACACTGACAGATTGTGACTGTTCCAACTTGGCTGAGTGTTCCTCCCAGGAGATGTCTGGATAATTAAAGTCACTCATGACGACCATGTCACGTGCACATGTAGCCTCAGTCAATTCTCAGGTGAACTCCAGACCGAGTTCCTCCCCCTGGTTTGGTCATCTGTAGTGTACACCTACTGTTAGGTCACTCTCGCTGCACCCACTCCTCCCCCCTACAACTTGACCCAGAGGGTTTCAAGCTGTCCATTTTTGGAGCTGATGTTGGCTATTAGAGCTGTGTTGGGGCCTGTGGGCAGTGGGCAGGTGCCGCACTGGGAAAGTGGCTGGGGACAGTGTGCTCAACAAGCACAATCCTGGCCCGGGAGTACAAAGAAAGGTGCAGGGTATGCCCAGGGGCTATGGGGGTCTGTTAACAGCACGTGAAGAGCCAGAACCACTAAGGCTCAGCTCCAACTGAGGAGAGGGCATGCCTGAGCCCCTGAGCCATGTCTAGTGACTTAAGGCAGCTGCACCCAGCACTGGGCCTGGCCACGGGGTACTGGCTGCAGCAGTACTGCTGTACTGGGTACTGCTGACACCCCATAGCTCGTGGCAGCATAGCTGGGCAGTGCCCAGCACTGCCTAAGGGACCGGGAGCCTCCAGTCCTCCCAAACCCAATCAGCGCAACCCCATCCCCTATGGCAGACTAGGCAGCACCACCCGTAATCTGGTAACGGTCAGGATGGATCCCTTCCACTTGCCACAGGCTCCCCCCAGCTCTAACCTCTGCCTCATATTCCTGCCTCCCCAGTGTCAGTCGATGGTGGGCTGGAGCCAAGCCAGTGAGGCCCTGTGACGCTGTCAGGCACTGCCAAGAAGAAGCAGTGGTGGGTGCTGTTCTCCAAGGTGCAGATGCTGAAGCTGGAGCAGCGGTTCCGGCAGCAGTGGTACCTGTCAACTAAGTCACAGGCTGGTCAGCACAACAACAGGTACCACTGCTGCTGGAACCACTGCTCCAGCTCCGGCATTTGTGCCTTGGAGAATAGCACCCACTGCTTCTTCTTGGTGGTGCCTGGTGGCAGCACAGGACCCCAAGGACTCAGCTCTAGCCTGCTCAGTCAACAACACAGTGTAAAGGCACCTTAAGGCATCTACACATCCCTTAAGGCACCTTAACTATTTGCACCTAAATTTGATACCTGCTTTATGCTGGATTAGCCTAAAATCACCATTTTTAAGGTGCATTAAGGGCATGCATGTGTAGACCCGTGCCCTTGATGCGCCTTAAAAAAGTCACTAGTGTGCCTTATATCAGCACATGTAGTACTTATAGAATAAAAGTTACCCACAGAGAACATTTAGCAAGTAAAATCATGATTTCTCCTAGACAGCTCTTAAACAGAATTTGAAGATAAATTCAAATTATTTGTAGTTAAGTGTTTCCTCTGATTTAATATGTACCACAATTTCCCCAGTGCCAATGATATTGAGAAATATTGAATAAATATCCTTGGAAGATACAAAAGCATATTCAAAATGCTCAATGGCTAAGATAGACAAAACTTGAGATAAAGGTCTGACAGTATTTCCCTTCCCCATCACACGCAAAGCTTTGGAAACCAAGCAGAGGCTTCAGGTGTGAAGGAAAATTCCTGGAGGGGAAAGAGTTGCAGTGTAATGCATTCCTTTATGAAAATGTTGAATTATTCAGAGGGTGACAGGCCCCAACAGCAAAAGGACTGGAGGAGATATTGTAGCAGGAGACCAATTATCTTTATAAATAAGGCCTCGGCAGATTCAAGCTCTGGTGGTTTGTAAGCAAGTTGCAACACAAATCACCCCAGAAATCACTGGGTTGATGGTAGGGAGGAAGCAAGATTGTCATTGCAATGAGGTAAATTTTAAGTCATGGTGTTCCATAAAATCTTGGAGCTAGAAAAGAAAGCTTTACACTCCTGGGACCTCCATCTTCTAATACCATAATGCAGCTCTTCTTGGCTCAATAGTTTCTGAGATATAGGACTTTAAAACCGCCGTTGCCTCTTTGCTAGGACAATGGTTGTTTTGGCACTTTTCCAGAAACAACAACAGTAAATCTTGGAGCAGTGCAATTTTCAGACCCTGCCATAGCCATGCTTCATAAATGTTGGTTTGGTTTTGTTGGAGAAGTGAAATGCTTTTTACTATAAATAAAGCTGGCTAAGATCTTAAATCTCTCAATGCATATACTGGTAAGAAGCTTTAAAATGACAAATAAACAAACTTAACAGTTTTTCTGAAGTCTTTCTCTTGAAAGAGACAATACTAGTAGAGGCCTCTGAAAATGGCAGGGGTGTTTAAGTATGTAAAAGAACAAACATTTCAGAAAACAGTCTAAGAACTTGTACTTAGGGTTTAATCCAGATATGCTCAGTGTTCATCACCATGGCATCTAAGCAACTTCCAGCTGGATATTAAGCAACATGTCTACCATTGGCCTCATGCTTATTCTCTCCAGGGACAGAAGTGTGGGTAGTGGAATGTTTCATTTTGGTCTCTTTTCTGTAGAGACACACACACACAGATGCTGCTATATATTTAAGCTTGAGAAGGTAAGATCAGAGATATGCGCCTTACACTTCAAGTGGAAGGTGGTAAAACACGTAATGGTCCTAAGTTCCTGTGCAAACACTTTGACCGGACTCCCTGAAAGCTCTGTGGTCTGTGAAATAAATAAAAGAATAACAATGTCCTATTATTTTGTTCTGAAATGTGTTAATTTGTAACCTTTCTGTCTACGTATTTTATCAAGCAAGTTAGGATCTAAATGCTGTTTCATGTACTGCTGATTGGTGTTTTTTAATGGAGTTTGATTCCATTTTTCATGAAAAATGCGATTTTTTTGACAAAAAATTTTAAAAGCATCTGACCTTTTTTCTATGTTTTTGAGGCTCTATAACCACCTTTAGAGCTGTTTAATTTTTTTTAAATAACATTTATAAAAATTAGTAAAATTTAAAGAAAAAGGGTGCATCTACATATAACATTATCATTTAGCAATAAACTCTGGCACAGGTCATGTCAACATTTATTTCTCCCAGACTCAGCATTTACATGTGTTACATGAGCGCAGCACACTAAACTGGGGGACAGGAGCCTTGGGCTGGTAGGGGGCCCAAGGGGTCAGCTTGCCAGCCCAGGGCTGCTCTGCCCCAGCTCAATGTGCCATGAAGGGACTGATTAGGGCACAAGGGTGCTACAGTGTGGGGCTAAAATGCAGGCAGGGCCCAGACTGTAGCACCCTCATACCCCCGACAGCCCCAGACACCATCTACACGTGCGTTTTGGTGCACATTTCTCTGCTGTAGGATAGTACTTGTTCCGGACAGTACTATCCTACAACAGTTAGTTTATGTACTGTGACCTAATACAGGCACATGTGTAGACAGTGATACTTTACTGAAGAGCTAATTAATCAGCTCCGCAGTAAAGTGCACATGTAGATGCACCCAAGAGGTTTTTCCAGTTTTCTGACCTCCTCACATTTCCTAGCTTGAAAGATATTTCAGTACTTCTAATATAGATGTATATCTCTCTTACATATAGAAATTTACTCCTGTAAGAGTTACAGTTGGCTTCTGTGAAAATGTCCCCTGCTGAAACTGAAATTCAAAAAGTAATATGCCAATGGAAATGTTTCTAAGAATTAGCATATAGATTGACAGCACATGCCACCATGTTTCTAGGATATAACTCTGTCTCACTGTACTGTGATATTGTTAAAGTGATTCTGTAGCCATGACAATTAAGGAAAAAAGCAAAAAGCAAGGATTCTTGTGGGTGATGGCTTTTATTGGACCAGCTGCATAGCTGGGACACGTTAGTCCAATGAAAGCTATCACCCACAAGAATCCTTGTTTCTGCAAGACACCACCCATTTGCATATCTCTACTATGAACAATGCATTGAGCATACTGAATGGTAACTAGTGTGAAATCTGTTAAAGCCCTGCATTATTATATTTTGGGTGCGTCTATGTGTGCTGATTTAAGGTCGCATTTTTAAGGCATACTAAGGGCACAGATCTACATGCACCTTAAAAATGGTGATTTTAGGCTATTCATGCAAAAACAGGTAGCAAATTTAGGTGTGAGTAGCTAAAGTTCCTTAACACACATGTAGACATGCTATGGCACATTAACGCTGGGTATGTCAACAGACTTGGGACTAACTTTAGTTCCACATTGGTCCGCACACCATGTTAACGTGACTTAGTGCGTGCATGTGTAGAAACATGCTGAAATCACCTTAATGTGCATTAGGCAAATGCACATTAAGTTTAGGCACATGTAAAATCACATGTAGACACACCCTCTGTTTTGCAACACAGCCTTGTAGTCTGATTCACTGTGTGGACTGGACTTCTTGAAGGAGCTAGAGCTACTACTTGAATCCCATTCAAATTCAATAGGAACTGAATGCCCAACATGTCCGGCTGCTTTGAAATCTTAGTCTTTCTAATCACAGCCCCTGATTAGTTATGCAGAGATCCCTTATTTACTACTTAGCTGGCTCCAACTGTGATTGACCATGGGAAACAAGCAGAGACTAGTTGCCCAAATGCCTGTGGTGAATCAGTGAGCCTGTAATACATGAATCAGGTTGGAGACTAAAATAAGCCTGGTTCTACCTTTCCAATTCACCAGCCAGCACAGGACTTTGGGTGCCTGGAGGCACAGTTGGGAGGGAGGGAAGTTATGGGAGGAACTGTGACTGAGTCACAAGGCTCTCTAGTCTGATCTTGCACACAGGTGCACACATACCTTTAACTCGGTGCTGTTGTAAGATTATAAACTAAGGATGAAATTTCACAATACACTTGGTTGCATGGTGTTGAAGTTAGAACATGTTGTGAGCCGGGTTAATATAGTTTATTTTCCCTGCACTTGCCACTAGAGGGCTGGCAAGCAGGGGCACAGCTGGAAGCCAAGACAACTTGGCTCCACCCCTGGCTGAGGAGGAGCTGGGTATGGTGCATCCTGGGATACTGGACTGCATATAACTCATTTGATCTCCGTGGAGCAGACTGAGGTTACCCTAACATGAGTTATTAGCATGGCCCACAGTTAATGCTCACCTGAAGTAGCCAAACTTTGAGACACTCAGAAGGCACTTACAATAAGTGAATGTGTTTAATGTGCAGATACTTGTATTTTCAGTGCCCCCAGTGTGGTCTAAATGTAATGAGTAACTCCACCTAATTCTAAGGCTGCTAATTTAAATCCTAGTTCATGCAAGTGTTCATTCAACTCTTAACTGCTTTGCTCGTTCTTTTTATTATTCACGCATGGTAATTTAGAATAAAAAATCCTATTTTTCTTTATGAGCCCTTTGGCTTTATGGTAATCAAGAGTGCTCAGGGCCTCACTGAACAGAACTTAAGTTAGTCTGAGAGCCATTTTTAGATTTGTTTGTAAGTCTTCATTTATGGGCCACAAAGTGAATAGAAATACAGGTACTTTTCAAATTAAGTGCAGACCGCTGATTTACACTAAGATAGATAAGAGAAGTAAACAGTCCTACAGGCCTGGCCCAGTAAAACACAGCTGTGACTCCCCTGCCAATGTATCTCAACCTTGTTGCTGAGACACAACGTCCCAAACTAAAGACCTAGCCGCTTCTTTCCTTTTCTTCTAAGACTATATGTATGTATATGGGTGTCAGTTCATGCTATTTCTATTGTAAAGAGCTCACACGCTGAGCTATGCAATCAGGTTTGATACTTGGAACACAAATCTATTTTACTTAATATGTTACAGAGCTGTTCTGATTCTGCAACCTAGAGATAGAAAGTGAAGAACTTATTACCTGTGCTCAGAGTCTCTTTGTATTTACTCAGGCATACCATCAATACTATGCCTAGGAAGTCCAAATCCAGGACTTTTAGAGCAACAAAGAAAATTGATTTATGCATATGAGTACACCAGAACTTTCATGCTACAAGTGCTACCATTCATTTCTCTCACTTCTTTTCTCTGGACTGCTGCGTGCTAACTTGCTACCCTGGCAGAGCAGTTATACAACATCAACTATTACCTATTCAGACCTAAGAAAAATGCTCTGAGACACTGCCATCTTGTGGTACTTTAGGCAGAAATCAAATAATATCACATTAAAGTAACTCTAAAATAGGGAGATGGCCAACAAATTTTTATAAGGAACAGAAGTAACATCTACATAATCTCTTAAATCCTTCCTGTTTTGATCATATGAGTTCATATTACGCCTATGTTTGAAACACAATAGTTTGTTTTACACCCTAGAGTATCTAGCTGAAGAAAACATTAAATAATACTTAGCTGCACTCTTGTCATAAATCTTCATTGCCAAATGACTTTACATATTTTTCTCTCATGCCTTTTAGTGTCTACAAACAGACAAAAGCAGCATTTCTGTGTTAAATATTTAGGAGTCCTATTTCAGTCTTTTCTATAGCATCTTTGACCATGAGAGCTGTGGTCCTAATCAAACAAAGCCCATGGCTAATTGGCAGCTAAGCTTACTATTCATTTAAATATCATTGGGACCATTCAGATGCTTAAAATGAAGTACTTGTCTAAGTGTTTTGCTGGATTGAGACCTTCACCATTTGTAAAGGTGACTTATTTGGCCACAGTGACAGTTCACAGCTAGTCAAGGTTCATAGATGAGGGTGAGGGGCATTAAAGAATAGGAAGATCTCTAATGACATGAAATTCATGTCAGCATTGGTCTCCAAACCTGTTTTGTGTTGCTTTCAATTGAAAGCGACACTTGTTTTTTTTACAACCTACCACAGATTCAGAACAATCCCACACAAGGTGTTAACGAATAAAACATGCATAAACATTTAAATAAGAAATAATTTTTCAGGCTGAGTAACTAGCACAGAGTGTTTGCTGTGTGAGGCATGTGATCCCGCAATTCAGAAATTAGGATTAATTGGGCAAACAAATTGCCCCACACTTACTGGTGCCTCCCAACTGAGATCAGTTATGCTCCCACTTTCTCATTGTTTACCTAAAAGTTCTTAAGCTAAGATCAATCACCAACCTAACAATTCACCATTTACCAGAGGAACGTGTACATACAAGCCAGCTCAGAGGTATGTATATTTGAAAGCTGACAGAGAAAGCCTTTCCTGCTGTACATTTTCAATGCCCCTTTCTTCTTTCTACATATGTAAAATGAGCTACTGTAATCTACTCTTGTATGTATGAATGGTGCCAACAATTTAACACGCATTACTGGATCTCAGCTTGCTCCATATTCTACTACTTAAATGAAGTAATGGCTCCCTTTTAACTTCAATTTAGGACATTTATGCTTAGATGCCAAGTAAACAAACGGCAGTATTCTTCCCTACAGAAAGTTGCTTTAGGCCTGTAAAGCAAGCGTCTGCTTCCTGGTAGGTAACAAATATCGAAGAGATGGTCATGCACCACCAAAAGGAACTGACCTGGCCTTGACTACAACCAGCTAACAGGTTTTAAAATAACATGCCCTATCTGCATGAGATGCAAAGTAGCTAGTTAACATAATTTTTCAAGCATGATTTATTGTCCAGTCCATATGAACTCCAAGCGAAGCATGGCCTAGTCACAGTGTATGAATGCAACCAATAATTCCCCACTTCTAACTTCTTACAAAGGAAATAGATACCTTTAATGCCTTGCTTTCCTCCTCAGACAGTCATAAATTAAACTGAAATCCATAATTGGAATTACTACTGCTTGGCTCATTGTCCTTTTGGAACTGCCACATTTTTTTAAGGAGTGTAAATGTGTGGGTGGTATCTGGGCCAAAATAACTGCTTTTCACAATAATTCACCCTGCAATAGTCAGCTTGTCTCCTCTTCTCAGTCTCCTATTTCCTAATCTCTGCTGCCCTCTCCTGCAAGAAGCTAGATCTCTGGCTGCTTATTAATGAGAAGAGACACATTTTTATAGTTTATATCTGTGACTGGTTTAAATGTTTAGGTAAGATGGAAAAAAACAGAGTTGGGATGCAATATTGATCATATTTGATGTAACTGTTGAGAATGAATAAAAGGAAATGCTCAGAATTTTAGGCAGGGATTAAATTCAGACAACAATATTTAAAGGTCTACAATGAGTCCTGATTAAATATAGTGAATGATTGTCTTGGGATACCTATTATTAGGCGAGGAAAACAGTTTTGTGATTATGGGAGCCTGGAGGTAATGTTTCACTACTCCTAATGAATGGTTCTTGTCTCCCCTCATGTGAGACACCAGTGTGAGACGTGTGCCTTGCTTCCAATGGGAGTGTTTATGGGAGTTATATTTCAAGATGATGTGGCAGGAGCAGCAGGATGGGCCTTCACCAGTTAGGACACTGGGTCAGCAATACTTGCAGAAATGTCAATCCATTGTAGAATAACAAAAAGTAGGGCTGGAAGGGACCCCAGGAGGTCCTCAACCCCCTGCTTAAGGCAGGATCATCCCCGTTCAAATGCATGTATGCTTGTTTAACCCTTTCCTAAAACTATACAACCCTGTCTCGCACAGCTACCAAGTGCAATGCCCAAAAACACCAAGACCACCCTAACAGGTAAAGCAGGGAGTTTCCACTTATATCCCGTCAAAGCTCAAGGACCAGTCCCTTTCTCCTAATGCAACTTCTTCAATGGGTAAGTGGCATGACCTTCCCTATGACCCCTTCTTTAGACACTAACACACTAGTCTATTCTAGCACCACTTGCGCAGGGACATGAATGGTTCTTCCCCTGTAATCTCCTTAGAAGCTTATTAGTATGACCTTTGCCACATCTGCATCACTTAAGGTAAGTGACAGACACTTCCTCCCCTATGGCCTCCTCTCAGGTATATCCCTCCCAATACCCAATATTCGTTTGCTTCTGTTACTAGGTCTGATTGATATTATGAGTTGGCGAACACAATACAAATTCAAACTCTTGCTGGGAAGAATGTCACAAAGCACCAGATACAAAGGAATGAAAACTGTCCTTGGCAAGTAATTGCTATATTATCAGGGGATTTGATTAAAAAACAAGCCAGAAACAAAGACAAAGGAGTGAATAACATATGGTTAAAAGTATTTGTTTTGACTTTTTGATGAAAAGTTTAAGTTCTGCCTTAAGCAGGCAGTTTCTGAATGCAAAAAACTCCCCATCAATACTGAAAAGTGTTATTATTGGTCTGGCAGGCACAAAATAACAGAAGTCCCTACTGAAAGAAAAATTGGTACCAAGAAACAACATACCCAGGACAAGACTTCTTATGACAAATTACTTTCCTCATTTCTCTTCATGTGATGAATGCTGCCTTTTCCTATAATGAACTCATCTTTCTTTCAGTTCACTTGTAATTGAAAACAGACTTACTATACCAAGTTGGGGAAAACAGTAGATGGCCAGGTACACCACAAAAGGGAACATGACATCATAGTCAAAAATAGGATCGTTTTGGTTTGATAAATATTAAGGACTATTTTACTCTTAAAAGAAAGCACTTAGATATATTCAGTTCTGCTTTATGCCACATCAAGATAGGAAGGAAACATGATATTTTGATCAGGAGATATGAGGTCAGTTCTCAGCTCTGTCACTGACTCTCTGTGTGACCTTGGGCAACTCAAATACTCTGTTCTTTAGTTTCCATACATTATCTAGACAGGCAAAGGATGAGAGAAATATTATGAGTAGGCACCATCACTGACTAAGTATGGGTACAGTGACATTTTTGAATGATGGATCACTGTATTGTATAACCATGCCTGATTGCATTACTGTAATACAACCAACTAAAACCAATACTGAAATGTGAGAAAACAATTCATTGCAACTAATAGGTTTTAACAGTGTGCTTTTGTTCTAAGTAAAAAAAAAAAAAA
>NW_017728994.1:63930420-63931340 GCF_001723915.1 Gavialis gangeticus | reverse complement strand
AATGAAAGTTAATTTTTAATCCCAGGCATTTGGTTATGCAGAATGGTAAGTAGAGGAAGTGATAGATAACTATCTTAAAGAAAAAATAGTGATACTTTTAAAGAAAAGGGACCACTTAAATAGTGAGCATATAAAGCTGAAGGAGTCATGCTCATTATCACAACAGCCCGTTCCTTAATATTGATTTCTATTTCTTGTTGAGTATGCATGCCATAAACTCTCACCATGGAGCGAGTATATACTATGCATTCCAAATGGTTTGGCTAGATATCCCAATTGAGTTTTCACAATGAGTTTTTTAGTTTTTTTTAAAGGAATTTTAACTGAACACCAATGTAGTCAGACACAGAGAAGTTTCTTAATTGTTCCCATAGATTCAAATTAACCAACTGAATTAAATGGGCTCCTTCTATAATATCTCCCTTCACTGACTTGGTTATGAGTTTTTAAAGGGCAAGATCACAAGCCACTGAGTACATCTTTCAGGGATGTGAAAATGTAGTCATATGGTTCAGATAACGATCAGAAAGGAATGAGTTGCTATCAGCTGACAATTTGATGCTCTTTACTCTAGGCCTGTCTAAAACACTCACAAACTCATTAAGGGAGGCACCTCTCTAAGAAAGAAACCATGCACAGAAGAAATTACAAGTAATGAATTCTTGCTTCAGTGACGATTGGCTAACACATGAAGAAACACTTCTTCTGCATGTGGTCCTTTGTTTGAGATTAGACCTGACTGATCAGTTCTGCAATCCTGCCAGACACAAAACTCAGTCCAAACAATGTCCGTTTCAGTCAAGAGACTGTGCAGAAATGGGAAGTATCGTTAAAAACACTGGGCCAGAACAGTGCTGCTGTTCCACATCATTCCCGCACTGGGAAACTGGAAATTACATGAAAGCTTATGTGCAGATTCA
>NW_017728994.1:63923040-63925420 GCF_001723915.1 Gavialis gangeticus | reverse complement strand
AGAACAGTGCTGCTGTTCCACATCATTCCCGCACTGGGAAACTGGAAATTACATGAAAGCTTATGTGCAGATTCAAGTATCTTATGTGCAAAAAGGACACAGGACCTGGATATGAAAAGTAAAAGAGCTCATTTTTCGAGACTTGTGAAATAGCAATGAATGAGTCATTTAAATAAAGTATTGTTGTGGGCTACTGAGATTGCCCAGGTGGGTTGTGCACAGCCTGTAGGCCACATGTTGTATTCTGCCTTCTGTACATGCTTTCTTTTGAGTTAGGATGAAGGACAACAGAACTCAAGATAAGTATATGTCTGGAAGTTGGGAAGGAAGGGGTTCTGCTTACTCCAAAGGCCAAAGAAACTTTTCATGTTAGCATAGTAGGTAAGACATAAGATTTTTAATAAATCATATAAGAAAAAACTTTAAAAAGTTGATTTAAAAAGAGTGGGCTAAATCCATCCCAAGGATGAATCTGTTCTATTATTATTTATATTATTATAGTGCGGTGGAGCCCTAGCTATAGACCAGAATCTGTATTTGCGCTAGACACTGTACAAATCGAACAAAATATTGTTTCTCCACCAGAAACTTCTCAACTGAAGCATAAAAAAGGAGATTTTGAATGAAGACAGACAGGTATGGAAACAAAGTCAATATGATAGTAGCCAAAGCACAAAGGTAGCCTCTCTACTTCTACAGGTGTCAAGGCAAAGGAGATGGTTAAAGAGGGGTCTGAAAAAGCTAATTGACATTGCTGTCTGTATGTTTACAGGGAGCTGCTCCCATGCATCAGAAGCAAGATAGAAGCAAGCACAAATTTACTTGTTTGAAAATCTAACAGGGAAACAATAGAGGATAGCATGCTATTTTCTTGTACTGGGCTTGTGACTAAGACTCAGTGTGTGGAAGAGGTGGGAGAAGGAAGACTCAAAATCCCACAGCTCTTGCTGATAGACCTCCACAGGCACAAAGCTGAAGATGAGTCTCAATAACTCTGTCCCAGCTCAGAGAGGTCATCACAACACCATGTCAGAACCTGCAGGAACGTCGTTCTCTGGGAAAGAAGTTCGAGGGATGTTGATGCAGTGTTGGCATCCACATTTTAAGGGGAGGGGAAGCGGAACTGCAGTCTTCTCCAGGGTGTGTGAAGGGCTTCCAGTAGGGTTATGTGAAATTTCAACAGGTGTTTTGTTTCGAAGCTGTTTCGATGCATTTTGAACTTGAAACAACGAAATTGAAATGAAACAAAAGGCTTCAAAACCGCTTTGAAATGAAACGAGGGCAGTCGAAACATTTTGAAAGTTTCGAAATGTTTCGAAGCTGGGCTTACTTGCAGTTAAACAAAAAGGGGGGGGGGAAGAGAGGAGGAAAGGACTGTTTTGATCTTGACATCTAGCTCCCAGTTCGATTCCCCAGCTCCCAGTCCGATTCCTCAGCTCTTCCCAGGTGGCTCGGGCCCCTGATCTGTGCACTGGTTTCAGCAGGCTGCTGCAGGCTGGCCCCAGCTTGCAGGGGCAGCCTGCCGAAACCCAGTGCACAGATCTAGGGGCCTGCGCTCCCTGGGAAGAGTTGGGGCAAGCAATCAGAGAGCAGTGGAATCAAACCTGGGCTGGGGAATTAAGCTGGGGGCTGGGGGAATATTCAGGTCCGTAAACATTTCTCCAGTTCCTGGTTTGATTCTCCAGCTCCCCAATCTTTCCCACAGCTCTTCCTGGGGGGTGCAGGCCCAGAAACATCTGGTAGGGTAGAGATAGGCTGTGAAGGACTTTGAAAGTGAAGACTACCTGTTTATGTCTGATGTATAAGGGAATGGGGAACCAGTGAAAGGCTGTATGGTGGGGGATGACAGTCATAGCAATAAGCTAGAACAAGATTTAATGCATCAGGGAGAACTAAGCTGCAATAATCCAGACATGAACTGATGAGAGCCTGGACAAAATTTTAGCTGTTTGGATGGATCAAAAAGGTCATACTGTAGATATGCTGTGCAGAAAGAATGTGTAAAACTTAGGCGCATATCAGGAGCTAGATACTGTTAGGGCAATGCCCATGTGGCTAGTATATGTACAATAATCGTTTCTAATCTTGAATTGACAGAGCTGCAGTATTAGCCCAGGTGCCAAGTTAAGCCAGTGTTTCTGAAAAGCACCTTGGAATCTTTGGCTTACTGGAATCCTGAAGATAAATGTTTAAGACACCACCTGGACGGGATGCTGCTGCTTTATTTTTTTAAATGTTCAAAGTAAACACAAGCCAAAGAGCTGAAAGAAAAGGGAAAAACACAATTAACTGGAACAAAATGCAATTAGTAGCCATGTACATGGGAGGTTATAGATATGTGGGGGCTTTGAGCACCTACTTCTTTTTTTTTTTTTTTTTT
>NW_017728994.1:63897413-63922879 GCF_001723915.1 Gavialis gangeticus | reverse complement strand
TTTTTTTTTTTTTTTTTTTGAAGTGTGTTCCTAAAAACTGGCATCAGTGACAGAATAATTGTCTTAAGTAATAGAAATGCATAAATAAGTCTTCCAAGATCCTGATTTCAGTCCAGCTGTTTTTGACATTGTCAGTATCTTGGAAAAATTATTTCTGTTGTGTGTGTGTGCATGCGCACACATGCCTGCACGCTATTTGCACATGTTCATTTTTATAAAACTATGAAAATTTGCATTATTTTCATTTGCATAGTCATAAATCTCTCTGTGAGGTATAGAAAGCAGAAACCTGAGTTGGGATGACTTAAGAACAATTCAGGCCAGGTGATAAAACAACACACACCTGGTAATAGCACTTCTTGCCTTGCCTGAAATACATGCATTTGTCATTCAAAAAGAAAAGTATTTTAGTACTTCTGCTTTATAGAGGATGAACATAGATCTGGCCCAACTAGAGCAGTTGATTTGTAATACTGAATTCAACTACAGAAGGTGGCATTTGAATATGCTAGACCAAACTCCTCTGATGCATAAAAGATATAAATGCAATAGGGCATCATCTCTAGAATCTATTTATCAGGATTAACTATTTAAAAACTGGTCATCTATTGAATGGAAAAGGAAATAAGATAGCAGTTGAACAAAAATCTCTAGACTCAAATAAAAATGACCAAGGATATGACTTCTATTTTTCCTCAGCTGAGATGTCACATTATTGAATTTCCAAAAAAGTTTTGGAATTGCTCTTTTCCCCACACAAATTCACAAAGTTCAAAGTCCATATTGAACAGGATATTTCAGTAGTGTAATGTGAGGTGGGTGAGCAGGGCATGTACCCTGCGTGCCACATAAGTAGGGTGACCATAATAATTTGAGGGAGATCCAGGATGGGGTAAGGAAAACCAGGATGTGGGGGGGAGGTCCCTGGGGGCACCAGGGCACACATGCATGTGTGCACATGCACACGTGCGCACGCACACACAACCCTGTGGCTCTCAAGAGCAAGGCCAGGCAGGACAGTGAAGGGTGTGTACGTGCGGGCGTACACACACCCACACACAGCCCCCAAGAGAGCCAGGCAAGGCAGCGTGGTGCATGTGCATGCACACACACTCACGCACACAGCCCTGACTCCCCTATGCATGTGCATGCACACACACGCACACGTGCACACACAGCCCCAACCCCAAGTGCATACATATGCATAGCCCCAACCTCCACATGCACGTGTGTGCACACACACACATGCACATACATATCCCCGTGGTTCCCCATGTACACCCCTCCCCTGACCCTGACTCTACCGGGCAAGCAACTCCACTCACAGCCCAGTGGAGTCTGGACCAGGGACCAGCTCATTTGCTGGGCTTCCTCGAGAAAATTGAAGTAGAAGTCCCTGGTTGGTGTGAACCTGCCCACATGTGCCTGGGTCCTGACCAAGATAGTCCTGGATTTTGAAGGATGTCCTTGCCAGTCTGGGACATATGGTCACCCTACGCATAAGGGGAAAGGTGCCAGGATACAGGGCGGGGGGAGTGCCTCATCTCAGGGCAACTGCCTGCCTCACTTCTCTTCAGATAGATTAAATCTTTCTGCCTGCACAGCACATTACCAACACAGACAAGGTAGGTCACAAACTGCAAGGCATTCTGGGAACTAGAGTCTTGTAGAGGAGCAATGATGTTTGCTGCTGCTGGGGGGGTAGAAACTGACTCCCATTTTTTTTTTGGACATGAGCTTCAAAAAAATGGGGTGAAAATTTTGCCCCAGGGGCAGTCAACTCCATGGCCAGTCAAAAGCCCTGTGATTCCACAAACATGTTGTACTCCTTGAAACTGCCTGGCTGCGTTTGCTGCTGTTTCTGTGCTTGCAAGTGAGAAGGTAGGCAGAGAGGGAAAGAGGGTGGAAGAGAAGTGGGGGGGAAGGGGGAGAGCTGCCCAGGACACATTTTTGTCTGTGCTATACCTCTGAAATATTCTTTAGCAAGTATATTCCTTAGCAATATTGTTCAAGTGTGTACAAGTTGATGAACGCCCCCAAACTTGGCTCAGAAGAAGACATTCCTTTCTATTTGGAAAAAGACAACAGGGCTTAACTTAATTCACCAGAAGCTAAAAGATTCTTGGGTGGACTCACTGCCAAAGATGTGAAACCAAGGAAGCTAAATAATACGGTTCCCTCCCTTCAGCAAAGAAAATATTGGCTCCTCATCTTCCAGCCAAACCAGTAAGGCATCACAGTGACAGCATTATTCATAATTTAAACCTATGGACCCTATTTTAGCTGGTTGGGGTTTGTTTAGTGCATTCTCTGCACCAGTGTATTTCCATAATGTCTACAACATGAATCTGTCCCCAAGAAAAAAACAGTCGACTACAGCATAAAAAAGAAAGCAGACTGGATCTTAATAACCACCGAAGCCTCGAGCTGGCAGTTTGCACTCACCCTTTCCTCAGTTCAGTTGTGTCAGCTCAGGAAATGTTTACTACAAATCTCTTAAATAAAAGTCCGTATTGTCATTTAATGGGGTAATTTGTTTAAATCGCAACTCTTGATACCACACTAGCTTCTATTAGAACGAAGCATTTTCCCAGTAGTAAATTTAATAATGGAATTCAGGCCAGCTTTTCCATGCAATCAGCACATTAGAAGCTTAATATTAAAAGAGTACAGTATAAAAGTATCCCTAGAGATCTGTTTTTTCTTCATTTATGATGCCACTCAACAGACAGATAATAGAAGCAAAAGCCGACAGCATTTTCAAACATACTGAGAGAGGCAGGGATTAGGGGGGAAAAAAGTGTGTGAAGTGAGCTGTTTTCTGCTCTTCCAGTTGAAATTTTGATTTAGATGTTCATCATACCTACAAATAAGACATTGGGATCGCATAAATCAGGAGCATGTTAGCAGAGCTATCTGAAATGCTAGTGGAAATTAAATGAGACAATAAGGGATTACTTTCTTGCTTATATAAAACTTTGCTAGCGACAAAGCCTAAAAGGTAAAATTAGATGCACATCCAAATGGGAGACAGATGTAAGAAAGGAAATTTCAGGAGGAAAAAAAGAAATCATGGGCTCTGACTAAATACAGAATAAAGAATTACAGTCATCAAAAATATTATTAAATCCTATCCCACAAGACTCAGGAAGGGAAGCAGAGTTTCTAAAGTGGTTTTGGGATGCAGTAGGGTAAACATTTTGTTTGAATGTAGTGGGCACATACAAGAGGCTGCAAGCACTGGGGAACTGTTAAAACAAAAATGTCTAAGTTATCTCTCTACTTCCTCTCTCCTAGATGATGGAGTGAAATGTGCTATAAAGGTACCCATTAAATAATCCAATCTCTAGGCTGCAGAGCCATCTTACACAGACAATATAAGCAATAAGAGTAGTTTCTTGGCACACTGGGGAAAAGAAAAAGACTTCCTAGCAATAACTCAGTGGAAAAGCAGGGCCAGGAGACAGTGGCAATAGAAAACCTTAGCTGTGGGGAACAGACACATCTGGAAATTAGGTTGCCTTTTATTTCAGATTTAGATCTGGAGCCCTCCCTTCCCTTCAATAATCTCTGAAGCCAAAGTACAAAAATGGATTTTGTGTATTATATGTATACAAGCAGCTACAATTTATGGCGGTGTTTACTATGCACTTCAAAGATAGTTCTTTGGGTTAAATTATGTAAACAGGTGGGAAGTATTCTTTGTTGTATATGTCATGACTTAATATACTTGCTTATCAACTCTTGAATATTAATGACAAACTTGATTACATGACAGACAGCTGCACAATTGGATAGCTTCGGCTGTTCTACTGGCAGAAGGTGTCAGAGGGTTATTAGCCACCACTGCAGTCTAAGACGACAATTAAAAGCAGGCTGCTTAGCAATGAAAGATTGGCTTGCTACAGCTGTACCTATGAAACAGGTGTTTGAAGGAATGGCTGCTCAGAAGAAAAAACAAACTGCACTGTTTCCTTCTGCTGAACTATGTTGTTTGTGGCTTTTTATTAGTTCAGTAATTAAACCTGGAGCTAAACTAGCATTATGTCATCTCCTGCTGCAGCCCAGAAAAGAAATAGCACTGGTTCTTTTCTTAAAACCCTTTGTGGCACCTGGCTTGACCAGCATAGGAAGGTATTACTCTGAGTAACTCGTTTGTAAAACAGCAACTGAAAGGGAGTTTGTCAAATTTCTAGGAGACCTGCACTGAAATAAGAAAATGTTTTGTTTGCCAAATGAAGTAACAGTGCTAATGAAGTGGAATAAAGATACCTTCAACCCTTGGCAATTGGCTCATAAAAAATGAAACCCCTTAATTGACAGGCGAGGTTCTTCAAGCAGCTGTGCTATCTTCTATTAGATCAGCTGAGTTGTTGGAAAAAAGTTCTTAGCAACCTTTCAGGCACAGTCATCCCCTTTTTGGCATGAGGGGTCTCTGCTGTTCTGATACTCCAAGGAATGAGAGAGGCTAAAAGGGTGACAATGTCACTGAGGATGTAAATGGGTGGAAATTACTAAAAAAGGTAAAGCAGGGAAGCGGGGGGAAGTCAAAGGTGAGTAAGGGAGACTCTACAGTGGTAGCAATTCAAGGTAGAAAAGAGGCTGTCTGTGAGAAAAGAAATAGCTGAAAATTAGGAAGACAAAGGGAAGACTACTTTTCTGCCCTTTGTCTTCCTAACTGTCTCCCTAATTTCCAGCTATTTCCTTTTTCAGACAGCCTCTTTTCTACCTTGAATTATACCACTGTAGTGTCTCCCTGATTCACCTTTGGCTTCCCCCCACCTTCCCTGCTCTACTTTTTGTTTTCCTAATTTTCACCTATTTACATCTCATGGACATTCTGTCACACTTTTAGCTTCTCTCATTTCTTGAAGTCTCAGACCTGCAGGGATTCCCTGTGCTTGGAGAAGGGTGATTGCACCTGAAAGCTTGCCAAGAACTTTTCCCCAACTACTCAGTTGGCCTAATAGAAGATATCACAGCTACCCAAAGAACTTTGCCTGCCTATGTCCTCAGACCAAATTAGACCAGCTACAACCAAATACCCCCTTCATTGAGGCCAATTAAGGCAAGTCTTAAAAATGACATTATAGGAAATATAGTCACAATCGCTGCTCTTCCAATCTCGAAACTGTATTTTTCCATTTGTGCCTCTGTTCTCGTATCACTTTAATCAGTCTACCTGTTATAGTCACTGCAGAATATCTCCCACAAAATTTCCCCTCCACTGCTGCAGGCTGATTCTTTCTCACAGTGAATGAAAGACGGGGGCGCAGAGGAAATAGATCTGAGGGACCAACTACTCCAGTGCAGGCAAAGGAAATGCCTCCATCACTGACTGACTCAAGTTCTTTGGAAATAATAATTCTTGTACTGAACCTTCACTGGCCTTCATTTAGGCACTCGTTCTTTGCACCTTCATTTGTGTTATTGCATTGTGGACGTGCCAGCTCATTTTCCTCTTCTTTATTCAACTCTTTCCATTTCTTCCCACTGCAGTTGCCGAAAGCTGGAAAAAACATTTAAGGCATTAAAAATTTCACAATAAAAATCAAATAGTGAAAAGATATATGCAGCATTCAGAATACATTTACGTAATTTTTCTATTCTGAATCCAATGCCAGGCCTATGAAGAGTAACTACTGTCCCGTTTTCTGAATGGGATGTTAATCAGAAGAATAAGGTAGCAGTTGTAATGTTTCATAATGTGCAGTGCCCTATAACCTACACTAATAGGCTACATTTTGTCCTTTCCAGTTTTTTATATTTTAATTGTCTGGTCATTCCATTCCCTTCCTCACCCCAAACTGATTACAGTTTAATTCACTCATATGGACTGAAGAAATGGCATTGTAATAGAGAACGCTGAAAAGGTCAGTGCTCTCTATTACAGGCTGCAGGAAACCCTCACAGTCTTTAAAACAGATTTCATCCACTCGGTTCCAACCAACCTCACATTCTTTGCTTTTGCCAGGATTTGAAATAAAATAAATTAATAACTTCCTTTCCAATTGTCAGCATGTACTTTTGTAGATTCCAGCCATAAAATAGACATACTAAAGCCTTGTCTGAAGCAAGGCATATAAAGGTAGACCCTGTCTTTTGATCATGTCTTCAAGAACAGGAAGATGGAGTCTATCCAAACTGCAGAAACCTATGAAATTCTGCATCCTGCGTCTGGTACAGATTAGTACTCCAGGGGAAGACATTGTTGGGGAAATGTCTGGTAGATGGATAAGACTATCTTCTGCATCTGCAACAAACCAAGCACTCCAAATTTGCATTAGCTGGGTCATCCATTAACTTCCAAAATGATCTAATGGACATTCACCAGAAGTGCATACTGAAACTAAAGATAATTAATAATTAAGCTGAAAATATTAACTAAAATTCATGTTAAATGAAAGACGTGCCTCTAAATCCCTTGGATCACTTTGAAAATCTTAACTCCTCCTGACCCCAAAGTCTAGAATAACCTTTTCTAATATCAGTTGCATGCTATACTGAAAGCTAGGAAGGTGAACTTTTGTATGTTGTGCTACTTTAATAGCACATGGCAACTACAAAATAAAGGTGTGGGCATCATTCTTGTAAAAAGTAATTTCCCTATATCTAGCACAAAATAATGAAGAAAATGAAGCCCATAGGGAGAAACCATAAACATATTTGTAACTAATATATGCATATATAGAACATAAAATATACTATTAATAAAATATCATATGCAACTTCAATTGAATTGTGAAATTGTACAGAATATACTAGGTATTTTCCAAAGAAGTAATGATTTCTAAAACGTGAAGTTTAAAATTTTTCCAATATACATTTTTCCTCAAGAACACATACAAGTCCTTTCCTAAGGTATTTGGGACATCCATACACAATTAAATTTCCCATATTCACTGTCCCTTTTGTCCCAAAGGCTACCCCTAAAGGACTCCAAACAAGGAGATCAATGCATTAAATACTGTTAAGGTGCAGGTTCAGCCATCAAAACTGAAATACTTTAAAAAAATCTATTTTACTTTTCATAACTAGTCAAAAGAAAAACAGGGTTGGAAGGCACCACAGGAGGGTATATAGCCTAACCCACTACTCAAGTCTGGATCATCTTATGCAGTAGAAACACTGGAGGGTAGGGCTAGGATTCAGTGATCTAGAAAAGCTGAAGGATTGGGCCAAAAGAAATTTCATGAGGTTCAACAAGGACAAGTGCAAAGTCCTGCACTTAGGACAGAAGACTCCCATGCACTGGTACAGGCTGGGGACCAACTGGCTGCGCAGCAGCTCTGCAGAAAAGGACCTGAGGGGTACAGCGGACAATAAGCTTAACATGAGCCAGCAGCATGCCTTTATTGCAAAGAAGGCTAATGGCATCCTGGGCTGCACTGGTAGGAGCGTTGCCAGCAGATTTAAGGGAGTGCTTATTCCCCTCTATGCAGCACTGGTGAGACCACATCTGGAGTAGTGTGTCCAGTTTTGGGCCCCCCACTATAGAAAGGATGTGGACAAGATAGAAAGTCTAGCAGAAGGCATCAAAAATGGTTAGGGGCTAGGAACTGGGATTATTTAGTCTGCAAAAGAGAAGACTGTGGGGGGATTTGATAGCAACTTTAACTACTACCTGAAGGTTGGTTCCAAAGAGGATGGAGCTGGACTGTTCTCAGTTGTGGCTGATAACAGAACAAGGAGCAAGGGGCACCTATACACAAGCGTGGAGGCTGCTCAATGAACTGAGCCTGCGGGAGCATGGCAATCACCACACTCTAGCAGCCTCCTGCATCTCATATAACAGCTTCCCCGTGCTTAAAAATGGGAGTAAGGGCACTTGACCTAAAGCTCATCAAATGAGCTTTAGTTCAAGCACCCTCGCTGCCATTTTAAAGCGTGGAACACTGATACCCAAGGCACAGCAGCACTTTAATTAGAACGGCTCTTGGAGGTTTAGGTTGGATATTAGGAAAAACTTTCTCATGAGGGTGGTGAAGCACTAGAACAGGTTACCCAGAGAGGTGGGGGAAGCTCCATCCTTGGAGGTTTTTAAGGTCCAACTTGATAAAAGCCCTGGCTGGAATGATCTAGTTGGGGATGGTCCTTTTTTGAGCAGGGTGTTGGACTAGATGACCTCATGAGGTCCCTCCCAGCCCTAATATTCTACGATTTTATGATTATCCAAGCATTCGTCTAATCTTGAAAGAAACTTTCATTGATGCAGACTCCAGAAGTTTGATTACTTTTTTTTAAATTGCCTTTTTGGTGCTTGCGAATTAATATTTAGTTTCTATTGCAGATACAAAGAGAGAGGTTTAAATTACAACAAAAAAACCTGGTTCAACTTTTTAAATTTTTTTAAGAAAACCAAAACTTTAGCTTTTCAATACCTGCAAGTAATCCTTCAGAATTGAGTCCAATATTAATTTTCCTTTCTACTTTTTTCACTTTAGCATGAACTCATTAAAAAAAGATTGTGTTTTCTGATTGTATATCTTTAAAGTTTCTAAAGCTTATGTTTTTGTTCCCAATTTAATTAGACCCCTGTATATTTTGGTCCTTATCTAATTTGGTTCAGTATTTCTCCTCTGGGGAAATTTATGCTGGAATTTGGCATCTGTCCTCAACTGTCTTTTGTAAACATAAGGCCACAAGCCTTTCATTTTGCATTGCTCTTTTTCCAATAGCTGGCTTTGGCCTTCTTCTATAGCCTTACATTTTCTAACTAATTTTTTGATTTCTTTCTCCCCCTCCTTGTGTCTTAATCAGCGCTCCTTGTATTTTATACCTTTCTCATTTAGCCACAACCATGAGTATGAGTACTTCTGCTGAAAAAAACTTGTGTGTACAAGTAAGTCGTTGTTAAATGTTTGAGTAATGTAACCAGTTCAATTATAAATCCCATTACTGCACTTTCCTTGCCTCTGATTCCATTTCACAGCTTATCAGTATTAAAACAAAAAAACTCTAACACATTAGTCAAGTGCAGTATCCCTATTTTTAGATTTTTTCTCCCAATTTGGTGTCACCTGTAACACACAGCCAGAGAGAAAAGGAGAAACCTCCATGACACATTAACATAAAGATGTAGCTATGCCAAGCTTCTAGATAGTCAATCAATCCCTCACTTTCTAACTTCTCCAGCAGGGAGACTTTTAAATTTGCCATTAATAGAAGAACCAACTTCTCAACATTTTTGGACTCAGGCACCATATGTCACCCCAACTTTTTTGAAGTTGGCAGCATCCTCAGTTGAAAACCACTGTTGAGATGTCTTAACATACCACAGTGATTCTCAACCGGGTGATGCTGCTACTACAGCAGCCAAGTAAAGCTGCCATGCTTGCCCAGTGCACCCCTGGAATAGGAACAACTGCAGCATGAGCATGCTCTCCTGTCTCATGAGAGTGCTCTGATAAGTGTAAAGCAGGCAAGGAGGGCTGCAGCCCTCCCAGTCTGTGCTTGCACAGCGTCTCCCAGAAACAGGTGTAGCTGTCCCACAAAACTCCATTTCCAGGAGCGTGGGGGAGCCAAACCTGGAAGGCCTGTGGCAAGAGCCAGCTCTCCTATTTGCTTTAGGCTTATCAAAGAACACTTAGAAGGCAAGAGAGCACGCTCATGTCAGGAGAGCGGCCCTTCTTTGTCTTGCTGCACGCTAGGCTGTAAAAAACTGCAGAGAGAAAGTCAGAAAAGATCTGTTAGCTCCTTGAGTATGCTGGTACTGGTGTATTCTCTAGAGCAGTGGTTCTCAACCTTTTTGCACCAGGATCCATTTATAAACATCGATGGCCAGTCCCAGCCCAGTGCCCCTCACTCCCAACTCCCTGCCCCAGCCCCCCAGTGTGTGGGGCATGGGGTGGGTGTGTGGGGAATGGGGGTCCCCAAGCAGCCCCTGGCAGGCTGGAATTCTGCCAGCCTGCAAGGGAAAAACACTGTTTCCCAGATTTTTCTCCTTTAGAGGAGAATCCATTTTTAAAGTTTGTTCACAACCCCTTTGTATATTCTTGCAACCCACTTTTGGGTCACAACCCATGGGGTTGAGAAATGCTGCTCTAAAGTAACATTTTCCAGGATTTTGTCCTCAAGTTGTTGCCAATTTACGATTTCCTTACCCGCCACCACACCAGTTTCTAGCTGAATCCTGAAAGGCATTAAATTAAGCTGCAGCCAGCAATCATCCAAACTAAACAAATTCATTGTTTGACAGTCTGTGAATGTCCCGGTGACCCTGTCCCCTGGGTCAACTTCTGCAAAACAACTTATCTTAGACTGTTTACCCAGACACTGATCACCACAACTTTCTGGACTGGTTTCCTTGATGTATAATATATGCTTCTATCTCACTGTGAAGCCTCTAAATTGGCACACTGTCAAAGGTGGTCTGAATTTTAATGAAATGGTATTATAAATAATGTATTTGCAATATAGTACTAATAATTTTCACCCTGCTATAAACTCCTACAGTTTGTAATTTTCCATAGATTACTGCCTGTGAATCAAAAATATATTCACCATATATCAAAGATACTGGGTAAGTAATTCAAATGCCTACCCTACCTAGTTAGGCAATTTTAGACACTTCCTAATTCATGTGGTTAATTTATACAGACTACTGCCATTACAACATAACATGTTATAATTCAATCCTTATCAAGGCTGCCTTAATATTAAAACTAAGTTTCATAGATTTCATAGTTGCTAGAATCCATTGCAGACTTTGCATTTACTTTCCAAATAAGGATGTTATTGTCAAGTACAAATATTATCTGAAATAGTTTGATCATTTTTTTAAATTAGATGGAAAAATAATTGTAAATTAAATCATAGCAATCCCAAAAATTTCCCCATTAACCTCTCTCAGATCACAAGAAGGAGCAAAGGACTTCTTTGGGCAGGCACAAATCTGCAGGCCTGAATGAACCATATATAATAAGGTGTTAAAATTTAAAATGAAAACATCTTACCCATCTTTGAAGAGTCAGATGCAAGTTAAATAGGCAAGTATTTGTCCTATCAGAATAATAGCGTAAGATTTACATGGTGACTTGTAAGGCATTGAACAGAAGGGACTATAACTATAAGTCTGTGTTCAAAAAAAAAGAAAAAAAGATATTGCTGGCATACCATCTCAACAAGTAATTCATGGTTAATTAAGGATAGAATTTGTGACCTTTCTCAAGTAAAATCCAAAGTAACGAAAAGACGTGAGCTTAACAGATTTAAAAAACCCTCCTATTTATATAAATACATAAACAATTAGGGCAATTAATGCAACTCATATGGTTTATTCACCACTTAACATTGCTGCTAGTTTGGCGCACCATAGTTATGGCTGTGCTATAGAATTCAGTTTTAACAGGAGCATTAGACCTTTGTTTATTAAAAATTTAGAAATGGCAAAACAGAATATAAGCTTTAGGCACTACTTGAATTTTTCATGATGGTTTAAAGGAAAGAAAAGTGTCAGAGAAAGAAATAGAAGTTTAAAAATAATCTAGCCGGGCAATTTCTTCCCCTGGTTATTTCACTTTTACTTTGTATTCCCATACACCCTGATACAAGGCCTTTGGTCATGTTGCTGTTCCCTCATATGCTGATTTCTAGAATCTGAATTCATATTGCAAGCATTTATCCAAGATGATTTTTAGCCACAATGGCATGACCGTGCACCAAAATAAATCTACCAAATGTTAATTAAATAATGCAGTCACTTAAGCTAGGGACAGAAGTCACACATAAACCTGTTTAAAACCTGTAACAGAACATAAGTTCAGTACGCATAAACAGTTTCAAAATGGCTGAAACTGGTTTAAGATAAACCTGGTATTAAGTCTGATACCAATGTAGTATCAGACTTAACCGATTTGGGTCAAAACTGGTTTATGCAACTTCTGTCCCAGACCCCTCCCTGGTTCAAGTTAAATCAGAGTCCTCCAGCATCCCAGCATGCTTTGCAGTCCTGGGCTATGCTGGGCTATCTGCTCCAGAGAGCAGGGCTGGTCTCACCTCTGTGCTCCCTGGCTGGAGCAGTGACTTCTGGCTGACAAGGGGTGGGATAGGCAAGCCTTGCTGGGGATACAGCCTAGTCTGCAGGGGGGAGGAGGTTGCCCCCCTTAGGCAAACCCTGGCTCAGGTCTAGAGTCAGGGATAGGGTTTAAACACCCCTTCCCCTGCTCAAACTTACTGCTGGCTGCAACTGTGAACTACAAATCCCAGAAACACTTGGAAGCAGGATGAGGAAGAGATGAGCAACCCTGCTATCCCGGTGCTACGATTTTGGACTGCAAATGCCAGAGACATTGGGGGAACCAGGAACAGGAAATGAGCATACAGCCCATGTTGGCTACATGCCAGACAGCCATCCTCGTGCGCCCGCCCAGCTTCTGGCCTGAGCCACTGCAAGGATGTGGGTGCATTTCCTGAATTGAAGGTAAATATTTGTTCACTTCTGTTTCAATTTAATCTGTGCATCTTAGACTAACCTGCAAAAACTGAATCAAATCAGCCTCAAGCTTTTTGACTGTCTGTACTTAGCCTCAAGGAGACAGAAACTAAGGCTAAGCACGAGACCAAATGTCCCTGTAGGTGAGCAGAAAGTTACCTGAGCAGGAAAGAGACCAAGTCAGTGAAGTGATACAGTAACTTTTCCATTGTATGGAACGGATGACAGTCAGATGCGTCTTATTTATTCATATAATTGATATGAAAACACAAGGTCACTGTGGAACTAGTGTAAACAACAGAAGTGTGAGGAAGGCAGAGTGTATACTGTTTGCCAGTAGCTGCTGAAGAGGGAAAGAAAAGCCTCAGACTGTGCTGACTAAAGGATTCACAAGGCTCTCCTTTTAACTCACCCCCCTAAATCCTTAAAACAGTGATTTTCAACCAGGGTGCCGCTTTTAAGTCCTGCGCAATATTAGCACCAGATGGAAACACCTATACGATTCATAAGAAACCCAGAGATTTCAAATAGGAATCCACTGCTACCAGCACTCTGACCTGTTGTCTTCCTGAGCTCTTTGCAACTGAAGACCTGTAACTTTTCTATAGTCAAGAAAAGCGTGAAGCTAACAGCTGACTCTTGAATCTAACAAGGGGTGCCTTGAATCTAAAAAGGTTGAGAATCACTGGCTTAAAAGCATGGAAATACATTATGTACCACTGCAACCTTAACTACCACAACAGTTGGGTTTCTTTTTTTTTAAGACAAAGTCGGTAAATTATACCATTCAAAAGCAAAATGTATCTACTAGAAAATGAACAACGCCGCTTATATGTGAATGAAGCTGAACTCCATTGCCCCTGCCCAGATTTACCCGGAGCATTATTCCACTTGGGATGGCTTTCTGTAAAAATAATAAGATATCATCATTTGGTCCCAATAGTGTGGATGAAATATTTTTCCATTAAATCAAAAACAAAGTGGTTTCCAAAGTCTATTTTTATTACTGTGACTATGTTAACATCCAAATAAATTTTTGCAATGATTTTTACAGCATCCATATTTTGCATACAATGGTGACAAGAGAAAACAAAACAAAACCCCCACATTCCTGTGCAGTAAGTACAACCTTCACACTGAAAAGCACATAGAAACACATTCAGCAAATGGAAGGCATTTTCAATAACTGCTTTTCTTTTAAAATCACATTAAACCAGATCTAAAATTCCAACTGTACAGTGAAGCATGTGTAGATTTTTTTTCCAGAGACCTTCTGATGAAAACCTCCCAGGATTTGTTTAGGGGCAGATTCCAAAGTGGTTTCTTATACTGAGTAGTATTATAACCTATGAATGGTCCTATTGAAAACAATAGAAGCAATTTAGGAGTGATGTACTACTCAATATGAGTGAAGGTGCCAGAATTTAACCCACAGTTAGTTATATTTATTTTACCTAACTCTCTTGGTTGCTTAGAAGTTAATGCCTAAGGCAATTTTGATTGTATATTTATTTTTCCAAGCTAACATAATTATATAAACTTTGTTTATAATACATGGAAAGGAATGTACATTATGGTATATGGAACATGTGGCAGGAAGAAATCAGATACATTATACTTAAAACATTCAATTTCCTGTTTATATAAATGAAACTCACATTTTCTATTTATATAAAAACCACTATGCACTGAAAATACCAACCTTTTGAAATGTTATCAGAAATGCCAATTTGGCTTTGAGTTAAAAACTTTTATGGAGTTAAGAGATGCAAATAAATATGCAGACATATGGAAACTATATTCTATTACTTTTAGAAACTCAACTGATGATTTAAGTGATATGTTTCTTTAAAGTATCTTTATAGTATCACTTTTTAGTTAGTTACAGTAACTTTTTTTACAAAAAACTAGGGTTCTTTAGCCAACAGTAGTTGCAGTGCACTTACCTTCATTTTATAAGTGCAACTTCACATTCAAAGCAAATCATATTTCAGCAGATAATTTTTTGTTACACAAAAGTTCGTAATGCAGATATACAAGAAAATTGATACATCTGCCATAAGAAATAATGCAAAAAACACTGTCAGATAAGTAGCTAGCATGCTGTGGATGAATTCCACCTAGGCATTTTCAGTTATATGAGTCCTGCCAACCTTGCTAGCCTTCCACAGAGTAAACCAGAGGCTGATATAATAGACCATGGGCTGTTGCACACAATGCTTTTTGTAGCTACCTACCAGTGCTAGCAGCCCAGTCAACAAGAAGCTAAGCCACAACAGCTACAGAACTGCAAAAATGGTTCAATATCAAGTACTTTAGAAGCTTCTTGAATGCTTTTAAAGGGATTCTATCCTTCTGCTTGTATGAGAAGATCTTTTTCTGTTCTTTTGATCCCACATAACCACCCATATAGGGCAGGATTTAGACTTTAAGGCATGGAGAGGGATTCAGTTTTAAAATAATACGCAATGTAAGGATCTCTCAGAATCCATAACCACACACACACTGTAGAAAGAACACATTTTGATACGTTTTATAAACTGTTTAAGGGTTTCATAGAATTATAGCTTTCAAAGATACTATTCACAGCTAACAATGGGAATAACAATATTCCAGACTTATCTAAATGTAACTGTAGAATTAGGAAGAGTATGGTTTTCAAGGCAAGAAAAGTAATGCATGTTTGCCATTTAAATTTATTCCTTAAATATTTTCTGTTTTTAAAGTACAGAATGCATCATATGCACAAACTGCAAAGACAAGTCTTCATTTTTATAAAAGGCCTCTTTTGGAAAAAAAGGAAAAAAAAAAGAAAGAATGTTGTCCCTCTAAGCTGCCAGTGAATTTTGGAATGTTAATTGTATGTTCAAAGCAGCAACATTTAGTCCTACAATTTGTTTTCTAAATCTTCCCGTGTTTCTTCCCAAAACAAACATAATTTAAAAAATGTCTTTGAGATAAATAAGAACTACTTAATGACAAGCTCTATAACAATGCCATCATACATTGCAAAAGAAAGTGCTGCTAAAATGAAACACATCTTATATTTGACCCCTAGTGTCATGGCCCAAAGAAGTTATTTTCATACAATGTAATCTCAGTCTTGGAAGTGTCAAAAACACCCTGTCTTATGAGAATCTTTTTTTTTTTTTGTGATTAAGCTTAGAGTTGTCATCCTTTAGTCACTTCCTGTTTAGGCTGTTCAAGCTCATTCAATAGATCTTTCCCAGCTGCTCCTGCTTTCGAGGCAAATTGAATAGATCCATGTTTAAAACCCAATGTCTTCAAGCTTCTGGCATAATCTGCAAATATCGAATGGATCAATTTATGTAAACAGGGATTAAGGAAAAGAGTAGAGAGCAGTGATAGAGAAAGCTCAACGACAGGCTTTCCTCACGCCAACCTCCGACTAAATAGGAAATGATGACTACAGCTGGTAATCATGTTGGAATACCACAGCACATTCTATCTTAAATATTTCTGATGATAGGTGAAAATAAAAATCCTTCTCTATGTGATCTTAGCTGGCTGGCACCATTATTTTAGATTGTCTGAGAGTAACACATTAAAAATAGGAGGACATTGATAAGGGTCTGCGGGGATTCAGTTGAACACAAATGCACATCTAATGTCTATTTATATCAATAGGAGTCCATAATTAATATTTTTCTAATATTTACCTAAATTAAAAGATATTGGCAATAAAACAATTTTGGTGAAATTAGCTATAAGAAACACTATTGACTTTGTCATTAATGGTGCCAAGTGGCACCATTGGTGATCATCTGAAATTCGTGTCAATAGAAGCTTTATAAAATATTAATACGCATGCTGCATATATTTTATAAGTAATATGCATTTATTTCTAAACTAATCTAACTGATAGATACAAATCCCCAGATAACAAGTTCGCAAACACGTATACTGGAATATGCAAGATCTCAGTAGTTTTATTAAGCTGTCTCACAATGCAGTTTGATCTTTTAAGTTGCATCATTCTTACCACCTCAAAACTTACCCCTTCCATAATGAAAATTCTTGGCAGCACACACTGTAGGGTTTTGTGTAGGATTTGAAACACTGCAAAACGTCCACCACAAGAACCAGTGACTTAAGCCCAAATCCCCTCAACACCAATACTCCATCATCTGAACCTTCACAGCTCTGATTTCAAACAATCATTCGTGTGTGTGTGTGCGCACATGCATACACACATGCACAAGCACTTTCCTCTCTTGCTCTTTCTTTTGCTTCCTAGTGCCGCTGATTTGGTATTTGTTTTGCATGGGATTTAACAAAACACAGGAATACAGCACACACTGAGGAACATAAATGAAGTTCCTGCTCTTGTACATACTATCTAATATAGGACATGGACACACACACACACACACACACACAGACACACACACACCCCACCATGATTTTAGCAAAAGGATATTTGTGTCTTCATTAACTTCTATTGCATCATACCTCAGACAAGCTTCAACAAATAAAGCAGCTCTATCGAAATACCTCATGCTGATGAAGAGAAGAAACAAACTTGTTAGGACAGGAAAGCTTAAGAGTACTTCAGGCTATTTGGCAGCATGAACATTTGATAGTTTATCTAAATTGTTTGGCTAATTAAACAGCACTCAATGAGCTGATCTTCAGTGCAGTTTTTGAAAGGATAAGGCTCAACTTAGAACTAGTATTTTTATAAAATGTCAGCGCTGCTTGGCTGCTTACATCTTTAAAAGCTCCTGTCTGTTTTTTGGAAATAACAGCGAAAGGTTCAGTTCAGTTGCACAGAAATGGACGATAAACTATTGAGGTGACTATTAACTAAAGAAAATAGAATACATTGTTTAAACAGAAAATGGTGCAAGCAGTTCACTGCAAAAGAACATTTCCCAATTTAATGTTTGACTGACAACACTGGACAAAGCAGAGCACAGAGGGTACTCGTTTATCTCTACCTGTGCAGCATCTCTGCAACTCTTGTAAAGCATCCAAGTGACAAGAGGACAAGGATGGCCTTTGATTTTTGGTTGATTTGTGGAGAGCAAAGGTGATCCACCCAGCGCTTCAAGACATCAGCACACTCCTCTGCATTTAAACGAACCTTTAAGAGATGGAAGAGACAAAGAATTCTTTATTTCTGTAAGTCAACAGTTCATTTCTATGACATCACATACAAGTTTATTACAGTTTACAGCTTTAACTATACCAAGATTTTTCATAAGTCTGATTTCATTTAAAAAACTCAGTTGATTCTCACTCATATTGTGTTTCTAGTTAGCCTGCTAATATCAAGAAATGCATTTGTCCCTAAAACAATTACAGCAATGAAAAGAACGAACTGAAAAAGGTGCCAAAGATCCAAGCCCTGGGATTGCTCAAATAGTTCAATATGATCGTGCCAACAGGTGATAATTCAACAGAAAAGGCAAGGCATAAAATGAGAGAGAAGAAATCGCAAACTTTCCTGACAAACTAAAGAAAACGTGACCAATTTTTTTTAAAAGATGGAGTTATTTTGAAAAATCTAATATGTTCCCCTCTGGCAAATCTTTATTACTTTATAACAGACAAAAAGACACCCATATTTAGTTCTATATAGAGAGGTAAAAAAATCATTCTTATTTTTTCTATAGCTGTTTAGCCATACAGTGTGTCTACACTGTATTCACTGCAGTTCATGTAGAAACATCCAAGCTAGCTTTTAAGTAGTTATTTAGTTAACTCTAGTAGGAGATTCACAGCAGGAAAGAGCCCAGCAGAGGCTAACAATCCAAGTCCTTACCCAGTTTCCTGGGTGGGCTTTGTAATCCATGCTGAGCTGTGCTACCGCTGGTTGTATCTGAATGACCTAGTTAAGTTAGCTTGGTTATGACAGGATGAAATAAAAGTAGGTCTGGAAGGGATATCACAAGGTCCTCTAGTCCACCTCCCTGCTCAAGGCAGGTTCATCCCTGATTAAACCATATGAACCAAGTGTCTGTTTAACCTGCTTTTGAAAGTTCGTAAGGATGGAGATTCCACAGCTTCTCTAGGGAGCCCGTCTCAATGCTTGACCACACTCAGAAAGTTCCTTCTAACAACCAACCTACATTTTCCCTGCTGCAGGTTGAGGCCATTGCTCCCAGCCTCAGAGAAAAGCCTATCTCCATCCGTTGTCGAATCACCCTTCAGGTATTTGAAGACTATTATCAAATCTCCCCTCCGTCTTCTCTTCTCCAGGCTAAATAATCGTAGCTCCTTCAGCCTTTCCTCATAAGCCTTGTCTCCCAGGCCCCTGATCACTTTTGTTGCTCTGAGCTGGACTATTTCCAAACTGTCCACATCCTTCTTGAAATGTGGAGCTCAAAGTTGGACACACTACACCAGGTTGAGACGTCACCAGTTCTGAATAGAGTGGAAGAATCACTTCCCTTGATTTGCAAGTGACACGCCTGTTAATACAACCCAGGATGCTGTTGGCTTTTTTTGCAACAAGAGCACACTGTTGAATCATATTCAGCTTACAATCTACCGTAACCCACAGGTCCTTCTCTGGACTACTGCAGTCTAGCTAGTCATTCCCCATATGTCAAAATGGACTGTTGTCACTGTAGACATATTCTGTAGACATACACTGAATCAAAAAAGAATGTATGGTTTTTCAAGGAAAACCAATTTTTAGAGGGAGTTAAAATTAAATTTTGTTTTTAAAAGTCTTGACAAGTCTTTCATTGATAACTAGAAAAATGGTCATATTTTTCCATTTTAAACTACAATTATGTAATATGCTCCAGGTGGTCCTCTGTACTCATGCAGAGGCCTGCTGAGGCTCTCAGTTCAGAAACAGTTTATCTAGAATCAGGACGTTACAACTTAATACACTGGAAAAAGGTTTTCACCGTGGTAGTTCTGAGTAGATCCTGTACGCTCTTAAACTTTGGAGGACTTTACCATGCACACTGATCTTTAAAGAGGGATGTTTTGAGATGAACTACTTATGTAATAAAGCAAGCTCTTGACAAATTACTGACTTTTGCAAGCCAAGCTGCACGATTCCATTCACCGTAGGTTTGCAAATAGCGACAGGCATCAGCAGCTTTATCTATCAGACACAGCAACTGCACTCCCTCTGGAAAGTAAAAGTGGATGTTATAAAACTTGTATCTCTGTTAAGGAAAAAGTTTCTTTTAAGTGCAAGCAAACCCAAACAAAAGAACCCATCCTGACTTTGGAAGAAGAGTATCTACAAGTTCCTAGTTTATTCTACGTGCTTCCTATACAACTTGAATCTTTGTTCCAATCAAGTTCCTTAGCCCCCTTCCCTGCTTCATAAGGTACCATTTCTCTCGTGCTTTACTTTGTTCTATATAGAAATGCTAGAGAGGTCACTGGACTGTAGGCACATTTTAAAAATGCCACAGCGCTATACAAAATAAGGCTGATTTTTGTAAGCATTCTTTACTTTTTCTCACATAGCTTATGCCTTAAATAATACATGAAATAGTAAAAAATCAGTATAACATGTCCATAAAAAAATCTTCTTTAATCACTTTTACAAGTTGCATTGCTGCATGTCTTTATGCATTCCAAATCAGTCCCCTATTACAAATACGTATTTAACTGCATAAGACAGAGTTAAGATAAAGGTCTAGAAAAGTATGTATATTAATTTGAAACAAATTATGAACTAAAAAGAGACAGTTTCATTTCCAAGCTGAAATGTTTAACTATAATCAATTAAAAACATTATTATTATTAGGGATATGGAAAATATGGAGCATTAAATGCCAACTTTCGTAAGTGTAAGCAATAAATTGCAAGCAGGTTAATTTCTGAAATACAGTTTCTAATAAAAACAGCAGAACAAGTTGGTTTTTATTACTACATGCTTACTAATTATTACTAATATCTTACAAACATCTGTCATGGCACACCCTATGAAACAAGTACCCTAAAAAAGTTTATTATAAAAACATGCTTTTTGTCTCATTGCATTAATCTCTTTATTAGCTACTAGTAAACTTGCTTACATACTTACCTGCCAGCTTTCCATTTGCTATCATATTGGTTGCTACCAGTTTAATAGTGCTTTGAGAAGGACCTGATGAAGTGACTGTTGTGACCAAACAGGCCTTGAGTGAATCACAGTAATAATGTGGATTTTCTGCACTTGTCTCTAACAGTAGTTGTACTGCTCTGTCAGTCTGGGGGGAAAATAAAATGACATTTTCTTTAACAAGGCACTGCCACCTTGAAATAGTCTTGTTTTAGAACATTTGATCCTACTTCTTTAAAAACTCTTAAACACCCAAACACTTACTGTAATAGAGACTGAAGGAAATGGGAAGGAAGATACATATTTTTTTCAGTTTATTAACTAATTACAAGAGGTGCACTGATACATTGGTCTGGTATCAGATCGGTACCGATATAAAGAATTTTTTGTACTGGATATTGGCCTGATGGTACCGATAATTTGGCCAATAGATGCCCGTGTGAGGAGCAGAGCCAGTAGCATGGAGAGCTGCCTCCAGCTGGTCAGTCCATTGTGGTGGAAGGGAAGCGGGGAGGGAAGGGGAAGGGGGCAGATCAGCGGCCCCCGCAGTGAGGGAGGGGGCAGGGGCAGGCGCCACCCAGGTGGGGTGGGGGGAGGTGGCTCTTCTCAGCAGGGGCTGGGCTCAGAGCGGATGCTGGCAGCACTGGTAGGATGCTGCATCCACCCCAGATTTCACCACAGCTCAGCTCCCAGCACTGCCACTGCCAGCCACACCTCTGGCTCTTCCCAGTGTGTGGGTGGAGGTAGGACGTTGAGCCGGAGCAGCGCTGGGTGGCTGGTGGTGGCAGTGCTAGGAGTGAGTGGCGGCGAAATCTGGGGTGGATGCAGCATCCTACCAGTGCCTGCCCCGCACAGATCCAGGGGGGCATGGCCCCCTGTACCCTCCTGCCATGTAAGCAGTGGTGGGAGCTGCCCCCACCCTGGCTGCAGCTCCGCCCCATCTCCGCCCAGCCTGGGCTGCGCCTGTCCCTGCCCCCTCCTTCAACCACATTAATCTGCCCCCCCTCTACACCCCTTCCCTTACCCCTCCCCTTCCACTACACTGGACTTACCAGCTGGAAGCAGCTGTATTGGAAATCAGATTGGTATCAGCTGATATGCCTCCTTAAATATCGGCTATTGGTATTGGCCCCCAAAATTTCTATCGGTGCACCCCTACTATTTACTGCCCCAAATCAGGAAAACACCCTTATTCAGACAGAACTAAACATGTATCCTGAACAAGAACAAGATCAAAACATATACTTAAGTGCTTTCCTGAAAAGGTCTTAAAAAGAAGAAAATAGCAAATAGAGTATGTAATTTCCCCAGTTTGTGTGGTCTTCTCACAAGAGTAAAACAGGAAAGAAAAGTATTAAAAATAAGTTGGCAGGAAATAAAGATTGTAAAAGCAGAGAAACTGGCCAGGATTTCATGGGTTAATTTAGTATCTGAAATAACACTTAAAAATTACCTAAATGGCAGGCTGATGGAGAGAACTAGAGAAATAGATGAACGGCATCTATAGAATCATAGAAAATTAAGGCTGGAAGGGACCTCAGGAGGTCATCTTGTCCAACCCCTTGTTCAAAGCAGGACCAGCCCCATCTATATTATCCCAGCCAAGGCTGTGTTGCTGGGTTTTAAAAATCTCCAAGGATGGAGAGTCCACAACCTCTCTGAGTAACCTGTTCCAGTGCTTTACTACCCTCCTAGTGAAAAAGTTTTTCCTAATATCCAACCTAAACTTCCCTTGCTGCAACTTAAGACCATTCCTCCTTGTTGTCCGATCTGCCACCACTGAGAACAGTCTAGTTCCATCATCTTTGGACACACCCTTCAGGTAGTTGAAGGCTGCTATTAAATCCCCCCATAGTCTTCTCTTCTGCAGACTAAATACACCCAGTTCCCCCAGCCTCTCCTCAGCAGTCACATGCCTCAGACCCCTAACCATTTTCATTGCCCTCCACGGGGCTCTCTCCACTTTGCTCATATCCTCTCTGTAGCAGGGTAGGGTAAAGCTGGACACAGTACTGCAGATCTGCTGGCAACACTCCTACTAATGCAGCCCAGTAGGCTATTAGCCTTGTTCGCAACAATGCCACATAGTTGACTCATATTCAGTTTACTGTCCACTGTAACCCCAGATCCTTTCCTGCAGAGCCAGGCAGTTCCCAATCTGTACTGCTGCATGGGACTGTTTTGGCCTAAATGCAGAACTTTGCACTTATCTTTATTGTATAAGCATTTTATATATAACAAAGTAAAAACTGGTTTTAGATGACATAAAGTTAATATACTAATGTTGATATATATTCTCATTGTTACCGATGAAGATCAAAGGTTCAGGCCTTTAGAACTGATAGTCTCTCTGATGCCATAAACCATAAGGTATTGTAAACCTATCTGCAAATAATTTCAGCTACACACCGAGTTATCGGAGCAAATATTGCAAAAGGTAGCATTCTATTGCTTGGAGATATATATATATATAGGAAAAACATAAAAAAAGCAGAGAACTAACAGAACAATGCAGCTTGAAGGACCTTCTGTTTTTGGATGACACCTTGCACAACATTTCCACTTCCTTAGATCCACACATACAATATGCCAGCAACATATCCAGCTGAGTCTTGGATGAATATCAGAGTATTATCCCTATCCCATTTAAGACTGATGCCATCTCGAATAGATAGAGGAGGATTAGAAACATGCAAAGTCCATAGAAATGAGAGGGATGTACTATGAAAAGAAAAAAACCCATCACCTACGAACCTGTCCAAGGAGGAGGAGTTGGTCAGCACATTTCCTGGTATGATCATAAGTTGATCTTTTAACTTCCTGTAGATTTACTCTTTCAAGCTGAAATTTCTAAAGAGAAGAAAAAATACTTATACAAGCCTTTGAATAATCTTGCTAACACATACAACAGAACTTTTCCCATAATATGAACTGCTAATGTGCCAAAAATATTATGTGGTCTTATAGGAACTTTATCTATATTTGCAATAAATATAGTTACAAAAATGCATTATATTTAACCACCAACATCCCACAACCTCTTAACAGCACTGGGTGCAACTACATGTGGATTTTAACATGGAGTTGACTAATTAGCTCTGCAGTAAAGTGCCACTGTCTATACGTGTGCCTGTAGGGTGCAGAAAATTAACTCCTTCGCAGGATAGTACTGTCTGGGACAAGTATTATCCTGTGGCAGAGTAATTTATGCCACCTCAAGACACATGTAGATAGTAACTGGGACCAGCTGGGGCACAAGGGTGCTACAGCATGGGGGCTGCCCCCCTCATGCCTCAGCCAGCCCCTCCACCACCCAACGCTGGAACCCAGAGTCTGAGGTTGACCCCTCCCCAGGCTTGCTGCCAGCCCGGGGCTGTACCGCCCCAGTGCTAACTGCTGTGGGCCGAGACACACGTGTGTAGGCTGAGCGCGGGAGCTGCTGTTTCTGAGCAAACTATGCCACTGTGCCAGAGCTTATTGCTCCACACTAATTGCATGTGTAGAAGCTCTGTGTTTTAAGCTTATGACTAGGCTGAGTTCAGAGTAGAACTTCATAATTAATTCAAAGCCTTTTTCTTGATTTAATCACATATTAATATTATATAAAAATGCCTCAAAATACCTGAAAATAGGAATTTTCACACAGTATATCATAACATATATCCAATGGATTGACCAGTTTTTCTGGAAGAATAACTGTGTCTGTAGTTTTTGCAGTTTGCACTTTTTCCTGGTATAAATTATGCAAATAATGGGCAGCAACAGTCCAGAAATGCAGTTCAGATTCATCACCATAGAGTCTAAGTCAAAAATCAAAATGAAGTATTATACTATTATGCATCATAGCTACAAATTAATTTGAACTTCTGAACCACATGAAAACCACAACACTGACTGTTTTTATATGTTAGATAATAAAAGTTATGTATTTAAAAGGTAGTTAAGTACAGAAAAGATGCATCTTTCTGTAAGGCACTTACCAGGTATTAGGACACTGAACAAATAATTCCTATTTCAACACAGGCAGTTCCTTAAAGCTTTATAAAATGTAATTCCATTCAACCATGTTAAGGTCCTTTTCACACGAATCCAAAATTTACTACAAATGCAAAATTCACTAATTAAAGTAATAACCTCAGCCTAGAAAACACTTAGACATGTGCTTAATTACTCACTTCAGTTGTCTCATTAACTTTAATGGGAATTCCTGCTTATTTAAAGCACATTTATGTGTGTTGATAGGATCAGGACCTTATTTTGAAAAGACTTTTGACTTTTGTCAGAATCTGTTACCTTGAAAGCAGGAGGCACCTTTGCAAGAGAGTAAATTCAGGATCAAGCAAAAGTTTCTTGATGTCACTGTAAAAAGAAAGTGTCACAACTGATTTGTAATATTTGGGCAGGATTTTGAACACAAATACAATCTACTATATTGCCTACTAAGAAGAACAAGTTGTTTTTCATTCTCAAAGAAGGAAAGCATAAATTCAGTTCATATAGAACAGAACAAAAGCATCTATTGAATCATACTGAACAACTACAATAGGAATTATTCACAACATGAAGAATACCTAAACATTTACAGAAGTGTTGTAAATTCTGCACAACATCCTACATTATTTATCAGTTATTTTAATAAAAGCTAAGTCAGATGGACGGTCAGGAATAGTTAAAGATGCAATACATGTGAACAACCACATGGGTGTATTTGAAACTGTAATATGAGTTTGCAGTAATTCCAGTTGTAGTCTGATTAAAGCATGACATAATTATGTGACTATAATCTAGAATGTCACATCATTGCATATTATAAGAAAACCTTATCATACCAAACCACCATGGGACTGGGAGAAAAAAATCATCACGGAAGACAGTGTTCTCACAGAGTTAGTTAATTTGCTCAATTATAATAATGAAAAATTTTGTTCCTGTTGTTATAATGGTTAAAAGAAGCTGCTTTTAATGTAGTTTGTAGCTCAAGGTAGTGCTGCA
>NW_017728994.1:63854675-63892413 GCF_001723915.1 Gavialis gangeticus | reverse complement strand
AAGAAGGTGTTATTAAAAGGCTTGTTACAGAATGAGGTTGTACTGTATAATGAAAATCTATAAGAGAGAAGGGAGGGAAAATGCATCTGGTTTCCTAGATGCAAAGGCAGATTTCATAGCTTAAACGAACACACCGATACTGTTTGCTAAACTACTAGACACAGCTAAGTCACTGTGTACGTTTGGCCCAGTACAGCATTCTAATGGATGGACATGTTGTGAAAATGGTTTTCAATAAACTACGGATTCTAACTGCAATTAAATGCTTTTAATTCAAATCAGCATTAATGAACCTCCTGTTGACAGCCACTATTGTCGGCAACATCAGCGACACGAAAGGGAAACATCACAAATTCAATAGTAGTTTCCATCCCACTTAAATATTTAAAACAGTAAATTATTCTGGCTGTTATGCTAACATCAAACAATTTATTTCAAGGAAGTTCTCCCACTTGGGAAGAACTTTATGGTTCATTTTTTTTATTAGACAAAGCAGGCTATTAAACATTAAAATGTCATTTGCTGTTACTCAAGCACTTAAACATGCACATTTAGATTGGCAGCTAAATAAAAAAACAATCATTACAGTTTTTGCTGCTGTGCCCTCATTTAAAGTGACACTATTAAAAACATTATTTAAAAGGTTCTTACTTGGACAATGAATTTAACTGTTCTTGAATCAGTTTCTTAACATTTTCATTCTCTGGATAATCACTGCATAAAAACCATAAGAGTTAATTGATATATATTCAATCCATTTATATATGCCCATATATTAACTAAACTTATAACACACAAGGTAAAAGAAGAGTATTGGCAATGTGGAACATAAGCCACGACAGGAAGCAAATTTATGAACATTTTTACTTTGTTAATGAAGAAAAAAAAGCCCATCCATTATTTTTCCCAGTCAAATATTAGTTTCAAAGAACTAATTCATGACCTGTCTTCACTATCCCTCAGCATCATCAGTCTTAGTCACAGTCTCATCACTTCACTCTTTCCCATAACTTTATGTTCACTGAAACCTGCACTTCTCCTTACTATACAGCATTTTCAAATTTGAGTAACAGTTTATGGTAGCTCAATATTAATGAGTCTAAGGGGAGAGAGGTGAAAGGGAGCGGAATAATTGATGGAGAGCAATCAGTAATTCAGAAAACTAGGCCCCTTCAGGCACCTCCATTTACACTATGATAAATTGAAGCAACTAAAATTTTTACCCCCCTCTTGAAAACACAGGCTTAGTACCAACATCTATTGCATTTTATAACTACTGCTCTCTACTGCCTTGACTTTTCTCACATCTTTCAAATCCTGATGGGCTACAAGAGCCACTGCAAAAGGATCTACTATCTTGCTCCACCTCACTTTTCTCTTTTCCTCCTTAAAGAGTTGCTCTTATTTGTTGCATACCACTAATTCCCCAACTGTGACTCCTTGTTCTCCTTTCCTCTCACCACAAGCACTTTTGCTTATTTTGGGGAGTTCAGCTTCCATTTTGGTCCTATTTACCACTGTAACCTTCTACCTCCTTATCGCCAAAATCTTATTGGATTTTTGTTCGTTTATGACACACTGATAATGCACATAACGAATACAAAACTGCATACAACAATCATATTTCTTTTATGTTGACTGTGTTCTTAGATGGCAAATTATCTGGGGCATATACCTTCCCCTGGGTCTGGATACTGCCCAGCATACTGTCTATTGATTTCATCATGACTACTGCAATATAAAAACAATAGATCTAAATATCTGTAAGATGGTTGTATGCTTCTTAGGGTTTTGGACAACTAAAGCAACAATATACTCATAAATCAAAGGACTGGGACACTGACCTACTCTCCTGCAACCCCCCTAACCACTTGCCAATCAGCTGTTCTTACAAATGAAACCTACTCCTGCTTTTTGATGCAAACAGCCAATTTTGACTAGACCAGTGGCACTCAAACTTTTGGACTTGCAGGACAGATGAGTGGTGCGGGGCTGGTCCACTGGCTGGATCAAGCCCTGTGCACCAGGATCAGACTTCTGGGGCCCGACTTCACCCCCTCTCTGCCTCGCATGCTGGGACTGGGCCGCAGGGGCTCAGCATCTCCCCCTTCTGCCAGAATTGGGCCCCAGTGCTGCCCCTTTTCACAATCCAGCATGCAGGACCCAGGGCTCCCTGTGGGTGTGGAAAATTTGGCACCAGGAAAGCGGTGGCACCACTACCTCCTGCCAGACTTCTGGAACCAGGGGGGCCCAGGGGGGCAGATAACACAGCACAGACTGAATCTGGTCCATGGACTGGGGGTTGAGTTCCCCTGGACTACGCTATTGCTATTGTCTTAAAATAGAAAAGAGCTCTTTTCAGAAATGGAGAGAGGCAGGTGTTACCCCTCCATTTAGATTTTCTCATGACTGCTAAAGTTAAATGAATGTATTCAGCAGCCTTCTGCTGAAGAATATGCAGTGATAATAATAATAATAATAATAAAAGATAAAAGTTACTAGAAAATTACAATAAAGTCTTACACATGAAAAATATCTAGAGAATATTTATCATTCCATGGCTGGTGCAGCAAAAATGCTTTTAAAGCTAATGAGGCCCGTGGAACAAGGAGATAAGGACACCACACAGGTTCTGAAATAGAAGAAGGGAAGGGGGAAAAGTCTTATTTTCAAGTTAAAAGTAGCCACGCTGCAATGGAATAGCATTTACTAACAATAAAACACAGAACACTCAGTTTGCTAGTGTGCCAAAAGAAGTTTACTATTTGCCCCACCATCTAACTCAAATGTACAGCATGTACTACTATATATAAAAATATGTCGTTACAAACAAAAACATTTTTGGGGAAATACATGGTTAAATTCCACACAGAATCTGATCTTTTGGCCTTTTCATTTATTTACAACCTAGTTGAAAAACTTGTGAAGTAATGGACATGTGAGCTCCTACTAAAAGACAGGGAGGTAAGCCATTAAAGATGTCCCAGAATGCATAATTCCGGCACATCCATCGCTAGGGAACAAAGTATTTTTTTTAATATGACAATATTCTGAAATACCTTCAGTGAAATTAGGATGTGCCAAGAGGCTATTACAGGGAGGTAATTAAGTTAAACTTATTTCTTTGTTGGATGCTTCCCAAAGTCTGGTCAGTATATCGCTGTGGTTAGCTCAAGTTTCAGTTTTTCCTTGGTGGCCCATTTTCAATGTTAGTTTAAGATTGTATGAAACCATTAATTCAGCAGGAAGACTAGAAATTATCTTGCTGCTGCAAGTATATGTATTTGATTGTCACTAACCAGTTAGGCAAGAATCTGTGCACGCGCACATTTGACTTGTGCCCCTGTGCAAAACACCAGTTGTAAATGAATAATTCAGCAGTGTAACCTACTCAAATGTTGAATGATCTCCACCTCAGGTTCTGAAGATTAGGAGGGGAAAAAAAACATTAGTAGAGCTGGTAACACTTACAGTTCAGATTGCCAGCCATTACCTAGTATGAGACCTTTGTGTCAGAGATGCATATTTTGTCATCTCTGTGAAATATGTAACCAAAATAAAGGTCTCTGGAAAAGAATCCTAGACTTTGCAAAAATCTTTCTTACTACATGCCACCTAAGACTTGACCACCTACACTGAGTATGCTCTATAGCTACACAAATCCTAGGTTTTGACCACGCTGCGCACCCAACACCCGTAGGCCAGAGAAGAGACAAAGGGTGGGACAAGGGAAAAGTAGCAGGACTCAGAAGTGGAGGACACGAGCATGAGCAGAGTGGAGGCAAAAGATAAGAACAGAAGATGAAGGAGACAGGGACAGAAGGAACTACACCATCACTAGAGCACTCTCCCCTACAAGATCTGGAATGGAAATCATTATACTGAGTCTCAAATTGCTTTGCTGTTTAGAAAATATCTGTAACAGCCACTGGTAAAATGGTTCCTTTCATTGTCCCACTGTGAGGTCGACATAAATGGTAACTGCCTTCTATAGCTGCCATTAATTCTCTAAGCTCAACAGGCAGAGAAGTGTACTGTGGATTCCAAGATCCCAGTCCACTTGAGGAGCAGTGAGTGACAAAGCAGGAACAGTCCTCTCCCATCAACTTAAGTTTAAATAAATGCACTAAAAAGTTAATGGAACATTAAAAGGGCACAAAAGTTAGGAAGTGTCAAAAATTAATGTGGCCCTTGCTATTCTTGATGTGAGAATCTTGAAATCAGAACCTTTGCCGGGTTAATTGTGCACTTCAATTGATTTCAAACAGCTATATGTGCAAATTAATAATCACTTAAAAAAATTCAACCAGCTATAGAGCTGGAAAATGTGTTCTAACTTTAGAGCTGGTTTCTATCCGGCTTTAATTTTCACATGTAGCAGCATATCCTGCTGTGGCTGGAAGCCCCACTGGCTGACAGGGCTCCTAGATGCAGGGATGCACCATGCACACTTGGGGCTGGGAGTCCTGCAGCTGAGGGGACTCTCAGCCCCAACAGCACCCCACAGCTGCCAGAACCGTGAACCCCGCAGGTGTGGACTCTAGGTCTCAGCAGTGCCCTGGCAGTACTGCCGGGATCCACAGGCCACACCTGCAGGACTCCTGGTCCTGGCAGCTATGGGGTGTTGTCAGGACCCAAAGTCTGCAGCTGTGAGACTCTTGGTCCTGGTGCCACCATGGCTGCAAGCCCAATCAGCTACGGGACTCACAACTGTGGGAACATTCTACTTGCTGGTGCAGAGGGAACCCAGAACGGCAGTCCTGAGTTCTCACTTTACTGACAATAAGGCGTGATAGAATCTGATGCAGGATCCCACAGTCACATCTCTTGCCACGCACATGTGGATTATACACCATGCCTTTATCTGAACATCTATAGGGACTCAGAGTCTTTAGTTTAGAGGGGTTATACCTGCCCATTTAATGTTCCACACCATAGATCAGGGGAACCTCAAATGTCAGCAGAAGTATAGGTGTCCACATTGTACCAGTGTCGAAGGAGGGCATGTCATGGAAAATATATGAACAATCAACTTTAGGAACACAGTTCTGGAAGGTAAGTAACTACTTCTGCTTCTTTGAGTGCTTGTCCATATATATATATTTCACTCTTGGTGGCTCAAAAGCAGTGACCTGAATAGAAAGGTTGGAGCTTACAGGCTTCTTAAACAAAGACTGCAGCCAAAAGAAGCATCAGACTTATATGCTGCCACAGGGGAATGATGTCTCAACATGTGTACTGAAATTCAAGTAGCTGACCTGAATATCTTTGGTATCAGCATCCTTCTCAGGGGAACCACACAAGCTGTCTGCACTTGAAACTGCAGTGGAACCTAGCTAACTAGCTAGTACCAGGTATTACCGGAGGGAAAATCATTTTGAAAGTCTCTGGGTCAATTCTGCCTACCACTTCAATGTGCTAGCATGGATCCAAAATCCTGGAGAGATTCCAGCAGCTTGACTATATAGAAAAATTTAAGTCTCCTCAGGACGTTCACAGGGGATAGTTTATAGAAAATGGATCATTTGGTTCACCTGAAAAAATTGGTGATGATCCTAATTAAGAACCTGGGATGCGCTTAAGGGTAAATTTATCTTTAAGGAATACTGTGTACAGGGAGCCTAAGCTCTGTAATGAAACATCCTATTAGATTTGTGAAATGCTGCACTGACACAGCTACACTGCTTCAGATTTGGAAACAAGCATGTGCAAAGCTTAGCACAGCGTGGCACAACAAGATCACATAGGCATACCCCAAAATTCCCTGCCAAGTGACAGTTTTTGGTTTTAATCTTTGTCTGTAGCTCCCTCCATGTGAAATGGGGTTAAGACCTCCTTCCCTCACAGGGTACCTTATCAAAGGGACCCAAGGTACGACTGCATGGGCAGTCTTAATTCTAGCAGTTAATAATGGAATGCTTGATTCTGCAATCCTAAATGCATGGCTTTTTCCATGCAATATGCATATAATTATATAACACCCCTCTATCCCCAAACTCAATGCTTTATCATTAGTAATGTAATAAAATTAAAAAGCAACCAAAAAAAGGTTAGGCTACATAAAGGATTAGTTTCGGAGCCCATATAAGGAACTTAAACTGCACTGATTACCATATAAATCAGAAACCTTGGAATCATTTAAACTGTATCTCAGTTTGACATTTGAATACTCTTCAGGTCTTTCAATCTATCAGCTTAAAATGCAAGATGTTTGCTTCAGAACATTTCTTAAGTCTTTAGTCTAGTCTAATGAACCATTAAACTACATTTCAGAGATCAACTGAAAATTGGACACTGGAGTGATTTTAGACTTCCAATAAGTATTTTTTTCTTCCTTCAGTACTGATTTGCTATACGGAATAGTAACTCACTTCACAACTCAGGTAAGAAGAGTTACTTGGATTTTACTACAAAAGTCTCCTTAGCCGACTGGTATTTTTTGAAGCCCTTCCTTCCTTTTTCATGTCCTTGTGACAAGATATTTAGCAGAATTCACAGAATTGGTTGAAATTTGACAGGGCCGTGCTGTGAGCATGTCTGCTGTGGCCTTGAACTTGCAACCTCTGGGCCATCAGCTAAGCACCTGAACAACCCCAGCTCCTTTTTTTGAAGCAATACTGCAGTTTACACTACATGGTCCCCAACCAAATAGGTTAAGCAGGACTCTGAAAAAGGCAGTTAACCTATGAAACACGATTCACTTCAAGATTTTGTGCAAAAATATTCAACTACTGCTGCAAGTGTGTATTGTCTGGGCAATGCAGGTCACATTTATTATGACAGTTAGGACAAAAATCACTGTGGAGGCCCAGGGGAGGTTTTCACAGGAGGGGAGGGGCTCTGGGAACCATATCACAACAGCCATAGGAATGTAGTGGAAACAATTCTTGTATTAGGAGGCTAGAAAAAGTGCCTTGTTCCCATATGCTACCAAAAATATTCCTCTATCTCTCTCCACTCAAAAAATATCTGCCATGCAATGGAAAAAGCACAGGGTTCTTCTGTACCTTGGATTTGCAATTATGACATTGGTTTGGGGTGTAATAATGAGGACAGATCAACTGAGGATAGGGAGCTGCAAACCTCCTGAACCAGGAAACTCAATTCCTCAGTCTGACCAATTCTGTAGTTCCTAAATGTACAGTGAAGAGGGAGTTATTTAAAGCTTTGCGCAGCAAGATCTCTTCCAAGCTAGTTGCAGGCTGTGACATAAACAGCCTGCCTCAGCTCTTCTCATCTCCCAAATCTGCTAATCTGTTATATAGTTATTAAGCAAAGTGAAAGCATTAGCATTTACATTGCTTTGTGCACTGGCATTTGAGAGCCAGCAATGAGCACAACTTAAAATGAAACTCAATTAAAAAAAAAAAGTTACCCTTCCAAATGAACATTTTTGCCCACTAGTAACATTTGAGACTACTAAAAGAGATAAAATAATATCTCTGTTTGGAGGCAGGTGAGGTTCTGGGTTAACTGTGCATTTCATATCACATGAGTTTTTTTTAATCTAATTTCAGTGGTTTGGGGTTTTTCACACAGCCAAAATGGATCTGACTGGTGGTCTGTCTATTCTGGTACAGAATCTATGACAGTAGTAAGATGTTTCAGACAAAGGGTCTCTGCAGGATTCAGTTGTGAGATAATTTGTCCATGTGACGTTTTTCCTACTCTCCACTAAGTTAGTGGTTTAATTATATGCTGACTGATTTACACAGTGATTTTTATTCTATCCTAGGTAACTTTTGTTACTTTTATAAATATCTAAACTGCTACTGAATCATGGTGTTTTTGACTGACAGTGTTTTTCCTTTGTTTCACAGGTTTAATTACATAATTATGCATTTCTATATTTTCACATTAAGGGTTCAAAAAAGAATGTATGATTTCTAATATATCTGTGTTATTGATTATAATGTGCTGATGATACTTTCATTGTTTCTTGTGTTTTATTAAAGTTATAGTCTTTATTGTGTCAATATTTTATTTTAGATAAAGTGGACAATGTTATTAAAACAGAATATCTATCAAATATAATATCACATTGTGGTAATCGTATTTAGCAGTGGTCTCAGTGGCTCATAATTTTAAAACTCTGTAGGATTCCTTATATGCACCATATATCTGGCAGTTTCCATCCACACATCAAAACTTATAGAAACTAAAGGCAGATTTCTAAACATATCCATGCTAGTTAAAAACTAAAAAAAACCCAACACAAGGCCATCAACAAACCATGTGTATCTTTAAATTTTTTTATGTATCACAAACATGACTCAAAATCATGCTGTGTACTTGAGTGACCTATTATTATTTTTTCACAACAAATCGCTCCACATTATGTAAAGAATAACCTTTTTTAAATACAGAAAAATATGTATAATCTATTCCCTTAGAAGTTCAATGAAAAACTATTACAAGACATTTTTAAAGCACCTGGAGATTGTCTGCATCAAAATGCTTGGAAGATACCTGATTTTCTGGTGCAGACTGATACTAGTTCTGCTCTCTCGTTTCACAGAAAAGAATAAAGATTATTTTTCTCACCTTTTCTATGTGTTGTTTGGATTGGTAACAAACAGGAAACTTAACTATGGTGGGCTGTTGAGACTTGTTCTTACCTGTCAACTCTTGTTCATCCATTTTAAAGCATGATGACTTCATAGACATCTCTAGAACTCTGATGCACCCATCATCTGATGCCAAAGTCACTTTATCCGAGGTACACCAATCTACATCCAGTATTCGGAAGTTGACATTTCTTCCACTTCTTAAACTGCTCACCATCTGTACCTGGAAAAACAAGCCACTTTTCAGCAAGGATATTAGTTACAACCGGCAAGATTCAGTGCTGTGATTCCGTAAGGCAGGGGTTTTCGACCTTTTTTAATAAGTATGCCCCCGGCAGCCAGACACAGAGCTGAGGGGTGGAGGATACCATGCGACTGGCAGCTGAGTGGCAGCAGAGCGGGGTGGTGGGTGGTGGCAGCAATCGCTGCATGTGAGCATCACCCGCATCAAGCTGGCCAGGTAGCGCCTGTGCGGCCTGCAGAGGGGCACCGCTGCTCTCGCCCTGACCCTGCTCCTGGGAGGCTTCATCCCCACCCACCTGCACATACCCCCTAGGGCCTTCCCAAGTAACCCCCAGCTGACAACCCTTGCCATAAGGCATATCACATGATTAATAAAAGGGAACAAAGGTATCCTTAAAGCCATCTTTGCATCTCCCTGGGCTGAAAAGACCCCTAGTCTTTGCAGGACTTATGAGGACATTCTGCAGAGAAAGCAAAGGAGCTACAATGTCCTGTAACATGCATAAGGACTTTGGTAGGTGTGATTGGAATGAGGAACACTGAACTGGAAGAGGCCTCTGAGCCCATCAGGTCCAGTCCCCTATATTCACAGAAGTCACTAATCCAAGGAAACCCCATGTGTATGTTAAGACTTTTGTATAACAAAAAACCCACTGTGGTCCTAAAAAGAGGTAGAGAATCACCAGAGAGAAAAGTAACAAGAGATTACAAGGATTTCTCAAATCCATTTTCTAGAAGATCAGACTACATGGCTGTACTCTGTCTGGTTTGCAGAATGCATGGCACCACAGTCTGCATCTCTTCACGTAGAATCATTTATCCCTAGTCAATGTCCTATCTATAAACGTACAGAAGAATAAAACTCCAACTACCTACATAAGATGAATGTGAGATTTTTCCCTCTAATATAGGCTTTTCTGCAGAAAAGGAAAAGCAAAGACAAAGTTAATTCTCAAACGTCTGACTTTCATGTACCCCCAAATACATCAAAACCAAGTCAGGTCAACTTTGCCATTTAGTATGTCTAGATGTTCACAGAAGCTTGTTAAGCCTGAAAAGGAAGATTTTTGTATTTCTGCACTGGAGCCCAAAAACATTTTTTATGCAAGCTGCAACCCAAAAATCACTAGGAGAGAGTGATGATAAAATGGTATTTCAATAAAGTGTCAGCTTTATGAGTGAAAGGCACTTTTCAATTGACAGTAGCTTGAAAAAGCTTTCTGGGGAAGTAAGTATCTTTTGTGAAAAGACCAGACACCTCTATTATATAGCTGTCAGCAACAGCTCGTGTATAATTTTAACCACATTGTTTGTGTGCCTGACCTTACCTTGAGAAGTAGGTTTATATGTTTTGTGCACAAGTGCAACCAGATGAGAAATAGATGCATACCTCTTTTGCATCCCAAACTTCAGCTCCATCATTGAACAAGGATATCAGTTTTTGGTTTCCTTTTCCAGGGGCAAAGCGTATTTTTCTCACCCAGCCACGATGGGTAGGGATCCCCCTGGGGGCAAAAAGAACTCAAGTTTTAAGCTCATTCTAATCTACACAGAGAGATATCAGCAGGTGATACAAATTCTGTTTCAAACATTCTACATTTTGATACTTTATAACTTGTAGAATTAATATTCCATGTATATATAAATGGATGACTAGCAAAAATATCATAAAAAACTTTTAAGTGACAGTTGTGTTAGAAAATTCTCAAAATATTTAATATTACAAATATTACGACCCTTTTCATTTTAACTATTCTTGTTTAGATTAAACAAAGCTAGTCAAATATTCAGGTGGGACAAGTCACCAAGGACTCACTGAAATCAACACAAATATACTATTCACACCAGTTGACAGCACCACCTCTCTTTTTTTATAGTTCAGCACTGCCCGAGTAGACACTATTTGAGAAAAATTTTCATGTTAAAGGTAGAAGCTTGTTCTCTCAGCTGCTATATCATGGCAGCCTTCTGCAAATATAAAGAAAAATGTTCTGCCATCCATTCACTCTATAAGAAATGGTAAAATTTTATTCTCTCATACCTGGATACTCTAGCTTTTAAATCCCAAAAGTTTAAGTTTCCATCAACATCTCCGAGAACCAGGGTATCCCCTTTCCATGCAATACAAGTAATACTTCCCATGTTTCCCTGCAGAAGAAAATTATATGGTTAACAGCATTCCACACAGGTAAAACATTTTAATACTGATACCGCCCATTACTTTCCAATGTTAAAAAAAAAATAATAAGCAAAATCTGCTTGTGGCTCCAACAAGGCAATTCTATTGAGCTTACTGAAGGAGTCCTGGTTCAGAAGACAGAATTTATCTCAAAATATTTTCTAGACTTCTTAAACTGAATTAAATACTGTGTTATAGCTTAACATTTAGTTTTATAAGCAATGTAAAACATTTGTGTGTTTATAGTTTCATGTTAGCTCCCATGTGATAGGACTCATTCTCAAACACCCAGAGAACTAATGCATACTACACTAGGAAATACAAACACCAGGATTTCAGTTTGATAGAACTTAGTTGAGTCTTCATACTTGTTGCAAAAAAATAGCTGTCCTTCATAGAAAACCAAAACAATTAAAGCTGACAAAAGAACTCTTATCCATTACAAATCTGTAGCCAACTCAAGTCTTCTCTATCACAATTCATGATCTGAGGCCAGTGTCACGGGTAACTGCTACTGTTCAAATGCTTAACTAAATAAAAGAGAAAGTTACAGCAAAATCAAGCGATATAACAAAACCTGCACATTGTGTTTAGCGTTCAAAGACAGGAAGTTTAATTTAAAATGACAAAAACAATATAAATGTTTCCTGTTGCGCAATTTGGGCTCAAGTATAAGAACCATGATCAGAGCAAATGTGTAGCCCATATAATACGTTTCCCAATAACTGCTCCCTAGAAAAGGGAGGAATCAAGACGTAAAACGCAGGTGACTGGATTTAGATTCAAACTCACAAGACTCGGGTTCAATTCTCTCCTTAGTCACTGACTTACTGTGTGATCTTGGTCATGTCACTTAGATACACCTAATGTAGACTATACTAAGTCCTCTTGGGAGAGTGCCCCTTGAACACCTCTGGCCCCATGTTCACACTTGTACATGAAGATCTGGAGAGGAGGCCACTACTCTCAAGCATACCAGATATAGACATAGTGAGAGGTGCCGCACAGGATGCAGTTTCAAATAAACCTATGTTAAATCCATGATCGGAGAAAGCTAACTGCATTTTTTGACACTGTAAATGCAAATGCTTTAGGGATTTCTGCATCACTGTGAGAAGCTGCCATAAGCAGGAGAGTTATTTGCAGTTTGCTCTATTCTCCAAGGTGCCTTCTTTACTACAACAATGGAGTCAGGGGAGCTACTTATCAAAACAGCTGAAGTTTGCTGTAGAAGGGACTGTGTCCTTCTCTGCTAACTGTGACAAATGCCAGGAACACAGAGAAGCCTCATCAATAAATTCTGTCTCTGTTATCACCAAATGATGATAACAAAGTTCTGATTACAAGTGTTTTTTAAAGAAGTAGTGTGAAGCCAAATTAAAGCTTCTTTAATTTCCTTGCTCTGCAACAGAAACCTCAGAGGATCTTTATGGACAGTAATAGTGAATATCTTTTAGTAATCTTCTCCTACCTATAATAGCTCTTAGCTTTTAATAGTTCTCAGCTTCACTCTATATATGCTATAATAAACAGCTGTTTTCATATTCTGAAGTAAGTGTTCTCAGTCTTTTTGTTATTTCATAATGCAACATCTTTACAGACTGATTCATGGTGCTGTATTCCCCCACTGACAGCAGCATCTCCCTTTGTCTGTGAGAGACGCATAGAAAAATAATTTTACAAAGTAGTTACAGGTTTTTCTAATAATAACAATTACAAGGGGAAAACGAGGAGTATGTACCATACATCCTATCAAATTTTCATGTGCCTTTTGTAAATAAGTGCCAATCAACAGGCCACATTTTACCACTATTATTCAAAAGTTACCAAAAGAAAACCACTCTTCAGAACTTAATCCATAACCAAAATTTGTGTCATTTGCATACCTCAAAAAATATTCCATAGATTGTGATTCTGTAAATTTCAATTGGCATTCATTTTGGTATATGCTTTAAACTTAAACCATTAATCAGAAAACCTCTCAACACACCATTTTTAATAAAGTTAATTTCCAAAAAAATTCTGATCTAGAATGTATTCAACAGTTACATCTTCTAGTGAGCACTTTTGGGTAGATCACAATGGAAATGGAAAGCATTTATAAAAATTTCCCCACAATCAAATCTGTCATTCTCACTGATATATTTAAGAACTGCTGAATAAATTAATATATATAATACATAATATGCAATAGGACTAAAAGTGTAACATTTACAATATTGTGATCCCATATTACTATGTCATATATTTATATACAAGGCATTTGTGTTTTTCTCCTGTTATATAACCAGAGATACTTGCAAAGACAGAGGTTTCTTGAAATGTTATACAGATAATATTCATGAAGTTAACATATTTCAGTAAAGCTCTGTCTTGACAAACGACTCTGGTTACATAACAGGAGCTAAACAAATGTAGTTTCTAAATTTTGTACCTACAGTCTTAGAAATATGTAATTCTGTACTGAAACACAAAGAGAAAAAGAAAAAACACAATAGAGTAGCGATTTTTCTATTATTTCCTCTCTCCCACTCCTTCCTGAAAAACCATACTTGTCAAGTAGTCACTCTTTCAAAAAGCAGCCATCTCTGAAAAACAGCTGACCTGCCATATTGAACAGAAGGTTTTTTGCAACTTCTTGATTGCTGGCCAATTCAAAAAGGAGAACAAAATGAATAAAATTTTACAAATATAACTTAAATATTTTGAAGTTTATTGGAGGAGATGTGCCAAATGGAGAAACCTGGAGGTTTTGATATTACAAGCTATGCTTTTTAAGAAGTAGCCTTAAGCCAAATACAGAGCTTCTTTAAACAGAAATGGATATAAACACCAGCAGGGCAAATTCTCTTAACTACTTTAGCAAGGATGACTGTTCCTTTCCTAGAGAAATTCAACCACTTTAGGAGTAGCAGGAGACTTTGTGAAAGTGAACTCTGGTTTCAACTCTTGGCAGAGCACAACTTGCCACCTGTGCCCTATGATGTTTGGCAACTGGCCACTAGAGGGTAACCTGAGAATGTTATAGGACATCCATAGGTATGGGAGGTATACCAAGAGACCAAGGATTTATCCACTGTATAGAAGTTTTTATGGACTTAAATGTTTATTGTACCAAAAGAATAAGAACTGCCTCTTGTACCTTAGGATATTATTCTGTGCTGCATGCCCAGGCACAACTCTCATTTGCTGCAGTAATTGGCTGTTATGTAACATAGAACTGGCTTTTACTAACAAAGAGGGGATCGAAATATGAATGCCTGCATCTCAGAACACCTTACGAATGAAAATAAAAATAAGAGGAAAATTCACTGAGCATGTTTCAAATACTAACTGTGGACTAGCTTTACCATTCTGCACTGGGACAGTACATTTATAACTAAGCAAAATAATCAAGCTTTGTATCAAAATAGAACCTACACCTCTAATATCTCCCCAATTAGAAACACCACTCTATGTATTTAATGTAAAATAGTTTGTGATAGTTAGCATTACGTGATGGTAGCGTTCACAGTCTCTGAAGGATTTTGCTTTCCTGTGAAGGAATTGAATAAGTAGCAGCCACTGCTAGAAATCATCAGACAGTAATCTGAGCTAGTCCTAAAAATTGTATGACCCATTGTTATTGTTGATGCACTAATAACAATGTGAATGAGAAAAAAAGACTACTCCTGAACCATAACATTTTTTCCTTTTTAAAAATTATATAGTCCCACTGAGCTGAAGACTAATATATATGAAGTTATTAGTGTATACGTACAGGATCAGGCCCAAACATTAAAATTAAATATAATCTACCATTTAAAGAGTTATGGTTGAATAGTTAAAATTACAAGTCACGCAGTGCAGAAATTTAGGTAATAATATACATTCAGTCTAACTGTGCTGTTAGAACTAGAAACCTAGGGAGGAAATGCAAAAATAAACAACGCAACCTTAATGATCCATGGGGTTTGTTTTTGTTACCTATCTTTTTTTTTTTTTTTTAAGAGGCAAAAGAAATTATGGTAATTTTGATGCAATATTCCCCAATTACCACACACTTTATTGTCTAGTTAGGTCTAATAAAAAAGTAAAGGTAATATTACAAGAGGGCTAGGATTTTACTACACTTAGCTTAGAAAAATGGCAGCTAACCAGGTACACATCAGTAGTCCAATTCTCCTAAAACCACCCCTTCCAAAATAGAAAGCATCTTAGAAGTGTTTTTTAAACACGATTTTAAGTGCTGCTACCCACACTAAACATCAGTATTAACATCCTTTGATAATCTTGTTCATTCCATACTTGAAACTGAATTTCTGCTGGTTCTGCTCTCTCTGTAAGAGCATTTGCTCTCTTTGCATCTATATTCTAATTGTGGAAATAATGGAAACAATTTTGCAACCCTGCTAATAGCTATCACTAACAGAAGCCCAATATAAACATGGTCAAAAAAGTTTCCTCTCATGCATAGGGGAAACTAACATTTTCTTAAATTAAACATAATAGATGCAGTAGATATGTGAGTAAGTCTAATACAAAGACAAAAAGCCACAAAAATCCCACAGCAAATAAAAGTAGGGTATTTATTTATTTTGCTGATCATCTTATTTCCATAAAGCCTAAAAAACTTCAGCTGCTGTCTACAGCATTTCTCTGAGATGTATTACGTAAAAATGAGATGCAGTTGAAAAAAAATTTCCACTGTTCCTTCCAAATAAATAAACTGCTTACATAAACTAATGCACAATTGCAAAGCTGAAAAGAAACATTATTTTACATAAACAGGAACTTTCATTTGTTTTGCAAATGCAAGTTTTGTTTCTATTTCCAATCAAGGATTTTGTAAATATTTGCCATTAAAATGTATACTCCTAATAATTATAATAAAACGTTATTTTCTGCAACACTAGCTATCAAAACAAATTAAAGACCCAATTATACAGAAATATTGAACTTACATCAGGAGGAATTCTTGCACTGTCTTTTACCGAGTTTCCCTCTACTGTGAGATAATAAATCTGCCCATCGGTATCTGTAAACACGAAGTGCTCTCTGGCAGAAATGTTCTGACTCAGCTCAGATTTACTTTCGGCCTCCTGTAATAAGCTTTAGGAGAAATGCAGTGAGTCAAAGGTAACCCTTTTTTGTTCTTGAAACACATATAAAAGATCAGATTTCCCCAATGAACCAATGCATAAAAATGCAATAGCATGGAAGTGGATGTTTCTTCCAGAATGGTTCTTTCTACTCAAATCCCCAAACAATAATTGACTTCCACCCTTATAACAGCAACCAGGTGGCAAAAACTAATTTTACTCCAAGAAGCAGATCGCTAAAGGGTACTGCCAATGCCTGTTTGGAATAAATAAATATTTCTCATGCTCAGCAGAAGAATCCAAGGTTGATGTCTAAGGACCAGACCCTAGGCCATTTACTGACTTTTCTATGCACTGCTAATGGCAAATAGTCTGTGAAACTGCTCTCCCAGGGCACCCACCATTTAGCAGTGCTAGTCTGTGCCAATACATAAAAAGAGCACCTTTATATAGGAATGCAGCCCATAGGACACTGTGATGGGCAGTACCTGATAACAGAAGATTCCACACTAATAAGTTCTGTATCGGATGCAACCGTCTGTCGGGCCATAGCTTCACGGGCTGCAAGCTGTTTTTTTCTCAAACTCTTCAAGTTATGGGAAGGTGACCATTCCTGTCAGCATTTTTAAATAGGAAAAACTGGAACAAGTGTTTCTCACTATCTAGAATTACAGGTTAATTATGATTAAGCTAATTATATATTGCTTCTATAATATCTATTCAGAGTGAACCAATTTCTAAAACAGGATGCTTTCATTTACAGATTTCCCTCGCCAACCACGGTTTTGCCAACCACAGTTTTGAGTATCCACATTTAACATACTATATAACATTTTGGCTACCATGTTATAGTTTTGAGTAATCACAGTTTTCTGTGGCCACGCATCAGCCTATCACCTGTCATTTTTTCTATAATCCTCTTGTCTTGCTGACCACGGGAACTTTCAGAAACCTAACCCCAGCAGTTGGCAAGGGAAACTTGTATAATCCTATTTTGTAAGGGTAGCTGGAAAAAATACCAAGTCTGGGTAACAATACTAGAGAAATAAAACCCACCAACCCAATTCGTAGCAAAACATCCATCAGAGTATTTCAAATTATACTTATAAATGAAATTGACATTTTAAGGGAGAAGGTAAAAGAATAGATTCCTTACCAAAGCAGTCACCACAGGGAAGTTTTTTGGCATTTCTCTAAGAAGAGTACATGTCCTCACATCCCAGATCTCCAGAGGTTTGTCTTTAAATACTACAGCTAGGTACTGCCTGAAATGAATGAGCCCTTTCTTATGTCAAAAATATCCAGTTAAAGAAAAAAAATCATTTTAATTTCTGTTATTTTATTTTATATATTTTCTTCCTGTCACCATGGCAGGCACAATTTACTCTAATGGCAGGAGGTGGAAAGAGAGAAAGCGAGGACACATTCAGCAGATCCTGGTCCTGCAATACAATTTGTGGAGTTGGATGTCTGCACTCACATAGGAGCCCATTGAATTTCCTGGAGACCTCAGTGAGTCTAAATGGAATTCTTTGTAGGATCAGGGCCTTACTGATCAAATTAACTAAAACTTCTGGCACTATGTGGAAGAAAGACTTTGAGGAAAAAATATTAAGTGCTCCATTTTAGCAGCTTTCAGTGAGTTGACATTTAGACAACCACAGCATGCCAGCAAGAGAGGCCAAGATTTTAGTTTGGACAGAGGGAGAAGGGTTTAGAGTGAAAGAGATCTGCGAGCCAGAAAAAAAGAAAGAAGATCTCACCACAGGCCTGTAGTAAATGATAAAGAATCTTACACCAAGCATTTGCCAGGTCTGCTTCCCAAGGAACCACTCTTAAGGAATTTCCTGCCGTCATCCTGTAAAGGCTGATTAACTTGCAAAACTCTGTCCAGACTCAATTACTTTCCCTAAGCCCATGGGAAGCACCTTTAGAATTAACTCCTTGGTTTCTGGCCATCAGAAAATGTTTTTTAATAATGGAAAGTGATTTTTTTATTGATAGGTCTAATTATTTTTAGCATGGAATTGAAATATTTGACATTTCTTGTATGTTATAATCAAAATGCTGTTAAGTCTATCTTCTAAACTAGGCGGCATCAGAATCTGCATTTACTTTTCATTATTCACCTTCCTTTGTTTTCATGTAATAGTTTACTTCGTCAGTCTGAGCACATACTTGTTATTAATTGGTAATTGACTGTGGTCACAATTATAGGGCCAAACTATACTAACTGCTGTGCAAAAAATACAGGAAGATGTTTTCAAATGTCAGAAACTGCTTGCCATATAATACAGAAAAAGGAGGGAATGTAATATACACCAGGATCTTGGGGTTGGGTACAAGAGCAGTTCTTTTCATATTTTTAATGGTTATCCCATTGAATCCAAGGCTATTTAAATTATTTTTACAAAAAAGTAGTCTTATAAATTATGTATTACTTGTATTAAGCATAGCGCCTAGGAGCTCTTGTTATAGACCAAAATCCCAAGTCAGTGGGATGTAAAAGGAAAAAAAATTGGCCCTTTCTCTTAAATGGCTTTCACATTATTTTCACTTTGTGTATGCCAACTGCTGAACATTTATGAAAAGGTGAGAACAAGCTTTCATTAGTCAACATGTGAGCAAGTAAGTCCTGGTGAGGGGAGAAGCAAAAGGAATGGGGGTGTAGGTTTGCTGGGGCGGGGGATCCCACTCTACCCCTTGCAGGTCATGCCTGCTCCCCAACTCCACCTGCAGGTCATGCCTACCCTCCTGCCCCTGACTTATGGGTCATGCCTACCCCTCATCCCCTGGCAGAGCCCTGACCGCTCAAGCCTGCTGGACACCCAACCCATCATCTAACCACCCCCCCACCCCCCGCATCCTGACTTACCTGATATCAAGTAGCCATTTTGAATTGATTTAACTTCCCCCTAACACCCAATAATATCTGCACTTAGCCCTACTGTTTCAAAAATCTAACCTGACTCTAAAATGTATCCTACTAGTCCTTGTTGGCTCATATAAAAAGCTCACTGCCACAAACCTGGTATTCTAAAACAGTAGCATCTCCCTTGAAGCACTTGCAAATACTTTTACGCTCAGTTCTTCTGGAGAGTCTTTTCTTGGAGCTGGTTTACTTCTATCATTTTACAGAGATCTTCAAAAATTCAATATACTGTACGAGCTTACTTACTTCAAATGAGACACCTTTATCATTTCAATGGCTGGTTCATCATTGCCTTGTTCCCCACGGAATGCAATGCTCCTGCCTAGAAAAGAAAAGTTTATATGGGAAGAAAAAAAAGTCCCATGGAAATAAAGCCACTGTATAATTGAACCGCCACTTCCCCCACTACTCTGAGTAACGGTTCAGTTTTCATTCGCCTTCTAGGCACTAAAAGAATGTAGTTTCCACTGCCTGACATAATATGGTCCAATAGTCTCATTTTCAGAGCTGAGCTACTGAAATTGATACATGATTGTGATTACCAAAATACAGACAGGTAGAATTAGGAGAGTTATCAGAATTTGGGCTCAAAGACAATAACATTTCATATATAGCTTCCTCCTCCTCAAGGAGGAAATGTTGAATGGATTTCAGTTTTTTGTTAAGAGAAACATATTCTGCCCCAGCATCTTATTTTTTTTGGATAGAGCAATCGCCAAAAAAAGAGTTTCCTATGACTTATTAACAACTCCTTTGCTGAGTGGAATCATTCACTAAATCACTGATGGCTTTTCAAATGTAAGATTGGTCAGTGCTGGAGAGCAATACTGAAACTCATTGTCCTATCTCACTGATGAACAAGGAATCTGGGTTTTCCATTCACCACAGAAAAATGTGGATTTTCCCCTTTTAAGGAGAAAAGCGCAGGAAATGGCAGGTTTCCCTTTGCAGGCTGGCACTATATATATATATTTTAATCATGCAAAAACACAGATGTTGGGGGTTTTAATCAGAGAATTTTGGATTGTTCATCAGAGAATTTCCATTTTAAACAGAGAAAACCAGGATCCCTGTTGCTGATGAAGAATGTCTTTCATTCAAAAGCTTGTTTAACTTTACCCCAACCATGCAGTTGGTCCAAAAAAAAAAGACATCATCCACAACGATCCTTGTCCTCTCTCACAAAAACATTGCCACGTCTTTACAACTGTCATTTAGTATCAAAGACTTAAAAAAAAGTTTAAATAAAAACAATCCAAGTTACTCTGGAGTAGCCAAATGCCTCAAACTTTGATAGGTATTTCATCAAATTAAGTAAAAAGTTCTTCTTCAATTGCTTTCCCTGTGGCTGCAAGCTTCCAGCATAGCCAAGTAACCCATCATGGACCAGGCATATGAAAGTTCTCAGTCCTAATCAGGCAGACCTTTGGCAGCAGTGCTGCTATGCTGAAAATTAAACTCTTGTTTTTTTCTTAAATGAGCAAACATCTTTAGATGTTTTTTTCTTTTCCACATTCAATATTTATATCCAAGAAGTATATAACAGATCCTTCACCAAACATTTGTGATTGGATGTAACCTGGCTGCACTTTCTTTCATAGTGCTAACAGTTTGACTGTGAAACCAAGTCCATGCCAGCTATTCTACCAAGCTGCCAAAAGAGGCAAGAGGGAAGGTTAACTCACTGTTAACATTTGCTAAAATACTAGGTAACTGGGCCGCTATGGAAATGCTGGGTCTCTTATTTCTTGATTTTATAAATGTCAATGTCATCATTTAGGTTTCTAAAGAATGCAGTTTAAGAGAATCTAAATGTACATCTTATTGTAAAATGACACACACATATTTTTATGATTTTTATCTGCTTTCTATTCTTTTATTTTGCAAGGAAAATAAAAGGCAAGAGGAAGTTTAAAAAGCTTTTTTGTGCAATACCTTAGAAGTAGTTATGAAAAATGAAAATGTAAACATTTTTATCTTAAAGAAGTCACTCTATGCTATACATTGGCATTTTACAAGATGTGGGTTCTTCAAGTTGACATGACAAGGTTTATCTTTTTACAGCCAAAACAACATGGTTACTGAACTACTGTGTTTCCTGTACTGTGCAACCACTAAAGTCAAAGTATTAAAATGGTCTTTCAGACACCTTAATTCCCACAAGTTCAAAAGGAAGAGCCAGAAATGCAGCCATGACCAAAAACTTAATAAAGTTTATTAACTAGTTAATTAAAATATTTCAGATATATATATATATATATATATTAAAACAAGACAACATAATAACTTCTGTTCTGTATAATGCATATATGACTTTTGTTCGTTTTTAACAATGCTTTTTTAAAAACTGATACATTTCTGAAAAACATTATCAGTTGATAATTTAGCATCATACGTGTGCTACAAACTTGGTTTGCAAAAATCTAGAACTCTTGGTTCAGAAATGATACCTTTTATTAAATGAACTAGGAAATTGAAAAAAAAATCTTTTTCTGACAGTTTTGGGCCTCAAACACCCTTCATCAGGCTCTGGGAAAATTAAAGATAGTAACAAGTCCCCACAGTTAGGAAATAAACGTCCATGAGAGTGTCTCTCAGTGTTCTAAGAAGTCAACACAGCTACCAAATACATCCCTGAAACACAGAAGACGTCGAATTGTAGCCAATTTGGGATTTTAAACTTCATTGCAGAACAAGAGAGATTTCTAAACCTCCCTGCTTGCCATTTGACACCTCCAGAGAAGGAATCCTACCTGATCTACACAACAAAGAGTAACTCAGAACAACTCACAGAGACACTCTCATGGACCCAGAAGGACAGATTTTTTATCTCCAGCTCCCTCTGCGCAAAAATGAAGTTTATTTAATACCTATGGGGACTTTTTACCATCTTTAATTTTCCCAGAGCCTGATGAAGGGCATTTGAGCCCAAAAACTTGCAGAAAAAGAGCTATTTTTTATTTCCTAGTTGGTCTAATAAAAGGTATCATTTCTGAACCAAGAGTTCTAAATTTTTGCATTCCTTTTTGTCTCAGACCAACACAGCTACCAAATACATCCCACAAACTTTATTTTAACTTTACAATGCAGCTACCCCTCAGAACCTTGACATTCTGGGGTGTTATTTCTTGTTTCTATAAAATTTTGATATCAAAAGTATTCAATTTTAATGTAGAATGAACTGGTTTTTAAAGGAAACTCCTGCAAACATATAATGTGATCTGAAAATTTAGTTCTATGCTGGGAACAAAGTAACAGGTTCTGCAGACCAAATTCTGCTCAGCAGCTTAGGTCTAGGCTAGGAAAAAAAAATCCATTGTTAACAATATACATCATCAAATGTTTCAGCTGAATGTAGAATATATATAATTGCTTCACCAAATCATGACAAACCATGTTCAATAGAATTTCTGAAATCTGCTAAGAAGGTATACTTGGAGACTGTCATATCAATGGCAATCTGAACTTCTCCTGAGCAGCCTTTTGTATTGGTCTTTATATGAGGTTAAGAAGTGTCATAGTGGCCCCTGGCAGACGTTACACTTTCATACATGATTAACCAGTGAATCATGTCTTAAGTAGTAACCAAGCCACACGTTTATTAAATTAACAGTGCAATAAAACAGGGAATGAGTCATTATCATTACGCAAAATGTGTGTAATAACTTTGTGGCTGGTTCCCATCATGCTGACAATTGAATATGTGGCCAAGCCGATCAGCTGGTCTGTGTTCCCCACATGGCAGCCTTTGCTCCAATGCCCTCCAGAGGCAGGGTGTCACATTAATCAGCTGATGACAGTGCTCAGCCTCAAAAGTGTATCAGAGCCCTCTGCTTCAGTGTGCCTCCAATGCTGGCAAGTGCTAGTCACTTGACCAGGACTCCCAGCCTCAGAAGTGCATTGAAGTCTCAGCTCTGGTGTGCCCCCAGGGCAGAGAGCACCAGTCAGCTGATGAGCACACTAAGCCTTCAGGTTGCACTAGAGCCAAGGGCCCCAAGGTGCTCCTCAGGCTGGGAGCCCCCATCACGTGACTGGCACTCTGAGCTGGGGGCACTCAACAGGGTATGACTGGGATCTGATCAACAATCTCATAACCATGCCTCCTGCCATGCATGCACAGCACGGCAAGAGGTATGATTGCTGGGATTGTGAATCAGACTCCATCACACCTTTAACTGAAAATTTGCCAGGGGCCACTGGGTCAGACCAATGGTCCATCTAGTTTAGTAATCCTGTCTCTGATGCTGGCAGGAGTGGATGCTATAGAGGGAGAGCACTGAATTGGGTACATCTCTAATGATCTGTCCCTTGTTCACTACCCTTCTTGGTATCCACCATCATTACTTTAGAGATACCAAAAGAAACCACTCCAACTGTTCTGTCCTGTTTAATAGCTAAATAGCTTAAAAATGCATGCTGCTAAAATGGTATTCACTCTGCTACAGACAAATGGCAATTATCTAGTTTAGATTAAATGAGGGTGATTTGTGCAAACTTGTTCCTTTTAGTATGTTTTCACAGATCTGACTGGAACTTAAAATCTCACACAAAGGAAGATGGAATCCGCTCAGTTCCTCCTGGTTACATTAACTTTGAAAACAAGATGTAGCAGTAATACACATTTTTATTTGGCACTGAAGGCAACAAAATACAAACTGAAATACCCCAACAGATCTGTCATAATACTTTTCAGAATTGAATACATACAGGTTTTCCAAGAAATACGAACCTGTTGGGAGATCAACCAGCTGCAGCTCATTCCGTACTAACCCCAAATTGTTGGGTGCTGATGTAGCAAAGGAGAGGAAACCAGTCAAGCTGACCCATTCAATGGCTCTATGAGAGTAGAGAACATGGAGCACATTAGTTGCTTTTTTAAGGTATTTGGGTGCACAGGAGACTAACTAGATTAACGACAACTCCACAGCTTATTATACGATCTGAAACAAATATAAAGCTAATTTTCTTTATTTAAAAATGCAAGTAAATACAAATACCACACACAGAAATATGTATACAAAAAATATAAAAGTGAAGATCTCAAATGACTGCTAAAAATCTCTTTGAAGATTGAATTTATGTATTTTGTGACAAGTTAGATGCTTTTTGGGACAAGAGGAACTTTTAACTTAGAAACAGTGGGGATGTTTTTGCCAAAAATCTCAAGCATAAACATAATGTAAATGAGCCTGAGGATGTAGTAGTGGGCCATGAATGCCGCTGTCACAGAGGACAGAGTTCTGCTCCCAACTTCTCCTGTCCAGTAAAGCATCAAAATGCCTATAGGAGCCAGTGTACATTTGTATGGTTTTAAACAGCACTAAAAAGTTACCTCCAATTTCAGTTTACCTCATGATTTTTTCACCCCCGAATAATGAGAATATTATAGAGGATGTCCCAGGATGGACAAAAGATGGACTTGCAGATCTGACAGAGCTTTGCCATTACCAGATGTTATTATTTTATAATTCTAAATGTAATATTTTTCCAGGCTGCTCTCTGTTACACAGACACCACAGGAAAATTTTCTAGACTTTTAGTCACTGGTTCTCACATAAGTGTAAGTCAGGTATATCGCCTTGCCTTCTGATACCAGGTAGCCATCTGTCAACGTTAACAACTACCTACAGGAGGGGTAGCCAACCTGCTTCCTGGGTGCCCCAAGTGGCACAGACAGCCTTCCTATTTGACACACGGCAGACTGGGGAGGCCATAGGCAGTAGGGCTGTGCGAAGCTTCGGTTGCTGATTCGATTCGGAGGAGATTCGGCCCGATTCGGTGGCTGAATCTCCGAATCCGGATTGAATCAGGAGACCAATTAATCTCTCTGAATCGAATTCGGAGAGATTCAACGATTTGGACATAGACATAGCTTTATATGTTTTTTTCTACATACCTCAAGGTACCAGGTACGGCTCGAGAATGCTGAAATGGTGGGGCGGATGAAGCATCCCATGGGAGCATGGGTGGGGTCCCCAACACACTCAGTGGTGGACCCGGAAGCGGACCAGAAGTACTTCTGGTCCACTTCAGGGTCTGCCGGGGAGCGTGTGGGGGTCCCTGTCTGTCCCCCAGGTTGGCAACTGGTGCTTCCTGGTCTGGCGTGGCACCCAGAGTCCCCCCATAGTCAATTGCCAAGCCAAGGAGGTGTGTGTGGGGGGCAGTACACTTCTTGGTGGACCTGGAAGTCGACCAGAAACACTTCTGACCCAGTTCCAGGTCCGCCACTGAGCATGCAGGGGTTGTCGTCCCCCCCCCCCAGCTCCTGTGGGATGGTCCATCCACCCCACCATCTCAGGGTTCATAAGCCACACCTGGTATATAGAAAAAAACAAGGTATGTAGAAAAAAACATATAAAGCTGTGTCTATGTCTGAACTGCTGATTCTCCAAATCAGAATCAAATCAGGGCAGTGATCCGAATCAGCGAACCGAGTCACTGCCCCCTGAATTGGGCCAAATCCAAATGCTGCCCGCTACGCGCACCCCTAATAGGCAGTACAGCGCAGATACAGCAGAGAGCAGAAAGCTGGCCATCACATCAGGCAGAGAGCACAAGACAGGAAACAGAAAGCTGAGCAGCAGATCACAGAAGGGAAAGGGATTGCAGTGGCACTCAGGGAGGGTGTGGAGCTACTTTGTGGCATGCCTGTGAAACAGGTTGGCTCCTACTGATCTATAGAATCCTATATTAACAGAAAAGTTACTTTCAATTATGAATGTCTGCACTGCTGCATCAGTATAATTGTCTATTACTGACATAGGCATAAATTAAATATGGAAGAAACTAACAATTCATGGCATTAATGAAACTGTTCCCACTGTAACACAGGAAACTGTAATTTTTTTATGTTGGAGTATTACCATCCCATAAAACTTTGCTTTAAAACTACCACCCACTTATCTCAAATAATTAAGAGTTACACTAAGCTGGTTTTATAAACTACATCTATTCTTTACAAATATAAAGCTTCTGACTTTTTAACACATGGCAATTTGTAGCTGCCACTTTAACAGGTAAAGCCTATAGCTCTGATTTTCTGGGAGATGAAGATTTTGATTATAGAATAATAAATCCTTACAGTTTTCATGCCAGTACCTGGATGACAAATGGAAATTTTAGTCAGAAAAAGATGCTTTTAACTTTACAGCACATTTGCTGAGAGCAGTTAATGAAATTAACTGGGGCAAAAGAAAAAAAAGAATAAAAAATAAGAAGGAAAAGTTCAAAGTAAAATCATCACGTCTTAAAAAATCTAAATGATAAAGACTCACTCTTAACAATCTGGTAATAGTTCAAATGGATTTTATTTATATTTATTGAAAAAACTTGGTTTGCACAATATAGATCCTATACTGTGAGAGAAGTCCACAGGAAAGGCTAAAAAAAAAAAAGTTGAAATGATGCTGAACTTGGCATGTCATGGATAACGCTGGGTTGAATTACATCACCTACACAAAAAGGTTTTGACAATTATTGTCAACAATAGCTTTATTTTCTAAACAAAACCTCTGACACTTTTTTCCAAGTGTTTAAACCAAGACTGTCCACCTTGCAGGCAGCCAGGGGCTGCATGTCATACAGGGCACAGACCCAGAGCCAGCCTGCCATGTGGATGCCTTGCCCCCAGCTCCCCTCTACCACATGGACTGCTGAGTGCCCCTCCCAGCTATACCCCCCCCACCAAACTCCTTTAGCCACATGCTGTGTTGGCTCTCCATAACTGCACCCCCCAGCCCTTGCTGCGCACACAGCTTGGTTGCTCCGTCATCTCCTAGTAGCCCCACCAGGTGCAGGCAGCCTAGCATCCACCATGCAGCTGGGGCAGGGAGGGTTGTTCTGCATGCAACCAGGAGAGTGCAGCACTGAGACCATGGCAATGGGGAGGGCACTGGGAAGACCAGCTCCTCTCTCTCCCCTCTCCCAGCCCCATGTGCAGCAACCCACGCCTCCTGGTTGCCCAGGAACAGTTGGGCTATCTGTGTGGCACATTTAGCAGAGGGGGTGCTGGGCACCTGGCTCTCTCCCTCTCCCAGCTGCATGTGCAGCTCTGTAGCATGGACAGCCCTTTGTCCCCATGGCATGGACAGCCCAGCTCCCCACTTTCAACCGCACAGGCTACCTCCTCCCACCCCTCACCAGCTCAGGCAGTTAGCTCTCCCGTGCGGTGTACAGCACCCCCAGGACTCTCCAGGCACCTCCTGGCTTCTGTGGCAGGAGCAAGTGTGGAGGGGGAATGGCAGCTGGGTGGGAGCCTGCAAGCTGCGCTCTAAACCTTTGGTTAACCTGGGGGCTGCAAGTTGGACAGCCCTGGTTTAGTCACTGTAGGGTAGGGAGCAATTGGTCCCCAGTAAGTCTGTGCCAGAAAGTAAATGAAAGCTTTCTGTCAACAGTATTTAAATGCTGAATGTAATTTAAGAACTATTTTAAGGATATATGAGTTAGAAGGTAGCATTATTCAGCATAACAAAGTGGTACTGCTCCAACTCAAATTTGTTATTGACCATGTAATACATCCCTGGACTCCTACTTTCTTAAATTCAAACATGCAAAAGTGACTGCTACACAATGGTACTCGATAGCTATTACATAATAAGCTATTTCATGCCATTCAGAGTATTCCTCCCCAACAGAAAATTAGCAGTTCAAATGACTACAAAAAGCTCAGCAGGACATTTACAGAAATCTTAAGATAAGTTGCTGAAATCGTTCAGATGTTCAAGAAGAAAAGCCTAATTTTCATAATTGAGACTGAATTTCCCTTTCTGAGGTAAAACACCAGAGCAAAATCCAGTTGGGTTTCACTAGCATTAGAAACCATGGAAGAACACAGTACATTTCTATACGTCTTTGCTTACCATTTGTCATGCAATAAAACTTAAGGGAAAAAGTACAACACTGTCCTCAAGAAACCCTTATTTCAAAAACAAAGCTGGCCATCACTATGCATGCTACTTGAACAAACTGATAGGAACTGCTGTCCAGATTATCCAATCCAAAATTTAAAAACTTAGTATGCTAATGCATTGCATTTTCCTAGACAACTGAAAGACGAATAATTAGGCTTTTTCCTACACCTTGTTGTAAAAGGTTTCAACAGGCTGGATGTTTTCACATTTCCTTACTACGGAATGCTCAATTAACAAAATGCTCAGAAAATGGTTTCCACATAACAAGTAATGTGTGCACAGTTCCCAGCTCAGAAAAATTGCTGCTTATTGTTAATTTTTTTTTAAAGTTCCTTGCTACACTGCAGGAAGCACTGATTATCTGCAGATAATGGTGATGGGTGTGTGTGCATGTGTCACATAAGATCCTAAGTAGTTAGGTTGGCATTTAAACTTATGTACATACTTAAAAATGTATAACAGAAAGTATTGTGGAAGACAGCATAGTTGAAATATCAGATATAATTTCAGTAGCTTTAGAAACACTCTTCAGCAAGTACTATGGCCCATTCAGGCCATAAAGACTGTTTTATACTAAGATCCTCAAAGAATTTCCTCTTGCCATTTGCTGGGTAACTGAAGCTGTAACTATCCTCCTGGCAAACTTAGGTAAAACTCTCGTAGGCATGACTGCAACTGAAACAGCACTGCTGGATCTGACCTCAAGTCCTACCAACATTTTGTAAATCCGTAAATGAGGTATTTCGCCTGCAAAGATCCATGTCACTATTTTTGCCAGTTCCCCATATATCTGAAGTATGTCATATCATAAAAAGGTTTCTGTAGGAGAGAATTAAATCGATAACGTTTGAAGTGTACATGATGGCTCTTCTTGTAGTAACTATTAGGGCTGTGCAAAGCTTCGGTCCCTGATTTGATTTGGTGGGCGAATCTCTTAATCCAAATCGAATCAGGAAACCCTTTAATGTCTCCGAATCAAATCAGAACCCTCCAAATTGATTCAGAGAGATTTGGAAAGATTCGGTGATTTGGACATAGACACAGCTTTAAATGTTTTTCCTACATATCTCTAGGTACCAGGCGGCCCATGAACGCTGCAATGCTGGGGTGGATGGAGCCTCCCACAGGAGCATGGGGGGCTCCCAAGCGTGCTCAGCAGCAGACCCGGAAGTGGACCAGAAGCACTTCCAGTCCACTTCTGGGTCTGTCGGGGAGCATGCAGGGCTGCCCCTCTTCCCCCCAGCTCAGAGACTGGTGCCTCCCTCCTGGGTCTGGGGGGGCACCCATGGTCCCCCTGCGGGCAATCACTGAGCTGGTGGGATGCGGGGTGCCCCCCCTGGACGTTGCCCAGCAGACCCAAAAGTGGACCAGAAGTACTTGCGGATTCACCACCAAGCACGTGGGGGGGGGGGGGGGCCCATCCTCCTGGGGGATGCTCCATCCACTCCACCATCGCAGAGTTCACAAGCCATATTTCAGAGACAAGTAAGACTTTCCACTGGGAAAACTTGCTGTATTTCAGGTGGCTTTAATAAGTTAGCATTAATATCCTATCTTACATAATCACTGTCATGAATTGTTAGACTTCTACAGAAATTGCTTCCAAGGTTACTAGAACTGGATTGAGAAACTAAGTCTTTTAAAGCTCTGCTGACATAATGGATCACACCAATCACCATGAAGCAAAATTTATGGTAATTTTAGTTCCATTCCAAAATCAGAGTCAGCAAAGAGCAAAACTGACAGAAAATCACTATTATCAAGCTTCTAAAAAGATGTAAGAGCATTGCAGAATTCAAGCCCACATTTGAAATAATCTTAAATCTGCATAAATGTAAAATACACAATGATTAACATAGAAGAAAAATGGAAACAGTGTATGAGTCCCTTCTCATCCTTCTCCAGAACTTCCCCTAAAATTTAGTTGAGGTTTCTTCCTATTAAAATTTTTCCATGTTGTCATTTCTTTTTATAAATAAGGTGAATGAAATGTTCAGGAGATGTAATATTAGTGATACCTGTATGTCTGCTGGATGAGTATAGAAAAGTAGTGCTCAAGGTTTTCACTCTGTGGCCCAGATGAGTGACCTGGGGACAGTCAGTAGACGAGACTGGGCCTTAGGACTTGGCACTGACCCCTTCTGCCCCTTGCATACTGGGCTTGTATTTTGGGGGCCCAGGACCACTCCAGTCCCTACCCACATGCACCAGGACTGGGTCCCAGGGATCCAAGACTGCTCTTTCCTGGCCACCTATAACCAGGATTGGGTCCTGGGATCTAGTACCGCCCCCATCCAGCCCTGCATGCTAGGTTGGGACACCACATTCAGTGTGCAGGTCCCAGGGCCCCCCATGCGTCCAAAATATGATAACCAGGTCCCCATCTGTCCCACAGGCTGGGGGTTGAACATCCCTTGTTTAGAACACAAGTTCTTTCCAATTAGTTTCAATCTGCTGGTGACACTTTTAAGAGTATTTTTTAATTTCATATCCTACTGAAGGTCACTTAAATAAGTAGAGTTAATATTCAAGTGCTAATATAAAATGGATAAACTGAAAAATAGTTTTAATATATTTACTGTACAAAAGCACCTAGCATTAAGAAAACCTCAGCTCTGTTATCAATTATTAATGAAGAAAAAGATTAAAACAGCTTTCCTGAAAGTTATGCTTTCAATGGGCATATACAATTATATAATGCATTAGTACAGCTTTAATGAAATAAGCCACTTTACACCTTTTTTATTTTTTAAACCCCATCTGTGTTATGTTAGTAATGGTTTTTAATTTTAAATGCTGTAATCATATTAATGAAATATAAAAAATAAACCAGGATTCAGTATTCTCTTGAGATACATAAGAGAATATAAAATGAGAATAATCTTGAAAGTGCTTAGTAGCACCAAATAAAGGTAAAATTAAAGATTAGACAGAGAAAGGATATGCTATCTCTAAAAAGCCTACAAGGACATTTATATTGTAAAACCAAAGCAGGATTCATGTAAGTAGTTCTCTTGAAACATTTTTCTTACATTTTTGAACAATGAACAGAGGGATCTCAGAACTCTTCTAAATATATATTTATACCAGTTTTTATTTTTATACATACACACACACACACACACACACAAACACATAAATGTATATATATAAATGTAAAAATATATATCTTTATTATAAAAATAATATTCCATTCCCTTTACTACTTGAATGGACCCTGGAATTGGTTGACTATCAAAAAACAAGATAAGACATTACTCTTCTTCATATGACTATATTTATTATCTCTCACATATGCATGAAGACAGACAGACTCGACCAGCTTTCTGGACCCTTTAATGTGTTTGGGAACATGAACATGTTAATGAAGACATAGATTTACCACCTGTCAGATATTCTGCAGTAACTGCCCACATCCACACTCTTATGACAGTAAATGAAAGCTGACTCACACTCCCTTGAAGGGACAAGCAAGGGGAATAAATTACAAAGTAAGAGAGCACATGTAGGCTATTACCACAGGGTAGTAATAACATTCTATAAATCCTTGTCCTCATTTACCTCACAGCAACTTGTTTGGGCACCCTTGCCCTATTATCCTTATTTTAAAAAACTAAATACTACATAATGTATTTAGTTCTAAATCTCAATCAAAATACAACTGCATATAAATCATTTTGTGTTGAAATTTTATCAACAGCAGTCTCAGCCTCATACAAATAATAATTTAAAAAACCTTAACAAACAGAATATAATTATTTCCAAGGGGGGGAAAAAAGCCCATGAGTCATAATAGCTATATAAACAAGACGCTGTAATAAAGTTTCTCGTGTTAAAAAGTATTCTCTGTGCTACAATGTTCTAGAGAAAATGCAAACAGCTAATGTTCATCCTAGATCAACAGGCACATTAGTTACCAATTCAAATATTTATAGTTCACTGCAATTTCCAGTCTAATTTTCACAATGAGTTACTGCTTTGCACAGCAGAGATACTATTTGCTAGAGCAGACTGCTCAATAGGGTAATTTTCTTGCGTGTCATTAATGATGAAACAAAATGCCTATATTGCTTGCAGAACATTAAATACTTTAATTCTCATCTCCCAAAAGGATTAGTAAGAATTAAAAAGAAAAAAATCTTACTTGACTTCGCAGGAATGAATGCTTAACTCCTTGTGTAGCAGTCCACTGGTAAGATTATACACCAAGACGGAGCCATTACTTGTCCCTGTAAAAGTGACTTATATTTTACAAAACAATGCAAAGCAGCTATTATACCTAGATGGAAACATATACAGCTCCTTTTATTTGTTTGCACCAATGAACAAACATATTTATTTGACACTACAAGGGTGAGGTGGGCACTCAGCATCTAGGCATATGAAGTCTAAACTCTCTCTCAAAGGCTACAGATCCCAAAGTCAGTTTCCGCTAAGAAATGCTCACATACCTGCCGTTAAGGGTATCAACTTTTGGAATCTGGTGAAGATCTGGATGGCAAGAGTTTGGGGTGTTTTCACTAGGCATAATACATAATAATGTTTGTTCCAAGAGTTGAAAAATAATTAAGATGCACTTACAGAAATGTAGGGTAAAGCCTAATACAGGCATAAAAATGTAGGGTAATACAGAAGGTGTCTTTGTGTTTCTCACGCAGATAGAATCATTGCAGTAGATGCAAGTATAAACTGGTTTCTTCAGTTTTCCAAGACTGGAGTACTGCAAGCATTACCCTAAATTTCTATAAGTGCATCTTAATTACTTTTCAACTCTTGGAAGAAACATTAAGGTAACAGCTGTAAATGAAGCTTCCACAGGAATGAAAGCTACAGTCTGACAGCATAGTAAGCGATGAAGACAAATCATGAATGCCCACTTATACTTTGGAACAACATTATTGAAGGCAGTTGGTGAGTACATTTGAAAAACAATAACACAGGATTCTGAGGAATTATACTTCTTAGAGTGAATCCCCAGCTGTGATCCTACCCTGTTATGCTGGTCAAAAGAACTGGAGTAATATAAGGGCTTTATTACACATTACAACTTAAGCTTCTCAAATGTTCATCAGTGTTAGTGTTGGCTCGAATTTAGAGCAGTCATACATTTGGGCTAAAAACCTTCCCTTACCGTCCTCAACCTGCAAAGCTGTGACTTGCTACTGACGGCGGGAGAGAAGGTCCTGACTAGGAGCTAAAGCTGTGAGTTGCCACTAGAGGGCTGGTGACCAAAACCAGCTTCTATCCTTGCTTTTGGTGGAGGTGGGTTGGAGAGATGAGTTGGCAAGGGCGCGAGCATTCGACTGGAAAGGGGAGAGTTTAATGGTGGGCACTGGGTAGTGAAATGGAGAGGAAATGAGTGGGAATAGCAGCTGGGTGCAGGGTAGTAAAATGAAGGAAGTCAGCCACTGAAGCCACTAAAGGATAAAATAAAAAGAACTTTAAAAAAGAACTTAAAAAGAAATGAAGAATAAGTAAATTAGAGAGAGTTTCGTGTTTTATTAAACTAGGGTTGGGATTGGGATTCGGTCCAACTAATGAGGACAACGCTCCTACCTCGGAAGGAAAACCACAGTTCATGGGAACCCCACTCTGGTCCCCTACCTTGCTCTCCCATTTACCCTCCCTTCCAGACCAGTCTGTGCCCCTAAGAGCTGCCTGGCCAGGTCACATCCCCAGTGGTGGGAGGGGGAATTGGCTTGGTACCAGTACCACCCTCTGTGCAGTAGAGTTCAAGGGCTGGAAATTTTACCCATTCAGAACAGGAGGGTAAGGGGGTGGGAGTGGGGGGAGGACAGTATCTTGAGATGCAGGAGAACTGAAATTTGGTCAGCTTATCTCTGAGGAGTGGCCACTCATTCCTGGAATATGAGCTAGGTAACACAGATCAGAGATAAATCTGCCCCAGAGTGGCATAACTTTAAGATGCTTAAAGGGCAGTTAAACTTGGTTTACATGTCCTAATGTGTGGACAATCCCTGAGCTGCCTAAAATTAATGTATAACAAGGCCCTAAGATGTCCAAGTTTTTGTCAAAGGAAGATTCCTTGGAATATGTACTGTTGTAGACAACAAGGAGGTTGCCCTCCTGAGGGAGGTACATGGACTAGAAAAGGAGCACAGAGAATGGTGTTATAGAGTACAGCAAAGACACTGAAGTATTATAGCCTAGAGGGCAACCAGACAGTAGTTAAATGTAATTTAGACAGGTTCCCAGGATTTCTAAATTATGTCAGACTGGATTCTTCAGCCTCCAAAAGAAGTACAGTCAAGAAGGTCCAATCTTGCAAGCACAGCATCTCTACAGCTCCAGCCTTGCAGCTGACACGCAGGTAGATAGCTGTGCATACACCTATTCCTGCTGAGGGCACTGGGGGTTACCATGAGCATAAGGACTTGCCAACATGGGGTCAGTTAAAGAATCAAGACTTAAATGGAACAACTCAATACATACAGCAAGGGTAAACATAACCAGGGCCAATTACTACTGTACCTATACACTTTTGTTTAAGTGTGTCTAAATGAGCATTTCTTTCAGGACTCAGACCAGCATTTTAATAAGTCCTTCAGGACAAGTGACACAAGAAGTAAATAAGAGTATCTGGAATGGGAAGAGATTAGGTTTGGGGAAGATGTTCCACCAGCAGAGGGCAGCATAGAAATGGTGATACTAGGAAAGAACTAGCACAAAAACAGGTGTGTACAAGATGGGCAGGACAGTAAGCCGACAAAAAGCACTATACACACGCAAAGGAGAAAGTAATGAAATTTACAAAATATTTCAGAGACCAAACAACAAGCCTCTCTTTTGGACTGGATAACCAGTATTCATTAGTACAAAATGTCAAGTAACATTTTCAGAGCAATAAGTAATACATTAAAAAAAAAATCCACTTACCAACAGCTAGGAGTGCTTGATACTGCTTAAGGTTTTTTGTTGTAAGAGGTGGACACATACGGATAGCAAACTGAGGCAGGGGAAGCCCTGAAAGCAGCCCCGTCAGCAGAAATTTCAGGTGAATTTCTTGCAAGAAATAATTTTTTAACTGTTCTTCAGCCACTGTGCCTTGTCCTGCTTTATGTTAAAAAAATTAAAGTTTCTATGGGTATGACATTTTTAATACACAGGAGTTATAAATAAGTATTATCAACAATCTGTGTAATACATGATGCAAAGTAACATTTAATGAGACACCCTCTGTTGTTGGAAAAAAAAAAAAAAGAGGACAAGTACCATATTTACTCAATCTAGGAGGAGGGTTTTTCCCCTAGGCAATATGGGGGAAAAAGCCCTTTGTTCTGGACCTGAGTACAAGCTTGGGAGGTAAGTGGCTGCTGGAGCTCTGGCTCCAGCCCCAACCCAGGCATGGGGTCGGAGTTAGAGACACTATCCTGGCCCAGCTGTGTAATGTGAATACATACAAAAAATGTAGGTAGAAGATAATCAGGTCCTAAGTGTTTTTTGTCCAGTGGGCCAGATGGGCAGTGCCAGGTCTGCCCATGGTCCCAATCCAGAGCACAGAGTGGGAGTGGCAAGCCCCATCCAGCTGTGCAGAGGAGGCTGGTGGGCAGCCTAACCCCAACTTAGCCCATCAGAGGATTTGGCATGGCCCAGCCCCAGAGGGAAAAGGGGTTTGACCCAGCCCCAACCTGGCCCCACGGGGGGAAAGGATGTGGCCCAGCCCTGATCCAGCTGCAGGGGGGAGGATGGGGTGTGGCCACCATGTGAGGTTTAGGAATTTGGTCAGGGGAAGGGTGACCATATTAATGGCCACCACTCCCCCAACATTAAACTTCTCAACTGTGGGGTCCCAGTAGGTCAGAGTTGATGACTCTGCAGGCCACATCTGGCCTGTGGGCCAGAGGCTGTGCACCCCTGCTTTAAACCAGTGGTTGTCAAACTTTTCAGATGAAAGCCACCCTTCACTGGACTCAAGGCACCCCTTCATAACTTCTGTGAACTGAGTGGCACCATTTTCAAGAAATAATTTATAAACTTCAGTGCTTACCCGCTTGCAGAGATGTGGGGGATCATTCAGGAAGGGACAAGCCTGAATCTGTGATTATCTGTTTAGCTTACCTGCTCATCTCTTTACACCTAGCTTATCTTGCAGCACCCTTCAAAGGATCTTGCAACAGCTAGGTTGAGAACAACTGCTTTAAGCAGTGGGAAATTAGAGATGAAACTGCAGAATGACTCTTCATGTCGTGGGAGCATGTCTGCACTGTGTATGAATAAACTAGTGTCAAGGACACACTTAAAACTCAATGATCCCTAGAGCTACGTCCATTATTTCATTAAATGTGCTCAAACTACCAAGAAAGGAGAATTGCTGCTTTATTCCATTAAACAAAGCATTTTCTTTTTAGAATTCATTTGAGTTCCAAACAAAGTTCTGCACCATAAAAGCCCTAGAAAAGTGGGTACTGTCTTTAATGAGTTCTGAAACTAGTTATAATAATGACACACACTCCACTAATCATAAGATTTTCTAATAGTTTTAAACATCTAACTCTAAAAATTAGCAGTAGTAGTTAGTCTTACCTATCATGTTATCTAGTGAAAGGTCTGGAAGTTTGTTCTGGAATGCTCCTACAGGGATTCCACAGAAAGAGGCTGGCGAATACAAAGGTGATACACTTGAATTGCTGTAAAAAATGAGAAAAGACGACTGGAAAGTAAAATGGTATTACTGTATCCCTGATCAAATCAAATGTGTTTTTTCCCAGAATTGTTCTCCCAATATTCCTACTACTTACTATTTTCAGGAACTTCTGTGGAGATTTTCATATACAGCCTTACCAATATGAAGTAACTGTCTAGGTATCAGGTAATTAATTCTGCACAGTTCTCATCTTTTTTATGTGCATTTAGTATGAAAATATGAGTGACAGTGCTAACAGTAGGAAGGAGAGAAGGTAGTTAAAGGAAAATGTTTCCTTAAAATTTAAGTGTTGGTTCTTTCCATATTGTAGGATTACCAGCCAGTTCGCAAGCCAATTATTCCTAAAGTGAAAGGAAGGAGTAAAATTATCCTTTCATAACACAAATGAGATTTAAAATCCTATGCTTACTACAATCGTTTTTATCCTCTTTATAGGCACATGCTTACCATATTTTCTATAGCACATCAAATTCTGTTATTTTTGAGATATAATTTAGTGCTGTTACTTAAATGTCTCTCATAAATAGAATTAAAAATATAATTACAAAATGGAAACTTAATACAGTTACCTGACACGTAAGCTTCTGCCAGAAATGGTAGACTTCAGTTCCCATATCATTACCCTGCCATCACTGACGATGAGAGCTGCAGAGTTTTCATTCACTGGGCAACAAACCATGCTGAATGGGCGAACTGTCTTTGTTACCCTAATTGCATCACACTGACTTCGTAAGTCATAGATCAGCTCCTGTACCGGATCTGGATCTGTAATTTCACCAATGAGAAAATATTGGACATAATTTAGAAAATATTACTGGAGCCTGACATGAGAAAGTAGGAAGTACAAATGACTTTTTTGTTGTTGTTGTTAGAATACTATTTTTTGGAGTTTTTGATACAGTCTCCCACACTGTTCTCGCAGGCAAGCTAAGGAAGTACAGGCTGGATGAATGGACTGTAAGGTGGACAGAAAACTGGCTAGAGAATCAGACTCAGAGGGTAGTAATCAATGACTTGATGTCTAGCTGGCAGCTGGTATCAAGTGGAGTGCCCCAGGGGTCGGTTTGTTCAATGTCTTCATCAGTGACCTGGAAGATGGCATAGAGTGCACCCTCAGCAAGTTTGCAGATGACACCAAGCTGGGGGGAGTAGTAGATATGCT
>NW_017728994.1:63844031-63854589 GCF_001723915.1 Gavialis gangeticus | reverse complement strand
GGGGGAGTAGTAGATACGCTGGAGGTTAGGGCTAGGATTCAGAGTGACCTAGACAAACTGGATGATAGGGCCAAAAGAAATCTCTTGAGGTTTAACAAGGACAAGTGGAAAGGCTTGCACTTAGGACAGAATAATCCCATGCATCGGTACAGGCTGGGTTGCTGACTGGCTAGGAAGCAGCTCTGCAGAAAAGGACCTGAGGGTTACAGAGGGCAATAAATAAGATGAATATGAGCCAGCAGTGTGTCTTTGTTGCCAAAAAAGCTAATGACATACTGGACTGCACTGGTAAGTGTGTTGTCAGCAGGTCAAGGGAAGTGATTCTTCCCCTCTACGCAGCACTGGTGAGGCCACATCTGGAGTACTGTGTTCAGTTTTGGGCCCACCATTACAGAAAGGATGTAAACAAATTGGAGAGAGTCCAGTGGAGGGCAACAAAAATGGTGAGGGGGCTGAGGGACATGACTTACGAGGAAAGGCCGAAGGAACTGGGTTTATTTAGCTTGCAGAAGGGAAAACAGATTGGCTTTAACAGTAGCCTTCAACTACCTGAGGGGGTGGGGTTAGAAAGAGGATGGAGCTAGACTGTTCTCATCTGGTGGCAGATGACTGAATAAGGAGCAACCGTCTCAAGTTGCAGCAAGGGAAGTTTAAGTTAGATATTAGGAAAAATTCTCTCACTAGGAAGATAGTAAAACACTGGAATAGGCTACCCAGAGAGGTGGTGGAAGCTCCATCCTGGGAGGTTTTCAAGACCTGGCTAAATAACGCTTTGCCTGGGATGATCTAATTAGGGATAGTCCTGCTTTGAGCAGGGGGTTGGACTAGATGACCTCTGGAGGTCTCTTCCAACCCTAATTTTTTATGATTCTATGGATACACAAAATATTTTGATGAAAACCAAAAGGAAATTAAAAATAAAACCTTTTCACAATTTGAAAACATACACTGGATAACCGTAAGAAGTTCAAACAGAGGTATCTGTAAAATGGGTTCTTTTATTGGAATTGTGCAAATCTTGAAAAGGTCACATCGTAAAATTTCCCTTAAGACAGGTACAAGAAGGAGCGATAGCCTACTTTCCACCCAGGCTAAAATACTTCAACTTGTTTATCAAACTGAAATAAGGTAATGTGATGCCAACATAATGTCAGAATTTCTCGGATTTTATACCCCCACAGAAAGACTGAAAAGAGAAACACCATTTATTTTCACACGGGGCATTAAAATTAACAGAATTGTCTGCATATAGCTATCAGTTAAATCTCTTATCCCTCATTTAACGTCATCAAAAACATTTTGCTTTCAGTAACATGCTGTTAAAAAAATTAGATATGTTTAGTAACTCAGAAGTAAAAATTGGAGTCAATAAAATCATTCCAGTACTAACCACCATTCAGAGCAAATGACCTCCAAACACTTTTGTGAATGCATTTGTAAACAATACTTCAAAGACAAATTTGTGTTTTGCTCTGCCATTTATTTGAGTTTCTCTATGAATCCAGTTGTTAAGCTGATTCGTAATTTAAGATACTTTATTCAGCACTGAAAGGATTTTTAAGATATTCATGCTCTTATCTCATATTGAATACCAAGAGAATTTAGAATCAACATTGGGAAATAAAATGAAGATTCAATACTCAGAAGAGGAAGAGACAAGAAATATAATGACCAAACATCATGTAAAATATACTGAAAACCAGGTGTGAACATGTTTCTGAAGTTTAGACTTTGTATTTGAAAAACACAGGAAATCCAATCAGGGCTAGCAGTGTGGACTCACTAACCTCAAGCTCCATTTTACCTATTTGTTGACAAGCTCACCTGGTTCCTCATTTGGAGAGCCAATTATACTGTTCAATCTGCGAACTCTTAAAGTTATACATCCATTTTCATGTAGGCAAAACAAACCATCACGTTGAAAGCAGGGAATTACCTATATAAATAGATGCCAAAAGCATTTGGATTAACACCAGATCATGTACTGTGCAATTCATATTAGTATGCTTATGGAACTGCACGTTCAATTGTTTTAAAGTAACTGAAGAACAGAAAACGAAGGGACTATTTGAGTCAATATCTAGTCACATTATCTGTGGCAGAACCAATACCCTTTAAGGAAATTCCAGTCTCTTGTGCACATACACAGTGCAGCCCTGTGCTATAAAACTTATTCAGCCCTTGACATTTGTTTTCCTGAGTGGATTAAATCATAAAATAAATGGTATGTACACACACAATTTATTTTATTATTTGGTTATATATTTTTATTATACGCACACACATGTACATATACATAAGTGTAAGCAAAATCTCAGTTCCTTATAACTCAGGAGATTACATGGTTTTATGCATAAATATGTAAATAACTGATGGATATTCATGAAGATGTCTGCAAATCCCAAATATTTCCTGCATTTTAGAACAAAAGTATGTACTGAAGACTGTGAAGACTAATTGGGAAGGCATTTGATAACATCTAATAACATTCAGCCTCTGAAATTAAGTCAGCCAGTGCCATATGGTTCATAAGGTCCACGTCAATCAATCTGAGAACTTTATCACTGATGACTTACGAAGTAAATTGGGATACTAAATTTACTGGTATTATTGATACTGGTTTCAGGACTACAGAGCATGTTTCTCAGGACTTCAGTGGTTTCATTTGTTTTAAAGTAGCACTTCTTCCACATGCACAGATAGAGGTGTGCTCAAAAATCTGTTGTAGCTTTGTACTCTGCTTTTTCTCTAATCACATGATCTCATTCACTTAGATAGGACCCCAGACTTGACTTCACAACCTAATCAAGCAAAAGTAAATGCTAAAAAAAAAGTGCATGTCATATTTTGTGTAAAAAACTAAACAACCAGAAAATGAAATTTCCTTTCTCCGCAGGATTGTTTCCACACTGATAATTTTCATAGCACAACAAACCTAGGTGGATTTGCAGAAGGATTCATAGAGCTAAATTAAACAATGTTTGCTGCATCAGGGGCCAACTTTTTCCCTACCAAATTTCTTTCTATTCTACTCAAAATACAATCAGCCTGTGGGCCAGCGAATAGTCATATGTTTTTTCTACTCCTCCCTTAACAGAAAGCACCCTGCCCCTACAATTAGAGAGCACCTGGTAAATAAAAAAATGTCATTCAAAATTTGGTATCTGGTAATGCGCGATCAGAAAGAAGAGATGCAGTAAAATTAACTGTCTAATTCCCTTCTTGCCTACCTTTGTTCAGATTTAGGATGAACACAGCAGTTTGCTCTGATTCCAAAGCTTTTAATTTTCCATGCCCTCCCACAAATGTAAACTGAAAATGGAACTGCTGTGTTGGATGATTAGCTTCTCTTCTATAAATACTTCTGCAATGTATCAGTTTTCAAAATGACATCCTGATCAGATCAAATATTAATAATAATAAAATATTGGATAAAATATTAATAATAATAAAATATCAGATAAAATTCTAATAAAAAAGAAACTAAAAAGGAAAAAAAAGATTAACATGGAGACTGTTCATGGAAGGAAACTACTGACAAACTCTTGCTGGAGTGTTTGTGAAAATAACTGGAATATTATGCAAGATGCTAAAATGTGCAATTCCCCAAAATCATTCTATTTACATTATTTCTAATATAATACCAGCTTAATCATACTGTGAGATTTAGAAAGCTTCCATTACAGCATGCAGGAAAAACAGATGCAATGGAAGGCTAACAGGGCTCACTAGCCAGCTTCCAGTATTCCATGTGCTCTGATAGTAACTTGCTGCAAGCTAAATGAAGCGATGAACTCCCCTTAACCTCACAGCTTTTAAATTCCTATCCTCACTCTTTTTTAACAAATTTAGGCCTCTGGGAAGCTGTGAGGAAAGCAAAAAAATATCCCTGACATCATCAGTTTTGTCCTGAGGGGGTAACTTGGTCATACTGACATTATCTTGGAAATCCAGTTTAAACTACACTTTCATAATTCAACAAGGAGAGCAGGGCAGTAATTGTAGCAGAATGGCTGATGCATGCCAGTATACTTTATGTACAGCAGGAAGCAGAGGACAATCAACTGGCTCTCTCAAATGGACCAAAGGGGTAAAGGAAGAGGCAGTGGTACCTCTTCTCCAACCCTATGAACCACAATCTCTGCTGGCATTTAGGCACTGGGATGGGTGGATGGAGTAGTCCAGGCTCACGATCTCTTGCACAGTCTTCCCAGTCTATCCCCTGATAGCAACATCTATTCTCATGGCAACACAGGAGGCAATTCTGAGAACATAATACTCGGCACTGTCACAGGATCCTGGGTTCAACTTCTCAACACACAGCTTCCCCTTTATAACTCAGCAATAAGAAGTATCCTAGGTTGAAACAACTCATTCTTACCCCTTCAGCAGGGGAAAAAAACCCATCTTGTTTCCCTAGACCCAGTAAAATAATTGACACACCTAATATTTAGATATTAATTTCATTAATTGTCAGTGGAATTTCTGAGAAACTAGTGCTCATTCAGGACATATCCTTTTCACACCCAAATTGGAATTTCTGATGGGTCTCAACAATTAAAAATCCCAACACAGATTTGAGACAAATGCAGTAAATGGAATTTTAAAGAGACTTTCATTCATGTACTTGATATTTATAAAAATTCACTAGAAGACCATCAATAGAATTAAGAAAAAGCAATCTTAAATATCTTACTGCAAAAAAAAAAATATTCAATGAAATTAGCTTAGCAACAAAACACTTGGATAAATTACCTGTAGAAAAGGTATCCCTGTTCTTTCAATTGCTATCACACCCACTGTCTGGTTCACTTCCAGGTCAAGAATCAAAATTTCTCTGGGATAGAGTAGCAACATGTAGTTTCTTTTCGAAGGGAGGTATGACAACTGAAGGCAGTCATTCAGGGTTACGGACTCAGCACTGAAATACACCAAATACAAATTTACAAAGTATGCTGTTAGGTTATGCAGCAACAGGAGCAGTTTGGAATAAGTTTTAATATTGTTGTGTTTCAAAGTCATATATTATTAATAGTGAAAAAAGTGATATTTGGCATATTGCCATAATGAGCAATTGTCTAAGCACTACCCACTTCAAGAGTTAAAGATAGTTATAAAAATTCACTTAATTCATTACGAATCAAAATCACCCACTGATATCATAGGTGGTAGGACTTTTTTTTTTAAATACATTTGCTTCTCTAGACTCACAAATTTAATGGTTTTACATGTCCAGTGCAAAACAGTCCAATTGCAAAGTGTTGGCCATTGTAGCAATTATTGGTATTCATGGAAAATTAGTTTTACTTGGGCTGTTTATTGGTACTTGCATGTAACCATGCATAATTTTTTATTTTGCAATTAACTAAATTAGTCTTGTTGCCAAAAAGGTATATTCAACCCAAGGAAAAAATAGAGAGCATGCAAATGTTATTTCCATATCCCACTGGCTACAACACTAAAATTTAAATGCATTTAAATTTGCGAGGAATTTTGGAGTAAAAGATACTCTTTAGCTTATATGTTTAATCCAATAAACTGATCTGAATAGAAAATAACTATATAAAGTTTAAACTCCTAATACTCTTCAAAAGACCCATATAGTTCAATAACCAACTCCCACATCTCCTCTTTTTTTTCCATTTTTCCCCTTGCTTCACCCAGTCTAAATAGCTTGTTGTGACAAACTATAGGTTTTATTGTAAGATTTGTGCTTTAAAGTTTGATACAGACATTCAAAAAAGCCCAAAGAGGAATCAATCTAAGTTACAGTTTTCTGTAAGCAGTGTAGTTTAGATTAGTAGTGAACAGAACGCACATTCACCCTTTGGTGGGGAGATCAAATATTAGACTGGCTTTCGCCATTTTTAAACCAGTTTAAACCAGCATGTTGAACTCCTGTTCTGCTATGGGTATAAAACAGCTTTGTGCACCAAACATCTGCTCTGTTACAGGTATAGACCGATTTCCGATCACTTGTACCGGTAAAAGTATAATATCTGTACCTGACTTAAATGTGTTCATGTAATACTGTCATATGCCTGTTTCCTGAACTAGCCTGTACATGGGGAAAGAAGAGTCCCTGCTAGGTCCAAGAGCTGCAGCAAGAGACAAAATGGATCTTCAGGAATAAAGAAAATGAACAGATCTGCTGATATGTCAACAAGGTAGTATAGGAGGTAACACTAGAAAACTCCAAGGAAGCTGAGGGATAAGCATCATAATGGACCAATGGAAAGAGAAGTCTGCAAAAACAGGAAATCACCCTGGGAGCTGGAGAATCTAAAAAGAGTAAGAAACAAAGGAACACTCAAGGCACTATGCTAAGCTAACCTGGAGTGGGGGAGAGAGAAGGAAGCAGGGCATGTGCAGGATTGCACGAGCTAAATTGAGTGCCTTTGTTTGGGGTACCGTCCTCTTGCCTTTACCCCCAATATCTGCTTTTATTGTCTGCATTATTGCTTGGGACTTTGGGATGCACTTTTCTATCGAAAGGGCAAAGTCCCTTGTTTGGGGGTGAATGATATGGCAGTTCCCTGGGAAAAGAAGACCCCAGGAGACCAGGAAAGGACCCAAAGACAAAGGTATTGGGGTCAGAAGGAACTTGGGCTGCGCCCCCCGCCCCAGCTTCAGAGGGTACAGAGAGATCAACAAGACTAGACGTCCCAAGCAGGCACTTCCATGGGATGGGGGGGATCCAAGATACTAGCTTCTACATTCATAACCCTCTCACACACTCCTATTCAGCCACACAAATCATCCTATGCCTGCAACAGCGTTCCTGATCTGAGCTCTTCCCTCTGTTTCTCTTACTGCCTTGAGGGAGCATAACCGAAAGACAAATTACACTAATCCAAACAAATATCTGTTACATCTATCCCATGCCCTCTGTCCAATTAAATTGTTTTGTGGATGACATGTAGGAAGATGACTAGGATATATTTGGTACCATTTCATTAAATAGTGAAATTCAAGAATTGAATTAGGAGAACAAAGAAAAAAAGTGTCTGTTATTTTACCAGTAGTACTAAGTGTATGTGCATATATTGCAGCAGTCCATTTGCTTTCCTTCTTGACATTTCCAAATCAAGCGTTCATCTGAAGCAGCACAAGTAAATCATGACGGAACATGAAAAGACAATATCATACCTTTTAACTTGGTATCTAGATCACAGTTTCTTTAAATGATTGCAAAATGAGATGCCGTCAAACCTCCTATTTGGCTTGCAATTTCTACATCTTATTAAAATAAGTACAGATTTAAAATCTCTACTAAAGTTTGGCATTAAGCACCGAATGACAATATAGTCTGATTAGTTTGTTCCCACAATTGCAGGCAGATTGAGAAGTATTTTTAGCATGTAAAAAGAAAAGGACAAAAAGAAAAAAATAAGCTATGTGAAAGTAAAAAAATAACCAATTCCTAGGGAAGTGCAAAATGCAACAATTTTAGACTTAAAGCATTTTACAGTTCTGATTGTTCTGGTATATGGTGCAATAAAAATACTCTTACTAATACTTAAGTGTGGGATAAATATTTAAGTTATCATTTTTAAGAATCTCTACCTAGTTACCATTACTAAAGGATTCCTAGTTTTCCTCATTCCATAATCAACAGGAAATATCAGCCCCTTTTCAACTTTCATTACTGAACGAAGGCTTTTATGAATTAAAAGTGTCTTATGTCTTGGATTGAAAATGGTCAAATTAGACTCATGCTAATCTCCTTTAGCAAGCAGCTCAATTTCCAAAGATCACCCACTGAGAACACGACCATAAATATCCCTGTCATAACATGCCAAAAGAATGTGGCTGCTTCTCTGAGTGGATTAGAGAAAACTCTTATAGCTCTAAATAATAGCCTTTCATGGTTTTAATGACAAGAATGAGCACCTGGCATCAAATAGGGAGCACAGGTATGATGTACCATTTCTTCCTTTTTTTGCTGTTTTCTTGTGTTATGCTCTATTAACTTGAAGAGAGCTGCAGTACTCCAACTTTGTTCACCATCAGATCTTCAGAAATAAATGGACACAGATTCACAGCAAGCCAGAGGTGGGGGAAAAACAGTGATAAATAACTGCTATACTTTAAAGTGTACTATTTCAACATTGAAACAGGTAGAAATGGGTCTTAGATTGAATCTTTCCTGCTCAAAAAACAGTGATGCCACACTCAAAGCTCCCCTGCAGATGTAGAACCCTATTTTCTGCCAGCAGTTGCATCACTAGTGTTAAGCATTGTAAGACTTCTGCTGCCAGCCAACAGCCACCAAAACAGGCACACAGGCACTTCTGTGCCATCTGCAACAATCTCCAGTCAGTATCTGATGCTTTCATATGGTGAACTTTGCATTCTGGCAGCAGAAATTCAGAGTGGAGCCACCACAAGTACATGGATGTGTATGCCTTCTCATAGCTTACTGTTGGCAGCAGTATCTACTGCCAGAACTTCTGCTGACAAGGAAGTATGGACAAGGCCCAATCAGCATTAATTACCTGAAATTTAGCACTATGGAATATATTATCACTCAAAGGTTTAAGGACACCTTACTGTTAAAGGGTACATCTCTAGGGAGGATACTGACAACAGGATAGAATTAGAAAACTATCGTCAGGACACCATAAGGATGAAGTTTTGCACACCAGATTCTGACTTGTTTCACCTTTTTATCCTATATTCTGCAGAATTCTGCTGCTTATTACACTTGCCGCTGAAGACAAGTTGCACACCAGTAGGCTGAGTTCACTACACACGAGGTTCTTTGCACCTATTTTCCCTATAAAAGTGTCTTATGTAGGGGTGCACTGATAAACACTTTTTGGGCCGATACCGATGGCCAATTATTAACCAGTCATATCAGCTGATACCAATCTGATTGCTAATATGCAGCCCGGCAGCTTGGAGAGCAGCATTCGGCTGGTAAGTTGGGGGGAGGGCAGATCGAGACCCCTACGGTGAGGGAGGGAGCAGGGCTGGGGCAGGGCTAAGCACTGCACAGCCAGGACCGGGCTGGGTGCAGGATGGAGCCACAGCTCATCTAGGGGCATGGGAAGACAGCTCCTGCTGCTGCGCATATCCCCGGTGGAAGCATGGGGGTCATGTGCTCCCCAGATCTGTGCATTGGGCAAGGGCGGGCTGCTCCCATGCACTTGGGGCTGGAGACTGCGCCAGACTCTTCCTGGCGTGGGAGGCTGGGCCCAGGCTGCGCTTGGGCCAGGCAGGGGTGTGGTGGGGTGGGATGGGCAGTGGCAGTGCTGGAAGGGGAGTTACGGGGGGGAAAGGGGAGGTTATGGCAGATTATGGGGTGGCTCCAGCCCCCCCACCGTATTCCCCCTCCCCGTGCTCCTGCTGCATGCCCTGCCCCAGCCCAGCCCAGCCCCCACCCGCACCACTGGAAAGAGCCCGGCACAGCCTCTGGCCCTGAGCCCGCAGCAGGAAGCCCACTGTTGCCCCATGCACAGATCTGTGCGGCACGTGTCCCGCATGCCTCCCCCAGGGGTACACGCAGCGGCAGGAACCATCCCCCAGCTCACCCCCCCTCCACAATCTGCTCCCCCCATGTCCCTTCTCTCCCCACCCTCCTTCCCCCTACAGATTTACCAGCTGGATGCTGATCTCCAAGCTGCTGGCTGCACTCCTGACCAGCAGCCCACCCTTGCCTTAGGGCCCTGGAGGTGCAGGTGAGGGAGCTCCAGGAGGAGGTTAGCAGACTGAGGGGAATCAGGGAGGTGGAGGAAGAAATTGACAGCTATTTCCTTTCCCTGCAGGGCCACACACCCAAGGAAGAAGCACCTCGGGAACTGCCCCCCACTGCAGAGTGGCAGACAGTCACCTCCAGAACAAGGGCTATTCATAACACAGCAGTACCAGTTCCTCCAGTCCGGCTGGAGAACAGGTACGAGGCCCTGGCGACACTGGAGCAGAAGGAGGCAGAGGAGGCAACTCCACACCCCAAAAAGGCCGAAGGAGCTAAGCAGTCACGGAGGAGAAAGTGTTGAGTGATTGTCATAGGCAACTCCATCCTGAGAGGTACAAAGGGTCCCATCTGTCGCCAGAACCCCTCGACACGCGAAGTCCACTGCCTACTCGGAGCAAAGATTCATGACGTCATGGAGATGATCCAAGCCGTGATCCAGCCCACTGATTACTACCCTATGGTCCTAATCCATGTGGGTACTAATGATGCGGCCAGGAAAACCCCTGATCACCTGATGGCGGACTACCACGCTCTCGGGGGCGTGCTGAAGGAGATAGGTGCATAGGTGGTATTCTCTTCTGTTCTACCAGTGAGCAGACGTGGAAGACGGCATGAGACATGCATCGCAGAGACCAATTGGCGGCTTTGGGAATGGTGCCTTGAGGGGGCTTTGGCTTCCTTGACAATGACTTGCACATCATGACAAGAGACATGTTCGGGTGGGATGGGTTCCACCTTTCCCCTAACGGTAAGCGTGTGTTCTCATCTACGTTGGCAGATCTCCTCCAGTGGGCTTTAAACTAGTCTCGTCAGGGGAAAGGGAAGATGAGGGAGGAGGAAGCCTTGGACCACTAAACC
>NW_017728994.1:63843027-63844020 GCF_001723915.1 Gavialis gangeticus | reverse complement strand
CAGCCAGGTCTGACCGCTCACGTAGGTTCCTAGCCAAAAGGCAGGACGTCCATCTAACCCAGGAGGTGCATAGCCCCACTAGGGGAGATGTCTTGTTAGAACTGGTGCTGGCCATTGGTGATGACCTGGTGAGGGGGCTGCGGGTGCTCAACCACCTGGGCAACAGTGATCATCGCCTGCTGGAATTCACCATCCAATGCAAGGTGACAAAGGCCTGCAGCAAGGCAGCAGCCCTAGATTTCAGGAGGGCAGACTTCAATGAGCTAAGGAGAACAGTCGAGGAAGCACTGAGGTTCTGGAGGGGAAGGGAACCAGGTGTCCAAGAAGTGTGGTTGTTCCTTAAGGGGACAATCCTCCAAGCCCAAAGGAAGGTAATCCCAACACGAATCAAAGGGAGCAGGAGGGCACAGAAGCCCCCATGGCTCACCAAAAGCATCTGGGAATGTCTTCTAGCTAAAAGGGAGGCGTACACCCAAAGCAAGGGAGGGGCCATCACCAGGGAGAATTACGCTGCGGTTGCTTGGGGCTGTAGGGGGCAGTCAGGAAGGCCAAGGCGGGGATGGAACTGGGACTAGCTTCCCGGATCAAGGACAACAAGAAGTCCTTTTTTAAATACATAGGAGGCAAAGGTACCGGGTAACGTGTGGCCCCTACAAGACACCCTAGGAAATTTGGTCATCACACCAGACGAAAAAGCTAACCTATTTAATGACTTCTTTGCCTCCATTTTCCTAAGCAGGGACCAGATTAGCCCCCCCACCAGGCCCCCGGGGAGGCGCACCTAGGCCAAGGGTCAGGGAGGATCTAGTCAGGGAACTTCTGGAGGGACTGGATCAGCTGGGATCTCAACCCAAGTGCTGAGGGAATTAGCTGGGGTCATTGCAGGACTCCTGGGACAGCTTTATGAGCACTTGTGGTGCTCTGATGTAGTGCCAGAGGACTGGAAGAGGGCCAGTGTGGTTCTCATCTTCAAAAAAGGGAGGAAGGAGGACC
>NW_017728994.1:63817817-63842881 GCF_001723915.1 Gavialis gangeticus | reverse complement strand
CAAGTGCAAGGTGATGCACCTGGGGAGGAAGAACCAGCACCATACCTACAGGCTGGGGAACTCCCTTCTCGTCAGTGCAGAGGCAGAAATGGATCTTGGAGTCATCATCGACTGCAAGATGAACATGGGCCGGCAGTGTGGGGATGTAGTTAGGAAGGCCAACCACACCTTGTCCTGCATCCACAGATGCATCTCAAGCAGGTCCAGGGAGGTAATCCTCCCTCTCTATGCGGCACTGGTCGGGCCGCAGCTGGCATACTGCGTCCAGTTCTGGCGCCGCACTTCAGGAGGGATGTGGACAACATGGAGAGGGTCCAGAGGAGGGCCACTCGCATGATCGGGGGCAGCAGGGCAGGCCCTACAAAGAGAAGCTATGGGACCTGAACCTGATCAGCCTCCATAAGAGAAGGCTAAGGGGGGATCTAGTGGCCTGTTTCAAACTAGTCAGAGAAGACCAGCAAGCATTGGAGGACTCCCTTTTTCCCCGAGCGCTACCAGGAGTGACTAGAAATAATGGTCACAAGCTGGCAGAGGGTAAATTCAGATTTGACATCAGGAGGCACTACTTCACTGTCAGGGCGGCTAGGATCTGGAACCAACTTCCAAGGGAAGTGGTGCTGGCTCCTACCCTGGGGGTCTTTAAGAGGAGACTGGATGAACACCTTGCCGGGGTCGTTTGGCCCCAGCACTCTTTCCTGCCATGGCAGGGGGTTGGGTTTGATGATCTTCTCAGGTCCCTTCCGACCCTACTAACTATGAAACTATATGCATACTGTGTCTGCACACATGCACAAGGCATTTATCACCAACATTATCAGCCACATCAGCCTTTTTTTATTAGCTGATAATGTCCATTTTCCTTTTATTGGTGCCGATATGATATGGACCAGTGCACTGGTGCACCTCTAGTCTTATGTACCAACACTCCCATTCTGCTCAATTCTGAAGAGTCTGTGCAGCCTTTTCACCTCCTAACTCACATCAGCTACTCTCCTCCTGCAGCTAGTCTCCTCCTCCCAACAGTCAGGGCACCCCACCTCCACCATCAGCTCCCAGTATACCCCAACCCCCATCTCAGGTTTCTCCATCCTGGCTTTTCAATTTCCTCCTCAAATCAACAACCTTTTATCTATTCATGTAAAAAGCCTACCCTGAAATCTTTGAATTGGTAAGATATGATTTTCAAAAGTTATCACATTACATACGAACAGACAAGTAGAGAAACATCACTAAGTTATATTAACATTTTAAAAACCCATCTGGCAAGAGAAGAATAAGAACTTTCAATTAGAATATGTAAATTCTATTGAGAATATAAAAGAAGGAATGAAATCAAAACTTATCAGAGCTCAAAAAGGGTAAGAGCCGATTTGACAAAAAGTGCATTTGTCCATAATGTACCATAATAAAAGGTTCTTACCCTTTCAGCTATTGAAATCAAGAATAATTTTTGAATTTTCAAATTAAACCTCAACCAGGGAATCAAAAGGAAAAACATGCTTTAATAATTCATTAAAAGTTGATCCCCACCTTCATATCCTTCATATTTCATAATCACAGGGTGAGATGCTCTTTAGTTGTATTGCTATGGGGGTAAAGGATGTAGAAATGGAACTGAACGAAATAACTGTTATTCCCTTTGTACTTTTGTCTCCTTCATTTTACCCCTGTTTTTTAATGAGTACTCAACAATAAAGATCCAACTAGTATTTACAGAAAATGGAGAAAAAAATAACTTGCAGGCATGTGTAGAATTATGTCTATGTGTATGAAGAAACACAAAACACTTACAACTTACCTTGGTTTTTCATTACTGATTAGAATTTTTACTTTATCAAGGGCTTTTTTAGCTCCTGTAGCAGCAACCAGCTTGTGAGAAGGACTAGAATGTGGACTAGAGATGTATACTTTTTTCCCTGAGCTGGCAGGAGCCTTGGAAGGAGAGAAGTCTGAGACGAACACTATGCCCTCACTGGTGAGCACTGTAACAAGAAAAACAGTTGCTATTATAGCAAAATAGGATGTACAATTTTATCATGATGTTTTATTTTTAATGTAATTTTGGTGTGGAGAAATGGTAATAGTTTGAATAATGTTGAACAAGCTGGGAAATACATAATTCTAGCTAACAGGAATCTTCTGGTGAAAGAACAGCAGATGGTCCATTACAATTCATTAGAGGCCACAAAACTCAATATTTCAAAATTAAGTCCCTATATTAAAAAATACTGTAAGATTACTGGCAGAAACGTCTTGTTTGTCCTTTTACATTAGTTCAGTACAGTGATTTTCTGCCATCAACTATTGCTCGTTAAGTTTTACAAAGCTAAGGAAACCAGTTACCCAGCAAGGATAAATCTACATTTTCATTCTCATAGAAAGTGATGGTCTCCCAGAAATTTTAACCATGATATTATTTATATGACAGCATAACAACTGTGGATCAATGACTGACATCTGTGTATTTTCAATATTATATATGTTTGCATATGTAAACAAAAGCTTTGGTATAACTGACATGGGCTGCTTACAGATGTTAAAAAAAACAAACCAAAACCAAAAAAAATCACTTTACCAGAAGAAACAGCGTTTGTACAGATCAGATACTTCAGCAGAGAGCTTTTTGGCACTTTTATCTTAATAGCTGCTTCAATCAACTGTTAAATAAAAATGCCAAAAAAGCCCCAATAAATTGCCTGATCTATACAAACATTTGGTGAGCCAACTAATGCAAGGCAACTTCTGGGCATGCACTGAGTTTGATGCAGCAGCACTCAGAGTTTAAAGAAAAGCACTATTTTTTTTTTTGTCTGTAAGCAGCCATGATGAACTCTAGGTAGAGCAAGGTATGAAGAAACTATCTTTCAAGACAAAATTACTGACAGAACTAAATTCAGGAACGAAATGTTAATTACTTCATTACTTCTTTGCCATTTCAACTGAACTCAAAAATTTGTCCTTCATCTTCCTTGACATCTCAGCTGCTTTTGACTCTTGCTTATACTCTCCTCTTTAGTCCCCTATGCCAAAACACTGTCTATTCCTGTATTCCTCCTACTTCTATTGTCATTTATTTAAGCATCTCCCTTCCAGGGAGTCTTCCTCTTTCCTGACTCCCTGTCTGTGGCAGACAAAGGGCATGATTGTTCGCTCTCTTCTCCCTCTTCTGTCTTTATGGAAGTCATCTTACCTACACGCAGCTCCTACCATCATCTTTAGAACAACTTATAAATCTCTTCACACCTCTGTCCTGACTCCTCCCTCTGATTTTGTATCCCATTCTGTCACATGGGTCGCTCATGATGGACAATTCAAAAGCAATTTAAAATTAAAAGAGTTAAGGCTAGATTCCTTGTCTCCAGCCCATTTCTCTCTTACTCATGACATCATAATCCACCTTATTATTTAGTCCTAAAACATCAGCATCATCTATAATCTCGACTTTTCCCCCCCACGCTGATTCAGGTCATGATCATATCTTGCTATCTGTACATTTAAAATATTCAGCCTTTTCCCCTATCTTGGCTGCTAAGAACTCGAGTCCAAACCATAATTATCTGCTTTTGCTGTGGTTCTTCTGAAACTCTCATCATTCTCCATACAAGGAACAACATTTCTATTACCCCTTCTATGGATGGTGCTCCCACCTTTCCAACTTCCATTAGCTACTTCTATTCTACTGTATCATATTCAAGTCTTCTTCCAACTATACTCTTCCATCATTACCCACTTCTGTGGATAATAATGCTCCACTCTGCCAATGATTCCTCCTTTGTGCCCTCTATATGAAATTTCGTCCTCAAATTAGGCCATGCTACCACTATTCTACCCTCTAAATCCCTCCTCAAGAATTTTACCATGATGCTAACTGTAAGCTGATAATCACTAATCTGATTACTAGAGTTCTTATTTCGGTTGCCATGATACATAGCAGCCCAGTACCCCACTGTGCCAGGATCTGTGAAAAAGAGACAAGAAAGACAGCACATGCTCCCCACAGTATAAAAAATGGCAGATGGATATAGACAGATGGGAGAATACTAAGAAACATAACCATTTTAGTTAGCATGTTAGACAGTGGTACCCAAATATTAGAGGCCTATTTTTTTTCTAATATGTTTGTGATTGATAACTATTTTATTATTTATAAAGGCCTCGACAAATGACTCAAGAACATGTACACTAGCTCTTTACTCACACACCCCTGTAATAACAAACAACTATTGGTTGCTTAATGTCTTAAATTAGATCTATTAAGCTGTATACTGTTCCTAAGACTTTCTTCATGGCTCAGCACAGTGGGGACTGATATCTGCATTCTTAACTCAGGTTGATTAGCAGGTTATAATAGTAAAAGTAAGGTACTTTGGATTAAATTGTTAGGAGTTCAGAGTCAAGACTATTAGAGGAGGTAAGAGATCAGGTTTTTTTTTTGATTTACCTGCACACAATTTCTTAACTCATAACAGCAGCACAGGAAAACTCTGAGTGAGCTCAGACAAAAAACAAGTATCCTTGTATCTATAAAACAAGGATAATACGCGCATCCTTTACAAAAACAAGAAGTTGCAGTTTTTTTTCATTTAGTATTAAAAGTGATGAAGCATGATAACCACAAAAAGCATTAGTTGTTTATTACTATACTACAAGAAGAGAATTAATTATATTTATCCAGCCCAGCCTGCTTACATACCACATTTGTACATTTGGGTAAAACAAAAACTGTGGTCACATCTTTAATTAGTGGCAGTGGGGTTATTACCCAAAATTTCATCCTTTGGACTGGTCTATGAAGCATACTATTCCAATAGGGAAAACGTGAACAAGGTAACTGAATAAATAGCCACATTAAACAATACAATTAAAACATGAGCTACTTTTCGTGTGCATATTCTCAGCCTTTTTTTCCACGCAGCACTTTTGATGCAGATGCATACAGAAAAAGTGCTTATCAACTGTTAGTGGAAACAACTGCTTATCTTGATCATTTAAATAAACTATTCTGCACTTTAAAATATTATATGCAGGGCTTTGGGTACTCCGATGCAAGGTCCCCAGTATTCCCAGAACTTTGGTACCCTGATCAGAAATTCTAGCAATTATAGTAAATTCAAGCATATGGGCATTTATCCAATTAAATATGGAAATCAATTAGTACTGCAATTCCTGTGTTATTTCTCTCTGACCTTCAAGTTTTTCAATTCTCACAGGCTACAGAACATTATATTGAACATGCATAACTGTACTACAAGGTATCACAAGCAGCAGCTAGAGGTTTTGGCAGCAGAAGACATGACAGGTGAGGTTCTGACTCTCAGAAGGGCACGAGAGGCACTTGGAACAAACACCTTAGCTGAATCTAGTTTTCTTGAACACAATCTAAAGTGAAACAGTTGAAAGGATCAGTATAAATCATGGATAGTGTCCCACAATTAACATTCCATTGAAACAAAGCAAGGTAATTCAGGGATTTCTTAAGAACTGCAGCCAGGGCTGACCCAGGAGTGGGGGGGGGGAGTTGAATTGGGGTGACTGCCCTGTGCTTTGGGGGACCCTGTGTAGAAACGTAGTAGACTAGCCCCGTGGAGCGGCGGTGGTGCAGCGCTCGGTGAAGCGGAGGCTCCACGTCCAGCCGCTTAATACTAGATTAGAAGCTTCCATCAAGATTTATCAGTGCCCTATACCAAAACACTCAATATCAAATACTCCCTGATTAAAGGGAAGTATGTAAAATTACAAAACAGGACTCAGTTGACAATTCCCCTTCATGCCTTTGGAAATTTCCTCCCTAAGAACTGGGGGAACTCCCAGACCCAAGAGAATAGTTTGCACTTGCACAGGATTTTACAGCTTCAAATCAAATCAGTAAGCATGGGTAGATTTAGGATTTTGAAAAGGGCAGTGCAGATGCTGCAGCATATCATCACATATAAAACAATATATACTTTTTCAGTTAGAAATAACCTAGAAGCTTTACTAATCTGCTGGGCCATAGAAGCTTTACTAATTATCTGCTGGAATAATTTAATATTATTCCATTTAAAATCAAAACAAAAAAAATATAACTTTATTAGAAAGAGCATTAATTTGCTATATCACCTATGCTGTTTAATTAATCCTGTGGTCACTAGAAATAAACCTACACCTCTTTTAGATTCATAAAACAAAAGCTAGCCTTCTTGAGCAGTTCGACAGCAATCCAATGCTTCACTGAAAGTTATATCTACATCTGAGTTGATGTTCACCTGAGTTAACAGTTCTAGCTAAAGTTAAAAACAGTCTGCAGCGCTGAGAAACAGGAGCTGCATTACCAAGAGCTACTAGAAGACAACAGAATGGCAAAAGAAAAGATAGCTTAATTAGTGAAACATCAAGCCCATTAAAGGGGAGAGGGCGGTTAACATCTGTGGAATGAAAAGTTTAGAAGGAATCAGGTTATAATGCACCATGAAATGTAGAAATGTAGTAGAAATGCCGCTGCCACTGCCAGGCAGTAGCTTTTAAACTCTGGGTGAACTGTCCATGTCACTAAGTACTTTACCCATTTTATGGATGAAAAAAGAACCATCAGTCAAGAAATATGCAAGAAAGCTGCAACGGATTAGTGGCAGAGGTGGAATTATCCTTGGGAATGCAGTAAACAAAGAGCAAGTAGTAATAAACTAACTTTTATATTCAGTCTTCAGAATCCCAAGCAAATTTCCCTAATTATATCAAAATCCAAACACCATTCATGCTGAATTTCATTCAAACCCAACTTGCTTTATTTTGCTGCTTCTGCAAAAAGGACAGGCAAAGTTTTAAACAGCACAACGATCAAAAAGATTTTTTTCTCTGCAAAGCTAGGATATATATTTCTGAAGAAAAGACAACTAGAATTACTACAGCAATGCCCTGGGGTTTCCATAAAAATAAAAACTTGATAGACAGTCTATTTGAAGAATTTTTATTTTCCTTCCTGACCATTTTCCACATCCTTGTTATTTATCTTTGTTGTTGCCCAAACCCGATTCTCTCCTGTTCACAAAACTAGTAAACTGAGCATAATACCAATGTGCCCCTTTCAGTCTATTACATCCTGTTTTCAAATGCTATTACGTCTTCTTGCATGACATGTAGAAAAACCTCACACTACTTCCCCATTCCAGTGGCTACAATACTTGTGCATGTCCCGACTGTCTCCACATACTGTAACCTTCTCCTCTCCAGTTTACCTAACGCTCACAGTCCTCCTCCACCAAACACTACCCCTAATGTTTTCATCCTTGTCTTATCTAGCTGTGAACTGTTTGGATGCCTAACCTCTCAGCTCCTTGCCCTGAATATCCTACATCACTTCTTGCTGTTAACTTCAAAACTCTTCACATGTTCTCTCCTCCAGCCATGGCTTCACTGCTAGTGGTGCCTGACTGAACCAGAACACTGCCATTTATTCTTCTATCCTTCCAACTGATACAGAGGATTTTCCAAAAACATCATTGATGGTAACATTCTAAAGTTTTCATGTGCTTCCAATATATCATCCAAGTTTCGCACCCAACAACAGGTTAGGGATGACAACAGCCTGTTAGATGAGAAGCTTGGGTCCTGATGTCAAGATCATCAAAGATACAATTTTGGAGTTGTCCAAAGATGGCACCACCAAATTTTATCCAGCGTTGAGTATCATCATCTTTTTCAAAAAGGTGGCTACCCAGGTAAGAAAAAAGATCAACCTTCTCCAAGGTTTATCCTTTAATTGTAACGTGTGGTGGAACAGCTGGTTGGTTTGGGGTTGGTTGGTAAGGTATCTTGGTTTCTGTGAAGTTGACAATGGGTGTGTCTACACATTCATTAATGCATCATAGTTACTGAGCATTCAGTTTAGTACTTGTATACCCAAGTACTAAATCAATGCGCAGCAACTGGCACTACTGCGCAGTAGCACCCGCACATGGCTTTTTAATGATACTAACTGCACAGTAGCATATTAGCATAGTTTTTACACTGCACACTACTGTGCAGTGTTATTAGGCTACTGCACAGTTAGCATCTCATGTAGATGCATCCACTGAGACCAAACATTTCCTGTGCTTCACAGAAGCGATCAAGAGTGACCTGGAGTACTTCAATTGAGTGGACCCTCATGACAATCAGTGCAGTGATCAGAAAGAAGGTGTTGGTTATTTTGGATTTGAAATGTAAGTAGTTAATGTTAAAAAAATTTCTGTCCATGCAATATTGGCAGCATAAAATCAATGTACAAAAAGATAAACATACGAAAAAATATATATGTAAGCAAACTTACAAGCTAAATGTGAAGGATCAAAGGGGTCGAATGAAAAGGAAAGAATGTTTTCTGCATAACTTTTCTTCCAGAGCTTGGTGCCTGTGTCTGCATTCCACAGGACAATGTAGTTTGGTGGATGAACTGCTAGGAGTAAGTCTCGGGAAGCATCCTGATTCCATAACCATTGCATGTCTGTCAAAAGAAAGAAGAGACGAAATAGCAGTGCTTGAAATTATTCAATTCCGTTAAAAAGAAACTTTGTCTTAGAAGAACTGAGAGTGACTTATTGGGAGTCATTAAGCTGAACAGTTCATAGTTTCAAATATGAATTTGGTTCAAATACAGGATACAGCAGTGTAAAGGTGCTACATGCACACACATGTATACACTCCCCTTCCTAGCACCATCTAATTCAGGGGTGGGTAAAATACGGCATACAGAGGTGCTTTGTCCAGCCCATGGCAGGTCTCTTGGTCCTGCCTGGCCCAGGCGCCACGTGGCTATGACATGTCCTGCCGCCCATTGGCAATGCAGTGAAGCTGGGGCAGCTCCGTGGCTGGACTGCCTTTCTAGGCAGCCCAGGCAGTGGCTCCTCCTTTCGGCTCCCACTGGCCCCAGTCCCACAATACCAGAAGGGACACGCATGCATGGCCCCAACCTGGCGCTCTTCATGCCTGCTCTGGACTCGCCCATGCAGGCTCAGCAGCAGCAGCAGCAGCAGCAGCCGGGCAGACTGTTGCTCACTGCAGGGAAAAAGCTGCCCTTCCCCCTCACCACTGCCAAGCAGTTCTTAGTGCAGCCGCCTGGAGCCTGCACTGTGTTGGGCTGCCCTGCATCACCACCACCTGGGCTGCCCTGAGGCTGCTCTGCACTATCACCACTGCTGAGCTGGGCAGCCTAGAGGCAGCAATGGAGCCGCAGGGCAGCCTGGTGCGGTGCCACCTCCAGGTGGTTGCGCTAAGAGCTGCTCAGCAGCGGTGAGGGGGAGAGGCCATTCTTCCCCCATGTCAAGCAGTAGTTTCTGCCCAGCAGCTGCTGGTGCCACGCCTGGATGAGCGAGTCTGGAGCAGGTACAAGGCACGCTGGGCTGAGGCTGCGCACGTGGTTCCCCAACAGTACCATGGGGCTGGGGCCAGCGGCAGTGGCAGCTGGAAGGAAACACTCCAGCTCCACTGTGTGTCCAGGGAGTAGCAGGAAGTGCCACAGCAGGCCAGTGCAAAGCAGGAGCAGGGCACGCTGGGGCTATGTGCTGCTGGTGGTGATGGAGAGGCATCACAGGGCATGTGTGCTCTGGGCTCTTGCGGGGTGGGTGCTAACCACTCCAGGGAGGTGCATGCAGGGGGCTCCCATACACAACGCACCATACCATCAACCCCTCCCCCACAAACACTACAACCACACCCTCCCCCAATCAACTTAGATATCATCATGGAATAGAGACTATAACTTCTAATTATATACTATTTGAGACAACATATTCATGTAACCTTTTTAGAAGTTTTATGAATAAGTCACAACAGGCCATGGATTATATTAGGGGCCCAATCTTATGGGGTTCCCAGAGGCTCCTCTATAGATTAGTAAAGATTAAAGAAAAACACTCTACCCAGTGGGACTCAGTGCTCAGTCTAGAAGATCCCATGAAGCATCTCTGTGATGCCTAGTTTCAGTTCTCAAACTATGGATTTGTGTCTCCAGATATCATAGGCAGGTAAGGTTCTTTGGGTAGATGTGGTATCTTTTATTGGACCAAATAAATAGTTGGAAAAATTGTTCTTTGCAAGCTTTTGGGCACAAACGGCCTCCTTCAGCCATAGAGAGAGTTTGTTGTCTCCAGAGATGTAGGTTTCCCTTGCTTTATGCTGTGCATGCGTTGCTAGAAAATGGTGCATAACTCAAATTTGCACAAAGGGCACCTACTTTACAATGTCACAAATAGGGATACATTCCAAGACCTTGACTGTACTGATCCCCAGACCTATTTCTACCACTTTTACAACCCAATTTTGGTACTCACCCACAGCAGACAGTACACACAAGCACAGGGTGGTGGTGCACGTTACCATAATGGGGATGGCAACTACACAAGCATATCACAGACAACGAGCGAGGCGCACAGATCCACACAGGAAACTATATTTTGGTGCACGTCACTCCCACACTGCACTGCACAAAGCAGCTGACTGTGGGCTTCCGCCACACCGATCGCATAAGAGTGAATTTACCTTGCATATAATGAATTTTTGGTATAAAAAGGGTCATTGCATAATTTGCATATACAGAACCCGCATAAAGTGAGGGAAACCAGTAACATCCTTGTTAATAGCAGTATATGGAGATGGGAGATAACAGACCTGATTACCTACCCATCAGCCTTACTGTCTCTGCAAGTTTGTGTACACACAGTCAAGTCTTTACCTTTCTCTAAAACTGCAGTTTCAAGAAGTTAAATGAATAAAGAATATCAAATAACAAGAATGAACTTTTTGTACAAAACAATGATTAAAGTGAGGCTTCCTGACCAGTGATGTAAATCACAATTTAAATCATGATTTAAATTGACTGGATTTAAATCAAATCTACCCTGTTAAGTAGCACTGCAGAAACTTGGTGGGTTAGATTCCACAACTGAAATATGATTGAAGATGCATAGCTATGTGATGTATATGTAATAACTTCCATTTCATTCTTCTTTGTATATAAATATTAAAGATTTTTTTCCAGACTGCCTTGCTGCTTATCCCTGTGTGTCTCTTTTAGCCAAAGTTTGTACATGTTTTTCCTTCACAAATATCCCATTAGTAGAAGATGCATTTAAGTTTTTTTCCTACTCCTTTTCACGAATTTCCATTTAGATCTATTCTCCAGATGCAAATATAAAATTCTCTTACGCGATATTCCTGGAGAAAAAAGATCAAATCAGAACAATTAATATAAAAATGAAAAACCTATGCTAGTAGACCAAGCTGCAAGCTTCAGACATCTCTGAATTCTGTCAGATACTGAATAAATAAAAAAGCAAACTTGTAACAGCACATTAAAAGAATGTGCTTGTGCTATAATTGTAGTAAAATGTTTCCAATCTCAAACACAGGGTGTAATTAAAAATCTTCCGAGTTCTCAATTTTTCTTTCCATTAAATTTTAATTTTATAGCTCACTTTAACAGATGGCATTGCTTTTTTGAATCACATGCGATAGAAAAGTCAATATAAAAATGCAAAAGAATGTACCAAATCATTTGTATGAAACACCAGATTACTTTGAAAATTTTCTGAGCTCATGAGAAGAGCTTTTTATTCAAGTCTGAAAATATCTTTCAGAGAGGATGACTTTTCACATGCAATTTCTCTCTTTTTCTAAAAACATAATAAACAATTTCTAATCCACACATGCAGTGTATATTTTAATCTATCCTGTGGAGAATGCAGTGCATCTGTTTTTTACTCTGCGTAAGATATTTTTAAAAGACTAGAACCAATATGCAGTACCAAGTAAACAGGGGTCCAGGGATACGGGAGGAGAATGGGGAAAAGGTGCAGGTATTACGCAAGAAAATATGGTACTAAGGTTTCTTTTAAAGTACTCATCACGGTTTCACTTGACCCCTTTGTAGTCAATAGTAAGACTTGCCAAATTCAATGAACACAAAGGGACGTGAAGCTCATGAATAAACAGACAGCATATAATTGTAATCAAAGGATTTATGGTGACATGGAAGGAGGATTTATATGGAGATGGGAGGAAAGACGGCCAAGCAGTGTAGACAGCAGACAGACTCGGGAGATCTTTGTTTCAGTTTTGCAACACAGACTCTTTACCTTCATCTTCATATAACTCCCTACTTCAGTTCCCCACATATAAAGCAGGATTAATATTTTCTCCCACTGTCTATTTAAGCTCTTCATGGCACATACAGCATCTCACTATATTTCACAGAAAAAAAAAATTTTTACGCTGATTGCGTCTATTTAAATTGCAGTACAGTTAAATGCAACTCCTTGGTTACTGCTTGACCCAATGGTGCATTGCAAGAGGAAGCAAAGTCTTCTCCTTAAAACAGTGCTATTCATGTTCCTTTACTGCTAGACATCCAATGTATGAAGAAATATTATACCAAAAGTAGCCAAGAATACACTGCTTGATGAACTGATTATATTAAACTATGCACAAGAAGTATAGCTGTTTTGTATGTCAGCAGTTCTTAAACTGCAAGACATCTGTGAGAAATGTACTGACGATGCATGGAGAACTAGCAGGTCATCCTACTGCTGACTCTCTTTATTGCCACTGGGTTCCATTGACTTCGAAGCCCCTGATTGCGTAGCAAAGCCTGTAGAACCAGATAGAATGAATGAAGCACCAACTATCGTCTGCTTTTATGAGCTATTGCTAAGTAGGACAAGGAAGGGAAGGAAAAAGCCACTTTAACGAAACCACACTAGTGGAACTGAAATGCCATCTACCAGCAAGAGAAGAAAGTTCAGGAATGAAAGGGAGAAAAGGATCACAGGCCAGACAGTGCAGAATGACTGAAAATGACAGAAAGTTGTATTGTATGCAGCATGCCCCAGAAGATGAGCACTTCATTTTTGAAATGCAGCATGAAGGAAAAAAGATCTTTCCTTATAGTAAGTACATATGTAGCAGCAGCTAGGAAGCTGCGCCTACTCACTGTCCTGCTACCTATGGATCCCATGCAAAGTTACTTTTGCTTTTGCCTGGCAGAAACATGTGTGACTGCTATTACTAAATTCCCTTGATCACAATGCGCACCCCAATTTCCAGTGGCTGGTTTTTGGAAAGCTGTGTGTTTTGTATACAATAAAATATGGTATTAGAGCAAGACATGGAAAAGAAGCACTTCCTCCACTGAAGACAGTGAAGGATACAGAAAACTTCTCCCCCTTTTTCCTGTATAACTCATTTCTGTGTTTAGAGAAGTACTGTATGATCATAGAAGGAGAGATCAACTATGAGGTTTTATATGAAGACACCAAGAAACATTTCTGTGACAATGGGCTATATGTAGGAGTATGGGAAGAGATTATCTGTACTGCAAGGCTTGGGAGATGGACCAGAAATTAAGGCTCAAACTTTCAATTGCAAATTAAAATATAATCTTTCCCCACCTTCAAGTGACATTAAAATAACATGGACTTAAATATCTAACAGATATTTAAACAGGCATAAAAACTTACTCTGGATGAGAATGCACAAACTATATATGACTAGGAATGAATGCAAATGGGTTTGAACAAAACGTACAAAGCCACTGCAAACAGTCATCCACTCAGTCGTATTAGAAAAAGAAAACATACAACATTACAGAAGAAACAAAAGTTAATTAAATTAATTGAACCTGTGTCATAGCCACTGTAACAAGGTTTTGATGTGTTTTATGCTTCTGTTTTCTAATTTCTTAAGTGGTTTTTCAGCTAATAGAATTAAAAGATAAAAACAGAATGTCAGTGTCATGTGGAGTTTTAAAGCCAGCTCAGGGACCAAATAAGCTAGCAATTATTCTTGGAAACTCACCATGGAAATGTAATTGCACAGGAATGACGCTCCAAAATATATAAATTCATAAATAATCCATGTTAACAATGATGTGAGTAGCACTAAAACAGAAGATTTGTTATTTATTGTAAAATCACAAGGACACTTAACATTTGTAGGGAACTTGTGTGTTTAAGAATTCCCAACAAAATAAAGTTGCCTATCTTTTAACAGCCAGCATGGCAAACAGAAGCTACTTGCAAGGCCCTGCTACCAATAATAATATAGTTACTTCAAAGACTTCAGTATTTTACAAGAGTGAACAAGTAGTATTATCCCTATTGTATAGCCAGGGAAACATAGCAGCATGCATGAAGTGACATGCTCCAAAGATCATGCATAAAATCACTGGTGAAAACAGGAAAAGCATCTAGGTCTCCTGGTTAAACTGTTCCCAATTCAATCATCAAAGTAGGACTTCTCACCTTCTTGGGCCATCAGTATGCCATAGGCAGACAAGGTTCTTTGGGTATATGTGATATCTTTTATTAGACCAACTAAATCATTGGAAAAACCGTTCTCTGCAAAAATTGTTCTTTGCAAGCTTTGGGCACAAACACCCTTCTTCAGCATAGGGAGAGTCTGCTGTTGCTTTGTGTTCTCCTGGATGGAATAGAAGCCAATATGCAAAATGCAGGTCTATGAAAATGCAAATGCATGGCAGTGAGGATCAGAGGCCATGGGAGACAATAGATGCAAGACAGGTAGGTGTGCGTGTGTGGGGGAGGGAAAGCGGGGGAATGTTGGCCTGATGATGGGATGTATGTACAGGCAGTCCTCAACTTGCAACGTTTCGAGATATGTTTCGCACTTACAACATTTATAAATTGACACCCTGTTTCAACTTTATGACATCAGTTTTGACTTTACAACACTTGATCTGATGTGACACCATGCCACCCATCTCCCTGGAGAACACCCATCCAAACTTCCTTGGACAATTTCTTAAAGAAAGCAGACAAGACTTCAGAAAAACCTGCAGCCAAGACTCCTGAGAAGACTCCAACCAAGAACCCTCCAAAAAGTCCAACCAAGAATCCTTCAAAAAGTCCAGCAAAGTCACCTCAAAGAGGTCCTTCCAAATCAATATGATTACTATTTACAATATAAATACATTAATGTAGCTATATTACCCATCTATAATTGATCAAGTACAAAATTCTGGGGTATTTTTGATGAAAATAGAGTATTAGGCCTTGGTTTAGGAACCAATCCCCCATTTATAACATTGTTTCTTATGAGAAAATTGGTTCCGAGTTACAATATTTCGACTTAAGACACAGTTTTCAGGAACTAATTGTGTCGTAAGTCCCAGGACTGCCTGTATAGCAATATGCCACAAGAAGCTTTTGCTAGACTGAAGGCCAATGACAAAGAGAGAAACAAGATTTCTTTCTGCTTTTATCTGCTCTACCCCACAACTCCAGGTCAGGTCTTCAGCTCCCTTTCTCTCTTTCATTGCCCCAAAAGGTATAGCTGTGAACTCTCCGGCAAGAGGTGCTCTTAGAAATTATGGAGTCAACTTCCAGTCTCCAAAACTAAGCTGTCTGGTGGCAAGCAAGATGAGTGGAGGAAGAGCTCCACAAGGCATCATTCATAGTTACTATTAACAGCATATCCAGTCCCACTGGAATTAGGACAAAGAAACAATTATGCAAAACCAAGCACCTGCCTTCCCTAAGAACTCTCAGCAGCACCCAACAGCAAGAACACCCCCTAAATTTCTTGCCAAGATTACAACTCCAAATTTGTGTGAAATTTGGGAAATTTATGTTAAGAAACATGTTGCCTGGGGTCCTGGTCCTAGACAGAAAATTGAAAACTGCTGGGAATTTCTGCATTAATCTATAATACTGTTTTATGGACATAAAATAAAGAATATTCCAATTCCTAGGTAAGCAGGACTACACATGTATGGCTTCCCACTGAAGTGTTGCAAAGTAACTCCCTTCAGAAATGGGACTTCACAAACCAAATTCCTCCTCCCAATATATCCCCCCTTTGTTTCCATTCTCTACTCCATTTTACTGCACTGTACATATAACCTCATACACATAGAATAGCATCTTGCTCCTGAGCCCCAAGGACAACAGCTATACATGCTCAAAGCTTAACAGTTTACAAGAAAAACTTATTCCTTACAATTACACATTACAAATGTAACATCATACTGACATGCTTGGTCAGTAACAGCAATATAAAATGTATCTTCTAATACTTCTTTTATGGTAAAATGGTACAGCGAGATACATGATTTATAGTGCTGTATAGCTGCATAGGTCTTGTACTGTTATAAATGTCAGTAGTATTTATATGGGCGACAAAGTGCATTCAGTCCCTAAAGCAAAACAAGAAAACATTCAATTCTTTGCATGAATTTTTATCAATAAGTTTAATTTTTAAAAATTGTAATTTATAGCACTTTTCATCAAAAGATCCCAAGAAGGCATTGTAGGTATAAATTAAGCCCCACAGCTTCACAGATGGTTGATAAGTTTTCTCACATCTACTTTAAACAGGCAGAGAAGGCAAATGATTTCTCAGTCAGACAGTAACTCAGCAGTGAACTGAACAGAATGAGTGAGTTCTACCTCCAAGCTCCAATTTAAACTCATGGATCATATCAACATCATACAACTTCCTTACCTTGGATTGGTTTTGTATGCTCCTGTATTTCACAGCGTGCTGTTCCTGTTGCCACATCCCAAACAATTATTTTTCCAGTGGCATCAGCAGAGGCTAAACGCAGAGAATATGGAGAGCCAATGTTGTGGTGGTAGTTTTCTTTAGCCCATTTAACCTGATGATATTAATGAAAACCAGTTAAAATAGCCAGTCCCACGGGAATTCGGACAGTTAAAATAGCTATATATTATAAAGATAACATTTTTAATCCTTTCTACGTGGCTTCCAGTAAACATAAAACAAATTATAATAAACACACCACAGAAAATAATGGTAACAGTTAATGACACATGTGTAAACAGATGCTATGATCTGCTGAACAAGTAATTAAGTTTATCAAACCTGTATTACAACTGTGCACAGAAGCATGTATAGTATTGAAACACATAAAACTCATTTCCCCTGCTTCCACAAATTATAATAATTCTAAAAAATACTAAGAACATTAAGGTTGTTATCAAGTACCTACAAGTCACAAAATTAAGATGGAACGTATGCCTGTTCTCTTTCACAGATTATGTGTAAATGTAGGTTTATATTTTGCAACATCAAACTTTCAGAAAATGCTATGCATTATTTTTGGTGAGCACTCACATGTAAAAAACTCGTATCCCTTTTGCTCCCTCCGGGCAACAGAGCTCTACTATTTAAGAAGACAGCCATGTCTGTGTAAACTGCATGATCCAGAACTATATGGCTATATTCCTCTAGCCTGGTCCCTGAAACCTCAGAGGCATGAAGGAGACCGCTCCAGCGGCTTCCCTTCAACCTGAACAACTGCTTTCTTGGATACAGTGTATGGACCAGGCCATGGCAGGAGAAGTTGAGAGTCTTCTAAAAGCCAGGCCCTGGCACCCAGTTTGAGACTCACTCATTTAGCTCCCACCTCACAATCTGTTTTCATAAACCTTGGTGCTTGGGCTGCCAGAGAGTGAAGTTAAACATGCTACGCTCTTTTAGCAAAAATAAATGGTTCTAGTAGCTCAGGACTGTCATCTGTACTTAGAGAGCCCCCCAAAAATTATACTGCTACTGAATGAGAATCTTAACATTTGAAAAGACCCAGCAAAAATGCGACTCAATATTTTTCAAGAGGAAAAGTCTGGTATAATGGATGAAATATTATGAGACTAATAGTCAAAAGTTCACCCTACAGATCAGAGAGGGTCACTAGGAAAGTGGTTTTGTGTACAGAGGCTGGTGGTTCTTTGGGTGAGAAAAGCCCAAGGAGAAGACAGTATAGTTGCAGAAGCAACACTACTGTTCTAAGGTTGCACAATGGCTTCCTTCTGTTCCCTTATGTTCAGCTGTTCATTACTTACTGAAAATTCTGCCCTTTAAGGATTGATTTTTTCCAGGCTTGCAATTTGCCTAGAAATGGTTTTTTTAATATGAGAAAGAAATGTGCCTTATTAGTTCAATATATTATATATTAAGTATGTTTCTACAAGTACACACAGTACTGTGAACATTGTCAGCAACTGCTCAAGATGGCTGAGACAAGTGGAGTTACTAAACTAAAACTGGCATACAGTTGGCTAAAAAGCCACTTTATGCTGTTTCTGAGAAATTTGGTCTCAATTCAACTGAACTACAAGGCTTTAAAATGTTTTCTGCATACACATAGCCTATCTTTTTTTTCCTTTAGGCATGCTTCTCTGAGCCATGTCCTGAAACTGGACATACTGTTCCATGGGGTAGATGGGCACATTAGGTTGGTATGGTATCAGGAGTATTAATCTGACCCTAAAGCAGTGGTTTCTCAACCTTTATAGGCTCAGGGCTAGATTTTTCTCCACAATTCCTGGAACTCTGAATGGAACTCCAACCAGCAGGAACAATGGCCTCAAGCTTCAGCAGGGGAAATTTAGGCTGGAGATTAGGAGGAACTTTCTGACTACGAAAATGGTCAACCACTGAAAGAGGCAACTTTGAGAAGGCTGGCAACAAGTGTGTGCTATTGCCACAGCCCTTCCCTTCTAACCTGATACAATATCTCTCAGAAACAGAGGCATCCAAGGGCAGATGGAACGGTTCCCCCTGCACCTCTGTCTTCAGGAGTCAGGTCAGAGCTGAAGTGAGAAACGGCTACTGCAGAAAGGCATGCTGACTACACTACGTTATAGAACCATAGACTGGAAAGGGACCTGTACAATTATCAAGTCTGGTCCTCTGCCATAGGCAGGGGGTAAATGAACTCAAATTAGTTCAACTATCCAGTCTCCTCTTGAACACCTCCAAGGATGGCGACTGCACCACCTCTGCCAGGAGTGTTCCAGGTTCTAGTTACCCTTATGGAGAAGTTCTTCCTTATGTCCAGCCTAAGTCTTCCCTCTATTAGTTTGTGCCCATTGGTCCTCATCCTCCCAAGGGGTGCCTTCCTGAAGGGTTGCTCCCCTAGATCTTGATGCCCTCCCCCACCACCCCCGACATACTTGTAGGCAGCTATCAAGTCACTTCTTACTCAGCCTCCTCTTACTCAGACTGAACACGCCTAGTTCCTGGAGTCTCTCTTCCTAGGGCCTATCCTCCAGGCTCCTAAGAGTACAGAAATTGAGAGAATTTCATGGGAGACAGAATCAAAGGCCTTACTGAAGTCTAAGTAAATGATGTCTACCTCAGATCCCTTGTCCCGTTGGTTAGTTACCTGGTTGTAAAAGGACAACAGGTTTGTCAGGAATGATCTACCCTCCACAACGCCATGCTGGTTGTTTCTTAGTACCCTGTCAGTTTAAAGCTTGTGGTTGAGGGCCTCCTTGACAATTTTTTAAAAAAATTTTCCTAGGACTGAAGTCAGACTGACCGGTCTATAGTTTGCAGGGTCATCCCTCCTCCCTTTCTTAAATATGGGTACCACGCTGGCCCTCTTCCAGTCATCTGGGGCCACTCCCGAGTTCCACAACTTTTCAAATATCTTCGCCAAAAGCCCCAAGTTCAGCCAGTTCTTTTAGGACTCCTGGATGTGGGCCGTCTGGCCCAGCAGACTTGAAAACTTGCACTTGTTCTAAGAGGACCCTCACACATTCGGAACTGATTTCATGCTGTCTGTTGACTTCCCCATATTCTCTGGGCCTCTGGACAGGTGCACAGCTCCTACTAGCTTTCTGGAATACCGATGTGAAGTATCCATTTAGGAGCTCTGCCTTTTCGTGGGGATCAACTGCAGGCTTTCCCTCTGTATTCAGTAGGGGTACCACAGTGGAGCTCAATTTTTTTTTGCTTCCCATGGACCTGTAGGACTTTTTGTTGTCCTTTATTTCGGATGCCAGCTTGATCTCCATGCCTGCCTTGGCTTTCCGTATCTCATACCTACAGACCCTGTTTTATTTATTTTTTTATTTTAAAAAATTCACCACTGCTGCAGCCCCAGGGGGTCCCCAGACTCTCAGGTAAGAAGGCTGCTGGGGCCAGCCCAGTGCTGACTCCAGCCACCCCTACCCCACCTGGGGCAACCTGCCACACACCACAGGGTATGTGGCATGGATGTTCCCCAGGGACAACCAACGGTAGCACAAGGTGCTTCTCTGCTAGTTGTCCCTGTGCAGGCAGGTATGTCAGTTTTCCTGCAGCTCTTCCCAGTTTGTCTCCAACATGCCTCCTCTGGGCTGCTGCCACCATGGGTGAAATTGCACTGTAAGTCTTGGTTTTCAGGAAGCACATGGAGCTCAACTGTGAAGCTGCTGTAGCAGAGGCAATACATCTGACTGCACTACATTATACAGGCAGGTGCACCATTCCTGATGTAGCTCTTCTAGGTTTGACTCGTGCAGAGAAACAATAGCTAAAGCAGAAGCAGTGTGCCTGCCTGCATAATGTAATACAAGTGTTGTGTGGCACCCTGGGTTGCCACCAGATCCTTTGAAGTGTGACGAGATAAGCAGTTAAGCGCAGGCTCAGGCTTATCCCTGCCTGGCACACAGCCCCACTGCAAAGAGGTCAATATTGTAATATATAAATTAGTTTTTGAAACTGGGTGCCACTTGAGAACCACCAATCTAGGGGTATGTATAGCATGATCACACCCTGCATAATAATTTCTCATACGTTGTCTACTGCTCTAAAGCAGAAAAGGATTTTGTCCCTTTTCTTTTTCTCCTCATAAATTAGTCGTTTTCCTGGAGTCTGTGCCAGTTAACAAACAGCCATCTGGTGGTTCTGAAAAAACACCAAACTCTTAGAGACTTTAACATTTGTTTCCTCTTGAAATGGTGCGGTTTGACAAAGTTTGCTGGAAAATGTAACTATCATGAATCAGAGAAAAATGCCATCATTATAAGGCAGCCAAATTGAATCTGTTATAACTCATTAGCTAAGCTATGCAGCATCTTTTAAACTCGGCTGTTATTATTGCTGCTATCCCGTTTCACTGCATTTGTTCAATTTGTTATTTCAACACTACTATAAACACTAGCATTTGCTTATCTGTCGGGCTCAGTTCTGCGGCTGGCCCAGCAGAATTTGGACTGGCAGAGGCTAAGATAACAGTCTGTTCATGCTGAATTGTTGTCATTCATTGCAATGAGCAGGAGAATAAATAGTTTTCTAATGCGTTGTGAATGAATAGTTTTCTAACGCGGTTTTTTTTTTTTGGTGCATTCCAGCAGCCTCCGGTGTCACATGTACCAAAGTCTTGGGTCTTAAAAATGGCAGTGGGGCTTTAGTTCGAATGAGCTTTAGTTCAAGCACCACCAACATTTTTAAGTTCAGGGATGCTTTTTAGAGAAACAGCTGAGAGGGGTGAGGGCAGATGCAAGTTGCCCACCGTGGTGCTGTGGCTCTCCACCCTGCCGCCTTTGCCCCAGAAGCCCCGCGCTGGTCATGCACCCCCTGCCCACCCAGCAGCAGTGGGCACAACTTGCCGTGCCCACTGTTACCAGGTGGGCAGGGGGTGCGCAGCCAGCGCAGGGCTCCCAAGGGAAAGGCAGCAGAGCAGAAAGCCCCAAGCCCACTGCAGGCAGCCCACATCCACCCTGCGCACAAATCTGGGAGGCACATGCACCCCCATGCCCCCTGGACGAGCTGCCCATAGCTCTGGCTGTATTCCTGGCCACACATGTATGCAGCCCTGCACATGCACACAGCACCCCCTGTGCCTCGCTCCTGGCAGCCCCAAGCTTGACCCCTTGCAGGCTAAAATGCTGGCCACCTGCAAGGGGAGGAAACCTACCGCTTCCCATGGGAACCCAGGCATCCAGGGGCCCCAGTTCCACAGGGGAGAGGGAACCAAGGTGTCCAGGGCCCTGGCCAGAAGGCATAATTAATGGTAAACATTATCAGCTACAATGACCAAAAAAAATGATAACCAATAACGTCATTTCCCTTTTATCGGTGGCAATCCGATAGGCAACTGATACATCAGTGCACTTCTAATAACTGGATATTATGATCAACAGTTCTGACGCTGACTCTTTGCAAGGTTATTTATCAACCTCTTGCAAAGATCTATATCCAAAATTATTCCATTAATCTTTTACTGGAATACTATAATTATTGTTCAAATTGTGGCTATGTACCATTTTTGCATCGACTGTTACACAAAATATATAGAGAGAGATATTTTACAAAAACTCCTAATACAAGGAAGCAATCTGAGTCTATTTGTAAGACAGCAATGTTTTGTCATGTATAAAGATGCAGAATTCACACTATCAGCACAACCGCTGAGAATTATGATGGGGGGGGGGAACCACTCAGTTTAAAAAAAAAACACAACAGAAAAACCAAGAATCCAGTTTTCACTTAAATGGCAAGTCAGACACACTGACATCAACAAAGAATGATGGATCCAAGCAGTTCTGTTACACAATCTTCCCGTAGCTACAAAGACATATCTATATTTAATATTAGTATAGTAGCAGTGGCCTAGATCTAATGTTACCAGAATCTGGATGTGCCTACACATGTACAGTTAAAAAACTGGGAATTCAAAATGTAAGAAATACCAGGCACAATACCCAAAATGAGCTTATGTTTAAGTTTCTCCTTTAAAAAACATAAGTCAATAAATAAAAGAGAACAAAACCAGAAATACCAACAAATATGTTTTATTTAAAAAGTCACAAGAAAATTCAATTGCTATCTGGAACATTATTAGCTTCAAATTTGGAGATTAAACCTGTACATTAAGATATGAAGCAGAAGAATTTTGGCCTTGACTTAGCTACAAATTTTAACACAACTTTAATATGCAATGGCTGCCACTACAGCTGCCACCAGAGCAAATAAACAGGTCTAATTTTACAGTAGAGAATAAACAGAAACCAAAATGCACATGAAGGAACAAGTCAGAGCTGCAACATGACAGAAGTATTTTGAAAGGGCAATTGTATTCTTCTGTAGTATAGAGCAGACATGTTTCTGTCACCCGTACGTTCTCCTACATTGAGTCAAGAAACACTAGAAAGAAACAATGGGCACTAATTGATTCAGACTAGACACAAGGAAAAACTTCTTTACAAGTCGAGTGCCGAGGGTCTGGAACAGACTCCGCCCCAGAAGTGGTACAGTCACCCACCCTGGCGATCTTCAGAAAGAAAAGTATTTTAATTTTTACAAAAGTAATGGCCCAAATCTGCCACAAAAGAAAGGAAGGGGAGTGGGGGGAAGAGAAGAGACTGAAAATAAGCCATGCTACAGCTACAGTATCATCCACAAACCTGTCTGAAGCTTGACATAGAGAGTCGGAAGTGGAACTACTTCCCTGTCACTCCCCAAAAGTGCCCCATAAAAATCCTGATTGTTAACTGCTTTGTTCTGTATATGCTGCTGTAGTAAGTAGCTCAACAGACTGAATTCAAGCAGGCAGTTCATCTAATTTTCCATCAAACAACCCGTAGCCCTGTATTGTGCCACTCATCCACCAAACACTCCAGTCTAAGAAAAGCCTGACCAAAGAAACGTGCTTTGCCCTCACACCGAAGGCTGGCAAGGAAAAACCCTGACAACATACTTGATGGATTTTAACCGCTCTACAATTTGTCCAAAAAGAATACATTTCCCTTTAACCCCAAAATGAGATAATCCCTAGATAAAAAGCTTATGGCTAAAATAGAGCCCAGAGTTTTGTGTCATTGTAGCTTGTCTTTCTATTTGATAAGAAGATTAATATAAGCTCACAATTTCACAGAAAAATGGGAATCCAATAGGCACATCTAGGCATTTTTCCTTAATAGGTGAAAGTTCCAAAGTAAAACTGAACACATCTAGCCAAGCCATTAACTATCAGTCTTCCCTGTGGGCCATTACTGCTATTATTTTAAATCATTAAAGTATCGTTAAAATATTAAAGTGGCTTTATTGACTGAGAAGTTAGAATAATGTTACTGCACATATATATGATCTCCATTCATCAGTGAGTGACAGTGGGTATTGCAGCTATTTGACTGGTAGTGCATTTTCTCTTGTGGCGGTAAAGACCTATGGTAGACTTGCAGCTCCTAAAAGTGGTCACAGGTATACATGGTGTTAGGGGCTGTACTGACAGGCTGTTTCCTTTGGTCAAGTTTCTGGTGCAATTTGAGTGACCATTTCTCGTTGTGATGTTGGACTCCATGATTGAGAAGGGAGTGCCACTTTGTCCCATTTCCTGCTAGGTCCTCCCAAAGGTTTGAGTCAATTCCAAAAGCCTTCACATCCTGCTTCCAGACGTCTCTGAAGCACAGTTTTGGGTACCCTACTCTTCTCTCCCCAACTTCAATTTGCCTATACAGGATGTCCCTCAGGACACGCCCATCTTCCACCCTATGAAGATGGACAAGCCAATGTAGGCATCGCTGTTTGAGTAGCGCAGTGATGGCTAGCAGGCTGGCTTTGGCGATAACCTCTAAGTTGGTGATTCTGTCTTGCCACTCGATGTCAAGGCTGTGCCATAGACAGTGTAGCTGTTCAGCTTCGTTTCTTGATATGTGTATGTTGATCATGTCTCACCACTATACATAAGGTCACTGAGGATGCAGGCTTTGTACACAAGCAGCTTAGTTTTGATTATGAGTTATATATTGTTCCAGGCTCATTTGGAGAGCTTACTGAAAGTCGTAGCTGCCTTTCCAATGTGCACATTTAGCTCTTCAGCCAGTGATACGTTGTCACTCACTGTTGATTCAAGGTAACATAACTTGTTCACTGCCTCAAGAGGTGTGTTGTCAAGACTGATAGATGGTGACTGGCAAACACCCTGTCCTAAGACCACAGTCATCTTGATGCTGATGGTCAGAGCAAATGTCCTGCAAGCATGGGAGAGGCAATTCATAATTATTTGCATTTGGCCTTCTTCGTGGACGGCGAGTGCAGCATCATCAACAAAAAGGAGCTCCCTAATGAGTACGTGCCTCACTTTTGTCTTGGCCTTTAGATGTTGTAGATTGTAGCTTGCCATCTGATCTTGTGTGAAGGTATATGCCTTCCTCCACCATCAAAACCATAGTGCAGCAATGTAGAAAAGAAGATCCCAAACAACACAACCCTACATCAGATAGGGTCTAAAACCTGTCCAAAAATAAGCTATGTGCTATAAGCTCACATATAAGGGGTTTTTTTTGTTTTTTGAAGGGCAG
>NW_017728994.1:63808015-63812817 GCF_001723915.1 Gavialis gangeticus | reverse complement strand
CAGCAATGTAGAAAAGAAGATCCCAAACAACACAACCCTACATCAGAACACAACTCTGCTTCATTCCACTTGTAGCAAGAAACCTTTTTGCCTTCCCCCCCTCAAATGTGAAGCTCCTCCATATGGCAAAGGCCCCTTTTGCAATAGGTTCCCCCTTTTGGGGATGCTTTCTCTTTTCTACCTTTCTCTCTCTTTTTCTTTTATTACATTATTATTATTTTATATAAAGTGTACTTGTAGTGAAAATAGAGCTTGTAGATGCTTTTACAAATGTACTTTAAAAGTAAGTTGTACCATGTAACAATGTTAGTAAGGGCAGGAATCTCTGTATGGAGCGGGTCCCTGAATGAATCATGGTTGACTGGGTAGCTAGTTTGGATAAGCAAGTTAAGAAGCAGCAATTAACACTTACATACCACAGATTAAGGAGAGGAAAGAATCAATACAAAGCCAGGAACTCCCTGAAACTTCACTGTTAAAGGTACAGAAGCCCCAGTTTGAACTAATCAACGCTAGAAACAGACCGTTGGGGCTGAAATACCCCCTGATCAACCACTTCCAGAGTTCTCTTCAGCACAGCAGTGAATCAATCAAAATTCATCAATGGACTCCCGAGACTGCACATACCTGAGGACGTGACCCCGGGAGCTGACAGCTGCCATCCAGCAGCTAGCAAGAGGGACGTCCCTCGAGGTCAATGACCCCTGGATTAGGTAAGCCTGAGAATTGGGGAGTCACCAAAGTCTGCCAGGGAAGGATAAAAGGCAGTGAAGAATGACCCCCAATGGTGCCCTCTTTGACCTGACCAGCACTCTGCCTGTTCAGAGCCAGAAGGACTAACCGGTGACCCCCTTCTGAAGCAACATCACACTAAAAGAAGCCTCGACTGGCCATCAACAGTGGACTCCAGCACTTGGGGATAGGTATATCTTGACACCAGTGTGCAAGTTGTTCATAGCACGTGTGCTTTTGAGGGGATCAGCGCCAAGGTTTATGGTCTAACTTCTGCATCCGTCCATAGACTAGAATTTTATGATGATCCTGTGAGTTGGTCCTTTGTAGCCAACACACTCTACATTACAAACCTGTCAGAAGCCGATCCATCAAACCGAACTGTGGCTTGCATGTTTTCATGGAAGGAGCATATTATTCTGAGTAATGTTGGAGGGCATCCAATCTTTACCAGGACCTTGAACAAACCTGCTCTGACAGTGTCAAAGGCTTTCGTCAAGTCAACAAATACTACACCCAGTGGTTTATTTTGTTCTCTGCATTTTTCTTGCATTTGGCATAAGGAAAATATACCCACTGTTGATGTCCCTGTGTTGAACCCACAATGTGATTCCAGACAGATGCAGTTAGCAATTTGTAGCAAACTTTTCAAAATGATTCTGGCTAAAGCCTTGCCTGCAATGCTGGTGAGAGAGATGACCCTATTGTTGTAGAGTGACATTAACATCATGCATGTCCTAGGGTACTTGACCTTCCTTACAGCAGCACACTTGGAGTTGATGAAGATGTGGTAGCAGGCTAGCAGGTAGATGTGGCTAGCCTTCCCACACTTGAGGACCTGAGCTGGGATGCCATCCTCCCCAGCTGGTTTTCTGCTTGCTAGAGAGTCTGTGGCCTTGCTAAGTTCTTCGGCTGTAGGTTCTTTATCTAGCTGTGCCATACACTTAGAGTTGGAACTTGATCCAGTGCCTCTTCTGAAATGTCTGTTTCATGGGAGTAAAGCTCTAAGAAATGTTCGACCCAACATAACATCTTCTCGTTCTTGTCAGTGATTTTTACTTTGCCATCTCACGACTTGAGCGGGTGACTTTAGTGACACTTGGGCCAAGGGCTTTCTTCAAGCTGTCATACATAACTCACAGGTTTACAGTTTGTCTGAGGCAAACTGCATCTCTTGACCTAGGTCAGTCCAGTACTGGTTTGCACAGCATCTGGCTGATTTCTATACCACTGCCCTGGCATGTTTCAGCTTAGCCTTGGAACTTTCTGCTGGATTCTGGTTGCGTTTCAGATAGGTTGTATTCTTGGCTTCAACAAGCGGTGGCATCTCTTCCAAGTGTGCCTCAAACCAGTCTTTATTTGACAATTTCTTTTTCCCAAATACTTTTGTTGGCTGTTTCCTGGATGACTGCTCTTAGTCCGCTCCAAGTTTCTTTGGCATTTGTAGTTGTTGCTTTCATTGATACAGCTAGCTCAAAGGTCCTTTAAAAGCCGAGATACTTGCTTTGGACTTTTATGCTGTATGTGTTAACTCTTGGTTGACTTATATGCTTGGCCCTATGCAGCTTCTTTTGTATTACTTTCACTTTGCTGACAATAAAGGAGTGAGTGGTCTGTGTCACAATCTGCAGTGATAAGCACGAGTGAGTAGTACACTGGACAGGTCTTTCCTCCTGGTGAACACGAGGTGTAACTGATGCCAGTGGCCAGACTGTGGGTGTCTCCCTGATACTTTTTGATACTCTTTGCCCACAAAGTAGGTGTTAATGATACGTAGGCGGTTTAAGATGCAGACTTCAAGACGACACTGGCCATTTTCATTCATTTATCTGATGTCATGATGTCCCAGGCCAAGAGCTGCAATCTGTGCCTACTCAAGCATTAAAGATATGCTGTAGATATACCATATGAACAATTCCAGTCTTTTCTAGTAAGAAGAAATCAGCACATTCAGTAGCAAAGGAGGACTTCAATCATTTTTAAGATAATAATATAGCTATCTTTTAGGAAATTTTTGATTGTATCTATACCTCTAACATAATACTGATATGCCTCCTCACACCAGAAAACAATAGTATAACTGATTTCCATACAACATAGATGGTTTGTCCATAGACTTACATAGATAATTTTGTCCCTTAAAACTAGTATCCTGACATAAAGGTCAACTTTGATAAAATGTTAGTAATCTATATGGCTTGCAGAAATAATACACAAACAATCCACGAAATAACATAAAACAAATAAAACTCACCTTGACAACGCTGGCTTTGTGCCTTTCCAAAACTTGTAAAGTTTGGGCAGTGTAGGAATCAACTACTAGTACAAGGGAATGACATCCATATGCAATCAAACCTTGCCAGCCCCTAGAAAAAGAAAAATATTAGTACCAAACAAGGGAAGGGATGATATCAGCATGTGCATACTTTACTTGAATTCACAACTAAAATATGCTGTAAGCTTAACTTTACATGATCTAACTTTACAAACCTTTCTATAGTTGGACAAGAATTCTGTAATCAACAACCTGACGATACACACAAGTAAAAAAACTGCTAAATTACAACTATAGTAGCATAGCCATAGGCCATTTGCAACTGTCTATACCCCTTTTTTTTTTTAAATATCTGTACCATTAAAATACTGTGTGAACTTGACTGCATAGTCTTAATTGTTGTTTCCCTCTTCCTTCCACTTTGTCCCTCTGTTGTATTATTTTTACATTAAAAGCAGTTGGGAGAAAGGACCACGCTTTTTTGATTGTATAATATCAAGCACGTTGCACATACACTGGAAACTAAAAAAAAGTAAGGGCCACCCAGTGAAGCCTGAAAGCATTATAAAATTCAATTTCAGCACTCTACAATGAATCATTTTCAAATGACAAGTCAAAGGGGGGCTAGCATAAAGTCAGAAACCATTTAAATTTTAAAAAACGACAGTTCGGACCAGCTACAACATCAATAAACAAGCGACAGTAACAAGATAATAGTTAACAAGATAATATCATTGTTCAGACACAGTGAGGTGTTATGGGATCAAGAAGGAGGGTGAGGAAGGAACACATTAAAAAGGAGTTTAGCAGTAATGAAAAGGATCAACCTATCTGATCTCAGAAGAGACTGACATTAGAGGTACATCGATATATTGGTGCCATATCAAATCGACACAGATAAAAAGGAAAATTAAATGAACAGCTATAGACTTTTTTTGGCCGGTGTAGTCAATAAGGTACCAATAAACAATATGCCTTCCAGCTGGGACCCCCACACAGCCACAGCATGCACAGCCAGGCAGTGTGGAGACTAGTGCCCTACAGGTAAGTCTGTGAAGGGGAAGGGGCATGGGGGATGCAAACTGAATGAGTTAGGGAGTGGGGCAGGGGCAGGGGCAGGGCAGTGAACAGGACCCCAGGGGCAGGGCAGGAGGCAGGACAGAGCAGCAGGAAGCTCGTTCAGGGGATCAGCACCCTGGCACTTAAAAATGGTAGTGGGGGTGCTTGAACTTAAGCTCATCGAATGAGCACCACCACCACCATTTTTAAGTACCAGAACGCTTTTAGAAGTGGAGCCAAGTGGAGCAAGGACTGAGGCGGGCTGCCCCCTGTGGGCTTGGAGCTCTCCGCCCTGCTGCCTTTGCCCCAGGAGCCGCGCACTGGCTGCACGACCCCTGCTCGTCTGGCAGCAGGAGGCACAGATTGCCACCACCACTGCAAGATGGGCAGGGGACAAGTGGCCAGCACGCAGCTCCTGGGGCAAAGGCAGCAGGGTGGAAAGCCCCTAGCCCATAGGGGGCATCCTGTTTCCACTCTTGCCCTGCTCAGCTCGGCTCAGCTCCTAAAAGCATCCTGGCACTTAAAAATGGTGGCAAGGGTGCTTGAACTAAAGCTCACTTGATGAGCTTCAGTTCAAGCACCCTCACCACCATTTTTAAGCTCCAGGATGCTGATGCCCTGGATGAACCACCCATGGTTGCATCCCACTCCCCACCCCACCCCAGCCCCAGGGTCCCATTCACCACCTTGCCCCACTCCCTCCCTCACTATGGAAGCCTCAATCTGCCTCTGTGAC
>NW_017728994.1:63790786-63807874 GCF_001723915.1 Gavialis gangeticus | reverse complement strand
CCCCCATGCCTCTTCCCCTCCACAGACTTACCTGCAGGGCGCTGTTCTCCACACTGCCCAGCTGCATTCCTGTAAATTGGGTATCAGATTGGTATTGGCCAATATGCCTGGTGAATAATCAGCTACTGTTATCGGCCAAGAAAATCTTTATCAGTGCACTCCTAACTGACATGACCACAAATGAAAAGGATGACAAATAAGAGGGTTTTCAACTACTCCCTGTATATTTTGTCCTCATTCACATAGTCAAAGGGTCAAAGCAAGGTTCCAAAATGCCCAGCAGGTTTTCTGCTCTGTGTTTCAACATTCACTGCTCTAAGATTGAGGAATATAGCAGAATGGAAGATTTGGCTTCAGTCTGACTTGGTTCAGCAATTTAACCACGGTACAGAACAAAGCAGAGAGACCATTACTTCTGTCTCACATTCAACAGCTGTAACAGAGACCATACTAGTCTACTTCCAGAGGCACTGTGTAAATTAAAAGCTACACAGAAAAACAACATATGCCCATGCTCCTCAGAAGCAAATACTTAATATGCCAACTTCTACAAATACATTTTAATGTTTGTACTCCCTCAACAGGTACACCCTGCGTAGGTTGTCACACCAACATGAAACTATAACTAAAGTAGGTGTAGCACAATTTCCCAAGCCTTTACTTGGGAATGTGGTAGAAGGGGAGCTGAAACTTAATTCCTATTTTGTATTTGTTACAACTCCGTTAACCTCCTCATCAAATCAACAGCACATTTTGGGGAGTGACAGTTGTCACTGTCTATCACGCTGCAAAAGGTCTGGCACAATGAAACCCAAAGCTGATTACCTTCCAGGCCCAACTGCATGCAAAACAACCATTTCATAAGAATAGGAAAAGAAAAGACAGATGTAATAGCATACCAATTGGATTTCTTAAGCGCACGTTTCACATAAAAATTCACTTGCAAGAGGTAAACCTGATCAGACTCTCTACACTCACTCTTACCCACCCTCACAGTTTTATTGTAAATTCCATAGGAGTTGGGATTTGTTAAATGTCTTGGGTCCTGAGGGCAAGTGATAGTGTAAAAATTTCAGCTAGAGGTTAAAATAAGGGTGGCCAACCTGCCACAAGTAACAGGGGCAACATGTGTTGCAGATCAGAGGGAAGGGGTAGGCAGCACAGCAGCGAATGGGGCAGAGAGGCTGTCCCTCAGCACTCATCAGCAGAAAGTAGACTGCACAGGGAGCAGAAAACAGAGCAGCAGATGAGGCAGAGAAAGGGGATTAAAGTGGCACTCAGGGAGAGTGTGAGGCTTTATCACACACACCTGCCAAGAAAGGCTGGTCTGTCTGCTTTAGAAAAATAAAATTCTAGACCTTGGACAGTGATTTGCAACCAGGATGCCACAAGATCCTTTTCAAGAGTGTCATGGGATGCCACATAATGTTGCACTACTATATTTCCAAAAATGACTCACAAGACTTATGTGCCCCAGAGATTTCAAACAGAAATCCATACTTGTGCTCTGAGTCCTTTGCAAAGAAAAACTGCTCTACTGTTTCTCCATATTGCAAAAAAGAGCAAAAACTATGAGCTGGCATTTTCTGAGGGGCACCTCAAGCCCATCCCCACGTGCCCCGAGCCTTAAAAAAGGTTGCGCTCTGCTGTCCTAGAAGTTATCAAAACCAAACAAACAAACAAAACAACACAGATTTATTTGTTACACATGGAGGGCTGTGGGGCCAGGGCCACAACAAACTGGTTGCCCTCCTCTGTTGTTAGAAGGAGCTATTAAGGTGTAACAACTGGATACTTGGGACAACTAAAGTGAGAACAGGGTTCAAAAGCTGGCAAGGGGGGAGGCAATGAGCACAGCACTGAATGAGTCCAAGAAGCCAGCGGACACCTCCCACTGAACCTCTGTCTACAGATGTGACACAAGGAGGGACGGCCTCTGACACACCAAGGAGCACTGGGATGGGGCCCACCTGGAAATCACTCCCCATCTCCCTTGGGTGCAAGGGTCGCTGACAGCTCTTGGGACAACAAGAGGAACCAGGGTCACCAACTCTGTTTCCATCTATCCTGGGAGGTTTCATCACATGAGTGCGCCGAACAGAGATGTGGGACGGAAAACTTTCCAAGGAACATTTTCCAAAATGAAAAATTTTCCAGTGCTTTATTTTTCCTTGGGAAATTTTCCATTTCTAAAAACTAATTGTTTCATAAAATTCATTAGTAACAACGAGTGGGTGCCAATACAATATTAGGCAAGCTCGGCAGTTTCAAAGTTGTAATGACCGCATTTCAGGTGGTTATCCCTGGGAAGCATGTGAGACAGTACATACATGTTTTATTGATTCATAAACAGGAGGGTAAGTACCCTCACATCATAATCCAAACCAAACGAATCCAACCCTCACACATCATAATCCGAATTCGCCTAATTGACTGCGTGGGTCAAATTAAAACCTGAAGCACGGCATATCACACACAATTCTTGGGAGCGCTAAAATGAGTGTGTCAACAGTTTTCAGTGCCTTCGCTTTTTGTTTTGTTAAATTTAAACAATCTACAGGGAACACATGCTATTGCTGGGAAGGGCAATTATTTCAGGCAGAGGACCACTTACTTAGTTTTGGCGAGCCATCGAGTGCCGCATGACAGGCAGCCAGGGGCAGATAAATATTCATTTTCTAAAATTTTTAGGGGCCCCGCGGGTCGGATAGAACAGTGCGTTTTGTGCTACTGTGCGTTGCCTTTCCGTTTTTACAAGTATCCCAATAAAAATAATTTCTTTGTACATAAAGCTTTTGACTATAACATTTAAACCACACAAAGCATGCCTTTGTTTTTTTTTTCCAAATCAAATATTTCAGTGCAAATACTTGTGGCGATTGGGACATAATATTAACATATGGGGGGGGACTCTTTATATAAATGTATGTAGGGAACAAAACTATATAAGTCAAATAAACACGCGAAATCAGACCGCTCTCTATTTGGGGCACTGGAACATTTTCCCATTCAAAAAAAATACCATCTCTGCCGCAGACTTTATGTCGAGGACGATAACATTTTAAACACCCCCGGGAGCGCCGCATACGTCGGGGGTAATGCTTCATATTGATTTTCATGAAGGCCTTATGGTTTGTCTGAGGAATATCTAATTGCTGGAGACTCCCGGGGAAACCTGGAGCGAAGGACCCTCCCCCGGCCCCGGCCGCCCTCACCAGTCCGCCGCCCCCCTGTTCTGCGCGCTCAGGGCGCCGGTGAGGATCCGGGCCGACAGCTTGATGTTGACCGTGAAGGGCAGCATGGCGCGGCCGCCCGGGCCGGGAGAAGGCTCGGCCGGGCCCGCACGGGGAGGAGGCCGCTTCCGCTTCCGCAAGGCGGGCGGGCGTGCGCCGCCGATCCGTTTCCCCGAGCGTCCGGGCGGCCCCGCGCTCCCCGCACTTCCGTTCCGCCTCTCCTCCACCCCTCCCCCGGGAGCCGGATCCACCCAGCGCCCTGGGTGCCTCCCCGGAGCGGGGCCCAGGAGGGACCCCGAGGGCAGCTACAAAGAGCGCAGGGCCTAGTCAGCCCCTGCTAGACATCCCTACTGCCATGCCAGATTGGGGACACGGAGCGCAGGGTGCCTCTCTCCGACACCTGCGCCTGTTTCATTGCAACCCTCATCTGTCCTCATTGAACGGCTCTGCTCATCATTTCTCACCACAGTCCTGGTGCCTCCTACCCGGCACAACAGCTGGAAGAAGGGGAATTGTTATCCCCCACATTGTAGGTGACAGGGGCCACCTTAGTCAGGGGGGGCATGTGCCCCCCCTAGCAACCACTCAGCAACTGGGGGGCGGAGGGGGGACAGATCACACCGAGCAGGAGGCGGCTGTGGCGCTTCATCTGGCATTCCTGCCTGTCCACCCCCACCTAAGCAGGCCTAAGCAGGGAGCGTGGCCTGCTGACAGGGGGTGCACCAGCGCTCTCGGGGTGCACGAGCCCCCCCTACACGTCACCACTGCCCCACCTGTTAAGACCAGCTGTTTGTTTTATTCTAACCCCCAATTAGGGTGGCCATCATAGAGGACATTCCAGTTTTCTGCTACTCTGTCCTCTCTTGATACAAAACCCGACACCTTTATGTCCTCTATTTTTCTCTTCAAGAAGAAAAACAGACGGCATACAGGCATCAGGTTTCATATCAATAGAGGGCAGAGGACAACCGGGCTGTCCTCCATGATGACCACCCTACCCCCAATATGTTGCCAGGGAACATGGAAAAGGGTGGTTGGTCCCATTCTGCTCCAGGAACCCAGCTCCTAAAGCATACATCCTCCAGAGAAGCAGGCACCTGTCTCTACCCCATTTGCCTCCCAGCCCAAGCTCTGCTGCCAATGCAGGTGATGCTCACCTGGCATCCATACTTAGCCAAAAAAAAAACCCCAAGCTCTGATGTGTACCCCTTCCAAAAACAACGCATCCTGTGTTTTGTGGCATTGTGAAAGTTTGCACAAGCATTGTGGTTTGCAAAAGCATTTCTAGGAAGCATTGGGATCCAGATTTTTTCTAGCAAAGCAGGAACAGCAACGCTTGTTTTCTATTTAGGTTTCTGTTGGGAATTGCTGCCAAAAGCTGTCGACGTATCAGCAGACACCTTTTGCTACATCTAGGTTTTTGCCATGCTGGAAACAGCTACAGTTTGTTCTATATTGCCTTGTAGATAGTACAATAATCAAGTAGATTTTCAAATGCATGGTTTTTGAGGTGCTAGGATGCATTGGGGCAGCTAAAAATGTTCTCTGTTTAGAATTTGGGAATAGAAGGCCCAAACTGGGGAGATCCTTGTGCCTGATGCATATTCTTTTTTAGTGTTACTGCTCCTACACTTTTTTTCTATTTACACAGCACAATGATTGTTGGGATATTCAAGTATCCATTATCAGTTGACGCCTTCTCCTATCCAGAGTTCTTTGGTAGAACTCTGCTCTTGAAACAAATAGAACAGCAAATATATACAGTTCTCAGCTATGCACAGACCATTTGGGCTAGAACTCAGTATCCACAAAACACAGCTCTGTTTCCTGATCTGAAGAAACTCCTTTGGCTGTGGTAATACTAGGATTTTCTGGCCACCATATACATACCTATCTAGATGTCAGTCCTGCTAGACCCCAAGGAACCAAAATTCTCATTGCTTTTTAATTGTCCTTTTGCTAGCTCAGTACATTGTCTTTGTCACTGGCTGTCCTGCTGCCCCATCCTCACAGAATGGACAGTAAGCCCTCGTTAGGTTACTACCCACTTTTTTGTTACCTTATCTCATCAACTGAAAACCAAGTGTTAGAATAAATACTTTGAGGAAAATGAGTTAGACATAATGGAGCAAGGAAAGGTGCAGGAGCAGACTGGATGACAGAGGGAAAGAAGAAGAAATGAAGGAACAATTTGAAAGAATAGTTCAAAGCATTAAGATAATAAATTTGGAAAAATATCCTAAGGAAGATGCTACAGGTGAAAAGGGAGAGCATGTAGAGGAAGAGGGAGAAAGGAAAGCATCCTTGCAGATTTCCTTACCTGCCTCTCTCGAGAAACTAGCAAGAGTTGCCAAAGGGAATGTGGAGATTTTGGATAGGAATCATCACGGTGAAGAAGAGCTAGTGAGGTTGCAGTGATTCTCAATCAGGGTGCCACCAGATCTTTTGAAGGGTGCTGTTAGGTGTGAGGAGATAAGTGTGTTGTGTTTGAAGATAAGCAGACAAGCAAAGCGGATAAAAGCAGGCTCAGGCTTGGCCATGCCTGGACCATCCACCATTCCCACTGCCAGACCCCTCTGAAAGGAGGTAAGCACTGTAATCTGCAAATTTATTTTTAAAATTGGATGAGAATTCACAAAGTTATGGAGGGGTGCCTCAAGTCCAATGAAGGGTGCTTTAAGTCCAAAAAAGGTTGAGAATCACTATTGTACGAGTATGACTCAAACGAGAAGCAGCAGCAACACTGTACGTATGTTTTTATCCATGTTCCTTTCCCTTGTGATAAGTTAATGTAAATACATGTGTACATAGTTAGTCCCCTGACTGGCCTGGCCTGGTTCTATAGGGACAGACGGAAACTGAGCGGTCTGCAGTTCCCACCCTACAGCACACCAGCCATCTAACAATCCCCTTCAACTGGAGAAGGGGAGTATATACCCAAGTTACCTGGGCTACATCAATTGAGGAGAAAGTGGTTAATGAGGGAAGAGGGGCAGATGCAGTGTTAATTTGAACTGGAGGACCTAAAGGAACAGAAAGCACAATGACAGATGAGAAAGTGATAATAAGAATGGTCCCTTGATAATATTCACTCTCAAGTACAGTTTTCCACTTCTGTAATTATAAAACCAACTTAGTGTCTTCTCCTGGCTTTCTTCTTGTCTGAAATGCCTATGCGCTCAGAACTGCACTCTTCAGATTCTAACAAGATGCTTTTCCACTTACACCATACAAAAATATTGTGGTGTAATTATAATTTCAGTGAGTACCAATGCTATAAAACAATATAACTGTAAAACATGAAGGGGAAAATGGCTGCTGGAATATATGAATCAAAAATGTTTCCTACTCACCCTCTTAAAAACACTTCTCTGTGGTTGTATCTCAGGTTGCTTATCAAGATTGGAGGCTGTACAGGATAGTAATCTGGTCATTTCATTTGTCTGTACAATGCTACGTACACTATTAATACAATGAAAACAATAAATATTAGGTCAGATAATAGTTCATTCCTAGTTAGATACATCATGCTTTCCACTGAAGCATCTGGCATCATCTGCTGAGACAAGTTGCCAAATTAAACTGGTTGTTGTTTTGTTCTAACACAATTCCTACATTCTTCTTTCATGAGCAAAAAAATACCTTTACCATTTATTCCTTCTTTCCCTCAAGATATTCTAGCCTGCTTTCCTCCTCTGTTGCACTTCATGGTGAGCAAAAATATGACAGTTTTTTGTCCTCTGAAGCTCCCACCCTACTACCTTGCAAGTCTAGGCTCCTACATTTTTTTCCACCTAAAATGTGACTGCTCCATCCGGCCACTGGGATTTCATACTTAATGATCTTTCTGATATCTCTCAACCTGTTAGTGTCAGGCTTGCCAAAAACAGTGACAACTTAAATGACCGAGAATGTTTTAAACAAGGCACTTTTCAATATTTCCTGACAACAAATGCCAAACCCCTTTAGGGATGGAGTGAAATATTTCCAAATGGCATTCAAATAAAACTAACAAGAGTACAACATAATCTTCCTGTTAGGCAGTTTCAACCCCAAATTACTTTGCAAAAAACAAAAGGAAAAACAATTTTATGGGCAACTATTAAATGCAGTGCAGTGAGAAACTCCAGAAGATAAGGAATTAATTGAATGGTGATAACAATGTTTCTATTAAGTTTGGGTTTATGGGAGCCAGTAGATGTGTGGGGACACTGCTCTGACATACTGTAATTGCAGTGCATCGGAGCAGGTTTGATTAATCAAGTCTGCTGGAGTGTGCTAATTAGCGCGCTCCAGCAGCCTCCACATCTCATGTATTCAGCATCCCTGCACTTCAAATTGGGGGCAGGGGCGCTTTAACTAAAGTTTGTCAAACAAGCTTCAGTTAAAGTGCCCCTGCCACCATTGTGAAGCACAGGATACTGAATACCCAGGATGCTGCAGGCACTTTAATTAGAACAGCTCTCAGAGCCACTCTAATTAAAATGCCCCCCACCCCACCCCACCCCACCCAAATCCCAGAGCATGTATAAAGACACCCTGTGATTCTATATGCTGCTGATATGAACAGAAGGAAGAAAAAGGGGGCTTCTAGTAATCCTTTGCAGGTGTCAATAATCCTTGATCAAGACATACTAATAACCTCCCTTTCTTTAGTTTAACTTTAAGATAAATTAATTATTTAATTAATAATTAAATTAAAACCCAGAAAAGTAAGGCCTGATCTTTATGAAAGCTGTGAGCATTCCCAAAATGCTAAGGAGCCCTAATTTCTGTGGAGTTCAGAGAGCTCAACATCTCCCAAGATTTGACTATTAACTATCAAGGTTAGATACCAGGCTATGTGATAATATATTGTGCTATACAGAAAAGAGTGCGTAAGATCGTGCAATACAGTGGTTTTACAATTCATCCAAACTAGTGAGGGAGTTTCATCTGCATTTCCAACTTTAACATTGGCATATCCAGTTTTAAGTGCTTAGGTCACATGCATATACTTATATACATGAATAATTTTATTCAGATTCAGCAAAGCACTCCTCTCTTGTAAAGCATTTGTGTGTATGAGCAACTGCCTCCTTGTTCAGCCCCTCTCTCCCAGCTCCACACCCCAGCTCTGGGGCTGTCAGCAAGAAGGGAGGGTGGAGGGGAGCAGGGGAGTAAGTTGCTGACTAGGGTTTGCCTAGCCTGGCCTGGCCTGGCCTGACCTGAAGGAGAGGTTGTGGGAGGGCTTGAGATGGCAGGTGGATCAAATCCACTCTCCCTCCCCTAGGTCCAGCAGGCCAAACCCCAGCCAGCAGCTCACTCTCCCTCCCCTCTCCCTTCCTGCAGGCAGTACTGGAGGCAACAAGTTAACCCTAAGGAACACAAGTTCCCTTAGGTGCTCTAAAGTGGAGCACCTTCATCTGATACCTCATTTGATGAGGGTTAATTTGTCACATGATCGGCCAGTTTAAAGGTGCAGACAGAAGTGCAGCTTCCTGCTGCAACTCAGAACACTTAGCAGGAAGCATTCTGAGTTGCAGCGATCCTCAAACAGAAGTTCACTGTTGGTTCCAGGGTGGAGGGGAATCTAGCTGCTGGTTTCAAGCCTCCAGCTGGTTTGCTCTAGCAATGGCCCCTCCTCCCTTTCAACCCACACTGTTTTCAGAATGGAAGGGGGGAAAGGGAGCTCATTCTAGGGGTTCCCCAGCCAGCACCGGGGAGGAGGGGGTGAATTCCTGAAAAAACTCCAGACCAAATTACTTCTGGTTCCTTTCCCCTCTCCCATTCTGAAAACAGCTCAGAAGCTGGCAGGCAAGCAGACACAAGTTACAGAAGAGGCTATGTTTTGAAACGTCTTCATCTGACCCCTCAAGCAATGAGGGTACAGATTTTCCCCAATCAGCCATTTTTGAAGTGGTCTGTAGCCATGCACTTGTGTTTGGTCATGGCTATTGACTGCTTTCTGTGGCCATATCAGGTGAAAATTGTCATTTCTGTCTATGCCCTGAAAGTGCTCTGCACATGTGTCATGCTAGAGCGCTTTCAGGGGGCCAGTTGCATGAAAAACATAACTTCTGTCTGCACCTAGAGCTCACTCAGGGCCAGATACAGCTCCACTGACATTGATTGGCACCTTTCTGTCAACGTCAAAAGTTAGAATCTTAACAAACTCATTGGAGATGTTGTAATAAATGGATCTAATACACAATTTTCAAATGCTCATAACCTTAAAAAACAAACCATTCCCCCCCCGCAAAATACTGCACATACTGTTGAGCAAGGACTAACTTCTTGCCAAATTTCAATAAGCAAAAATTCAGCCATTTCTTCTGTTATGAAATAAAGTAAAAAGGCTGATGCACTTTATAAAAGAAGGAGGAAAATTTATGTTTACAATTTCTACTCACTGTAAAATGGCTCATCCTTTTTGTTTCATTTTTTTCCACCACCCATGGTGGAAGTGTATGCGTCTCAAAAATATCAATACTGTCCTAAACCTAGGTTTGCCTTGAAGCCATCTGCCACTTAGAACTACAGACCTCAGAGAGACCGCAAAGGCAAGGGAAGGGAAAATGAAAAGATAAAAGACATCACTCTCTGCCTTAATGTCATTAGATGCGAGAGTGTGTTGTAGCTCAGCTTTCTATTATGGATAGTGAACCACTTCTGGGGGAAAAAAAACCTGCTGAACTCACTAGCCTTAGGTGAGAATGGCACTGAAAGCTCCACCTGTTCCAGCTTAAAAAGAACCTGTCCAGCTTTGCTAACAGATAGTAGGAGCTGCTACTGAGAGATCTCATTTTCGAACAGATGTTCATCCTAATGCAAAGCCAGCATCATAAATATTAATGACTTGTCATGTTCAGACCAAGGGCAAAGGACTACGACCAAATTCCAAAGTTGGAAGGGAAGCTGGAAGGGAAAAAGATTAGTTCAGCATAAAAGTAACTCAGTTTGATAAAATGAAAACAAGACTGAGCCTTTACTCTGATTTAAAATGCATGAAAACAAGTTCTGAATGACTAACACAATTTCTTTACAGCACTGAGAAGAAGTAGTACAAGATTGCTCTCTACAGTTTTGCAATTTGCTTCTGGTGATAATGCAGTATTTTTTTAATGAAAGGAAGGACATGATTCATATGTCTTTTCTAATAATACATAGATGATCATCATTTATTGTACAGTTTTTTGCATATGGCGGTTTTTTACCTTTACTGTTATCCATATTCTATGGATTTTTATCTGCCTCTTCCTTGGAAGCAAATTCTCTACCTTTTGTTAATAAATACATACAGAAATGTTATAATTAGTGAATGGTGGTACAGTGTCTTCTCCTACTTGGCTCACACAAAATTGTTCCTCTCTAAGCAAGGTTTGTGAAACCAAGAAACAATTTACCGCAAACAGTTTGTTGTACTAGCCTGGAACAGAGGTCAGCAATGATAACCTGCAGAAGTGCTATATTGTCATATGACACTATTTGTTCCCTCATTCTTGTTAACTCTGGCATATGCTGAGACACAAACATCCTCTGCTTTCCTTTCTAAAGGTACAAATGGCCCCTTCCTTGGCTAAGTTTGAGGAAAACATGAGCACTGACCAACACTCCACTTGCTCTAATGCCATAATAGAGCTAGTTGTACTAATTCTGACAGAATAATTGGGCCCAGAGAGCCGAAGTTGTTACATAATTCTGTTACCGCACAATATTAAACAATTCAATATAGTTTGGTTTTGGAGACCAAAACCAAGAGACCTTGACTTGTTTAATTCCAGGCCAGATATGAATTCATGGCAAAGTTTAGAAATGTATAGATTAGGATGCACATGAGAAATTGCATCCTAAACATAACAGAAAGCTTTTAGAAACAGAAAATGAAAAGTTGTAAAAAAACCCCAAAACTTAATCATAACCTATGACAGTTCATTTCCTAGAGAGAGTATACCAGGGTTTCTTATCCTGTCAATTCTTCTTTCTTAGTAAGGAAGAAACACTTGATTCTATTCCAGAATTTCAGATGAACATTGTGCCAGTGATGGTTGCTTTCTTGTTTTTGACATAGCAGATAAACACAAAGGAGGGGGAAATATAAGACAGTAAAAGACAAGGGAATCCCTTTTGTCAATGTTCTCATGATACGAGGTGGCTGGTCACTCACGAATGGGCTGGCAGATTGACCATGACAACAGGTTTGCCTCCCAGGTCTGCAATGTCATCTGGATAGTCAGTGCCCTTTCCTTCATGGGTCATTCTCAGGATAGACAGAGCAAGAGGGCCCATCCCATCACATCATGGTGTGCCATGCAGTGTTGTTCATTTTGGGACAGGTTGAAAAGATGAGAGCAAGTGATAGGACTGGAAGAAGATGGCAGGGAGGCAGAAGGTGGGCAGGAAGGCAGAAAGACAAGGGAGAATGGGAAAATCAAAGCAGGCTCTTGCATGTATCAGGTCGGGGTCTCTGTTGGCTCAATGGTTATGGTCAGGTGGCTTCATAAGCATTGATGTTGATGTCACAAGGAGCAAGGCTTCCTGAAAAAGGGCCAGAATCTCTGGAGCAAAGCAAAAGCCTGCTAGTCTTTCCCCAAGGAATCCCCCAAGCCTGACCTGACATATGTTCTCCAAACACCTCTTTTCCAAAGGCAGCGGTGGTGGGTTGAATAAATCAAACCCTCATGGTTTGTTTCCTAATTCATTTCCAGCACACAACCTTGCTTATCAGTTACAACCTTAACCCAGCCCCTGAGCAGCATTAAAGGACTTTTCTGTTTGGTCTCAATTAGTCTTTCTGTCTCTTTTTCATATCCCTTTTATTATTATTTATTTATTAGATCTATTATTCTGATTATCTAATAATCTATTCAATTATTTATTATATCTATACCCCTAACCCCATCCAAAAGGCTCAGAGTGGCTAACCTAAAAACAAAGAGACAGACAGACTCTTTTCATTGTTACGGACTATTGTGATAGCTAAGGGACTTCACATACTTCCTGCAGCTGAGCTTACAATTTAGTTAGAACTGTAGGTTTCAAAGGTTACAATATGCCTTCATAACCAAGCACATCTGGGGGCTCTGCTTTGATTTCAGGAAAGCTCAGCAAGGAGAGCCAGTCTGTGCTGCCAAATTTTCTCCCTACAAGGATTGCCCTGTATATGGTACTACTCACACTGTCACCATCTTGTTTCAAGAAGTGAACACTCTCCACAGTCCCTACCCGATGGCAGTAGTGGGCTGGGAATTGGCTCAGTCTCATGACCACCCTAAGGGAGTAAAAGAGACATGAGCCTCTTCGCAAATATTGTCAGCTTCCTTGAAGATTGCTTTTTCCATGGGATCCTGTATTAAGCCCCATTTGCTTCCCCCCAAAAAATCTATGTTGCACCTTCAGTCATCTGCAATACTAAAGGATAACATTTAGTTCACCTGCCATTGGGAAAGTACTATAATCCTGCAATTCCTTACTGGTACACATGTCTAGAGTGCAGGTCAATGGGTGTCTGAAGGGAACTGAAACAAGACTGGGCAGCTGGTCAATATGAGAACAGCATGTCATGGCAGAGCAGAAAATGAGTTTCCTGCTGTTTTATTGTTCTTGGCACTGTGACTCATGCTGTCTCTGATTACCAGAGGCTTTATGATTATGGACAACACATCATGACTTGAACCCTTTGTAAATATGGATGGACATTTTTTTTTCTCTTCCATTTGGCTTTGCAATACTTCTGCAGAGGGAAAGTCAACAACTGCTTAGGATTTGGAGCTGTACAGGATAATGATACTGGTCCGCAGCATCAGGGTGGTTTAATCCGCTGGATGAAAGATAAAATTAAACATAAATGAGTCAAAGCTGTTGAAAAAAATAGAGGATAATCCTGTTTCCAGGCAACATGTTCTCTTTCAGCTAAAAGTCCCATGGAATAATTAGCAAGAATATACTCAAGCAAGTAGGTTATTGCCACATCTACCCTGTATATAATAAATAGTCTGTTCAAGGCTTTGAAATACAGCAGCAGAAAATTCACAAATGAGGAGGTCATGTGAATAAATCAATAGGCTGACACTCCAGTGATTTGGGTTCAATTTCAGGTTCTGTCACACACTTCCTGTGCAGCTTTGTAAAATCACTTATTTTCTCTAGGTAGAATTCCACCACCTTTAGTAGGACTTGTAGCTGAAAGAGAACATCATAAACAGCAGCTCCAGTCATTTAAGTGAGAGAGAACTTAGCTCTCTGTGCCTCAGTTCCCAACTATAAAATGGGGAACAGATAATTCTTCCCATCTCCTATCCTTTGTCTTGTCTGGGTTTAGAGTTTAAACCATTTGGGACAGGGGCTGTCTCTTACCCTGAGTTTGTGTAGTGCCATTTAATTGCTTTCTTAAGGTTCTAATTTCATATAATAAGGAAGAATGATAGTAACATACCCATATTAAGTCAATCCTTAAACATACTTACCAATCCTGTCTCTGCTATAGGCACCACAGCCATGCTCCCCCAGCCGCCGGGGGCACGCGTTATTCATGGATGCCAACATGGTCGTCCCTATGTAAACATAAACGAGATGGAGGCAGCTGTTATATGTGTATATATATTTGTAATTGACAGTTTGTGTAGAGCATGATCTCTTGCTGATTTGTTGGAAGGGGTGTTTGGGTGGTTTATATCGGGGTGCTCAACCCACAGCCTATGGGTCTTCACAACATAGGCAGCCCTTTCATCTGGCCTGCAGGCTCGCCAAGGGCCCAGAAATTTGGCAGCAGGGGAGCAGTGGTAGTGTTAATTGTCACTCCCCTAGTGCCAAATTTATGCAGAGAGCCCTGTGGGCTGGATAACATGGATAGCATTCCAGATCGCACCAGCGTATGGCTGGATCTAGTAGGCAGGTGGCATACAGCCAGATCATGGCAGCAGGGGCTGGATGGCTGTGGTGAACTGTGATGCCAGAGCCAGCAGGCAGGCAGCCTGCAGCAAGATCTGGCAGGTGGGTGGCACATGGCTAGGTCCAGTAGGTGGGCAGTGCAAAGTCAGACCCAGTAAGCAGGTGACTGGATCAGGACAACATGGAGTCATGCCCCAAACCAACCTGGTGCAGGACTGGGCCTGCGGACCAACCAAATGTGGGGCTCAGCCCATGAACTTAGCCAGTGAGCCCATGGGGCTGGAAGTTTGGGCATCACTGGTTTATATTACTTTGCTAAAGCACCTGGAGACTGAAACAGGCTTTTTGAAAACAAATAAAAAATACAATAAGTGTACTGGTGTACACTTAAATCAGTGGTTCTCAACCGTTTTGGACTCAGAAAATGCCAGCTTTTAGGTTTCATTCATTTCTTGACTACAGAAAAATAATAGAGCAATTCTTCTGTTGCAAAGACTACAACAGGTCAGGATGTTTCTGACACCATGGATTCCTATTTGAAATCTCTGAATGTATCTTGCGAACCATGTTTTGCATATCTAATATTGCTTATATTGCATGGTACTCTTAAAAAAAATGTCATGGCATCCTAAGGTTCTGTGGCTGCCTGGCTGAGAATAACAGACTTAAAAGCATGTGAAAAGTGCACAAAATGATTCACACACTAGAATCTGCTAATCACATTAATACAGAAATGCTCTAAGAAAGCCATTCAGAACAGTATGGCTAACTGAACCAGAAGTAGCCACCTTTCTTTAGTTGCTACCACTCAGACTTGTATTTTCAATAACAACTGCATGAATGTTGGATTCCACAAGCAAAATAAGTGTAGTTATAATCTGGCTTTTTTTAACTAGAAAATTAATTTTTCATCACCTTGCTTAACTCAGGAATAGCTGAAGTTAGTTGTGTTGGATTTTTTTTCTAACTTTATTAACGTTTCATGCTGTGATTTTCTTTGGTGTTCTGTTGTGTTATTTGTGAGGTGTTTATATGTTGCCCACATTTATCTAAATAAAGGCCTTTGTGCTGTAAACTCAAAAATCCACGGTTGGATTTATGTGGGTCTCTGTCCAATTCTCGTTGTCAAGGCTTCATATAGCTTAATATATCCACCATTTAAAAAAAATATGTTTTCTTACTGTAGCTTTGAATCATTGATTTTATTAGTGTATCCAGTAACTTCAATGCTGATTAATCTTAGTGGAAATCTATATTGCTAATGAAATGTCTGACATTAATTTATTTCCCATTTGTGCACTCAGGAAGAAGGAAACCATTGTTGTCTTAAATTGTAGATAAATATCGTAGATAATGATACCCCCCCCCCTTTTACAGTCAGCACCATCAGAAAACATTCACACTTATTCTGTTTAGAGCTAGTGGAAGAATAAAAGTAATTGTATGAAAAAGCATTCTATTGCATTCTCCTTGTGCCTATTGTATCTCTGCCATCGGCAAAGACAGATCACACCAGGAAAAGGAAATGCTTGCTAAATGTTTTCACTGGATACTAAATTAGTTGAAATGTCATTTCATTAATTCCAATAAATGTTTTGAAACTTGCCTCAAAATATGTCATTGTAAAGACCACAATCGATGTTAAAGATAATCTAGCAGAGAAGCCACTGGCAACCTATGTTCAGGTCCCAGCTTACCCACAGGCTTCTTTCTGTGTATGATTATAGGCAAATTATTATGTTATGTCTCTGTTCCATGTGGGTATATTCTTTCTCCTAATCCCTTCTGTAAGATGTTCTGATCCTATGGCGATAAGGCAATAACAATGGCCCTACAAATACTGCTATTGACAGAGAGATTTCTACTCACCTTAGCTGGGAGCAATTTCTCATTTCATTCAGAACAGTCACCCTGATGTAACCCAAGAGAAGAATTGCTTTTCCTGCCCAAACTGTAGTACCTAGCACTGAAATACTGCTTTACCTCTTGGCACTGTACAACCTTGCAGCTCAATCAAGGGACCCAAATATATTACAAAACAACACTTCAAGCTGGAGGCTTGCCCCGTTTGATCGTCCAAGGTACATTAGGCACAAGTGCTGTCAAATTGCATAGTGAGCAATTTTTACTTAGAACATTTTTTGAAATACGAAAGTATGATTAATAGCAAAGTAATAAAAACAACCAGGGGCTCAAGGGGAGCATGTGTCAGGGGGTGGGCACAGGGAGACCAGACACTACTCCTTTTTCCAACTGCAGACATTTTTTAGTTGCTATTCCTAATGATGTAGGAATATCAGTCCTATTTGATTGATATGAACACAGATAAGTTAGGGGACTTTGTCATTGCCCTATTGGAGTAGGTACAGACATTCAAAAAGCCAGAGGCAGAATCAAAGTCATGTGGTTTTCTGTGAGCAGTATAGTTTCAATTGGTAGTTAATAGGGCTGTGCGAAACAGCACTGTTCCGTTTCAACTTGCATTTCGACGTTTTGACAGAACAGCGTTTTGTTTCAAATTTCATTTTGATTCGAAACTGCTGTTCTGTTTCATTTCGTCAAAACAGTGAAACTGTTTTGACGTTTCACCCATAGGCTATAATGGGGAAGCTCGAAACAGCCTAAAGCTTTGTCATTTCTAGCCTGATTTGGATGAAACCTGCAGGAATGGTAGCCCCTTCTGAGGGCATGAAGCCTGCTATGTTTCAAGGAGATAGGCATAGGAGTTTCTGGGAAATGGCACCTCAAAGTCATGAAAGCAAAACTCACGTCACGTGTATGTGTTCAGCCACAACGGGGTCAAAACTGCAGGTGTGCTAGCCTGTGCTGAGGCCACAAAGCCTGCCAAGTTTCAAGGAGATAGGTGCAGGGGTTTGGGAGAAACTGCACCTCAAGCTGCAGACAAGCAAAATTTGTGACATGGGTGACTGTGTGTGTTAAGGCGCAGCAGGGTGAAAGCTATAGGCCTGCTAGCCCCTGCTGAGGA
>NW_017728994.1:63780300-63790563 GCF_001723915.1 Gavialis gangeticus | reverse complement strand
TCTGGGGCCCTGCACCTCTAGCTGCTGACAGGCAAAACTGGAACACACAGCTCAGCAACTGACACCAAGGCAGGAAACAGGGCAGCTCAAAAAACGCTGCCTTTTATGCAGATTTTCCATCCCTCCCCCAGAACACTGGGATTGGAAGGGACCTCGGGGAAGGATGGCAGTCACTGGCCAGCTACACAGTCAATAATGAGAGCGCTCCTTCCCCCCACCCCCATTCCCCCTCCCTCTCCATACTTTAGTTTCTGTTTCCCTGCAGGCAAGCCCAGCTTGAGTTTCGAAACTTGAAACGTTTTTGAAAATTTTGAAACGTTTCAACTTGCCTCATTTCGTTTCAAGGCTGTTTTGAAACTCTCTGTTTCATTTCAATTTCACTGTTTCAAGCTCAAAACAAGTCGAAACAGTGTTGAAGTGAAACTGCCAGCAAAATTTTGCACAGCCCTAGTAGTTAACAGAGCACACCTTTGTCCTTTGGTGGGGAGTGGGGAGGGGGTAGAAAATCTTAGACAGGGTTCCACCATTTTTAAACCAATCCGTGTGTGCTGAACTTCTGTTCTGTTGTGGATATAGACCTGTTTCTGATCATTTATACCATTAAAAGTGTAATGTCTGTACCTTGGCTATGTGACTCAATTAAGGAAGTAAAGTTACTGTATAACTAAGGGGAGTTTTCAGAATTTCCTCCATTGATCTGGCAATTTATTGACCCTATTGATCTAATTTATATCGGGGTGAGGGGGATGGAATATTTATCATATATCTACACTGCTTGGATTCAACTGGGCTTGTAAAACAAGAAATGCAATGGCTGCACAGATAAGAACATCCAAGCACACAAACTTGAAAGGCAATAGCTTAATTTCCAGGCTCTAAGCCAAAGTGACACAGCTGCTTTGCCAGGCTGCAGGCTAGCGATCAAAAAGGCTATAAACGGTTAAAAAGTCTCTTGATCCTTGTTAATCAGGGTGGGTTGCCAGGAGCTACCTAGGATGTCATCAAGAAGCTCTAAGAGGGGGGTAGACTATTGGGCAGAAGCCCTGCATTTCTCAAACCTCGGGGATTTACATCCTACTGGTATGAAGTCAACTACCCTTGTGCCCCAGAACTTTTCCCACTGCTGGTTCCCTGACACTCACTGGGCTGTTTGGGATGATCACTCCTTCTCCAGCAGACAGGGATTGTCAGGGCCATTCTATTAATGGCTCTGTACCCCTAAATTAATAATTCTTAGTTAATAAAGCACAAGCTCAGGCACTGATGTTCCACACTACTGATTCATTTCTCCCCATAGTACACACAGATCTGCTGTTGATGTCTATGGGAGTTTTGTGCCTGGAATGCTTAAAGGATGTATAATAGAGCACTAAATGATCCATAGAAAGAGTAGAAGAGCAGATTCTTTTCCTAAGTGAGTTTCTGTGGGTTTTTCATGAACTCTTATTTAGGATTCAAGGAAGCATTTGTTTCCTACTTTATTAGGCATATACAGAAAGTAAAATTTGCTGGGGGTAATAAGATAACATCAGATATTTTATTAGCATTGGAGCATTCGCTTAAAGACTCATTTATCTAGTGTAAGAGTTAGTGAACACACTAATGTGATTTGTAATCTCTGTGAGGTAATGTAGGATACTAAATATTTTACATCAGTTAGTGTTTCTGACAAGATATTTTCACCATGACATACATGTTTAAAGAAAAAAGAAATCAGTAAAAGACAGGTTTCATGAAAGAAACATGTAAAATAAAGCCAAGACTGACTTTGAGAGCCATACCCAATTACATGGCTGCAGCTAATGAAAATATAAGCATATAACAACTTATTGAGGTTGATATAATGCAGATTAAAATAAAATAAAATAAAAATGTATATAGGTATACATATATGTGTATTACATGGGGTGGAAAACGTTTAATCTACATTATGGCTAAGGTATTCTATGCCTTAAAATAAGGAAATTAAAAATTATGGAAACAAGGCAACAATATTTCTGATTTTTTGTACGTACATATTAAAGAACTTCCTGCTGTTGTATATGATGATGACTTTTTGCCTTGCTGTAAGACTCAGATGTAGCCAAGGAATGGTTCTTTTGAAATAACTAGCCTTGAACAGCCACATATTTATGTCTTTTTATGACTTTAACCATAATATTACATTACTATAAAGTTTCAGCTAAGGGTCTACAATACAACTATGAACATCTGAATGCTAACTATTCTGTATTACTTCTCATGTTACTTACAGCCCATAGGGGAGCACATAAAGTAGGCAGGGCTGGTTGGTGTTTCTCAAGTTAGTAGATAGTCATCATCCTGATGATTTTTCCTCCCCAGTGGCATTATACCAGAAAGTACTATTTACACTACATTATGCTACTGCTTCTTTGGCATCCTTTTTTTTTTTCATCTGAACTCCCTCAGCACATGCTTATTGTTTCTGGCCTAACTTCCATATGACTGATACTTTATCTTGCAATTAAAAAATCTTGTATCATCTACATCACCTTTTCCTTATACTAAACCTACTTCAATCCAGGGACCTAGGCCTGCTGGTTCACTACTTGAAGTTGTAGCACAAGCTGCACCCCCAAGTATTAACTATAAGTCCTACCTACAAGATACATGCCTAATCATGTGCATGTGATCTCACAAACTAAGTCAAATCATGTTTGTTCTATGATCGGACGAGAAACTGCCAAGGACAACTCTACAGTAGGTGCACCTATACAAGACACTAACTGTGCAGTAGCCTAATAACACTGCACAGGAACATGCCAGGCCAAACCTATGCTTATATGCTACTGCTTAGTACTTTAAGCTACTGCGCAGTTAGTGTCTGTAAATACCCATGCATAGGTGCTACTGTGCAGTAGCGAGTTACTGTGCTTTGATTTAATACTTGGTTATGCAAGTACTAAATTTAATGCGCAGTAACTATGGCACATCAATGAATGTGTAGATGCACCCAATGGTGCAAAAATAGTACAGCTGATTCAGTAGCAGAGCTTATTAGTGTATGTGCAGCGTTATACCAAGGAAACTACATTGGCCACCACTTTTGAAGAATGGCATCTGACCTACTGCATTCTTAACTGAGCTCTACATAGCAACACTATATTACAGAACTTTTTAACAACTGGCTAAAGGGTTTTGTCAAGAGGGCAGTAGAGATGATAATTTTTAGTGACTGACCTAGAAATAGAAGGCAGCCATTTATAGCAGGATTACAGTAAGCATAGCTGCCCTAGAAACTATCCCCAGTTGTAATGAATTATCATCAGTCACATATCACTGCATCATCACTGCAGAATGGGTTGGGGCATCTCATATTACCTGTTAATGACTGAGAACATACAAGGAAGGAAGTACTTAGAAGCTGTGCTGCTTAGAGACAGACCTGAGCTGGAGAAGAGAGATTAGAGAGGATCCAGAAGTGACCAAAAAAGATGGTTAGAATACAGCCATGGATAAAGCCCTATGAGGAAGGCTTTGAGAAAACTAGGAATGTCCACTTTGGCGAAAAGTGTTGACATGATGCTGTAGCCATGAAAATATGAAAGACAAGGATTCTGGTGTTTTAATAGGACCAGCTGCTTGATTGGGATAGACTTAGACAAGCTTCCAAATGCACTGAAACCATGCAGTTGGTCAAATAAATAATATCACTCACCAAAATCCTTGCCTCTTGCACAGTTTGGAGGAAAGGCGATTGGGGGAAGAATATGATAGTAGTTTTAAAGTAATTGAAAGGTTTCCATAAAAAGGAATTTTACACATTCTCCTGAACAACTGTTAATTCAAGTGCAACTTAATTACTGCCATTATTGGTAGAAACTCTGTGCACACATTAGTTTCTGGAATGGTATATAGCAAGGGTGGCCAGAGTTACTCACCCTGGGAGCCACATCCGATCCTCCACTGAAGTACAAGAGCCGAAAAGTGTGTGTATGAGGAGAGGGGGAGGGGGTGCTGAACGATTCGGAGTGGAAGTGACCCCTGCCCGCCCCCCTCCCAGCACTGCTGAGCTGCTCTGGGTTTCCCCATGGGGAGCACACCCCAGGGTAAGCCATGCAGCTGCAGCCCCCACCCCAGCAGCCCAGCATCTGAGCCAGCAGTCCCGAAGGGAAAGAAGGAAGGAGGAGGGTGGGCTCGGGGCTTGCTCCCCACGGGGGGAAGCCAGAACAGTGGGAAGCGCCGAGCTGTGCTGACCCCCAGAGCCACCTCAGGGAGAAGTGGGCAGGGCTCTGACCAATTTCCAGAGAGCCACAAGTACTGTGCCAGTGAGCCGCATGTGGCTCATGAGCCATGGTTTGGCCACCATGGGTATATGGAGAGTGAGAGAGCAAATAGTTATTTCTATACTTCCTGTCACAGTCTGTTATTGCAAAGATTTTAAATTCTAAAGAGCTTATGTAAATATTGCCAAAAACTATGCTCATTATGTAATCTGACTTTGAAAGAGTGCTGAGAAAGCAAGTTTTATAATCGCTGACAAAATTAACTTTAGAAATAAAAAAACCCTCACAAGTGCCACCACACTTGGCATATAGATACGTCTTGGACTTACAATTTTCTTCAGGCTAGAAAGCAGCATTGTGGAAATCCTGTAGCTATTAGTAAACAAAAAAAATAGGCCATGCCTTATCCGGGTGAAAAATAGCTGGGAGAAAACCATTTTAATGAAAATCAAGTACCTTCCCCTTTGTCTACCTATGCTCATCTTAGATGTGACTGAAGTTGCGTATTTCACCTTTATATGTTCTGGCTAAAGCAGTATATAAATATTCAGATATTCTTTTCCCCTTCAGTGAGACTAGCAGAGAGAAAATTAACACTCTGTTTTTCTTTTTTATATCAGCGTGTTTCTAAACTGATCACATCTTTTTGTTTAAAGGAAGCTCCTAGAAGGGCAATGTTCTCTCAGGATACAATAGATGTTCCATCAACAACAGCAGCTGCTGCCGTCGTGCACTCTCACACCTGCATGGGACAGCTTTAATGACTGGTTCCAGCAGTGTGATAAATTGACTAGAGAGTCCTTCCACACAGTATATAACTGTCCTTGAATTTATTTTCTTTCCCATGTTTTTGTTTTCAGTGCAGAGGGAGGAAAAAAACCCAACAATACATATAAAAATGGTTCTACAGAGGTAGGCAGATCATCCTCCAAAAGTTTTATCAATTGGAGACATCTACAACCCTTACATGGACTCTATCCACCAGCCTGGGTATTATAATATGTAAAGTGATCTGTGAAATCCAGGCGTCTGTAAAGAAACACAATGTTCTTTCACTGTCATAATATGCTTTTTTGAAATTACCCAATTGCTGTTGAAGCCCAGCTTTCAATGTTTTTTCCCCTTTAAAGGAAAGGGTGAACTACTCAAGAAAATACAATTATTTGCTAACTCCTACTTCGTCTTTTGGCACAGAATTTAAAAAGACTGCAAGTGTATTCAATTTATAAGGGAAATGTTAATCTCTGCTACTGTGTGTGTATTATAATTATTTTATTGCATAATTCATGTTTGGAAGAATATAAATAACTGCTTTTTATACTAACAAATTATTGTGAAAATAAAGAGAGTAAAATTGCTTACAGGTGGCATACTGGATAAGATTTAAAGTCCTGTTGACTTCAATGGGATTTAGACACTTCTGAAAACGTTATTCATTTTCTCAGTCTTGGAAAACACTTTCTGTGAGAATCACTCACTGAGAAGCTGTAGGCACAATTAGGTTTTCACAGCATTTTCTCTCCAAAGAAGGGAAGTTCCATTTGTTGAATGGATTTTAGACACTATTCCTGTCATTTAGCCCCTAGACATATACTCTACAGCTAGACCTCTGTTTGAGAAAGCCACTCCTCTCTCTGCCCCACTATAGAAATCACACTTTCTCTCCCTCTCTTGCTGTCTCCTCCTCCTCTCCTGCTTTTCCTCTTGTTTCAGTGTGAGCGTATTCTTCTTCTATGGCACACAACAAGACATTATAGCTTCGTTTTCCCTCGTTTCGGTGTCAATCTCGCCTGCCATGACTTTGATGGGAGTAATTAAAGGGGGACACCACACGAGAGGAGTGCTCACTTAGTTTTAATAATGAGCATCTGCAATGCCCGCTCACAGGAAGTATAACTTGGCTAGCCACCAGCTGTAGGTCCCTCAGCCGGCTCTCCCTGCAAGTTGTCAATTCACTTATCAGTCCCACAACGAACACTCACCGGGTGGGCATTTGCAAGCCCGTCCTGCTTATCAGTTCACAGTAGCAAAGCCCTTGTCATGAATCCAGATAGAGCTGCAATTGTCTGGCTGAATCAGTAACTCGTCTTCCAATGGGCCGGATGCCTGACACTCGCTGCTTCAACAAGAAATTCTTGGTGAATCTCTCTCTCATTGCCTGTGCCTCCACACAAGCTGTTAGCCATCTCTGGCATCTAAAACTTTGGCTCCTCTTCCCTGTCCAGGGAAATGCTGATGACACTGACAGTTCTTTAGACCAGTGCTTCTCAAGCTATCTGATGTGGCGGACCAGCAATTTTTTTTCCAGTGGGCCAGGAATCGGTGCCTGGTTCAGCCGGTGGCAGCAACTGCATGTAACAGCGCTACACAAATGTGCGACTGGCTGTTTCTTTTTTTCCTCACCTCGCACAACGTGACATCACCTAGAGTGTTGGAACATACAAACAGTGGCGTGACGTACGAACCCTTGCTTTCCTGGCAACTTGCTGCGGACCGGTAACTGGTGGCTTGTGGACCGGCACCGGTCCGTGGACCACCACTTTGAGAAGCACTGCTTTAGACCATGTTTATACCTGACTGTTGTCAATCTCCATTTGTCCACCGCCAGCCAGGAAGACTTAATTGGCGATTAAGCTTTTTGTTATCTCAATCTGCTTGAGCACCTCATCGGTGTCAGCAACTAATGGACACATCACCAAAGTCCATAGCAGGTATTTAGTGTCTTGGATGGGCGAACAGTCAATATGTCACCCAGTTCCACGGGTTGGACAGAAAGTTCTCAGCAAATTGGGTGCTTTTCCTGAACGTTCTCATAACAGGGGCAGTGTCTCCCTGTTACATTCAGTAAGTCTCTTGAATTTCTATGGCCTCTACCAACATCTAATTCTTTTGCTCTGTTACTGTTTTTTCACATACTGCTTCACCAGTCTCCAGGAGACAAGCCAAGAGAAGCAGTTTCTTGCAGCTCTAGCTGACCTTAGCATTCAAATTGTTTTGTCCAGCATGCATCATTATGCTCAAGGATCCTTCATTGTGCCTGTTTCTCAGCACTCTTTCAAAGTTGAAGACAGAGATGTGTTAACCTATTAGCAACAGTGGATCGCTAAAAAGGCAGTCCATAATACTACAATGCTTTTTGTAACAGCTATATAATGGCAAACAGAACTCATAAACTGAACGTAGACAGATTTCCCAAATTACACAGCTGCACAGGATACTCTGCTTATGTTCAGTTGGATAAATTCATAATTCACTTCATAACACACTGCCAGCCTCAATTTGTTACCTATTTCTTGCCTTACCACAAACATCAGTTATCAGCATGTTGGTTAGCTGCATAAGTGGATAACATCTTTCAGCTCTACGGTCTACTTTAATGTAATTGTACTCCAGATACCATTTCTATAAAGTTAAAGGGGAAGCAGCTGTGAGAAGCCTTGAAAATAGTGGGACTAAGACAGTTTACAGCTGCTAATTCACAGCACTATGAATCATAATCATAATCATGGGACTTCAGGAGGTCATCTAGTCCAACCCCCTGCTCAAAACAGGACAATACCCAACTAAATCACTCCAGCCAAGGCTTTGTCAAGCCAGGCCTTAAAAACTTCTAAGGATGGAGAGTCCACCACCTCTCTAGGTAACTCATTCCAGTGCCTCACCACCCTTCTAGTGAGAAGGTTTTTCCTAATATCCAACCTAAACCTCCCTGGCTGCAGCTTGAGACCATTGCTCCTTGTACTGTCATCTACTACCACTGCAAGCAGTCCAATTCCATCATCTTCAGACCCCCCTTCAGGTAGTTAAAATCTGCTATCAAATCCCCCCTCAGTCTTCTCTTCTGCAGACTAAATAACCTCAGTTCCCTCAGCCTCTCCTCAGAAGTCAAGTGCCTCAGCCACCTAACCATTTTGTTGCCCTCCACTGGACCCTCTCCAATTTGTCCACATCCTTTCTGTAGTGGGGGCCCCAAAACTGGACACAGTACTACAGATGTAGCCTCACCAGTGCAGAATCGAAAGGAATAATTACTTCCCTCACTCTGCTGGCAGTGCTCCTACCAATGCAGCCCAGTATGCTGTTAGCAACTTCTTGGCAACAAAGGCAGATTTAATTCATATTTGTCTTACTGTCCACTGTAACCCCCAGGTTGTTTTCTGCAGAGCTGCTGAGTAGCTAGTTGGTCCCAAGCCTGTAGCAGTGCATGGGATTTTCCATCCTAAGTGCAGGGTTTTGCACTTATTTTTGTTGAACTTTGTTGAGACTTCTTTTGTTCCAAGCCTCCAATTTGTCTAGGTCACTTTGAATCCTAGCCCTACCCTCCAGTGTATCTACTACTCCCCCCAGTTTGGTGTAATCCACCAACTTGCTTAGGGTGCAATCCAGCCCATGTTCCAGATTGTTAATGAAGATATTGAACAAAACCAGCCTGAGGATGGAGCCCTGGAGCACTACACTTGATACCAGTTGCCAACTAGACCTCGAGCCATTGATCACTACCCATTGAGCCCAATGATCCAGCCAGCTTTCTGTCTACCTTACAGTCTGTTCATCCAAACAAGAATGAACAGTCTGTTCATCCAAGCAAGAATGCTGTGGGAGACCGTATCAGAAGCCTTGTTAAAGTCAAGGTATATCACATCCACTGCTTTCCTTGCATCCGCAGAGCCCGTCATCTCATCATAGAAGGCAATCAGGTTGGTCAGACACGACTTGCCCTTGGTGAATCCATGCTGCCTGTTCCTGATCACTTGCTTCTCCTCCAAGTGCTTAGAAATGGATTCCTTAAGGACCTGCTCCATGATTTTTCAGCAACTAAAGTGTGGTTGACTGGTTTGTAGTTTCCTGGATCCTCCTCCTTCCCTTAAAGTTTTATACTATATTTGCCTTTTTTCAATTGCCCGAGACCTTCCCCAGTTACCATGAGTTTTCAAAGATAATGGCCAGAGGATCTGCAATCACAGCAGCCAACTCCCACAGCATCCTCAGATATATTGCATCCAGCCCCATGGACTTGTAAACATACAACTTTTCTAAATAATCCCTAACCTGTTTTTTCACCACTTACTGCTTCTTACCTTCTCCAAAAACTGTGCTGCCCAGTGCAGTAGTCCGGGAGCTGACCTTGCCTGTGAAGACTGAGGTAAAAAAAGGCATTGAGTACTCCAGGCTTTTCCTCATCATCTGTCACTAGGTTGCCTCCCCCACTCAGTAAGGGACCCACACTTTCCCTGACCTTTCTCTTGTTGCCAACATACTTGTAAACACTTCTTGTTACTCTTCACATCCCTTGCTAGCTGCAAGTCCAATTGCGCTTTGGCCTTCCTGACTTCATCCCTGCATGCCTGAGCAATACTCTTATACTCCTCGTTGGTCATCTGTCCAAGCTTCCACTTCTTGTAAGCTTCCTTTTTGTGTTTATGCTCACTGAAGAGTTCTCTGCTAAACCAAGGTGACCGCTTGCCATATTTGCTATTCTTCCTGCACATCAGGATGGTTTCTTCCTGTGCCTCCAGTAAGGTTTCTTTAAAATACAACCAGCTGTCCTGGACTACTTTCCCCTTCAGACTGGCCTCTCAGGGGATCCTGCCCATCATTTCCCTGAGTGAGTCAAAGCCTGATTTTCTGAAGTTCGGGGTCCATATTCTGCTGTTCTCCTTTCTTCCTTTTGTCAGGATCTGAATTCAATAATTTCATGGTCACTGCTGCCCAAGTTGCCCCACCAATTCTTCCCTATTTGTGGGCAGTGGGTCAAGAAGAGCTCGGCCCCTATTTGGTCTTTCCAACAACTTGCACCAGGAATTTGTCTCCAACGCTCTCCAAAAACTTCCTGGATTGCCTGTGCACTGCTGTATTGCCCTCCCAGCAGATGTCAGGGTGACTTAATTCCCCCATGAGAACCAGGGTCTGTGATCAGGAAGCTTCCACAAGTTGTCTGGAAAAACTCTCATCTACCTTATCCTCCTGGTCTGGCAGTTTATAGCAGACACCCATCATGACATCACCTTTGTTGCTC
>NW_017728994.1:63770193-63775300 GCF_001723915.1 Gavialis gangeticus | reverse complement strand
AGCAACTAAAGTGTGGTTGACTGGTTTGTAGTTTCCTGGATCCTCCTCCTTCCCTTAAAGTTTTATACTATATTTGCCTTTTTTCAATTGCCCGAGACCTTCCCCAGTTACCATGAGTTTTCAAAGATAATGGCCAGAGGATCTGCAATCACAGCAGCCAACTCCCACAGCATCCTCAGATATATTGCATCCAGCCCCATGGACTTGTAAACATACAACTTTTCTAAATAATCCCTAACCTGTTTTTTCACCACTTACTGCTTCTTACCTTCTCCAAAAACTGTGCTGCCCAGTGCAGTAGTCCGGGAGCTGACCTTGCCTGTGAAGACTGAGGTAAAAAAAGGCATTGAGTACTCCAGGCTTTTCCTCATCATCTGTCACTAGGTTGCCTCCCCCACTCAGTAAGGGACCCACACTTTCCCTGACCTTTCTCTTGTTGCCAACATACTTGTAAACACTTCTTGTTACTCTTCACATCCCTTGCTAGCTGCAAGTCCAATTGCGCTTTGGCCTTCCTGACTTCATCCCTGCATGCCTGAGCAATACTCTTATACTCCTCGTTGGTCATCTGTCCAAGCTTCCACTTCTTGTAAGCTTCCTTTTTGTGTTTATGCTCACTGAAGAGTTCTCTGCTAAACCAAGGTGACCGCTTGCCATATTTGCTATTCTTCCTGCACATCAGGATGGTTTCTTCCTGTGCCTCCAGTAAGGTTTCTTTAAAATACAACCAGCTGTCCTGGACTACTTTCCCCTTCAGACTGGCCTCTCAGGGGATCCTGCCCATCATTTCCCTGAGTGAGTCAAAGCCTGATTTTCTGAAGTTCGGGGTCCATATTCTGCTGTTCTCCTTTCTTCCTTTTGTCAGGATCTGAATTCAATAATTTCATGGTCACTGCTGCCCAAGTTGCCCCACCAATTCTTCCCTATTTGTGGGCAGTGGGTCAAGAAGAGCTCGGCCCCTATTTGGTCTTTCCAACAACTTGCACCAGGAATTTGTCTCCAACGCTCTCCAAAAACTTCCTGGATTGCCTGTGCACTGCTGTATTGCCCTCCCAGCAGATGTCAGGGTGACTTAATTCCCCCATGAGAACCAGGGTCTGTGATCAGGAAGCTTCCACAAGTTGTCTGGAAAAACTCTCATCTACCTTATCCTCCTGGTCTGGCAGTTTATAGCAGACACCCATCATGACATCACCTTTGTTGCTCTCCTCTCTAACCTTAACCCAGAGACTTTCAACAGGTCTGTCTCCCCCTCCTCCTTGTGCTTCCTCCAGGCCTCCTGCTTCCCCACTTACCTCAGGGTTTTGTTCTGCATCCCCCAGCGAACCTTGCTTAAAGCTGTCACTCAGTTAGTGAGCCTGTCACTGATGTTGTATTTAATGAGTATTGCTTACAATAAGTTTTGATCAGTGCATCCTGCAGGTAAATGCATTGCCTTTTTTCAGTCCTTAGACAATGCATTTAAAGTGAAAACACCACCAGCAAAATCCCTTCTTAGAGATGCGCTTAACCTGGTCTTCCAGGCAAAATCAACTATAACAGCACACAGATTTTTTTGCTAGTACACGTGTCTACCCCAGTGATTCTTAACCAGGGTGCTACAGCACCTTGAAGTACTATGACAACCTTGTAAGAGCACCATGCAATATTAGCACTGATAGGTGTGCAAACATCATTCACAAGATATACCCAGAGATTTCAAATAGAAATCCACAGTATCAAAAGCATTGTTACCTGTTGTGATCTTTCTGAGTTCTTTGCAACAGTATTGCTTTATTATTTTTTCCAGTCAAAAAATGAGTGAAAGCTAACAGCTGGCATTTTCCAAGTGGTACCTTGAAGTTAATGAGCAGTGCATGGAGTCTAAAAAGGCTGGGAACCACTGAGATTTTTGCCAGCAATGTTATTTTAATTTGAGGGGTGATATTTTTTTCCCTGCTGCTGACCAAAATATTTTGGTCCACAAAATATGCAAGTGTAGACCAAGACTCCCACTATGTTTTCTCTATGATTAGAAAGGAAGACCTGCCCTGATGGAAGCTTGTGGACTAAGTACAAACAATCAAAGCCTGAGGCCGAATCAATTGAATTTTTGCAGATTAGTATAAACTGCATAGATTGAACCAATTAGCAAGTGAACAGACAGTCACTTTTGATTCTTGAAATGCAGCCACATGCCTACAGTGGCTCAGGCCAGAAGCCAGGGGGCACTAAAGCATGCCTCCCTGCTCTGCTGGAGCAGACAGCTTGGGCCAAGGTTACCCTGCACACCCTGCAAGGGAGGTTTGCCGGGGAGGTGTAAAGCAACTTGGGATTCTATGGGACTATGAGCTAACTTGAATCTGGAGGGGATTTGGGACAGAAGTTCAATAAACCAATTTCATTTAAATCAGTTAAGTCTGATACTACATCCATCCAGGTTTATCTTAAACTGGTTTGGGACATTTTGAAAGTAGTTTATGCAGGCTGAACTTCTGTTGTGTTACAGATTTGAACCAGTTTCCGATCACTTATACCAGTTTATGTGTAATTTTTGTCCCTAGCCCTGGAAACCATTCCTACAACTACATGCTGACTTTCCAAGCATCTCTAAGAAACTGGGAAAGGAATGGGTATTCCTCAAGAGGGAGTTAGAATAGAAAATTGGAATAGAATTTTTAATTGGAGCTCAGTTTGCATTCTTAAAAAAAACAACAACCCCAAAACAAAACATGCTGAAAGAACAAAGGTTTTGTTCATTTTTTTTGTACTGATACCAACTTTCTCTGTCTCCCTAATTAGAGACGGAGAAAGTTAGCATTTGGGAGATGGTCCCTCAGTTAAGTAGTTGGTAAGGCCTCTGACAGACATATGGCTGCATGATTGTCTAGCACAGTGGTTTTCAACCTGTGGCCATTTGACCTCTGGGGGTCTGCAGACTATGTGTAAGGGGTCCACAAAAGATGACTATGATAAATCAAAAGTATATGGGTGCCCACGCTCACAATTCAAAAGTTCTGCACCTCCATTCAAAAATGTTTAGTTTCACAAATGAAACAAGGTTGAAAACCACTGGGCTAGCAGATTTCAACACAGGAGACTTGACTTCTTTGCAGTAAGATTCTTAGTGGTCTTGAAGTTTGGACTTTCTTGTGTGTCAGAAGAAAACTATTCTTCGCATTTCTTTGAGAATAAGTACTGGGAGTGGGTGAGGGGTACCCATATGAATTAAAATGACAATATCTGCTCTCAGCCTATAGGAGCTGACAAACTGCATTGTTGTCTATGAAAGCTCATGCCTTTCTGACTGGAATGAGGCCCCACAGTTATGCTCTATCACTCGGGAGTTTAGCAAAATGATGACATAAGTTTATAATTCAGCAAAATGTTGGGGAAGGACAAGTTACGTTAGAGCTTCCAAAGTGGCATTTCCTGACATGAATATGTCAGATGAGGTATAATTTAACGGTGAAGCCATACACCATTGAAAATAAATTAGCAGACAAGTGTTTACGGTTAAGGTGCAGAGCCAAATTCAGTACTTCCTCCTCTTATCAGCCTATAGTGGCATATACAGTGAAATATACTGGAGTGAAAGAATTAAAGTTGAAGGGGTGTGATGTTTCCCAAGTCTCTGGAACATAGAAGTATAAATTAATTTAATTTTAGTTCTATTTTATAACATGCTCTGTGACCTTCCCATTAACCAATACTTAGCACATGTCAGAGTACTAGATTACCCAGCACCTCTGAGGCAAATAAGAACTAGAATATGAAGGGGTAAAACAGCTTCCTCCAACCCCAAGAGGGGTTACTTGAACTTTCACAGTGGGCCTTTTGAGATTTACAGAGTGCTTATAACCTTCTAAGGTCAATTGTCTAGGTTCCTCTCAACGCAGATCCTCGGCCATGCTCATATTCCCATCGCTGCTTTCAGCAATGAAGTAAAACTGTACACAATTCTGGCAAAATAAATAAGCCTATTAGAGATACAGCCAAAAAACATGTTTCCCCAATTAAGCGAGCCAGTTCTTCTATCTCAACCTATTAGTTGATAGTCCTTTTGGATCCAGGTCCTTACAGGCATAACACACCTCTATTATCATTGATAACAACAGTAATAATAACTATTTGTATTGTGATGACACCTAGGAGCTCCAGCAATAGTGCAGGATGCCCTACATGCTAGAGGGCCTGTACAAATGCAACACAAATATGATCCCTACTCCAAAGTAGGTAGTATAGATTTTTATTTTATCACGTACAGTTTTAACTGAGTTTTCATTAAAAAAGTTCTCTGGGTCTCCATTCTCTGCAGCAGTTTAAATAAAATATCCACTATCTGAAACCTGAAGATGTAGTTTGAAGCCCATCACATATTTGCATGCATCAAAGCAAAAAAGTATCAATCATACTTAAAAAATTTAGCTTGATCATACAGTATTAAAATCCAAGCACCTTAGAAGTCAGAGCAATGATATTTACATGGAAGTCTCAATTTTGATAGCAATAAATCATTCAATGTATTCATAAATATCATAAGAAACCACTCCCTGAATGCAAACTCAGGGGTTTAGGGGTACCTGCAGCAGCTGCAGCCAGACTGGTGATGGCAGCAGTGGCTGAGCCAACACCAGGGCAGTTGAGATTTTTGCATACACTCCCCTATGTGTGTGCCCATGGCTAGTGCCCTGGTTCCCCCCTTTTCTTCCCAGTTAGGCTGCTAGAGGGAGTAATACTTCCAAATATCTAGGCTTTCCAGTTCTTTTTTACTTGTTCTGAAGCACAGTAAGCCTGTGATTCTCAGAGAGAAGGAGTCTGTTTTGTAGGCCTGTGCGACGTGGCTAGTATTTGCTTCAGATTCGGAATTGGCCGATTTGGGGGGACAGTGATTTTACTTGGTGATTTGAATTGCTGTCCTGAATCAATTCAGCCGAATCTGATTTGGAGATTCAGCTGCTGCCAAATCTCCGAATCTCCAAATCACACATTCCCCACCCACTCTCCCAGCATCCCTCCCATGGCTGCCCCACCCGCCCCAGCTCCCAGCACTTAGAGGAAAAAGAGTCCTGACTCACCGGGTGCTGCTGGGTTGGGGGGGCAATCTCTGCTGCCCCCCAACACTGCC
>NW_017728994.1:63757771-63769722 GCF_001723915.1 Gavialis gangeticus | reverse complement strand
CTCCCCCCTCCTCCCCTGCCCCCTACTTATCTTCTCCGAGTCTGGCTCCAGCTCCCTGCTGCAGGGACTGCCTGAATTATTGAAACTCTCTGACTCTTTTCCAAAGAGTCAGAGAACTTTGAATCAATTTGGACCTTTTTATTGGTCCCCTGCTCAGATTCGGATTTGGAGATTTGGCCACCAAATCAGGCCAAATCTCCTCTGAATCAGCACCCAAAGCTTTGCACAGCCCTACTGTTCTGCTGTCTCAAGTAGAGTTATAAGAGTGAGTTTCTGCCCTGGGCCCTGTCCACTGCTCCCCCAACCCATTTTCTTGCTCCACATCAGAGAATTTACTTGTTGACAATGACTGTAGAAGAGTCACAAGTGAAGAGCAGAGAACCAGATGGTGGGTACGTGTAGAAAGAAGTGGAGAGAGAGAGAAAAAAGTTAATGGGTGAGAAGCTGAGTAAACAGAAGTGGTTATTTTCATGACAACTGACTGGAAAATTTTCTTGGCAGTTTATAGGGAGGCTCGGGCCCACCATTATAGTGTAAACCTGTCTGGACCGGTGAACAACTGTCAAGATTATAAGTTATAGAAACAATCCCCTGGTTGAGTTACCCTCCCCAGACTTGATCTTCAGCCATTTTCTTTCTGACCTTTCAGCTTTAACTCTGTTTTATAAACTTTTTTTGAGCTTGTTCTTCTTGCTTAAATCAGAGGTTGTAAACTTAATACTTAAAGTGGCTCCAAAAGGATATGACCTTATTTAAAATGGCTAGTCAGACTATAATTGCTTCTTTAATCATTTAGTGATATTTTCTTGTCCATCATATCAGTGTGTCCACCAGAAATATATACAGGTAATATTACTGAAAAGCAGTTGAAAAAAAATACTGCCAAATTCTGATGGACTGACCTATATCTCTTTGTTCAATGTCTGACTATTATGTGAGAGCATAATTCATACTTTACTTTTTATTACTCTTTTATTATTCTATTGCTCATTCCTCACCACAGAGATTGAAACTAAAAGATTCAGCTCCTTGTACTTTGTTGAAAACTAATGATATTCTGTCTTTTTTCAAATGAGTAGAAATACCACACTTTCATCCCTTCTGGTTAATTTATTTAAAACATTTATACATACATATTTTTATTAGACAGACATGGCTAAATTCTGTCCTTCTTGGTTGGATACATGCATGATTAATTGGTTTATGTCATACTAAATATACATTAGACTCCAGGCAAATTTATCTACTGAGATGCACACAGTGGGTATTGATTCTGGTATTATTCTTTCCCTTGTGTCCATGCATAAAACTTCATCTAAGGTCTATGCTTTTAAGAGGAGAAGGTCAACACTGAAATCTCCATGGAGACTGAAGAGACACTTACTGTGACTGAAGAGATATTTACAAAAGAAATATTCACCGCTGATCACTCTGAAGGGCTTTTCACTTAGTTTTAACTTGTATTGTGTATTATGGCTCTGACTGTCATAAATTAGGATGGCAAGTCTAACTTATGTCCGAGTCACAGTGATGGCTAAACACAGGCCTGTGTCATGCAAATTAAGGATAGAAATGCGCAGACGATTTTCAAAATGACATATGCACAGAAGTCTGAATGCTCACAGTGTTAAAACTATTTCAACCAATGAGTCATTACCAGCTTCCAAAGCTGCAAAATTAAACAAAAATATGTTTTAAAACCCAATATTGCAACTTTGTTACTGCTTCTGTTTATATATAAAAACTCTACATCCTTGATTGCCTATCACCTCAACAAACACATTGATGAGTTGCACGTCCAGAACTCGAGATTGCATGTAGCATTTGCCAACCATTTAAAAAAATAAAATAAAATGAAATGAAATACATCTAGGCCACACTTGAGGACTGGATTTTCATGTGCTATTGACCAACAAAACCAATCCAATACTTTCAGACTTTAAAAATATATATTTTTACAGTCTTTTGATATCTTTATATCTGTTTTTAATCCACAGTGTTTTCAGTAGCTTGTTTCAGTTATTCTGTAATGTTGTTTAACTTTGAGGTGGCTGTTACACCATTCACAGGTAGTTACTTGTATAACAGAATATATTGATTAAATTGTATGCTTTTGTACATCTAATTTAATCTATTTATAATAGTTTAGAATATAGGGGAATCCAGTTCACAATTAATTTGGCAATATTAGAAATTAGGCAAGGGAGGAATAAAAAGAAAATGAAATACCAACCTGTTTAATTCAGATATTAGCTTTGGGATCATATAATTAAGCACATTCTTCACTCCATTACAGAGATCAATGAAAAGTATAATTGCAGTATTCTTAAAAATCAGCAATACCTTTTTTGCTATGGTTTCCTGGTGGTCTCATCAAAGTTAAGGCTACTGAGCAAATTGAGTTCCTGAATCTTTGATTGGGTTGAAAACAGTCTCATTTGTAATTTTTAAATGCCTATTGTACTCAGCCACAGTGAATCACTGTCTGAAGAATCAAGCCCTGTCCTGCCTGTCTAACACCTTTGTGTATAGCAATATCTAGTAACAAATTAAGATTTAAGATTGCAAATAGATTACAAAACCTGATGGGCCTGTAGGTGGCAGGGAGATGAAGGGCTGACATGTTTAATGGGCTTCTTGAGTTGGTTGTTTTGAAAAAGGTCTCATAATGAAATACAACACACTTCTCTTAACAGAGGATGAGTGTATTTCTTGCGGGAATGATAGAGGCATGTTACCTATGCACTGTTTCTTCAGTTGTATAAGGCTGAATATACTGTCACCCAACAGTGGTATCCCAAATACAAAACAATTCATCTACAGTTTAGAGTAGGAAGTAATTGTGTTCTCTTAGATACTATAATATAGCAGATGTGTTTTAAATGTCCCTGGTGAGTTCCAAATAGACATGCCAGTATGAGCCAGGCTTCAAGAACTATTTATTAGGGGTGTGCAAAGTGGGCCCTATTCGATTTGGATTCAGCCCAAATCAGGGACAGTGATTCAATTTGTTGACTCGGATCACTGTCCCTGATTCAATTTGGCTGAATCCAAATCTGAAGAGTCGATGCTGATTCAGAGAATCAGCAATCTGGACACAGGCACAGCTTTAAAAGTTTCTTCTATGTAGCTTGAGGTAGCAGGAGTGGCTCATGATGGCTGCAATGCTGGGGCGGATGGAGCATCCCACAGGAGCATGAGGGGGGGACCTCCACGTGCTTGGCGGTGAACCCAGAAGTACTTCTGGGTCTGCCAGGGAGCATGCCAGGGGGCTCCCCCATGCCCCCCCCGGCTCGGCGATCAGCTGCAGGGGGACCCCAGGTGCCCCCCCCCCTCCCCCCGACCCAGGAGGCACCAGTCTCTGAGCCGGAAAAAGTTTCAAATGGTTTAAAAGTTTTAAACCATTCCCCAAGAAAAAGTTTTAAAATGCAGCTTTAGTGCAATTTTGCTACAAGAAAATGGAAGAATATTAGCAATGGAATCTCAGTACATGGAGCACTCTGGAAAGCACATTCGTTTTGAAACTGCTAATTTTGCATTAAGCTTAAGAGTTTTCAACTGACCAAACCTCTCACAGACTGAGCTAAAATTGGTTCTAAATTAAAGTTGAGTGGATCTCCACCTCCAAACTCTCCAAATCGATTTGGAGGGTTCTGATTCAATTTGGAGAGATTAAAGAGTCCTCTGATTCAATTCAGATTTGGAGATTCAGCCACCGAATTGGGCCGAATCTCTACCAAATTAAACCTAGGACCGACGCTTCGCACAGCCCTATTATTTATCTATTACCTTGAGCTGTAATTGTCACATTAAACCATAAGATGTGGGAGCAAATTTCCTGCAACTGAGCTCTTGTCTTATCCTGTGTATTCTTCAGAAACATGAAACACAACACCTATACCTTACACAAGTCAAAACCGTTTGGCTGGCTGCCTAGCAAAAGGAAAACAGGGATGCCTGGTTTCTACCACAGCTTGCAGCATTTGTACAGAGTTCCTAAAACTGTCCCTAACAGGGGCAGCAGAATTTATCTGGAAAAACAACATGCATAGAAATATGCTTGGTGCTTCATACAAAAGTGGGGGAAGAAATGCAGCAAAGGATGCATGCCTTAAGAAAACCTATTTAAAAGCCTATTTTAGAAAACTGATCTAAAACTTGAAAGAAATCAATGTTTTTTTTTTTCTACCGCACTCCTCCATTGTGAAACTCAATGGGTTTTTACAAAGGAGACAAGTATCACTGTTCCCATCTGACTGAATGAAAAGCTCTCACCCCTGAAAGTGCATGTTATCCAGCAGAGCCACAGGTAGAATACAACCTCTTTAGTTCCTGTGTCTAACACCTCCTAAAACCTGGACTACTGCCAGCTAAGCCCTTCCCATGGAGCCCAAGACCAAAAGTTAGGCAGTGTAGAGTGAGAGTCTGAGAGCACACTCAAGGGCTGTTCTTGGATTCTTGCAAGACGCAGCACCTGCGAACAGTGACAGGACACGTCTAATGCACACAGTACTGCCTAATTGCCCAGCTTTGCCAGACACAAAGCCGGAGCTAGTGTGTGGATCTTATTTCCTCAGCGGTAATCCCAGACTTGGCAGGGAGGTTATCTAGACATGTCACTTCTTACACGTCCCCCAAGTACATAGGAGGTCCCCCAGTGAACGCTTCCTCTTAGTTTCTGTTTTGTTAATTATACAGATGTATGCAAAAATTATATGAAGTTATTCAATATCAATGTAGAAAGCTGGAAGGAGCATGCAGCTTCCCATCCAATCTGAAGGGAATATCTGGCACTGGGTGCAGCTCAACATGAAGTGGCTTTCATCCAGAAGATGGAAGCAAAGCGAGAAAGAAGATAGCAGTGTGCTGTAAATTTGGAATCCAACTCAAACAACACACAGATCTGTGAAACTTGTAACAAACTGTGTCACTCTTGAATTGGCCTTGTCAGCCACAAGTGGATTCATTGGACATCTGACGCCACCTCCTACATGTACACCATGATCCAGAGGATGGACAGTTGCCTACCAGACATCATCTTGTCTGATAATTTTCCTGTTAGGGAGAAAGCTGAGCATTTCCCATAAAATCACTTTCCATGTTGTCAAAGCAGGTGGCTAGTGGGATACAAGGCACATCTGTGAAAAGCAAATCCTCATCAATATAGAATGAGAACTTGGGCTCTTTTACAGAGTGCTAATGTAATGCAAAAGCACTTGTCACTGTGACAATTTGCTTCCTTCAAAATAAACCAGCTCAAGTTTCTCCCTGGGGGACAACCTCTAAAATCAATATACATCAGAGATTAATTTCATCCATTATTTCTTCTCCCTTCATGTTCTTGAAGAAAGCAAGTGAATTGTTATCTTAAAGGAATTAGTTGCAAAGAACACTGGTAAAGAACAAATGTATATAGCTCTTGCTTTTGTTTGCATTTGTCATAGAAATAAAACTACTGTCATTTAATGTGGCACAAATGATCCAGCTATGAGCATCTGGTCTGTCCATTCTTGGCAAAAAAGATATTGCCTGTAAACTGTGTTTGATTTGCATGTGAAGTGACTTGCCTAGGACCGTCCTAGATATGGCTTTTATTATGAATGCCCAGCATTAGTACTCTTTTATAAATGGACGGCAGCAAGAAAGTAATTGTTGCAGTCAAAACATTTTGCTGTGTCAACACATGTTGCACATTGCTAGAGCCTGTATTAAATGTGAGGCATTTACATTTTTAATTTTCCCTTGCCATCACCATTTTTAATTAAGCAAGAGCACACTTGCAATGACTGACACATATATGGTAGAACTAATTAGTAGGATGGCATGAGTCAAGACTCAAAATGTAGGTATCATATAAGGAAAAAATAATGGGAAATATAAAAACCCCAGACTTCAAAAATATAACTAATTGCACCAGTAAGATGACCCAAATTTTCACCTCACTTAAAGGGAAGTGGATTCTGTCAATGAATTCGCATGAAGTAATGCACCATAATCTGTCCTAAAGGCATCAGATCATATACACTCCTTGATGATTTCCAGTTCCTTTTCCACTTTGATTTAGCAATGGAGTGACCTCACAACCTTGCTGCTTTTACATATATATTTTACATAAATCTGGTCATAGCAGAGAGATACTTTTAACGCAGCATGGAAGGTATATCCATTAATAACACTTTTAGAACATCATAATACCACATGGACTTCTCCAAGGCATCTTCAATTTATAATATTAAGTGTGCCAAAAATGAGCCCCCAGAAGTTCATGGATAGAGAAATACATTTAGAAATAATCCTGTTTTCATTAGTTATAGATTATTGATTTTTTCCCCCTAAAGGAAGGGGGGGAGAAGAAGGGAAACTACAAAAAGGCTGGAGAATAGAAAAATAAAGAAATGTGAGGAAGGGAGGGAGGGAGGGAGGAAGGGAGATGAATGGAGGGGAGGCTCTTGATTCCTATCTACTGGGATTACTAAAAGGTTCTAAAAAGTCAGACCAAGTTTTTTATACTTTTAAAGTCCCTCTTCTCTGAAACATTCCTCACTGGACCAGCAAGTTCTACCCTGGAGGGCATCTACTTTTCCATCTAAGTAACATAAGCCATTTGGCTATAAGCACTACTCCAGGGAACCAAGCTTTCTGTGAGCTGGCTGGTTTCAAAGATGTTAGAATATATCCACAAAGTACAGCTCAGGATGTAACTATTAGCATATTAAATCCTATTTAAACAATCCTTTTTATAAAATTATCATAAATCCTCCAACCTACTTCCAGCTAAAAGAACAGTATCCTAGGGCAGTCATAAAACAGAAAAGTCAGCATGGCTCTGGGAAAACCATTTCTCCAGAAACTGTCTGTTTTTGAAAGCCCATGCTGTGGCTTTACAGGCTAGGGACAGACATTAAAAAAATCCTGAGTCTAAATTGATTCAATCTTTGCAGGTTAGTCTAACCTGTAAAGCTTGACCCAATTTAGAGGTAGATAGACATTCCGTTTTCATTCCAGAAATGCAGGCACATGTCTGCAGTGGCTCAGGCCACAAGCTGGGGAACACTAAAGCAGCCCTCCCTTCCCTTTCGCAGTGCTGAGCTAAGGGGGGGCCTGGCTAGGCCCCAGCAGGGCACTTTGATTTGGGAGGGGTTTAAACCCCCACCCTACCTGCACCATCTCAGACTCCCTCCCCCAGCTTAAGGGGTGGCAGTATTGCCAGACCCTAGCCCTGGACTAGCACTCTGAGGCAAAGGGCAGGGGGGAGGTGCAGTACATGCATCTGTATGAGCTTTTCAATCTCCCTCTACCTGTCTGCAAACCTGACAGGGCTGCAAACCAGCAGGGGGGCTGATAAAACAACAGTGTTTATCAGCTCATCAGCAAAACAAAAGCCTCTCTCATTAATTCAACCTCTTCTTAAACAGCTCTTTCCAAGGAGGGACATACCCAGCTGACCTGTTGATTAGCTATAAAAAGCCCTAAGTGAACACTGTTCTGTCTGCCTTTGTCCTGTCTACCTTTGTCCTGTCCCAGTGAAATTGGAGACACACACACACACAGACATCTCTCAGCATTAGCTAGTATACCACAGCCTATGGTCCCTGGGGCTGTAGAGGAATTTTTGTATAGGGTCCGTGGGGCTGGGGTCCATGGTGTGGGAGATGGGAGGGAGGGGGGAATCCCTGCTTGAGCATTGAGGGAAGCCAGGCAGACCTTTCTGTGCTTGCAGTCTCCCCTGGATCTCCGGCTAGGGAGGAAAGGGGTGAGGCCAACCTGTTCTTTGAAGCAGAGAGCCCTTCCCAGCCCAGCCCAGCCCAGCCCAGCCCAGGGCTGCAAAGCATCTGAATGCTGAGGGACCCTGGTTTAACGCAAACCATGAAGGGGTCTGGGACAGACATTGCATAAACCAGTTTGACCCAAATCTGTTAGGTCTGATCCTACATTCAACCAGGCTTATCTTAAACCAGTTTCAGCTATTTTGAAACTGATTTATGTGCACTGAACTTATGTTCTGTTACAAGTTTTAATCAGTTTCTGATCACTTAAACCGGTTTATGTCTAATGTCTGTCCCTAGCCATGGAGACAAATGTGAATGTAATGTAATTTTCTGCTGGAACAGTCTTGACTGTAGACCACTAGTAGAGTTTAAATGCTTTGCACTGCACTTCCCCATTATCCGTGATTCCAAGATATATGGAAATCTCCGTTCTGAGTTTGGTGCAGATAATCTGAATTTGGGGGAGTCTTTAGCTCCATGAAGTCATATTGAACTAAACCTGGCGGAGTGACCCTATTTTCACATAAACAGCAACTGCAGAATCTGGAGACTCTCCAGAGATCAAATGATCCCTTTATCTATTCACTCCCTCAATGTTAATGTTTGCTTGTCCATTTTCTACAATGGGCTACCCCCAAGTATAGCATCAATGCATGACAGGGTTCCTTTTTTTTGTTGTTGCCAAACTGACCATGTATTTCTGACAGAATAATCCCTGTACTCTTGCTGTTTTAACAGCAGACATGTGGAGTCTGTTCTATTCCATTTGTTCTCGGTGATAGTTAAGGAGAAAGGTTGTCTCATAGTTGGGGATTATGAAAGCATTACCCAGAAATAACATGATTGCAAGTCACATCAAGCCTTCCTTGTCTTCCCAACCCAACCATTCCCCAAGAAAAAGTTTTAAAATGCAGCTTTAGTGCAATTTTGCTACAAGAAAATGGAGAAATATTAGCAATAGAATCTCAGTACATGGAGCACTCTGGAGAGCACATTCATTTTGAAACTGCTAATTTTGCACTAAGCTTAAGAGTTTTCAACTGACCAAACCTCTCACAGACTGAGCTAAAATTGGTTCTAAATTAAATATGAGTGGATCTCCACCTCCCTGTGGTTGTCAAAAGTCACAGATCTACCCAAGATGAACAGTCTGCTTGACTATCTTGGTGAAGGCCAACAGCAGCAGTGGCCCTCAAGCCAGTGATGTGGCCAGCCTCACATCCAGCTGCCTTTCACTCCCCAGCCCAAATGACCAGCTACCCATTTACATCTAGGTTGGCTAGGAGCAGTCTTCAGTATGGGCATGTCCAGATGCTTTGAAAACACGTTTGCAGTGCTACATACGGCACAGTCAGGTGTTCTCCATGATGCAAGGGCACGCTGCCCAAGCACGAGTTGTGCTGGGTTTTATTTCCATGGGTTTTTTTGATCCCTGAATATCCAGGGGTCACACAAAAAAAAAAGTGGAAAAAAAAATGGAGCAATGCACACTTGGCCAGTGTGTGCTGCTGAGAAGCAGAGCTAGGCTGCCTGGAGCCACGCTCCGCTGCCAGCCAGGCTCTGTGCGGCAGAATCGTCCTGACTGCAGCCCTGGGAAGCCCCCAGGACCCCAGGTAAGGCTGCTGGGGCATCCCAGTGCTGGCCCCAGCCTCCCCTACCCTACCTGGGGTAACTTGCCACATGCCAAAGCACACATGGAATGGGCATTCCCCTGGAACAAGTAGCAGTGGCACAAGGTGCACTGCCACTACTTGTCCACAAGGAACAAAACGTCCATGCACATCTGGACATGCCTTATGAGGCCAGTCTGGGGATTAAACTCGTGCCTCTGGAGGCCTACCAAGACATCTTAACCACCTCACTGTAAAAAAGTATCCCTGAATATTTTATAAGTTTTGGTTGCCAAATAAAATGCTAGTCCTCATAGATTCCTCTAGAAGCCAGAAATCATGCCCAGAATTCCTGATTTATTCTAATTAATTTTATATCATGAGGGGTATCCAAATGTATTAAGTTAATAGCTTATAAATTCAATCTTCAGTTGTAACTGAGAAGCAGGTTCATGATTCTGCAGAGGGTCTAGTGCAGTGGCTATCTATCTTCCTGCCCCACAGGGCCAGCATGCATAGTGGGTCTGCAAGTGTGACCTTGCATGCCGGATCTGGCTCTGTGCATCAGGCCATCCCTGTGTGGTGGATCCAGCTTCAGAGTAAACCTGTGTGCTGGTGCAATCAATTGTAGAGAGTCATGTCACCTGGCTTCTGGGGAGATCTGGCAGCAGAGAGCAGCAATTAATGTTGCTCCCCCACTGCCAAATTTCTGGACCTGTGAGGAGACCTAACAGCCAGATGACATGACCTTGCAGGTCAGATCTGGCCTGCAGGCTGGAGATTGAGCAGCCCTGGTGTAGTGGCATGAAGGTTTGGGCTGTGATCAAGGTGCTGGGAAGGAGGACAAAAAACCTACATTCAATCTTCAATTATGCCACAAAACTTCCTGTGAGACCTTTGACAAACCACTTAATCTTTCTCCGCCTCAGACCCAAATCCATAATATTAAGATAATATTTCCCAAATTCATGGGGGTAAGGGACAGGGGGAGTTATGAGAATAAATTCACTAATGCTTGTGAAGTGCTCAGACACTGTGGTAATGAAGGTTGAGTATCTTTTATTAAATTGATCATCAGCATAAACCTATAATCTGTAGGTCTGAAAACAACCACTTAAGAGGGCCAAACCACTGGAACTCCGATAGTATATAATTAAAAAGTTCTATCATGCAAACTAACAAATTATTTCAGAGGCTTCTCATATAGTTTAGTCTAATTTGTTGTTGAAACTGTTTGTCTAGAAGAACTGATTGAGAAACAATAGTTCTCCTTCCAGAACAAAAATTAACTTTATTGATAGTTTTCAAAATTTTCAATTTTTCAGAGTTTAGGAAAAAGCCTGAACACTAAAATTCTTGTTGTGTTTTGGCATCAGAACACTTTTCTGGATTAAATACTTGCTGATACAAATGTTTGCTGAAAAATTTTCCAGGCCCTTTTGTACAAAAAGCAGAATTTTTTTTAGTGAAAATGAATATTTCCATGAACATGTCCCTTTAATCAAAAAATTAGTTTTGCATCCAAAAATTAGTTGGAAAGAAATAATATGAACACTCTTAACATGTATATTATTGAAGAAATGGATGAATATATTCTAGAGGTATACCGATATAGCGGTCCATATCATATCAGCACTGATGAAAGGAAAATTGTCATTATCAGCAAACAGCTTTCTTTGGCTGATGTGGCTGATAATGTCACCAATAAATATCACATTTATTGTCACCAATAAATGCACAGCTGTGGCATGTACACAGTTGGGAATGCAGCCCAGCAGCTTGGAGAACAGTGTCCAGCCGGTAAGTCTGTGGGGGGAAGGGCCTGGAGGAGGGAAGGATTGTGGGGAGGCAGATCAATACCCCCACAGTGAGGGAAGGAGTGGAGATGGGGCTGGGGCTGGGGTAAGGCAGGGGCAGGCACTGCCCAGCTGGGGCGAGGCAGGGTATAAACCAAAGCTGCGTGTGGCTTGTCCAGGGTTATGGGGGAGGGAGATGGCTCCTGCCACTGCGTGCACTCCCAAGGGAGGTATGCAGGGAATGTGCCCCCCAAATTTGTGCGTGGGGCGAGGGTTGTCGGCCTGCTGTAGGCTCGGGGCTAGGGGCTTCACTGGCCTCTTCCCAGTAGGGGGGCTGGGTTGGGGTTGTGCTCAGGACAGGTTGGGGCAGGGCAGGCAGCAAGGGCACTTGGAGGGAGCCTATGGGGATGCTATGGTGAATTAGGTGTGGCTATAGCCCACCGTGTATCCTCTCCTTCCAGCACTGCTACCACCCACCCTGCATCCGCCCACCTCAAGTGTAGCCATGGCCCAGCCCCACCCACCCCCAGGAAGAGGCTGGCACTGCTCCCAGTCCCAATCCCACAGTGAGCAGACTGCCTTTGCCTCGTGCACAAATCTGGGAGGCACATGCCCACCATGCCTCCCTCAGGGGTGCATGCGGTGGCAGGAGCTGCCCCTCTTCCCTGCCCCCCAGACGAGCTGCCTGTGGCTCTGCCCCATGCCCTGTCCCACCCCACCATGCCCTGCCCCAGCTGGGCAGCTCCTGCCTCTGCCCCAGCCCCACTCCCTCCCTC
>NW_017728994.1:63748609-63752771 GCF_001723915.1 Gavialis gangeticus | reverse complement strand
GCAAACAAGTACAACTTCCATTGAATTCACATATTGTGTTGTAAAGCTATTACCATTACCTTGTGCTCCACAAGACAACAGCTGGTTACTCTTCTATGGTCCATCTATGAGTTCACTATATAAGAACACCTGACTGTAGAAGGATGATGCAAATATAGGATAGAGTGACTTAAGTGGGTGATATTGGGTTTTCTCACCTGTATTATTACAAAATTATATGATTCAAGTTTGTTTTATCCTTCCCTCTTCTGCACCATAGTTAACCGTTGTCATTTAAAGCAATTAGTCTTAGTCTTAGGCATGAAGAGAATTACTGAAACATGAATCCTGTATCTGGAATATGAATAAAAATCTATCGTATGATCTGGGATTTTTATAATAAAAAGAAAAATTGCTTGTGATGATGATACTCTAAATGAGCAGGTAGAAACTAAATATTAGCTTTAGGCGCTCAAACTTAAATTATGTGATTGATTAAAAATGTAATTTTCCCATAACGTCTCTCTAGAAGTCTAAGCAGAACATGGGCAGCTGGGTTGGGAATGCCGGGTAAAAAATGAGTTTGTCAATGTCAGATGCAATGGTAGCGGAGCTATGTATCATAATAGGCTTGTAGTATACATACATTAAGATTACATGACATTTCCACTAAATCTTTTTGCAAACATTATCTGCTTGTGCTATCTATGAAGCATTGAAAAAGGCAACTTGGTGGCTATCACCACAGCATTATCAGTTGCACAGCATTCTAAAGATAAAGAAGGTAATGCAACACAAAAATTTAAAAAACGATATAAATGTCTAGACTTCATATAAGACTCTGTGATCTGAAAGTGTCCCAATGACCAAAATCCAAAGGTAAATCTACATGTACATGTCCTCATTGCCCCAGTTCTAATAAGAGTTTGGGGCCTAATTTTGAACACTTGGATTTGGCAATACCTTATCTATCAAAGCACAGCTCCCCAAAGCTCAGGTAATTCACCTAGACTAGTAATATAGGCTAGGTACAGACATTCAAAAAGCTCAAGGTAGGATCTAAGTTACACGGTTTTCTGTAAACGGCATAGTTTAGATAGGTACCAAACACAACGCACAGTCGCCCTTGCGGGGGAAGTGGCGCAAATCTTAAATTGGGTTCAGGCAGTTCTAAACCAGTCTATGTCTGCCAAAATTCTGTTCTGTTATGGGTATACACTGGTTTCCAATCACTTATACCCATATAAAGGTAATTGTTTTTACATAACCTAGCCATAAATAATGATGAGGGAATATTACCCTGTTTCATTTTAATTAGCATAAGCGACCCTGATGTTAATAGTAGTAGCCTGACTGAGTATCTCTTTACTTTCTCCTAGTTGATATATCCAGAGATTTTTCTTACCAAATCAAAGCTGTAGTAGCCTCAGGACATTTATGGGAGCCACGTTGCTTTGAAACTGCATGCTTCCACGGCAGCTGAATTTCTACAGAGTTGTTTTTCCCATAGAATAGACAGCTCACCCAGTACACATGCATTTGAAAGTGGTGACAATTCTGTGGAGAGCAGCCATCCCCTTAAGTGTGTCATCCTGGTTCCCTCAGGCTTACTACAAAACTAACACACCTGGCTTGTGCCATCTTTCAGGCCCTTAGCACAGGAAAGGTATAAGCATATCACAAATAATAAAGGCTATAGCTTCATGACACCTCTCTGTCATATGATTACACCCACTTATGGTTTGGGAATCAAGACATGAACTAGCTGAAGAAAGCTGGGAAAGAGCCAGGAACTAAACCCCCATCTCTAGATACTCAGTCAAGTGCCCTAGTCACAAGACCATCCTTCCTCCTCACTCATGGAAGTAGAACAGATGCCTGCCTCCCTGGAAATTTTGCAAAATCTGTGTAGCTGACTATGGCTTTTATAGTGTGACATTTCCTTTTGATCTGGAAATCACTTTTCTGTTCAGAATAATATCTTCAAGTATGCTGGGCTCAGTGAAAGCTAAAGGGCAAAGCTATTGTGCTTAATTGTATTCTAGCAGGCAGCTGAAACTATATCTATTTTCAACTGAGCTTGCAGGTATTAGGTCAACAGCAGAAACTGGAGGAGGATATGTCATGCTTTCCTAACCTGAATATGAAGTGCACAGCTCTGCTGGCCACAGCTCCTTGACTTTTTTTCCCCATAAACTGCCCCTTCTCTGACTTTAAGCCTCATCAGTCCCTAAGTATCTTCTGCAATGATTTTATCTTGAAGGATTTCTCAGCTGTGAAACCACTCTGCTCCTATGACGACGATTGCTATCTGGATCACAAAAACCATTAACCCCAAGCAAAAGTTCCGTGTTCCCCATCTGACTTGTCTTTGCCTACTGCTTTTGATAACTTCATTAATTGGCAAACTGACTCCCATTTCTCATGATAAATTTCTGCTCAGATTCCACAAAACACAGAGGAAACTGCAATCCCATGAAGCCCAGGAAGTCAGAGATAATACTTTCATATGACTGCACTGAAATAGAGAAGCTATCATTCTGCTGCATAAGGGCTGAGAAGACATGCCCAGCCCTGGGATCCTGTCCCTTTGCTGTTGCATTCTGTGCAATAGACGATTCAAAACAACAAGCATGAAGAAAAGGATGCCATCTTCAGCTTTTCGGAGTCCTAATTTGTTTTCAGCTGCAACCGTTATTTCACAGGACCATAATGTTAGCTCTCATACAAGGTGAGGCCTATTATCTCTCTATCAAAAGTAGAGGCTCCTAAGTGGAACCCTGCACTGCCTATAAGTACAAGAGACCAGTGACCAACCTGTCCACCGCTAACTAGCTCTTTTCCAACCCAGTTTGCTCCTGGTCCCCCCTAGCATTGGTTAAAACAAGATTTTGATTTTAAAAAAAAGGAAATAAAAAGGCTGGACTGACTTCCCCATCGGTTTGTACATAAGAAGATCCCATGCTTAACTGAGGCCATGACCCACAACCATACTATATATATTAAACAACAAGAACAGGTAAGTCTTGCCAGAGATTATGGGTAACTGATCCTGCTCTAGAGCACAGGAGGGTTACATACATGGAAGGATCACTGTGGATGCACTAAAATAAATTCCTAGTAAAGGACAATGGCAATGCAAAGCCAAGCTATTCAAGGAGACTATATAATCTTTTCCCTTGAGAACAGCACTTCACCTTCACTAGAAAAGCATATCCACCTTCTTGTAATTTCTTCTGGATGCCTGAACTATCTTGGCACAGTTGACTGGCTCAATTATCCATGGCTTAAATTTGAATAATGGACTAACAGGACATGCTAGTGAAATGCACATTGCAAGTAGGGACAGGCAATTGGACCCCACAACAGCTGTCTGCTCCCTGGTTGCTGCCAGAGGATGGGAAATTTCTCTTAATTGCTGCATCCTTAGGATGCTCTGTCCATGTCCTTTCCCAGCAAGTGATGTTCATTTCTGGGACATCATCTACATGCCTGACATTTGTGCCTGGAAGAATAGGACTGCCCTTAGGACAGTGATTCTCAACCATGTGCTGCAGTACTCTGGGGTGTCTTGAGGTTCTTCTAAGGGTGCTACACAACACTAGCTATGTAAACACCTACACATGATTCACAAAATAAACCCAGAGATTTAAAAAAGGAATCCCAAAACATTCTGACCTGTTAGGCCACATCCACACGAGCAGGGGCACACATTTGCAGCAGCACAAATTTATGCTACTATTTTGTGCTGCAGCACATGCCCCTGCTTGTGAGGCTTGCAGTGGGACACATTGTCCTGCTGCTTCATGTGCTGCAGGGGCTGCTGGTAGGGCACAGGGTGCCTTAGTGTAGGGCTAGCCAGTCAGCAGCCCCCACTCTGAGGTACCCTGTGCCCCAGCCAGCTGAGGAGCAGCACGTGGACACAGGGGAGAAGGCAGGCCTAAGCAGGCTGCTCTCTCATCTCCGTGCACTGTGGAGTCCCCACAATCTGGGGAGCTGGTGCTAGAGACACAGCACTGTGCAGGAGGCGAGCAGTTCAGCACAGTGGAAGGGAGACTCCACATATGGCACAATACTTTACAGAGCAGGTGGGGAAGAGGGAGCATCCATGTACAGCATGGATGAATACAAGGGGCAACAGATGTACCTGCATGCATGACCTGGGGGGTGCTGTGGCATGGGG
>NW_017728994.1:63731517-63748460 GCF_001723915.1 Gavialis gangeticus | reverse complement strand
GGGTGGGGGGGCACATGACTCATGCTGGCACACCTCCAGCTGCTTAACAATTAGCCCTGAGTTACAGTACCTAAGATCTGGTATATAGTACAGAAGATACAATCAAGCCCTATTTGTCCTGTTGGCATTGTTTAAACAAGCTGGCAGGAAAGATCATTCCATTCTAAAAATAAACATTGCTCAAGAATCTCTCTAATGTTGAAAAATTCAGATGTTAGAAACTTTAACAGTGTCTCTGTAACAGTTCTTCAGGGTCTGTACACAAGCTAAATCTGGCTTACTCCTTACCGATAAGTGAAACAAAATTTTGCCTAAGTTAAGACAGCAAGCTTTGGCTTATCCTCTCAGTAAGACCTAATTCAGGAGTGTCTGGCTGATAAATTTATATAGCACTATTAAGCAGAGTGCTAATAACACCTCATTTCACAGATGGATGATGGCTGGACTGAGAGTGAAGATATCGATTCATCTTTGTAGGTTTTCTATACACTGAAAACTATTAGGCTCTGGCAGGAGGAGCACAAGGGAGTTCTCAGTCCACAAAAGGTCAGATGTCCTGTTTCTCAATCTTTACTGCCAGTGTAACAGAAAGACATCTACTAATCATCTCAAAGTTTGCTTAGTGCCAGTCCTGTCTGAGAGAGAAGTTCAGAACCTGGCCTACAGGAAGAAAAGGTCAGAATGGATGGGAAACAAATGTTAGGCATCAATCAGTTATTCTAATACAAGGAGAACATTTCAGTTAGAAGGTTGAGGCCAAACCCCAGCTTGCTGCAAACAGTGGTCCCACCCCTGCAGGATGTTATGGGCAGTCAGCATCTGGTATGCCCTTAATGATTTCAGCAGAGCTCCATATAGACACTCAGGGCCATCCATGCAAAGCTGATGACAGAACTGGTACCAAAATTAGCACCTTCCTCCACTAATTATCAACCACAAAAAACCCTGTTAAACACCCCATAGTTTTATTCTTGCACAGATGGACAAAATATTTCAATACAGGTTTTCCATATTTCAATCCAGCACCCTTAATCAAAGCCATGACAAACATATGGATATGATGATAACCTGGCATCTACACAGTGCCTTTCATCCAAACAGATCCTAAGGTGATTTGCCAATTTTTCTAATTGATGTGATGATTCTGCAAAATCTTATAAGTATGAGCACCCTTTCCAAACCTCAACATAGTCTCTGATGGAGGGGTAAGAAGTATTCTAATACAGTCCTCAGTCCTGCTCACAATGAAGGCAGTAGCTAAATTCCTATTTAGTTCAATGGGAAGAAAAGCTGCTGTGTGTAGAAGTGATCATTGTACACAGTGGTAAGCTGATTCTTCAATGGTTTAACACAGGGGTGGGAAAAATCCAGCCCACAAGGCTGTTCTATCTGGCCTTCAGGGCCCCTAAAAATTTTAGAAAATTAATAATGATCTGCCCTTGTTTCCTGTCAAAAATGACAGGAGCCAGAGGCAGTAGGACCCAGGGGAAGCCCGGCAGGCTCCCACAACCGCAGGGCATGCCTGGCCCTGCCCCCACTGCCAGAAGCCCCAGCAGGGGCTTCTGGCCTGGGACCATGTGGCTGCCCCGTGCCAGAATCTCAGATAAGGGGAGGGAGTGGGGGGCAGGGGAGGACCCCGGGCAGGGAAGGAACATGGGGAAAAGTGGCCCAGGGAAAAGCGGCCCCTCGCCCGCCCCGTGGCTGGTGCTCCCTGCTGCAGACACTCGCAGCCCACATGGGGCTGTCTTGAGCAGGCACAGGCAGCCCCAGGCAGGCTGCAAGCAGCTGCAGCACATGGTGCCAGGCATGGGGCGGGCGAAGGGCCACTTTTCCCGCGCTCCGCACCAGCTTGTAACCCGCCCCTGCTGCCACCCTGGGCGCTGTGCTGGCTCCGGACTCGCCTGTCGGGGCTGTGCATGGTGGCAGCAGCTGCAGCCCTCCCCCCCACTTGCCACGCCAGGCTGTGTTTGCCACAACCACCTCTGGGCTGCCCAGCGTGCAAGCTCTAGGCGGGCAGCAGCAGCAAATGCTGCCTGGTGTGGCAAGTGGGGGCTGCTTTCCTTCATGCTGAGCAGCTGCTGCCGCTGCACACAGCCCCAGTGGGCAGGGGCCCAGGCTGGCAGCGGGGGCAGGTTACAAGCTGGTGCTGAGCATGGGAAGAGCGGCCCCTCCCCTGCTCCGTGGCCAGTGTCCTGCACTGCAGCAGCTCGCAACAAGCATGAGGCTGCCTGTGTCTGCTCAGGACAGCCCCGCACAGGCTGCAAGTGGCTGCAGTAGGGAACACCAGCCATGGGGTAGGCGAGGGGCCATTTTTCCTCACACTCAGCACCAGCTCCTTCCCTGCCAGTGAGCAGGGGGTTGGGCTGCACACTGCCCCCTGCCTGTACCATGGGGCTGGGGGGCACTGGGAGTGAGCTAGCGGGGAGCTGGTGGGAACAGAGGGCCCACACTGGTGTCCTGCGGCCAGTGCCAGCAGGGCCCAGAGCAGGGCGGCAGGAGTACAGGGTCCCGGCTGGCAGGGGTTCTATGAAGCTGGGCCAGCTCCTCTCTTTCCCTGCTGGTGCAGCCCAGCCAGGCTCCACAGACCTCTGCCAGCCTGCGCCCCACTCTGGGCCCCACCAGTGCTGGCCCTGGGACACTGGTCCCAAGATGGTGACCAGGGGGCGAGGCACCTGTCAGGGGGCAGGTCTACCCATGTGGCCCTCAACAGCTTGCCAGAACCAGGTAAGTGGCCCTCCACCTGAAATAATTGCCCGCCCCTGGTTTAACAGCACTTTATAGACCAACAAAAAAGTTTATATAGAGAGAACAAGCTTTCATGAACCCAAGCTCACTTCATCAGATGCTCTGAAAGGACAAGCAGAGAGCAGGGTATAAAGTGAAGTCCCTTTCTTCCTTTTTAAAAGCGCTCAGCAACACTGCACTATAATTTTACTATTATTCTGACTACTCTTTATAATCAAACTTTGAAATTATACAGATTTTCCATTGGTGTTAATTGATGTATATCTATTGAAATCAATGGAATATGCCAGTTACTACCACCTGGGGGAATGCCCTTATCTACTGATAAGACAAAACAAAAAGTATCTTACAGGTAAAATATCACTCCTCAAGTCTGAATCTAGCCAGGATGCTAAGTTAAAGGTGCCTATATTTGCAACAAGTTATAACAGGTATTTAAAAGCCAAAAATTCTCCTGAATCCAGTTTTATATGTCTTAAACATTATTACCCCTCTAGCAACAGAATGCCCCCTATCCTTGAAAGAGCACTGGATTACATTTGAAGCAGAAAGAAAACTACCACACCAGCTGGCCCACAATATTGCTTGCGGTATTGAATATTTTTCCTCTGGTTCAATTAAAGAAAGTGGCTGTGAATACTCCTCTTTTGTTCTCTCCCCTGCTTGTCCAGAGACATGCAAAAAGGTAAACAAAGAATATACACAACAGAGGGTGCATCTACATGTGCAAATAATCTGGGAGCAGTTTACTCTAGAATAAATTACTCTAGAGTAAACTCTCCCAGGCATGCATCTACACACGCAAGGACACAGTAGCAGATTTGCTGTCCATGCCAGCAATCTGCTCCTGCCCCCACTGGCCCTGCACTGGTGCCCTGCAGCAGCCAGGGAGAGTGCTAGGCTCCCCCTGGGTGCTAGCCCAGGGGCTGGCAGGGAGCGTGGGGCCAGGAAACAGCTGTCTCCTGGTGGGGTCTAGGTCTGTCTCCTGGTGGGGTGGGGTCTGTTTCCTGCCCCTGAGAGCTACCTGCTGCTGGGGCAGACTCTAGCACTGGAGCTGGGGCAGGGGCAATGTCTCCCTGCCCCAGAAGGAGGGAGCTCCTAGGCCACACTCCCAGTGCTGGCCCCATGATCGTGGAGATGGTGCTGGGAGAGAAGGATCTCCTAGCCCTGGCCCTGCAATTGCAGAGCCACTGGTGCTGGGACAGGGGGACATTGTTCCTGACTAGGTTGTAGTAGCAGAGCCCACCCCAGCAGCAGGTAGCTCTCAGAGGCAGGGAGCAATCTGCTGCCCCCTGCTGCCCAGAAGCAAATGTGCTCTTGGTCAAGCTTCTACACATGCATTATTGTGCAGTAAGTAATCCAGAGTTAATTTGCTACTTGCATTTGCAGGTAGCAAATTTTCTTTTGATTAGAGCCAATTACTGTGCAATAAGCATCTGCACATGTAGACAGTGATGTTTCCTACGCAGTAATTAGCTATAATCTTGAGTAAAGCATCTTGTGTAGATATGCCCAGAGAATATATTTGGTATTTAAATTTCTGGTTTTGAATAAGTCTCTTGGATATTAGTAGAAACAGAGAATGCTATAGAGAGGGAGGGTGGTTTGGACCTGGACTCAGGAGACTTGTATTGGCACTGCCATAGATTTCCTGTGTGCCCTTGGGCTAGTCACTTCATTTCTGTGTGCTTCAGCTCCCCATCAGTAAAATGGTAATACTAATACTTCCTTATCTCTAATTTTCCAGTATGTCTATTCTATCTTTTGGGATAGAGATTCATTACCTTTCAGTTGGTGTTTGCATCTCTAGTTACTTCAGTAAAATTATATAAATAAATAAATATAATTTTAGTAAATAAAGGATCTTTTTAAAAAAACCTATCTTTTTTTCACCAGCACTTCTTAGGGGAAAAAAAAACCTTTTACTGTCTTATTGGGTGCATCTACACATGCGCTTAACTGAGCAGTACACTAATTTGCTGTGGTGTAAAGTGTCACAGTCTACACGTCTATTAGACTGCAGCAAACTAATTTTTGCCACTGGGAGACAATGCTATCTTACTATCATGAAAATAACTGCACCTAAACACATGTATAAATGCTGACCCAGGTGTACGTTGCACTTAGTCAGCCCAGGCAGCACAGGGCCAGACCTCTGCCTGCTGCCTAGTCACAGGGCTGCACACATGGGGGCAATCTTCTGCCCCAGCCAGCCCTTCTGCTGCCTGACGCTGCCTTCCAGAGCCTGGGGCTCACCAGCTCAGGGCTGCTCTGCCCCAGCTCAAGCTACTGTGGTTCTGGTTGCAGCATCTACACGTGTGCCCTGCACCACAGCAGTTTGAGCAATTACACCTGCCATTAAAGCACTGTGATAAACTCTGGTGCAAACTGTGCTCGAGTTTATCATGTCGCCTTAATGGCATGTGTAGATGAACCCTTTAGGAACAACAGAATTCTGAAGTTAAACATCAGAGATACCAATCACCATGTTTATAAAAATAACGCAAATATTTCCTCCCATTTGCTTTAATAATTTTCTCCAAATCCTCCCTTTACCTGGAAGATCTCTCACTGAAACCGCAGTTTTTAAACTCTGGTTTCTATTCTGTAGTTATTCCAGCATCTGTAATGAGGATTGACAAAATTGAAATACCTTTGATAGATGAGCTTAATTTAAATTCCAATGTCTGACTGTAAAGTATAAATTAGTTCATAAAAATGTAATTCATACCTTGCTATATTAATGTTAAGATGAACCAATGTGCTCAGCACTGAGGGCATCTTTATTTATGTTGTGCAAACTATTTTATCTTGTATCACAGACCTGGAAAACTAATCACTACCTTATTTGGCAAATTCACTTACAATGTCCCAATTTCCTTCCATGAATCAAATTCTTTCTTGAGCCCTTTAAAGGTGAATTCCTGCAGGGAATAAATTCCAAGGAGTTCTGAGAAACAGACTTCAACAACCATAGCCATCACGTACAACAAACTTTTGAACCCCTTTCCATTTCTATGATTTTTTTAACCCCAAAAAACCTAAATTTCCAGCTATTCAGAGTCCTTGTACTGTTCATTTGCATTCATTAATATTCATGCAGAACAGACTATTCCTGTTATAATCCCCCATAATAGCTGCTTAATGACATTGTTAATAGAATGCAAAACTTAGTTTCCAGACCTAAGTTAACCTAAATTGAGCTATATGGGTACATGTCATGTACAGTATAGTTTATTTTCATTCGCTAATGGAAACTAAGCTTTTATGCAGAATGTAATTGCTAAACAAATTTAGACTGAAAAGATGTTTTTATAGCCATGGTCTTTCTGTATCTATCTAATCTATTTCCTACATCCGTTAAATCAGATTTCAATGCAGCCCATGTGCCCAGAACTGTTGTCCATTTATATTGACAAAATTCTTCTCTTAGAGCTGCTTAGCAATACATGTCCCAGGCTCTCCCTGCATGAACAAAACCATGGAGTCCTTCACACATGAGAAGAAAGGACTATTATAATGAAGGTCCTACCTAAAGATCTGAGGAGAAGCCTGGCATTTATGGCTGCCCTGTTTAAGAATCTTTAATCTATTTGCTTTTTCTTCATTACCTTGCTAAGTGCCATGTAACAGCTGAAAGTCTCAGTTGTATCTTTACTACAAAGCCCTCTATTAGGGTGATATGGAGTCTGCTAGGAATGTTACCTCAGGGAGATTTGCTCTCTACAAATACCTTAGAGACACTAAAGAGGAAAAAGAGCTATTTAAGTTGAAGATCAATGTTAGCACAAGCACAAATGGGTATATATTTGCAATGAATACATTTAAATTGGAAATGAAAAGGTGTCAAACCATCAGAGCAGAGAGGTTCTGGAACAGCCTTCCAGTAGTAATCAGGCAAGGGGAGAAACCTAGCTGTTTTAAATTGGAGATAACATTTATTAAAAGGGTTCAGTGACACGATTGTCTGTGATAGAGGCAAAATACGGAAGTTACACTTATTGTGCAGAAGGCATGCAGAAAGTGCTCTACAGCCATAACTGAACAGATGGTCAGAGAACAGAGTGCTGTAAAAATGGCAGATCCCATGCTAAGATAATCCTGGATGGATGTGGTATCAAACTTTGGCACTGTAGGTTAAAGTGCTGATATGAATATCTGTACTAGATTCCATTCCAACTTCACATTCTGCCAACATCCCATGGAGCATTGCAGCACCCCATTCACCGCCTCTCACAGGGTGGCAGTCTAGCCTAGGCCAGAGCTTCTGTGGTGTATCTGAGTACCAGGCCAGCCCTGCCCTCAGGCTATCACTGACTAGAGTCAGCATAGCCCCTATTTCCAACCCTGCCTCCCCTCTGCAAGCACAGTGGTTCTGAGCACTTTGAAGCTGGCACACCATGTCATGCTGGCTAAACATCTTAAGACAGCTACCCATGCAGAGACTTAACTGCTGACTTTCTAACTGTGAGGTTTATAGGTGAGGGCATAGTCTAATGTGACTCCTTGGTAAGTTGGGGTATGCTCTTGGGGAAGGCTGCAGTTGCCTACTCTGATATTCAGTGTGCTCTTGGCTCAAGGATTGCCCACGTGGAAGACTGATGATACTCATTTATTGATGCTCCTCACTGACCTTGTGCCTCTCAACGTCCCCTCCCCAACCCCGATGCCCCTGGCCTAGAACGAAGGTACGTCAGGCTCTGTCGGGGGCTTATCGGTTTGTGTTAGATTGAGTGGGGCCATATATCTGTGTAATTGATAACTGACTGCCCCATTCCTCAAGGTCACATTGCTTTCCTGAGAGACGCCAGCGTGTTTACCCAGATCCACCTGACACAAACCCTAACCCAAACCAACCTCTATATACACTGAAAGTTTTTTCAAGCCCCACAACCAAGGTGTAACCAATGGGTGAAACTGAGTTTGCACTAGGGATCCTTTGCATGGCGTTTGGGAGAACAGCTATGAATGATCACCACTGCAGGTAAGGCACAGTGGGAAATGGGTAGCAACCCCCCTCCCTCCCTCCCTCTCCTCACTGAGAAATCTTGACCCTCCAGGCCCTGACGCTTGGGTTTCCCAGCCCACATGACTCCCACAACAGGGACATGAAACCCAGGCGTCCAGGTTTTCCCAACGGAGGTGGTACACAGGTGTTCTGTGTTCTGTTTCTGGTCCTGGGCAGGGGAAAGGGTCTGGACTGGGGACTCACCAGATGTCCCTTAGTGTCCACCTTGTCTGCAGACTCTGCATTTGTGCATGGGAGGTCTGATCATGGAGACCGAGATACTGGATCCAGGATGGTCTCCTGGACACCTGCAGGGCATTGGAGACGTGCGTAGATGGCATCGGCAATACAAAGACCAAAGGGAACCCTCAATGTGGGGCATTAGAATGGACAGAGCCCCAAAGAGAATGGGGGAGTCAGCCCACGGGCCCACTGGGCCAGGCTACTTCAGGCCTGGGTCCTGTTGTAGTGGAGCAGTGCAGCCTCTTCAAAGATAGGTAACCCCATGGGCTCTGGCCCAAGTTTTGAAGCAGGAAATATTCCAGTTTTTCTTTATTATGAATATGCAAAGTTTGGCAGCTGAAACATTGAATTAAAAAAAGGGACAGGCATTCCCCTGCCACCCCAAGGTTTCCTGTTTAAGTTGAACCCCCTGCAGCTGCCTACCCCTATCTTCACCTCAATGTCATAATCGCCTGGTGAGCCCGGGTCTTTCCTCACTCTTTCAAAGGTAACTGAGAAGAAGGCTCCAAGTTCCAGAGCAGGCAATGTTGCAGTTTTTATTAATAAACACAATAAATGTTTGACAACTTTAACGATGACTAAATTGAGGCATGACTCTTCCTCATACCTGATCCCCTGCACCTCAGTGTGTGTCCCTAGGGGGGAGAGATTGGAAAGGAAAAGGGGAAGGGAAGTGGTGCCTGGGCAGCCTGGGTTGTGGGCAGCAGTGCCCATGACACAGAGCCAGAGAAGCCTGGAGCTAGAGACCTCTGGCCCAACTCATTCGGGGAAGGCTCCCGGTCCATACAGGAGAACCTCAGTCAGGGCTTCATGGATCTGGACAGCCTGCCACATTGCAGGGCTGGGGCCACCAATATTGGCAGGGGGGACAAGCATCCCGGACAGATGCACATGTGCGCACATGTGCACATACACATACAGACTCAAGAGTCTTTGGCAGTCTGGGGAGCCTGCAGAGCATGCTGGGAGGCATGCAAGATCCCCACTACCTGCTGCATTTGGGCCACGCAGGCAGGCTCTGAGCCCCGCCACGCACCGCAAGAGCTAATGTATGTTTTGCTTCCTCCCAACGTAAACGGGGGCACTTAAAGTAAAGCTCAAAAGTTAGAGCACTTCCACCGCTGGCTTCTTGAACACCTGTACTTAGCCTCAGTGACCCAGAAGGTCAGTATATTCCCCCAGGCAGTGGAAGTGTCTGCTCCTACACTCCTTAGCTTTAATATATTCTCCCTGTGTAGAATGGGGCACGGGGCATGGGGCGTGGGGTGTGGGAAACAGTCCTGGCTATTCCATGGACCTTCTGACTTTCCTGCTTGGGGCCAGAGGGAACCTGCATAGTACAGGGAGGATGGGTATTTAGAGAGAAAATTAGCAAATGCAAAAATGCAGGGGAGGCAGCTGTGCCCATGTTACTCGGGAGTTATAGCTGCACTAATCCTCTCCCACCCTTGCATCCACTGGGACATTAGGACATAATCTGGTCCCAAACTAGTACATCAAAGAAAGCTGGGGTATCTATATTGCAAATGGAGGTGTGAGTGCAGCTGCACAGATGCATAAAAACCAGCTTTAATCTACGTAGCTCAGGGAACAATAACAATATGGCTCTGGCAGCACAGGTTTTCATGCTAGCTGTGTGAATTCACCAGGACCCTGGTACTCAGACAGTTGGTTCATATTGACAGCACTTCTGCTCTGGCCTCATTGTTCCTGGTACTCAAGCTAGCTGGAGTGCAGCTAACGTAGAGATGCTCCTCTACTGATAAAAGTTGAAGCCAAAATTGTCACACTAATGCACTTGTAGTTATGTGCCTGTAGTTACTTCAATACACAGCTGGTACCTATGTTCTGAGGGTCTCTTTCTTCCTGAAGTCAGTGAGAAAGGTGGCCATCTTTATTTGGATCTGTGTTTAAAATACCTAGTTAATAGACTGAAAATTATGAAAAAAAATGTTAGACTATAATTTTGAACTTGTATTACTAGGAACCTAATATTAATCCTGAGAAACTGGACAGCAGAAGCAGTCAGATTATTACACCTGGATTTTCATGGAGGACTGGACAGGGAGAAGGAAAAATCTTTATAACTGCCAGTATTTGAAAACCAAAAAAAGGGGATCTATTTCACATAAATGAGCATATATTTGCAGGAAAATTTCTGCTGTGTCCTACTCACCCCTTTTATGCATTTATGTACTTCAACTAGCATTCAATCCACATCAACTTTCATTCCATCATGTCTATTCACCCACAACATTCACCATATACAGTCTCAGACCTAATTTACTCCAGCTCCTACCTTTATTTGTTCCATGATCAGCATACATGAACACTTAATACATATAGACAGTAATCCTGTACCGCCGTACCCATGCTCCACACCCATGCTATGTGAACCCATACCTGTCTCACACACCCATCGCAAATGCAAGCATAAGTAAGCATTCACCTCTGTTAACGCAACTCCAAAGCTACACAATGGAAAAGAAAGCACACACCAGGCCCCTCTCCTTTATAGGGAAGGTTGAGGAGAAGGAATGAGTTTCCTTAAGAGAAATTCCTACCCTTCCTATTAAATATACCAGGGTCATTCCTTCCCACTTCTGCCTGCTTTGCTAAGCAGGAAACTCTATGCCATTGGCTTCTCCCTGGAATACTACTAGCTATGCCTAGGTCTGCTTTCCCTGGCCAGGAATTGGCCCCACAAAGTTTCCCACTTTGCCCTTCATTTTAAGATTCACTTTAGACTGCTTGCATCTAAAAATCTGCCTCACTAAGGCACAGAAAATAGTTCCCTGATACACCTACCACTAGAAAGCACTGCATTTTTTTTCCAAAAAGGCCTATGGTTCTGTAGAATACTTGCATACATTAGGATAGTCCTCCCTTGAGGTCACTGCTGCCCAAACCCCCACCCCACTTCACGTGCCTCCAGAACCCCCAGGCTCCCATCTGCCTCCTGAGTCTGAGGTGCCAATCACAGGATTTCCCCACAGATTTTCCTGCAGACACCAGAAGGATTTTAAAAAATACTAATAAAAGGCAGCCCATATGGTTGGTAGATCTGACACATTTTCTGTGCAAGAACCATCTTGATGTGGGTTGGGGATAGGGGCTGGCATCCCCTGGGTATTGAACGAAGACAACAATGTTTTTCTGATTCACAGAATAGCTCAGAAAAATCCTGAGCTCAGGATGGCTCAGCATTAAAAAAAAACCCTTGCTTATTTATTTAATAAGCATTACCTTTCCTCACTGCACCTACATGTATAAAATACAGCAATTTATAACTCATAAGAAGGTTAGAAAAAAGGAAGAGAGTTTTTCATTACAAGAAGATATTTAAGCAAAATCTATTTATTCCCAAGGGGTGTTTTTAGTAGATATTAAAGATCCCATGACATTATTTGAAAGGGATAGAGAGGATAATCCTAGTGAGTTGGTTAACATTTTCTCTTTCTCCTAATACTGAGCCATAGATTAGCTGACTCAAGGGCAGCATACACAAAAAAAATGTTCTATACTGGCTACAGCTACAGTATGTTTTCTCCCATTTCAGAAATTGGAAACTGTGTTAAAAACATTAAGGGCCTGAACTCAGCTTTTTCATCCCTGCACCAAAACCAGGAAGAGAGAAATAGGAGAAAAGATGCTTAAAACTCCCCTTAGTGTAGGGCCATTTGGGATTCAGAGACAGGATGGGGATGCAGACATTACCACCATTTCCTTGTCAGTTTTATGTGCTCTCTGTCCATTAGTACATGATGGAAATCATGTGGACGCTGAGAGGGTTGGTCCATCCCATGTTTCCATTGAAGAATCCATTGATCCATTCAGGAACATTGCTTTTCAGGCTATGCAGTATCTTGATCAAAGTCAAGTCATAAAACAAGATATACCAGGAATCATTGTGACCAGTTAGACTGTGCTAATTCATTTCTTTACACAAGAATGGAGGGGGGGAGAGGATTACAGATTTCCATTCATAACGTAAACAAGATGTGCAATGTAACTTTGAGTGTAGACACATTATGTGTTTACTACATAAGTGCATTGACTTTCCCATATAACTAGACTTTAACTGCATGAATGTGGAGCAAATGCACAATGCATAGCTCCGCTATCACTCAAATCCAGTGTAGAATTACCTCTTGAAAAAATATTTAGTAATTTTGGGCACAGACAGAAGTGACAATTTTCACCAGATCTGACCATAGAAAGTGGTATATAGTCATGACCAAACAAATGCACTGCTGAAGTTCACTTCAAAAATGGCCAATCGGATAAAAACATGAACCCTCATTGCATGAGGGGTCAGATGAAAACACTTCAAAACATAGCGTCTTCTGTAACTTCTGCCTGCCTACCAGCCTCGAGCTGTTTTCAGAATGGGGGGGAAGAGACAGGAGGGAGTTCACTCTGGGGTTTTTTAAGCCCCTTCTGAAGAATGAGGCAGGTGTATTGAAGCCCCCCCACCAAGTTTGGGGTGGGGACTCCAGTTCACCCACCCCATCCTCCAGCACTGGCTGGGGAACCCCTAGAACCAGCCCTCTCCTCTCTTCTTCCCCTCCTATTCTGAAACAGGGACAGGCTGGGAGAGAGGAGGGGCTATTGCTGGGGGAAACCAGCTACAGGCTGAAAGCAAGGAACAAGATTCCCTTCCATCCTGGAACCAACAGTGAACTTCTGTTTGGCCCGGGGGATCATTGCAACTCAGCATGCTTCCTGCAACGTGTTCTCAGTTATTGTGGAGAGCTGCACTTCTGTCTACACCCTTTATTATGTAGGAAAGTTACTAATCAATTTCATCCCAGGGTAGACATTCGCTTAATGTAAATTGGCTCCCCCACCTTTTATTGGCCAGGCATAAAAATGTGCCTGTGAGCAGTTATTTACCATACGGTAAAATCCAAGGTAAATTACGCTACAGAAATTGCACCATGTCTCTGCACTCTGACTAACAATATTCATTCTGACTCAGAGTGCTTTGGATCACATTCACGGATGGTATAAATTGCCATTGCTTTATTGGGCTAGGTATAGACATTCAAAAAGCCGGAGGCAGAATCAATCTAAGTTATGCCATTTTCCATAAGTAGCATAGTTTAAATAGGTAGCAAACAGAGCACACATTTGCCCTTTGCTTGGGCAGGGGAAGAGGCAATCTTAGATTGGGTTTTGCCATTTTTAAACCAAACTTTGTGTGCTGAATTTCTGTTCTGCTGTGAGTACAGACCGGGTTTCCAGTCACTTATCCCAGGCCTGTACCTGGTCTTGAAATCATTCACACACTACTGCATATTTTGACTGCATGGGAGCTATGGCAGTTCACACTGTGAGAGACCTGACACCCTCTACAGAAGAGTGCTTCACTAAGAGACAAGGTCCTTTTCCTCGTGGACCATAATACTCTGCTGTTACATGTTTTCATACCTCAGCCTTGCAAAAGCTAGTCTTATCTATCCCTTTCCATGCAAATAATCAAATAAATGAAAAAGATTGCCAACCAAAAAACCCCAGCTATAATGCAATGATTAATGGAGCACAACATTGTGCTTAACTGCACTCTGAACATCATGTTTGTTTTATAAGAGATTAGCAAATGATTATGAGCTGCTCTGGAGGTGTTACATATGTTGCAGCAAAAGTCACTGCCATATCCAGAAACAGCCTGAGGCTTTTTTATTACATTTTATGTTAGCAAGTTTTAAAATCAATTTATTTCTTGTCAAAGGTGCAATATCGATGAACTTGTAAAAGCTGCTCTTTGCAGTTCTGCTAGTAGACCTGAGTTTTGTTCTAGGATTATTTTTAGGCCAGAAGTAATTCAGTATACATTGAACAACAGTGACTCATAGCAAATATTGTTAACTATTTTATATATGCATATTGTTAGCATAGGCTATAGATGCCACATCATCAGATTACAGGAGTCCAATTTAGAATCTTGAATCAGTAAATTTTTCAGACTAAGGACTTCTCCAAAGCCCAATGATATAAATAAAACTTTCCAATTTTACTCAATGACCTCTGAAACTGGCTCTAAATATTCTTCAAGCAGATTGTATTTGCAAATGTTTCAATGTTAGGACTTCTTATATAAACATGAATTCAGGACCATGAATCCTGTTACAGAAGGGGCAGCAGCAGGGGAGAGGCAAAAAACCAGCAGGTAAAGGACAAGCACACAATAGACTTGAACACAGTGGACAAGAGAAAATCCATAATATCTTATATTATGGTTCATTGCAATTTTATATCAGTTTGCATTTTAGGGAAAGAAATCTGTTTTCACAACCAAGTGGTAGACTGTCCTGTTTCTGTAACAAATTACTGTATATTCAACCTGAAATGCAACACTGTTTTATGTGTAAACAAATGTTATTCCACTGGCTAAGAAGGATTTGCTATATCTATTTTTTTTTATATAGGCTGTCACAGGAAGCTTTATAGTGCCTGAAATGGTAGCAAACATAGTTGCAGTTAACACTGAAGATTTTCATATACACTGTACTGGTACTAGTGAATATGTAGTGTTGCATTAACAGAAGGAGGAAACAGTTAACCAGTTCATGGATGTTATCCTCTACCCCTTAAAATAACACTATCAAATCATTCATTGGAACCTAACAGTTCTAAGTAGTAAACAGAGAGGACCTTGCATTGTCTCCTGCATTGTAAGGCTCCACTTCAAAATTTAATAAAAATCACCTGTGTCTAATTCAAAGTATAAAACCAATTCTTGAGTTGATTCAAGGCTACACAACATAACTCTGTAAAATATGTTTGTGCATCTCAAAGGCAGCTTTGACTGCTACTTAAACAATCTGTAGTCTCTTACAATCATTTTTTTGCTAGCAGGATATCATCATTTAAATATTTAGCCTTATTCTAATCTAGATTAGACTACTTCTCCTCTATTAGTCCATATGTCCCATACACACGTTTGCTAGTGCTGGAGTCTCCTTGATAGCTTGAGAAGCACGGTAAATAATTTATTAAAAGAATTTGCCCCTCCCAAAGCTGCAGACACAATTATGATCAGTGGGTAAGAGAGATCCTTATGAATGAAATTGGAGATATTCAGCACTATCAAGACAACATATGTTGTTAGGTCACTGATTGATATGATACTGATGAGGCTTTGTTTCAAAGACAGCGGCTCTGGCAGCATTTTACATGCATCTTTTATCCATGGGTGTAAGTGTATAGTCTAACGAATCATACCTGATAGCTGCATAATGTTTCCTGAAAGTCTTCATTAACTGATGACATTAAGCTAATGGTAAAATAATGGTCTGTGCAGAACTAATGCTTTTGTTATAATAGAATAACCTAAGCACAGTATATTTTGGATCATTTCTTCATATTATTTAAATAGTTCCTAAAACTCTATTGATTCTGCCAGTCTATTTTATTCCTCTCTGATTCTCAGAGGTCCAGCATGAAACTGGAGCAGGCTCATTGAAAGTCTCTGGGTTAGGATCAGAGGGGAGAGCAACAAGGGTGATGTCGGGGTGGGGGTCTGCTATAGACCACCAGACCAGGAGGATGAGGTAAATGAGTTTTTTTTCAGGCAGCTATTGGAAGTTTCCTGATCACGGGCTCTGATTCTCATGGGGTGCATCTACACGAGATGCCACATTTCTGTAGCAATGAGCTATGGCAATGTAGCTCATCACTACTGAGAGGCAGCACTGGCAGGTACAAACCGTGACACCAACACTACTGTGCAGTACAGTCAGAAATTACTTGTGCACCACCTGGACTGTCATTTAATACTTGCTTTAAGTACTCAGTGACTGGGCAGTAACAACTGTGCAGTCAGCTGCACATGTAGATGCACCCACAAGGGACTTAAATCACCCTTACATCTGCTGGGAGGGCAATACAGCAGTGCACAGGCAACCTGGGAAGTTTTTGGAGAGCAGTGAAGACAACTCCCTGGTGCAAGTGCTGGAGAGGCCCACTAAGGTTTGTGTTCTTCTTCACCCGCTGCTGACAAACAGGAAAGAATTGGTGGGAATGAAAAAGTGGATGGCAACTTGGGCAGCAGCAACCATGAGATGATTTAATTCAGGATCCTGAAGAAAAGAAGGAAGGAGAGCAGCAGAGTAAGGACCCTGGACTTCAGAAAAGCAAACTTTGACTCGCTCAGGGAACTGTTTGTCATGATCCTCTGGAAGTCTGAGGGGGAAAGGAGTCCAGGAGAGCTGGTTGTATTTTAAAAAAACCTTACTAAGGACACAGGAACCAACCATCCTGATGTGCAGAAAGACTAGCTAGTATGGCAGAAGACCAGAACTCTTCAGTGAGCTAAAACACAAAAAGGAAGCTTACAAGAAGTGGAAACTTGGAGAAATAACTAGGGAGAGGTATAAGAACATTGTTCAGGCATGTAGGGATGAAGTGAGGAAGACCAAAGCAAAGTTGGAATTGCAGCCAGCAAGGGATGTGAAGGGTAACAAGAAGGGATTCTATAAGTATGTTTCATAGTTGGTAGGGTCAGAAGGGACCTGAGCAGATCATCGAGTAGGACCCCCTGCCATGGACAGGAAAGAATGCTGGGGTCAAACGACCCCGGCAAGGTGATTATCTAGCCTCCTTTTGAAGACCCCCAGGGTAGGAGCAAGTATCACTTACCTTGGAAGTTGGTTCCAGATCCTAGCTACCCTGACTGTGAAGTAGTGCTTCCTGATGTCCAGCCTGAATCAACTCATTATTGACTCCAAGAGGAACATGGGCCAACAGTGCAAGGTCACAGTTGGCAGGACTAACTGGATCTTGACGTGCATCCACAGGTGCATCTCAAGTAGGGCCAAGAAGGTGATCCTCCCCCTCTATGCGACACTGGTCAGGGCACAGCTGGAGTACTGTGTCCAGCTCTGTGCGCCCCACTTCAGGAGGGATGTGGACAACATGGAGAGGGTCCAGAGGAGGGCCACTC
>NW_017728994.1:63719364-63730525 GCF_001723915.1 Gavialis gangeticus | reverse complement strand
CCTGGATAATTCTCTCAAAGAGCTTCCCCAGGACCAACGTAAGACTAATGGGCCTATAGTTTCCTGGGTCCTCCTTTCTCCCTTTTTTGAAAATGGGGACCACACTGGCCCTTTTCCAATCCTCTGGCACTGCTCCAGAGCACCACGAGTGCTTGTAAAGCTGTGCCAGGGTCCTGCAATGTTCTGTGTCAATTCCGTCAGCACCCTTGGGTGGAGATCATCTGGACCCACCAATCTGAAGATGTCCAGTCCCACCAGAAGTTCCCTGACAAGGTCCTCTCTGACCCTGGGCCCTGCTGTGCCCCTCCTGAGTTCATCTGGGATTCCGGTGGGCGGGGGGGGAGGGGATGTCCCAGTCCCTGCTCAGAAATATGGAGGCAAAGAATTTGTTAAAGAGGTCAGCTTTATCATCTGGTGCAACCACCAGATTGCCAAGGATGTCCTGCAGGGGCCCCACGTTACCCGGTACCTGGTAAAAACCTTCTTTTTACTCTCTATGTATTTAAAAAAAGGACTTCTTATAGTCTTTGATCTGGGTTGCTAGTCCCAGTTCTGTGTTCACCTTAGGCTTCCTAACAGCTCCCCTACACTCTTGAGCAATGGAGGTGTAATCCTCCTTGGTGATGACCCCTCCCTTCCATTGGGTGTACACCTCCTTTTTAGCTTTCAGACAATCCTGAATGACTTTGGTGAGCCATGGGAGCTTTTGAGCACTCTTGGTGAGCAGCCAACAGTTGCAAAAGGCAAGATTAGGGACTATTTAGAAAAGCTGGACTTCTACAGGTCCACGGGGCCAGACACCTGAGGGTGCAGTGGGGTTGGTTGGTGTGATTGCAGAGTCACTGGCCATTACCTTTGAAAACTCATGATGATCAGGAGAGGTTCTGAACAATTGGAAAAGGGCAAATGTAGTGCCCATCTATAAGAAAGGAAAGGAGGATCCGGGAAACTACAGACCAGTCAGCCCCTCCTCAGTCCCTAGAGAAATCATGAAGCAGGTCCTCAAGGAATCCATTTCTAAGCACTTGAAAGAGAAGGCAGCATTAGGAAGCATGGATTCTCCAAGGGTAAGTCATACCTGACCAACCTGATTGCTTTCTATGATGAGATGACTGGCTGTGAGGATGCGGAGACAGCAGCAGATGTGATATACCTTGACTTTAGCTAGACTTTTCATACCATCTCCCACAACATTCTCACAAGCAAGCTAAGGAAGTACAGGTTAGATGAATGAACTGTAAGGTCCATAGAAAACTGGTTGGTTCATTGGCCTCAAAAGGTAGTAATCAATGGCTCAATTTCTAGTTGGCAGCCAAGTGGAGTGCCTCAGGGTTTGGTCCTGAAGTCTGTCCTACTCAATATCTTCATCTATGACCTGGAAGATGAGATGAAGTGCACCCTCTGCATGTTTGCAGATGAGACCAAGCTGTGGGGAGGAGTAGATACAGTGGAGGATAGGGGAAGGATTTAGAGACACTGAAACAAATTGGAGGCTTGGAACAAAAGAAATCTCTTGAGGTTCAACAAGGACAAGTGCAAAGTCCTGCACTTAGGACAAAACAATCCCATGCACTGGTACAGGCTGGGGGCTGACTGGCTGGGCAGCAGCTCTGCAGAAAAGGTCCTATACAGTTACAGCGGACAGTAAGCTGAGTATGAGCCAACAGTATTCCCTTGTTGTGAAGAAGGGTAACAGCATCCTGGGCTGCATTAATAGGACTATTGCCAGCATACTGAGATAAATGATTCTTGCCCTCTATTCAGCACTGGTGCAGCCACATCTGGAGTACTGAGATTTCTTTTTGGGGCCCCCACTACAGAAAGGATGTGGAAAAATAGGAGACAGTCCAGCAGAGGGCAACAAAAATGGCTAGGGGGCTCAGGAACAGGACCTATGAGGAAAGGGTGAGGGAACTTTAATTTGAAAAAAAAAAAGACTGAGGGGAGATTTAATAGCAGCCTTCAGCTACCTGAAGGGTGGTTACAAGGAGGATGGAGCTCAGTAATGGCCGATGACAGAACAAAGAGTCTCAAGTTGCAGCAAGGGATGTTTGGGTTAGATATTAAGAGAAACCTTCTCGCTAGGAGGCTAGTAAAGCACAGGAACTGGTTACCCAGAGAGGCTGTGGAACCACCCTTGGAGGTTTTTAACACCCGGTTAGGCAAAACCTTGGCAGGAATGCTGTGGCTGGGGAAGGTGTTGCTTTGTCCAGGGTGGTGAACTAAATGACCTCCTGAGGTACCTGCCAACCCTAATTTTTCTCTGGTTCTATGAAACTCAGTTTCCCGTAGGCTCCGCAAATCTTTTTACAGCATCCTACATCCTTTTTAGAGCTTAGTCAAACCAAGGCCAAGACCTTTTTCTAACAGTGAACCTCATTTGTTAGAAATGATTGTTAACTAATAACAACCAGAGAACACTAAATGAGTAAACATTTTCCATTTTGAATACAGTGCACAAACAACACATCACTTCTATCGTCCTTTGCAAGAGGCACAAGGCACTATGCAATTAAGCACTAAAATAATCTGTAATTAAGAACAGTTGAAAGCAGCAGCAGCAAACTTATGTTTCCTAAATGTTGACACAGGCTAAGCACTCTGCATGTTAATAGGAAATTCATTCTTTAATTCTACAAGGTTACTTATATTAAATTAAGTAGCCAGATGATCCAGAAGCTACTGAATCCCTAAGAAGGCTGATGGAAGAAAGTCTATTAAGAAAGCAGGGCTGTGTCCAGACAAACCCTTAGAGATAAGAATTTAAAACCAATTCACACTCTTTTCTTCACAAGCAAGGAAAGAGTATAGGATCACATTTAAGATTTACTCCATTTATGCAATATGGGGCAAATCCTAAGGCTCTTTCTCAGTGTTCACTCCCTCCAAATTTCTAACACCAGTGCAAGGTCTCAATCAGACCAGAGCAAAATTAATGGATTTCCACCAGTGCATCTAAGAGAAGAATATTCCTGTTGACTTCAGCGAGAGTTTTATCTATGTAAAGACTGAATGAAAACTAAGTATGGACCTCAGGATTTGGTCCTATGTATTAATTCTTCTTCTACAGCCTGAGTAACCCTCCTTCCTGAAGTAAACAGACATCAATTCAATTAGCCTCAATAGTCTTTGTATGAGAGCCCAAATGTAGTTATATACACTAACTCTTGGGAAAACATGTGCTTACTGCAAGTCAGCTTTTTTTTATTCTTAACCAGGTATAGCAGTGTTTAGGTTAGATTTCATGCTTTGGTAGAATCATATATAAATGTGCTCTCCTCCCCCAACCAAGTTAGATTTTCTATAAAATTATTCACTCTTCACAGCCATATTGGAAAATGAAGCCCATTTTGTACAGATAAGGATGAAGAATATGAACTATTTTACTGTTTTTGTCTCAACCCCAGTTATAAATAATGAATCCTCCTATATGGGGTCACTGAATATCACTGTATCCCATTTTGCCTGCATGATGGACAAAGCTATATTTCTACCCGTGCATGCTCTCTTTCTCTATCCTTGCCAATAAATTCAGTTTTTGCTTAAACAACAATCATCCACCCTCCTAATACTCTGTCTCTCTCCCCCACCCCAAAGATTTCGTTCTCCATTTCAGTAAGTCTTGATGGGATCTTTGGTGCACTTTTTCCCTGAGACTTCTTATTAATTCCTTAAGGCATTCTCTGATTCTCTTTCATCTGTCACCACACCTCTTTGATCTTGGGGACTCTTTCCTTTATCTCTTTTGAAGTTTATAAACCACATTTTTAGAATTAAAGCTGGAACTGTGAAGGACAGCATGGATTAAAGCTGTAAAGTGTTAGCTGAGACCACTCTGGAAAATAAAACATAGTATCTAAACAAAACCAAATACAATGCAGAACAGGGCAACAGAAAAGAATCTAAGTAGAGGAGACATACATTACTGAGCTCCCTCTGCTGTACACTACACAAAGAATGAGCGCTGGATGCCTAGATTTTTAACTTAATGTCTTTTCTTTAATGTTGCCTGCCTATTACAGAAATCCAAGCCCTAAATATCTCTCAACAGAAACGTATTGTGAAAAGGAATGTTTTCAGGCAAATTATTAGGCACAGCAAGCTTTGTTTGATGAGGACATTTTAAACTTAGCTGCTTGTGTTTGAAATCTCCCCCAAAGAAATGCTTTGGTTGAGTTTAGAAAGGTAATTTCTTTAAGGCAAAATTGTGATTTTGAGTGGTGAAGAGCAGTTGGTTAGGAGGTAGCATGAATGGTGAAATATGAGGGATAAAAACCACAGGGTTTCAAATGGAGCCTATAGAAGGAATAGAAAGAAGAAGGTGAAAGACATTCAGAGACAACAGATAGGAGTGAAAGAAGTGGGTAACAAGAGGAAAGGGCCATAAAAGGACACAGAAAGTGTAAGAGAACCCCAGTGAACAACAGCATTTTAGGAAAATGGGAACTGAAGAGAAAAGGAAGAAGCATAGGAGACCCCATGAAAGATACTGGGGTGCGATTTAATTAATACCACACTCACACGTTGCAACACACACAAAGAGTTGGTGCAGCCTTCCACCTTTCCATAAAGGAAAAAAAAAGTGATCATGACTTTCTGAAACTAGTTTAGGGTCACAGGCATCAAGTTTCAAAACCAGGTGTTGCTAATGTTTTATATGGAAGGCACTCATATACTTCAGTGATGGGTAGCAGTAGAAAACATGATAGATGGAGAGATGGACAGCTAGCTAGCAGAGAAGAATAAGGGGTTGGCAGAAGGGAGAGATTTATTTAAAAACAACCTGGCATCTGAAATGGGAATTTATTTTTGAGCAAGGTAGAGAGGTGGTTGAGGGCATGATGGGAAGAGGCAGGCAACGAAGAGATGTGGCAGCTGAGTGTGAGTTATTAAATACACTGCCTAGTCATTGGAGGACTGTCACGGAGTGAGGAAAGACCTGTCAGGAGAGAAAGAAATTAAATGCTGAAGAAAGGGCAAGAAAGGGAAGCTAGCAGCAGACCAAATACCAACTGGAGCAGAAGGTCACAGGTACATGTGGGGATAGGAATGAGATTGCAGGAGAGTAAAAGAGGAATATGGCAAAAGATGTATTTTGAATCCTGAATGGTAAAGCCAGGACCAACTGTAAAGTAAAATCACCCCCAACCCCCATCCTAATACTTCAGAATGCAAGAACCTCAGAGTAAGACCATTACCCAAGATTTTCCAAAGGGGTTGTGACTTTGGTTGCCCATACTTCTGGATGTACAATTTGAGACCTTAAACAGGGCCAGTTTGGAGAGGACAAAGGGTGTCAGTGGCATAACTAGGTTGGGGTCACTCGGGCAGATGCCTTGGTTGCCAACTTGAGGAGGGGCAAGGGGAAAAATCCAGCTGCCATCTTAGTTGAGCAATGATACTTGTAGCAGCGGTGACGACTGGAAGTCACTGCTCCCCCATGTGTGGCAGCTGTTTCAACCCAGCCATGTCATCATGCTGCTGAGTGCTGCTGAGTACTCTCTGAAAATCATGTCCCTTTTAGGGTGTTTTGAGTTGGGTGCCCCCCAAAACTGAAATGCTTCATATTATGAATAACTCCTGAAATTCTGCGGTTGTGCGTGGGTTTTTTGTCCAAAATCAGCCTGGTATTCTGTGGGTACTGCTGAAAGAAACAGCAATAACAGCACAATGTTTGCAGAAATGCTGAGATTCCACCGCTCCCATTAGCTTCCCTTCAAGCTGTACTCCCCACATAGGAAAATCAAGCCCTAAAGCTTTCAGACTGAAAGGCTGAAAATGTGAATCAATGCAATATTATCCTAAATGTTTAGCAGGTCTGAAATAAGACCTTAGCGGGAGACGAGAACTGTCTTTACCAATTGCATGCAAGCTTTGAAAAGTAACAGTAAAGTTTTAATTAAGGGTAAATGGCAATACGAACAACTATTTTGTTGCTGACCATTTCAGCATAATCATGCATTTAGCACCAGGAGGGACTGAGACTCTTAACATAGGCTATACAGAGTCCATAGGGACCGGGAATCCATCTCTCCTTTTGCTCTTTTGAGAAGAATCAGCCTGGTGACTCATTTTCCACCTTCCTCTATGTCCAGAAGGGGAGGAACGTATTTGCTAGATATCCCTGCAGAACTCAAAAGACACAGAGCTTGGGGGCTGCACTACCTCACATGTACTCGCTCTGATAGATGTGCCTTTCACTCTGCAGGTTTTTTTGTCCATTTCCGAACAGGCTTCATTTTTATACAGGCTGAAAATCTATATTTCTAGTTGCTCACAGAGAAGTTAGTTACCCCTGAGATTCTGTAATAAATTGCCTTAGTTAATAACTTCTCTCACAAGAATCATAGCCCTAGTTTTAATGGAGTTATAAATGTGTGACTATGTTCTCTGTTTACCTCACTGTAAGTCAGACTGATTTATACAGATTTAATAATTGATAAGACTCTGGTTTGTGATATACAAGAATTTTTTTTACCATTTTTATGCTTGGCAGAATTAAAGAACCAAACTTTTTAAGTGGAACTTCAGAATAATGTACATTTCTGAGTCTGCACAGAAGGCAAAACAATAATTTAGCAGCATTAAAGACAATGACAAGCTTGACAATGTAGCAAGGTAGTAGTCTGAAAAATACTTTGAGAAACAAGAAAATAAGAGTCTAATAAACACTGCATTACATTTTAATATATGATGAATATTCTAAAATAAGATGTTATAGCAAAATCAATATTGATTGTATAAGGGTTTAATATGGAGGAATAAAACTCTTTAAGAACCTAGAAAAGTCTTGCTAGTATTCACAAAGCAGTAATAAATTGCTAGAGTTCATTCACTCAGAAAATTACAGAAAGATTTTTTATGGATTTTGAAGTCCCCAAAATGTCATGTGTGTTTTATTTTGTATTTACAACTACATAAATTGAGTGCTAGCAAAAGGCACTAGAAGGAAAGCTTTGACAGTTCAGATCTTTTGGCCAAAGAACAGGCCCTGTATAGCAAACCAGAATGATGCTCCAGAGCATTGTTCTGATGGGTCTCAGTTCATCCAGATCTACTACCTACAAGTGAGCCAGTAGCTTCCATAACACACTGAAGTCTTGATTTCTTTGAGTCGACTGCATGGTGCTAGTGCATGTGTGGGTTTCTGTGTGTATATATGTGGGTAAGAAAGGGAGAAGGAAGTAAAAAACAAACCCAATGCTGAGGAATTTGGTAGACTTTGGCAGACATCGTATTTGTCCCAGGACAAAACATTTTATGCTGGAACAAAATGCACCCATTCAAATGTCCATGTCTGTTGTCCCAGAACAAATCCTAAAAAAAGGTTCATGGGATAAGAAGTACTAACAGTTTATCCCAGGACATTGCAAAGTGCATCTAAACAGTTATCCTGGGATTGCATGATTGAATCAATGGCAGAAAAGCAGTAGTGCATTCAGTCACTCACTAAACTTTGATTAGAAGGGTGATGCATGTACACACTGATGCTGGGATATTTCCATTCTGGGACGACTTTAGGAAAAACTTGTCCAGGGACAAATCCAAAGTCTGTCCCTAGCTTTTTTTTCTGTCCCCAGCTCCAACTGAAATGGATCAGGAATACAGCATTATAGGGATCATCACTGGCTGACTCAAAATGCTGTAAGTTACTATTATATGGTGTTAGGAATCTCTGGCTATGTCTCCAATACATGATTGCAGGGCACAAATGCACCTGAGCTGCCTATAATCTATCTTGCTTTGGTACCAAAGTAGTGCAGCCATGGTAGCGCAGACTTCAGTTGCTGATTGTGCACCCAGGATCCCAAGTGGACTTGTACCACCCATGGTGCAGCCATGATGTCACAGTTTCATTGCTCGTGTTGCCCAAACTAGCTAGATTAAAGCTACTTTGGATAGCTAAGCAGTTCTGCCAGCTCACCTTTGATTGACATGTAGGCATATCCTTGATCTTGAAGGAGCTATACTGAGACCTCAGTACAGGACTCCAACTACCACAGTGTTTTTAATACAAGCACATGATAAATTTTGATAAAATTATATGTGTTAACTCAATTAATTACCTGTGATTCCCCTTGAAGTCCATCTCTACCCCTGGGCTAGAGACAGACATTATACATAAACCCATTTAAGTTATCAGAAACTGGTTTAAACCCATAACAGAACTGAAGTTCAGAGCACATAAACCAGTTTCAAAATGGCTGAAACTGGTTTAAGATAAACCTGGTTGAATGTAGCATCTGATTTAACTGATTTAGGTCAAACTGGTTTATGAAAATTCTGGTCCACCTTTCTCGTTCAGGTTAAATCACAGTCCGTCAGCATCCCAGTATGCTTTTCAGCCCTGGGCTGGGCTGGGCTGTGTGGTCTGCCCCAGAGAGTAGGGCTGGCCCTGCACCTCTGCTCCCCAGCTGGAGCAGTGAGGGCTGGCTGATGGGGGGAGGGGGGGCAAGATCAGCTGGGGATGCAGCCCAGTCTGCAGGGGGAATTCCCCTCCCCCCCAGGAAAACCCCAGCTGAGGTCTGGGGCCAGGGAAGGGAGTTAAACACCCTTCCCCCTCTCAAACTTATTGCCTGATGGCTGCAATTCTGGACTACAAATTCCAGAGACACCTGGAATCAGGAAGAGAAGTGATAAGCAACCTTGCAGAGTCCTGCTGCTGTAATTCAGGACTACAAATTCCAGAAACCTCAGCAGCATCAGGAAGAGGAAGTAAACATTGCCAGGTTTATGCAATGTCTGTCTCAGACCTCTTCCTGATTTAAGCTAAACCAGAGTGCCCCAGCATCCCAGATGCTTTGCAGCCCTGGGCTGGACTGTCTGCTCCAGAGAGCAGGACTGACCCCACCCCTCTGCTCCCTTGCCAGAGCTCCAGCAGAGACTGCAGGCATAGGGTCTGCCCGGCTTCCCCCCGCCCCTCTCCTCCCTCGCCACAAATTGCTCAAGCAGGGATTCCCCCCATTCTCTCCCTCCCATCTCCCACAGCATGGACCCCAGTCCCATGGCTGCTAGGCATGTGGTATGCAAGCTAATGCTGAGAGGTGTCTGTGTAAGGCAGACAGGACAAAGGCAGACAGGACAGTGTCCGCTTATGGCTTTTTGGAGCTAATCAACAGGTCAGCTGGTAATGTCCCTCTGTTCCTTCCTTGGAAAAATCTGTTTAAGAAGAGCTTGACAGAATGAGAGAGGCTTTTGTTTTGTTGATGGGCTGACAAATGCTGTGTTATCAGTCCCCTGCTGGCTCCCTCACCTGTCAGGTTTGCAGACAGTATGAAGAAGCAGGGACAGAGCCTGAAAACCTTAGTATCATCAGCACATGCATACACTGCACACAAGTAGTCCTCTCTCCCCCTCCCCCCTTTGCCTCAGAGTGCTAGCCAGGGGCTGGGAGCTGGCAACACTCCTGCCTCTTGAGCAGCAAGTAGGGAAAAGCCTGGGATAGTGCAGGCAGGGTGAGGGTTTAAACCCCTCCCTAATCAGAGCATCCTACTGATGTCTAGCATCAACCCCCCTCAGCTCAGTTCTGTGGAATGGAAGGGAGGGCTCTAGCACCCCCTGGCTTCTAGCCTGAGCCCCTATAGGCATTTCCTCAGTCCAGAGGGAATGTCTGTGCACTTGCAAACCAGTTCAGCCTAGCCAGGTTAAACTAACTTGCAAAGATTGAGTCAAATCAGGCTCAGGCTTTTTGAATGTGTGTCCCTAGCCCTGGAGGGTGGACTCACTTATCAGTTATCAAACTCAGGCCAGATTCACTCTTTCATGCCTACCATCTTTCTTTATGGCCTAAGGATGAGAAACCTAGACTTTATTGTTCCCCTGGAATCTTTCTGACACAACTAAGCTAGCATAATAGGGCCACAGGATAGATGCAAGCCCTCCTCTGAAAGTTCCCCAGTGTAGTGTTCTTGATACTTGAGATAGCAGATTATGTCAGTTCTATGCTGCCCTCATAGAGATCCTGACTCCAGGGAACATTATAGGGCAGAGTGAAAGTGGGATGCAGGGAATGTAGACACATAGTCACATAGTTTCTGGGGTCAGAAGGGACACAAACAGATTATCAAGTCCGACTTCCTGCCCTGGGCAGGAACAAGTGCTGGGATCATAATACCCCAGCCAGATATTTATCCAACTTTCTCTTGAAGAAGCAAAGGTAGGGGAGAGCACCGCCTCCCTTGGGAGCCCATTCCAGAGCCTGGCAGCCCTAACCATAAAGTAATGCCTCTTAGACATGCAAGGTCTACTGCCTGCCTGGAGCAAAAATTCAGGATGCGATGGGGATGATCCAGACCTTGATCCAGCCCTCTGATTACTACCCCATGGCCCTAATCTGTGTGGGTACCAATGATGCAGCCAGGAAAACCCCTGATCACCTGTTGGCAGAATATCATGCTCTGGGGGGCATACAGGTGGTATTCTCTTCTGTCCTACCAGTGAGTGGATGTGGAAGATGACCTGAGACCTGCATCAGGGAGACCCACTGGCAGCTTCAGGAATGGTGTCTTGAGGCGGGCTTCGGCTTCCTAGACAACGACCCCCACATCAGGACAAGAAACATGCTTGGGTGGGATGGGCTTCACCTTCCCCCCAAAGGTAAGCATGTGTTCTCTTCTAGGTTGGCAGATCTCCTCCAGTGGGCTTTAAACTAGGCTCACTGGGGGAAGGGAAAGATGAGGGCGGAAGAAGCCTTGGACCACTAATCCAAGCATCACCCACAAGAACAGCCCAGCCTAGACTGACGACAAGCAGTACAAATACCCAGGTAAGCAACAGGGGCTAGGGCAGTACTGAGAGTAGGGGGCCAGTGAGCACATCTTCAGGAGGCCTCAAGTGCCTCTACACAAATGCTTGTACTACGGGGAACAAGCAGGAGGAACTTAACCTCCTGCTAGCTGACACCAACCCAGACATAGTGGGGCTCACAGAAACGTGGTGGGACCCAACGCACGACTGAGCGGTAAATATCAAGGGCTATAGGCTGTACTGGAGGGACAGGACAGGGAGGAAAGGTGGGGGTGTGGTGCTCTACATCTAAGAGGAATACACATCCTCAATGAGTGGCACGGGGTCCAGAGGATGTGCACTGAAGTGCTCTGGGTTAGGATACAAGAAAGTTGAGGGGAAAGGGACTTAACGGTTGGGGTCTACTACAGACCAC
>NW_017728994.1:63714059-63714339 GCF_001723915.1 Gavialis gangeticus | reverse complement strand
TACAGGGGTGGGCGGATGAGAACAAGATGGGTTTCAACATCGACAAGTGCAAGGCACCTGGGGAGGAAGAACCAGCAGCAGACATACAGGCTGGAGAACTTCCTTCTTGTCAGAGCAAAGGCAGAAAAGGATCTGGGAGTCATCATTGATGCCAAAATGAACATGGGCCGACAGTGTGGGGATGCGGTCAGGAAGGCCAACAGCACCTTGTCATGCATCCACAGATGCATCTCAAGCAGATCCAAGGAGGTGATCCTCCCCCTCTATGCGGCACTGGTCA
>NW_017728994.1:63707566-63709059 GCF_001723915.1 Gavialis gangeticus | reverse complement strand
AATGTGGACAACATGGAGAGGGTCCAGAGAAGGGCCACTTGCATGATCGGGGGCAGCAGGGCAGGCCCTACGAGGAAAGGCTAAGGGACCTGAACCTGTTCAGCCTCCACAAGAGAAGGCTGAGGGGGGATCTAGTGGCAATATACAAACTAATCAGAGGGGACCAGCAGGCATTGGGGGAGTCCCTGTTCCCCTGAGCACTCCCAGGAGTGATTAGAAATAATGGTCACAAGCTGGCAGAGGGTAGATTTAGATTAGATATCAGGAAGCGCTACTTCACAGTCAGGGTGGCTAGGATCTGGAACCAACTTCCAAGCGAAGTGGTGCTGGTTCCTACCCTGGGGGTCTTTAAGAGGAGGCTAGATGAACACCTTGCTGGGGTCATTTGACCCCAGTACTCTTTCTTGCCATGGCAGGGGGTCGGACTTGATGATCTGCTCATATCCCTTCCAACCCTACCAACTATGAAACTGTGAAACTAATATCAAGCCTGAACCTACTCTCAGTAAATTTATGGCCATTATTCCTTGTTACCCCAGGTGATGCCCGGGGGAACAGAGCCTCACCTATTTTCCGCTGGTTCCCCCCTGTCGAGTTTATAGATGGGAACAGGGGACAGGGTTGGAACAGCAGATTGTGGGTAACAGGGGACATGGTTGAAAAACTTATAGTGTTATGATTCTCCCTCTGTGCAAAGTTTCCACGGATCACTGAAGTTATGGCAGCATTGAAGGATGTCCTAGGCCATGTGTAAGATGAAACAAGAGATGTGTGCACAACACTTTTAAGCAGGCTAAATGCTTTTGCACCGCTTTAATGGTGTAGGTCTTTACACACCTCAGCAACGTACAGCGGATTAATTCCAGCCGCTGTAGGAAATTCAACAGCATAGTGTGCCTTAAATGACTTGGGGCACAGCAAACTGAAACTCCTTCCAGGTGTTTTAGTTTGCTGCTGCTGCAGCCGCAAAGCACCAGGCTCCGTGCAGCTCTGTGGCTCTGCAGGAGGCCCTGTAGGCAGCCTGGCAGCTGATTGGGGAAACAGGCTCCACCCAAGAAAAGTGGTGAGCCTGATCTACCACTACCCCCTCCCCCCTCAAGCCTGCCCGAGCTGCACAGGGGCCTGGTGCTTCTGTCCATGGGTGCAGTGCCCCCTGGGTGTCTGCAGGTGGGTGCACCCTGGGGGGAGGGGGGGTGGAAATGCTGCTGCCACAGAAGGAAGCACCAGTCCCCCCAACCCCCGCAGCCCAGGGACTGCTTCATCAGCTGGCAACTCACCCTCCTTTCCCCGCTGAAGAGGTAGGAAAGTGCAGTGTGTGTGCATGACACGGGGGTTTAAATCAGCCCTAAATTGAAGCAGTGTTTTTTAAAACCCACCACTTCAATTTAGGGCCCCCGTTTCATCTACACACCCCTAATCTATGCTGGGGAGAGTGCTGGTTCCTGGTAGCCTCTGAACTAGGCTTCTTCCTTGTATCCCTCAGACTTTCACAT
>NW_017728994.1:63699868-63702566 GCF_001723915.1 Gavialis gangeticus | reverse complement strand
CCCTAATCTATGCTGGGGAGAGTGCTGGTTCCTGGTAGCCTCTGAACTAGGCTTCTTCCTTGTATCCCTCAGACTTTCACATTATCTCTAGTGCACTCTTCTCCTTTTGTGTTGGTATATTGGTTTGAGAATTGAAAATTTCGATTACCACCCTTATTGAAGTTTTGAATTTTGAAATTGCCAACAAGCTTTATAGTTGGTCAAAACAGAGTGACTTGTGAGCTACTATGCCTCCCCCCTTCTATTTTTGGACAACACTGGCAATTTCAAAAAGTGTTCATAGATGTTCCAAAGAAATGTGTACTACTTCCAGCACTTCAAGCAGATACTGACCTTGTATGAATGATGCTTTTGCAGATACACTTGCTAGTACATGGAATGTACACAACTATTTCATTTGAGCTACATTGTCCACATTACTACATTGTCCCAAATTGCTACCATGCCTTCTAAAATTTTGCTCATCTGTCATTTGCACAGCCCAATTATAAAAGAACCTATTTTATAACTTTTTCTTTTAAGACCAAATAAATAATTAAATACTAGTACTTGATGAGATTTCCTTCATTCAGCAACATTAGAAGTTAGTAACTATTGTTGCCTAGATCAACACTCAGTTGAACTTCTAATTGACAAAGTTCATGCACCTAATACATAGGGTTGAATTCTGGTTAGTAGGAATATTGATATATTTTTAACTTGTAAGGTACATATTGGACTATATATTTCACTGAGCTAGGATGCCAGCCCCATTCTTCACCACAAAAAGGAGAAATCCAGATAAAACGTTGGTGCCAATGAGAGATTAAATGAATAATAGTAATTGAAAAAATAACATCTGAAGGCTAGGCAGGAATAAAAGATAGGTTGATGCAGAAGAAATTCAAAATATTATATCCTTTTGCCCATTTCTTGGTATGAAGTCTACTTACCATACTGCACAAATGTCACACATGGAATGTACTATAAATGCTCAAAAAAAGGAAATTGTTTTTTCTCCAACTTTTCCAGTTTAGTGCAGTTGACTTAAAATAATAGCATGTACCTTAAACATTACACTTGTTTAATATCGCTCTATGGGAAGATATAATACCTTAGTAACTTTAGTCATATGCGACCTTTACCATCTGACTACTCTTTAATCCATATTATTGTTTTAATTTACACTTTCCAATTGCACACAAGGTGCTTGCTCAGGTACTGCTCTGAAGTTCTCTGTATAGAAATGACTATGCATGGCAATTTATTCCCTTATTATTTTAGTTTCCTATTTCATCATAACAGCGTAAATGAATGTTTCAGTAATGCAATTATGTTAAGTACATACTTATAAAAGATTTTGCACCTCTAAAATGGTTTCTGGATATAAAGTCTTTTGGAGATAGCAAATCTTAAAAATTCCAGCAGAGCCCCAGTAGGGAATTAAAGCTACAAGCTCTAAAATATCAGCCTCCTCTGGTGACCCAAGTTTCCATTTAGCAAAGGTCCTTCAAGTTGCATAGGTACTATCCGTTTTGTCAACACAGTCTGTATACAGAAGAGCCACAAGGACTGGATATGTTGGCCTAGAAACAATTTATCCAATAGGTGTCTGATGTGCAATGTGTCAGGAGCACAACCAACCCTGCCTTTAGCTTACCTGTGGGGATGGGCTGCAAGCTGCTCAACACTTGTGCTTGAATGTATTTGCTGATATTTGGCATGGGTCCCTAGTTAATCTCTCTAAGGGGAATTCATTAGGGGTTTGCAAAATGGGCCCTATTTGATTCGGATTCAGCCCAAATTGGGGGCAGTGATCAGATTCATTGACTCAGATTATTGTCCCTGATTCGATTCAGCCAAATCTGAAGACTCGATGCTGATATGGATAATCAGTGATTTGGACATGGACACAGCTTTAAATGTTTTTTCTACATATGTTGAGGTACCAGGCACAGCTCATGAATGCTGTGATGGTGGGGCAGCGAACCCAGAAGTGGACTGGAAGTACTTCCGGTCCACTTCCAGGTCCCCCTTGGAGCGTGCAGGATGGGCCCCCCATATCCTCTTGGCTTGGTGATTGGCCATGAGGGGACCCCAGGTCCCCTAGACTCAGGAGGCACCAGTCACCAAGCGAGGGGGGGGCAGGGAGGGCCCCTGCATGCTCCCCAAAGGACCTCAAAGTGGACAGGAAGTACTTCCAGTCCACTTCTGTGTTCACCACTGAGCATGTGGCCCCCCCCCGCCAGGCTCCCATGGGACACTCCATCTGCCCCACCATCGCAGCATTCACGAGCTGCACCTGGTACCTCAACATATGTAGAAAAAACATTTAAAGCTGTGTCTATGTCCAAATCACTGAATCTTTCTGAATCTCTCCAAATCAATTCAGAGGGTTTTGATTTGATTTGGGGAGATTAAAGGGTCCTCTGATTTGATTCAGATTTAGAGATTCGGCCACCGGATTGGGCCAAATCTCCCCTGAATTGAATTAGGGACTGAAGCTTTGCAGAGCACACATCATGTGTCTGACAAACTTGGGTCTGTCTAATTCATATTTTTCCACCTTGGGGTATTATTGGTTCTCACTGAGTCTCTTTAGAATATGATACATAGGGTCAGCATGGAGAGTCTGTTTCTCAGTGCATGCGTCTACACGTTCATTAATGTACAGCAGTTACTGCGCATTTATTTAGTACTTGATTATACAAGTACTAAA
>NW_017728994.1:63696160-63699857 GCF_001723915.1 Gavialis gangeticus | reverse complement strand
GGGCTGTACTTGTGGGTGCTGCTTGGTTTAGCAGTCCAAGACTTCCTCTCCCCTCATCTTCCCCTTGCCCCTATATACTGAATATGGGAGACAAGAGGCTTGGAAGGAAAAATAAGCTAGTAAAAAAAAGGAAAATCATGCAAGAAATCAAATATTTTATAAAAGGAGAAGATAATAATAGAAAATTTACAAGAAACCAAAATTAGCTGGAGGGGAAAATTTGAATCTGAAAAAACAAACAAACAGGGAGGAACAATAGCCAGCAGACATTGAAGGAAATAAAAAATAGAATGAAGGTAAACAAAAAGAAGAGATAATAAATTTTACATGTGAAACTACATTTTCATTACTAAATTAATCGATTCAATTATAAAACAAATAAAGGAAATTATATTCACCACGTGTTGTGATAAAGTCAAAACAAACTGGGTTTGCAAACTTCAAGATTAAATGATCATTGATTGCTCTCATGTAACAATCTATTTTTTCAAATCCGCCTGTCCACTTTCAAATGGTACCATTTTTTACTGACTTGAGTGCCTGGCTCACTGAATTTACAGTGCTTCAAAATATAAAATCAGTCTCTCCAGTGGTCTGATATCAGCTTGTCTTTTGAACAAAGAGTGATGGTAAAATAAGGCCTAAATTCAGTAAGTATTAAAGCGTACGCATTTTGTCCCCATCATTCTAAAACTCTGGACATTCTTCAATTTTTACTCTGATATTGTCAATTAGGCTGCAATCCTACAAACGGTGGAGTGTATACAGGATTTTGTCTCCATATTAATTTGTTGAATTGTGACCTAAACTGTAAATGGACAACAAATAATGTATAAGGACAAGATAAATCAAGAGTAATTCCAATGGAGTAATTCCAGTGGAAGGCTGATAGAAATGTACGTAAAGACATTCAACTGATATATGAATTCACAAAGTTGCTGGAACAGGAAAAATGAGGATTGAAAAGGTAGAATCTTTATTTTTAGTTGTTAATGATATTTAGCAAATTCTATGGTTGTTTCAAAGTATTTTTTTCACTTTATTTATTTGTATTTTTACTTAAAATGTAAATCCTGGTGAGATCTTATGCTCATCTCACTCACACCTGATTTATACTAGGATGGGGCAGTAGACAGACATTAGCACTGTGAAGTGCTCAGCTGGTATGGTGAAAGGGGATTATGGAAAAAACTGGCATTTATAGTCGTCATGTTTAATGCCCAGATTATACTTTGTTTCTGCAAAGGAATTAAGTGGATGTTGACCTTTACACATGTGCTAAATCCTACAGAAGCCAAGTTAGGTTAATGATATGGTTAAGTACTTTGTGGAACTGGAGCTACAAGTGCAAAAGCTGTTTGTAACAGACTTGGGAGTGCAAACATAATTAATACTGAACTGATACACCAGATATAGTAGAAAATATAGCAAAAGAGGGTTTACAGAGTTTTATGGATGAAACATATAATAAATCAATTCGAGCCTAGTATAACTCAATCAGAAGCATGTCTCCAGCTCAGGCTTTCATAATATACTGCCTTAAACAAGGCAACATCAGCATCTCTCCCCTCCCCTCCCCCGCACGCATGCACACATAGGAGATATTAGAGGTCACACAGGAGATATTAGAGTTAGAGGAGATCTTTTAGGATATTTGCACTCATAAAGCAAAGGCAGTCCATATGAACAATGTTATATATATTGATTAAATGCCACTGTCATAGTTTAAAAGCACTGAAGCCAGGAAATTCACAAGTTATGTCTAAAACACTGTCCTTGGGCAATATAAATTACATGGTTATCTATCAGGAAGAAAGAAAAGAATTCACCCCAGGCCAGTGGGGTGAATTAATGATAGTGTTTGAACTTGCGCTGTGCTTCTAATTTCCTGGAAATTGTGGAATAGCATCTATTATATTAAAATAGGCATTGCAATGTCTGACTATCACTTCTGCTCCATTATTCTCCAGGGATCATTACTTCCTCTTTCACGGTGACTCACTGAGTCTGCTGGAACGTTGGTCCTACTGATGACTTCACAGGCCTTCTTCAACTCGTCGTTCAGTGCTGTTCAGGGTTTAAATGGTTTTAATGGAACATGATCCCATTACCCTCTGCAAACATCTGTCTGGAAAAGAAATAGCATGAAATGAACAATCCCAGGCTAGCAGGGAGCCAGGTGAGATTCCCAAGTAGGTTGTAATCCTCTGTGACGCTAACCTCTGCAATGTGTTTCAGCATCAAGCAGCTGTAATCCTCCCATTCAGGTGCAACACTGATTTGTACACTCACAGCTTTTGCCAGCTCCACCTTGGGTATCTGGCTGTGTGAAGTTTAAACGCACTTCAAATTACTTTAGTTCTTACTGCATTTGGAAGATTTTCGTTTCCAATGCACTTTGATTATGGCAGGTGGAATTACTCTAATGTCTAATTAGTATACTTATTTCCTCCCGATTGCCCAATAAAATACGCTTGTCAAATGAAACCATAGCAGACTGAGTGCCCTCCAGAGAACTTCTTTCTTTAAGCCAAATCCAACTTCAGAGGATTTTAAAAATAGCCCCTGATTGCTGCTCATCAAAAGAGGTCCATTTTCTCTGCATTATGTTTTTCCACATAATGATGGGCTTTCATTCTAAAATATGGGGTTAGTTTTAATTCTGAGGTAGCAGTACTCAGTATTACAACCTATGTGAACATTTGTTTGCTTTCCATCATAGACACATTTTGAGCCCCGAAGTGAGCATAATACAGCAACACATACCCACATACAACTACTCCCAACAATAACGGCCAAGACTAAAGTAAGACTAATTTCACTCTGCTTGTTTGAATAGCCATCTTGTCACCATTGCCTAAAGACCCCTAATTCTGCTATCCTCTGTAACAATTAATCACTTGGTTTTCAGTGGCCTCCCCATAATACCTTACCTATTTATAAAACAGGTAAAAAAAATCCTATGGTAAGGAGGTTTGGGGTCTTTTATTTTTTTAAGTATTTTTATTGGAAAAAAGAACCTTCAGTATAGATATTTATGCAGTCAGATATTTTAAGTTTTTCTTTCAATCTGGTTGGACTTAGATTCTTGCTTGACGCCCTCGCACTGAAAACGGTCAACCTTGTGCTTCAGGAAACAAACACTTTAGTGGTAGCCTTAAAAGATTTCTTAAATACACTTCTCTTTGATCTTTCTAACTCAGACTTCATGCAGTAAATTTTGACCTTATCAGCAAAGGCTACCAGACAAATTACTGTAAGGTGCTTTGTCCATAAAAGGGTAAAGGTCGATGTTTGAACTGTAATGCTGTTGTTAGGTGCATACATGTACATTCCTTCTGGCCAGTCAGCCATAATCCATTGATTTCTAAATATTCAACAGGGAGAATATAAATACTGAGATCTCAGAGGCATTGTTGACACCAAGATGAACATGAGTCACCAATGTAATGAAGCGATCAGTAAAGTTAACCGCACTTGATCATGTATTAGCAGGTGCATAACAAACAGATACTTCCCCTCTATGCGGCACTGCTGAGGCCACAGTTGGAGTACTGTGTTCAGTTTTGGGCACCACACTTCAAGAGGGATGTGGACAACTTTGGGAAGGTTCAAAGGAGGGCCACTCATATGGTAAGGGGCCTGCAGGCAAGTCCCTGCGAAGAGAGACTGAGGGCCCTGGACCTCTTCAGCCACT
>NW_017728994.1:63679160-63691160 GCF_001723915.1 Gavialis gangeticus | reverse complement strand
CCTGCGAAGAGAGACTGAGGGCCCTGGACCTCTTCAGCCACTGCAAGAGAAGGCTGAGAGGTGATCTTGTGGCTGCCTACAAATTCATCAGGGGGGCAGCATGGAATAGGAGATACTCTGTTTACCAGGGCACCCCTTGGAGTAACTAGGAACAATGGCCACAAACTGATGGAGAGCAGAGTTAGATTAGATATTAGGAAGAACTTCTTTATGGTAAGGGTTGTCAGAATCTGAAATGGGCTTCCAAGGGAGGTAGTGCTCTCCCCTACCTTGGGGGTCTATAAGAAGAGGCTGGATAGGCATCTGTCTGGGGTTGTCTGACCCCAGTGCTCTCTCCTGCCCAGGGCAGGGGGTCAGACTCAATGATCTGCTGAGGTCCCTTCCAACCCAAACATCTATGAATCTATGAATCATCTATGAGATTCAGACCCCAATTTTCAAGAAGAATCTGCTTCCCCTTCTTTATGGACAAATATTTGAGTGTTAATTCACTCAAATTGCCACCCAACACAAATCATGTTCAACAAATATTAGGCTGTCATCTTCATCTGGCTGCCAGTTGGAATCTGTTGTTTTATTTGAGAAAAATAAAATGCTTCACGGATGATGTAGGAAGGAAACAATTAACTGGCAATCCTCTATGACTGCTCTTGACAGCCACATACATTTCATTATTGTTTGTCATCTCCTGTCTCCAGTGCATAAACAGACCAAAGTGTTACCCTGAAGTATATCTATGTCAACATTGGGTGTTATATTGACAGGTTTGAATTAGCAGTTGACATGGATTACCATAATACTTGACACCTTCCCTCTAATCACTGAAAATGAAATTTAATTGAAGAAAGATGCAATTTTGGAATTAAAAACCTAGCCTTTTTAAACAAGTAGTGAATCCAGTGAGGACTTAAATGACAGAAGGCACATCTACATGGGAAGCTACACTGCTGTAGTGATAAGCTACGGTGACATAGCATCGGCAGGTATGAATTGTGATGCCGGTGCTGCTGCACAGTAGCAACAAGCTACTGCGCAGTAGCTCATTGCTGCTGCTGCTCAGTAGGGTCAGAAACAACCCGTGCACCACCCAAACTGCACAGTAACTGCTAACGCAAGTATTAAATGACTGCACAGTGACAACTGCACAGTCGGGTGCACATGTAGATACTTCCAGAATGATAAATATAAATATTGGCTTAGAAATGGTATTTTAAAGGTCTGTTTTTTGGAAATTGACTTATGGGGGGGGGTGCGCGCATGTGCATGTGTGCGCGCGCATTAGGATGGTTCAAGATGGGCAGCTGGGGTTAACTGATTTCTAAGATCTTGGGTCTTGCAGACAGTTTCACCCAACCTTGGAAGCAGACAGGCTGTCTAACACAACAAGGCCAATGGATGAACACAGCCTGAGAATTGAGGGGGCATATACCATACTGTCTAACACAACAAGGTCAACAAGAACACAAAGTCTGGGAACCAAGGGAGTATGTACTATACTGCCCATAACATGCAGTAAGTGAGTAGGGGGGTCTGAGTCCTGATTCTGGGGGAACAGACAAAATTAGGATAAGGCCCAGAAGGCTACGTGGACCTGCGACCACAAAGAGACAACCACCTAGAGATAGCCATGAGTGAAGAGTTATCAGGAGTAATCAAGAGGAAAGAAGAATTCAAAAGCAGAGACTTGAGAGTAACAAAGAGTCCCTCCTTCTCTTCCTTTCTGTCCCTCCCTGTCCCACCTAGGTTCCTCCTCCTCCTCCCTGAGAGGAGTCCCTATCCCCATCCCCGTCCTCCAGGAAGGTTCCCCAAAGTCACCATGGAATGAGGGCATAGCAGCAGGCTCTCTCATGCACCCCACTAGAGGAGGGCTGTGGGCCTTGGCATCCCACCTCCAGACTGCTGATACCTAAGAGAGAGTGCCTCAGAGTGAAGTCTGCATCCTGGCCAGATATACTTTGACTCTGAGGACAGCCCTAGGATTTAGTAGATATTAGAGATATATGAAGAAGGCCCTATTCGATTTGGATTCAGATTCAGCCCAAATCAGAGACAGTGATTCGATTTATTGATTTGGATCACTGTCCCTGATTCAATTCAGCCAAATCCAAATCTGAAGACTCAATGCCGATTCAGAGAATCAGTGATTTGGACATAGACACAGCTTGAAAAGTTTTTTCTACAAACCTCGAGGTACTAGCGCAGCTTGTAAACGCTGCGATGCGGGGCGGATGGAGCATCCCACAGGAGCATGGGGGGGGCCCTCCACATGCTCAGCAGCAAACCCAGAAGTGGATCAAAAGTATTTCTGATTCACTTCTGGGTCCAATGGGGAGTGTACTGGGGCCCCCCACCCCCCGTACCTCTCCGGCTCAGTGACCGGCCATAGGGGGACTCCAGGTGACGTCCCAGACCCAGTAGGCACCAGTCGCTGAGCCAGGGGGACGCAGGTGGCCCCCCACCGCGTGCTCCCCAGTGGCCCAGAAGTGCTTCTGGTCCACGTCTGGTCTGCTGCCGAGTGTGCTGGGGACCCCCCATGCTTCTGTGGGACACTCCATGTGCCCCAGCATTGCAGCATTGACAAGCCACCTGCTACCTCGAAGTATGTAGAAAAAACAATTAAAGCTGTATCTATGTCTGAATCACCAAACGTTTCCGAATCGATTTGGAGGGTTTGAATTGGGGCTACAGCCCTGGACCCCACAGAGCCAGATGGAGTGGCTGTGGCCACTCTGCATTGCTGCCAGCTTCACATCTGGGCTCTTGGCATGCCCCGCCCCCAAATCCACCACCGAATCCGACGCATCTGGCCGCTTGGCACCTCCACCCCCCCAAATCCACTGCCGGCTTCCTTGTGTCTGGGGGCAGGGCCCCACACGGGCTGATTTGCCCTGGGCCCCGCACCCTGCTCGGGTCATCTCTGCTTAGAATCTAATGACTCTTATTATCTTATCTTGTCTATTATCCTATCCAGAAACAGCACTGTCTCTTGCTAATGGTGAGGCAGATAAGCTCTAGAACAGGCACCTCTAGTCTGTTCAAAACTATGCTTTCACAACTCCGTTTACAAAGATCCTAAAATAGTTTGGTCCATTTTTTTTATACTAGAAAGCACAACCTATTTCATTACAAAAACAGGCTTTTTGTATTCACGATGACATTCCATGCCAAATACTGGTATTAAAAAGTTTTAAATAGATCATGGAACACCGAATAGCTGTTACACTTTCATATATGGCTAAACCTCTTAAGATTTTTCCATACTTAGTTACTACAGTTCAGCTAATTCTGCCTTCCTTATTGTATTTACAATCAAATCTCCTTCTTATATCATCAGAGGAACAAAACACAGAGGCCCCCTAGTGTCCATTCTTTATACTCTCTTCTTCATGTTCACAATCACCTGTTATTTCTCCTCTGGGCCCCTGCCTCAGTACACAGGAGGGACCTGATATGAAAGTCAATTAGAGCTGTGGACATGTCAAGGTTTTCTAGTAGTCATTGGTGACTCCATAAATGACCGAGGAAACCAATCCAAGTCAATGCATATTTGATTGAAAACATGGCAAATAGTCCTAGAAGGAAGGAGAAGAACCAGATAATGCTGGATCACAGCTCTTCTTGCTTCTCTCATCTACAGTAAGGCAGGTTTACACAAAACAACTGAAGCCGTGTATACTGCAGTACCACTGGGAACCATTCAGTGCTCGAGCCTGCCAGGTATTGATGTTAATAATGTGGCTCTGCAGATTGGCCTTCAAGGTGTCCTTGAATCTATTCTTTTACTCATCTCTAAGGTGGTGACCATCAGTGAGTTGGGAGTATACAGCTTGTTTTGGGAGCTGGCTCTCAGGCATGCTTATGACATGTCATGTGCAATGGTGCTGGTGCTGTACAAACATGGCTTCAATGCTAGAGCTGTTTGCCTGAACCAGAACTCTGACACTTCTTCTGTCTTACCAGCTGATACAGAAGATTTTCCAAAGACATTGCTGATGGTGATGTTCCAAAATTTTCAGTTGTTGCTGATATATTATCCAAGTTTCAGACCCATAGAACAAGGTAGGAATGTCAACAGCCTGGTAGATGAGAAGGTTGATTTGGGTCCTGTCATCATGATCATCAAAGATATGATTTCAGAGATGTCCAAAGACAGCAACAGTAGATTTTATCTGGTGTTGAATATCCTTGTTGATGCTTACTTTTTGGGAAAGGTGGCTACCCAGGTGGAGGAAATACTCAACGTTATCCAAGGATTGCTCTCTAATTGTAATGTATGGAGGAGCATCTGACTGGTTTAGGGTGGGGTGGTAAAGTACCTGGAGTTTCATGAAGTTGACAGTGGGCACATCTATAAGAGATGCTGTGTCTCTGTAGCTCATTGCTATGGCAACAAAGAGGGCACAACCCATGATACCGACACTACTGCATAGTATCAATGAGCTTAAGCAAGTACTAAATGACTGCACAGTAACAACTGTGTGTGGCACATGTGTAGACATGCCCAATGAGTCCAAGTATTTCATATACTTCACAAAAGCACTCAGGAGTGACCTGGGGCTCTTCAACTGAGCCCCCCACAAGACACAATCACTAATATATTGATCAGTAATGTAGGTGTTGGCTATCTAGGATTGGTGTTAAAGAGGTTCCTGTCCATGAGATAGTAGACGTAGACTCTAGATGGAGTCCGTCCGCAGCGAGCTTGCACAACAGCTGTGCTACAGATGAAAAAGAGTGTTGGTGAAATCACACATCATTGCCTGACTCCATTTCTAATAGTGAAGGGGTTCATTTCAGAGCTCTTCCTTAGGACAGTTACGGTCATATCATCGTGAAGGACTCTGATAATGATAACACCTTTGCCGGGCATCCAAATCTCATCAGAATTTTCCATAGAGCCCCTCTGTTGATTGAATCAAAGGCCTTAGATCAGTGAAGGCCATGTAAAGATCTCAGTGTTACTTGTGGCACTTCACCTGCTGTTGTCCAGCAACATATATCAGACATATTGTACCTATAAGTGGTCTGAAACCATACTGAGACTCAGGTAGAATGTCCTCAGTGAGGAAAGTGAGTCTATTGTGGAGAATGTGAGCAAGGATCTTCCCAGCTATAGACAGGAATGCAATACCGCAATAATTGCTGCAATCTGATCTATCTCCTTTCTTAAATATGGCTATGATTTTGGCATCTCTCAAGTACCTGGGAATCTGTTCATGTTTCCTTGGTGCAGTTGAAGGCAGTACAGACATACCCATAGGCTCAGATCTGCACTCACAGCTAGAGTGGAGCACACCAGGTGCTCTACTATGACCATAAAGTGCAATCAAATGCTAAATAAAGCTTCTCAAATATGGTAACCAAAATTACACAAAACTTTCGGTAATTCTGGCTTTATCTCCCTGTCTCTGCTCCTTGTCTAAAGTGGGGAGAATTCTATCACCTCCCTTACCTATGGTGTGGTGGCACTAAAATCCACCAATGTTTGCCAGGATCTAAGAAACTTTAAGGAGAGCATAATGAAAATGCCAGTGAGGAAATTAATAACTGTAATCAGCAGGAGGGTTGGATAACCTGCACTAAATCATGTGCAGTGTCACAAAGAATGATGAAGATAAGAAAAAATATATCAAGCTGCTGCCCAGTAGCTGGGCACTGTCAAACTGTGTATCAAAAGAAGCAAGGATGAAAAAAATAGTATATGGTTAGATAAGAAGAAAGTAATAAAAAGCATATGCACATCAGTTGCATTAAGGTTATTACATTTCCTAACCACTAAGTGCTCAACTTTCCAATTTTAATGATCTTTTAACAGTTTTGAAGGGGATGAGGCATGTGTGCACCTCATTCTCTTGCAAGCAATATGAGACACATCATGTTTTTTACAGGCAGAATGAAGGGGAAAAGACTGTTTCTTGTAGTAAGCAACTGAGTAGCATCAGCTAGGGATCACTGCTCTGCTCCCTGTGGATTGCTTGCAGACTTTACTTCCATTTTCACCCAGTAAGGAGCAGAAACTGCTCTTACCGTATTTCCTCACATATAACGCACATTTCAATTTCCAGCAGCGGTTAAAAAAAGGTGTGTGTTTTATGTGACAAAATATGGGCCATACACTCTTCCATTAATGCAATGGTACATGTGTGCTTTGCCATATTGATGTGCTCCCACCTCCTCCCATGGACATATAGTCTCTCCCATTGCCTTCCAGTGATGCCTGTGTTTGTGCATAACAAGCATTTGCTGAATTTAAAAGCCTGCAAACAGCTGCATTTTAGGAGTGTTACTATGCTGCAAAAGCAATGATAGGCCAGCAGTCAAGCAGGAAGTCTTTAAGTGAACATTTGCACACTAGTCACACCACCCTGTCTCTCTCAAAATTAACTAGAAAATTCATGAGTGTGCTAAATGCCAGTCACAGCAGGTGCAGCTTAAAACTACTCAGTTGGAAAGAAAAGCCTACAGCAAAAAGAATACGAAATATTAGACCATCTTTCTGAGTTTATTCCTAATAAAATATAAAAATCATTATGTAACGAATGCCCTTATTGTCTGGCACACTATATATTATCAACTAAACAAAAAACAACCATGGTAAATCTCCATAATTTATTCACCCAAAATGGCTGAACACAGTTACTGCTTCAGGTTGGGGCTTCTTAATTTTTTAGGAAGATTCCTGTTCTTCCATTCTTGCAGAAGAGCTGACTGAGTTTTTATGGGCCATCTGCCGCATCTTCTTTTCTCATGCAGAGACCTAAGTTTTTCTATGTTAATATTTTCTTTATTGCATCATTTGACATCACAACATTTAATATGGTGGGGGGAAGACAATTTAATTTGGGCTCCTGGGTTTTACAAAGCAGGTACAGGGACTGAGGTTCCCCTACAATTGGAGTTCCCTAGTTTGCATATAAAAAACTTCATTAACTTCACATGCAAGATGGTTCTTAATGCATTTGTAGTGAACACAATATATATCTAGGAGGTCACCAGTTAAGGCAACATTAATGTCTCAATTCACTTAGTTTATCACACAAACAAAATAGATTGCTAAGCTTACAATAAACTCCCCAGGCCTCCTTTGTCCTGGAAAAAAACCTTACTCATTCATATTACTGTTAGTTATTTGAATTACAGTAACACTGAAGTGCTCCAACTGGAATTGGAGCCACATTACACTAGCCTCTCTATAAACACCATGTAAGAGGCAGGCACCAAGAAGCTTATGATATAAATAGATAATACAGATTCTGTAGCTGAAACAAAACAGGCGCAGATCAATGACTTACTCAAGGTCACACAGTAGGTCAGTCGCAGAGGAAAAAACATAACACATGCCCTGTCTACCACTCCAGGGCTTGCCTATTACACCTTGCCAGGGCTCTCCAGGATGAGCTCCAGGTGGCATTTCGGTTGGACTATGCAAAGGAGTAGAAAGCAGGGTAGATTTGCACCTTAGTGCTAGGGATTTCCTTCTGTCTCCCTCTGCCCTCCTGATCACCACCTACTCTAAGCGTCCCCCTATATTCCATCCTTACAACACATTTTCCAACAGAGTTGGCATTTTTTAATGCAGGGCAAGAGTTGTAGCCACACATTTTCCATTAAAAGTAACCGAAACTACATGTTGAAATCTCCTGTACTGACATGAGAGATGTAGATCAAGGAATAATGTACAGTGTATTCAATTTGCATTTAACAGATGAAAAGCATCCCTGATAATGAATGGGATCCAGTATATAAGATCTGCATCTGAAGTAATACCCCATGTGATATTGTAACAGAGGATCCCACCTCAAGGTCAGTACACTGGTATTCACTCCTCTTTACTACATCCTGCAGTTGGGGGGACCATGGAGATGAGGGAGCCATACAGATGAGGCATAGCAGAAACACCCTGGGATGAAAAGAACTGGTGAGCATCACCATTGGCCTGGTCTACAGGCTAGAAATCAGAGCAAGAAAGTCAGGGATGAGAGGATATGGACCCAAATTATTTTTTATCTTAAACTACAGTAGAATAAAAAAAAAATAGGAGGAAAGTGAATATCCCTCTTTTGGTTTAAAAAAAATCTAATTTGAATTTTTTTTCCAACTCGATCTAGTATTCATCCATTTTCTTTTCTTGGCATCTGCTCAGCTCCATCTCTGTTCAGTTTAGTTTGCATATCCAGAAAAATTATTTAGATGGTAGCAAGGTCTCCTGGACAAGTTTATTATTTTATTAAATATGTCTGCATAATTCACAATAGCAGAGTTTTGCATATTAATGCAATGTTGTGTTGGGATTTTTCCTTTGGAAAGTACTTTGCCAAAAGCTGTGAAAGTGTCTGGATGTGCTGTGAAAACATAAATCTGGAGAAGTGTGTCACAGAAGTTCTACAGAACATGAAAACGAGAAGTGGATTCGTATTGTTTAATTGTATCATCATTTCATTCTGGCAACAGGCAACATGGTCATCATGTGCTGGGCTTCAGATGTTATTCTGTGGCTGCTCTGTGTGCCAGTTACGCTTGCCAAACCATTAATTGTAATGGAGTTGATAGCATGTTCCCCTAACTGATATTTGCCAGTTACCAGCAGGATCCATACGCCTTGTCGTGCAAATGGAACAGAGCATCAGAGCCAGATTTCTCTTTTGTGACTTTAATTCTGATAAAATGAGTCAGAGCTTAAGCTTGGTGCTGTGGAAACCTTCGTGGTCCTTTTCCAGCTACACCTTTCCTCACATAGATTTTCATCTTGTTTATACATGTTTAGGTTTTAAGAGGATGTTTAGTACCATGATTGGTCCTAAACGTCATGAGCAGTAACTGCGGCATCCTAGTGTATAACAGTGTAGGTGTGGAAATAACTACAAGAACAACAACCATAATAATAATAATAATAATAAAGATAATATAAAATAATATTAATAATAATAATATTAAATCTAATCCTTGTACTGAAGATCTTACAATCTAAACATAATGCCAACATACAGCAACAAGTGGAGGCAGTAAATGTAAGAGAGCATGAGAAAGAGGAGGTAAAGCAGGAGTGAAACATTAGCCAAAGAGGTCTCCCTCAGCAGCCAAGCTTGGGAAAGACGTGCACATTAGCCAGGTACAGACATTACACTTTTCCCAGTATAAGTGATTGGAAACCAATCTACACCCATAACAGAACAGAAGTTTGGCATGTGTAGGGCCTGGTTACATAGTAATTTTAGGCAGCTTCTGGAACTCTTACACCCTGGATTGGTTGCACCTTGACACTGTTAAGTGGCTTAAAGCACTCGTTATTAATTTTAAAGTTACACCACCCCAGGGAGAGATTATCTCTAATCCATGTAACCCTGTAACTGTTCCACTGAAGTAACCACTCCACATAGCTATTCCACCCAAGTTACAGTCTTCCAATGTCCTAGGATGCACTGCCCCCCCCCTTAGTCAGCACGTGTAGGGATGTCGGGGTGCTTCTGCCCTGCTGCTCACCACAGTCCCAGAGCACGCAGCAGCCTCCCGCTACCACCCAGACTGCCTCACTGCTCCCACCAGGCAGAGAAAGCAGCAGTCTGGGCAGTAGTGGGAGGCACTGTGGCTGCTGGGTGCTTCAGGGCTGTGGTGCTTGCTCTGTCCCGAGAGCAGTGGGGCAGTCCAGGCATTGGGAGCCACTTGGCTGGTCCAGAGCTGCAGTGCTTGCTCAGCCCAGCAGAAGCAATGATCTGGTCCTGCCCCTGCTCACCAAGCGGCTAGTCGCAAGTCACAGCTGCGCAGGTGAGAGACAGTCAGAGATGGTTTTTTGCCGTAAGGTGTGACTACTCCACTAAGATGAACAATGCAAAGCCTATTAACATTTGTTCAGCTTACAGCATCAGGTGTAACAAGGGCCATAGACTGGTTTAAAAATGGTGGGACCCATTTGCCCCTCCTCCGCTCAACCAAAGGGGAATGTGTGTTGTGTTTGCTACCAATCTAAACTATGCCTCTTACAGACACCTGCGTATTAACCTAGATCAATTCCACTTAAGGCTTCTTGAATTGTGTTCTAACTGCTATAGCGTTCTCTGGTGTATGTGCAATACGTAGGGCTAGATGTTCAATTGCTGTAAATTGATGTAGCTCCATGAAAGCCAAAGTGATATTGATACCCACTAGCTCAGGACCCAGCCTATGATACATGCTCAATGATCTGTTTACCAGCTCCATAAGCTGGCTAGTATTCAAATATACCCAACACTACAAATGTTAGCAGTATGATCTTTGCTCTCTGCAAAATCAACACAGCTGACAGAACAGCTTCTAAAAGCTGTGTCCTTAAAAAAAAAGCACCTTTCTGAAATCACTCCACCAAGAGAATGACACCTGGAGGTTCAGCTGGAGGCCAAGCAGATGCAAGTATCATCAGTGAATAGCAGGGCTTGGTTAGATTTTAATCAGGTAAGAGTGGCGCCTATTATGCTGAGCTTTGTATTTCAAAAGAGTATATACATTTTATGTGAGGCTCTCTCTTAAAGCTAGATTTTACAGATTTATTTTCACATTTACTGCCAGTTCCTTAATAATTTTCTTTATTCCTAATGAATAGAAATTATTTAGACAACCTGTAACACCTGCATTCCAAAGAAGGCATGTGTTTAGAGGCTATGCAGCTATTTCCACATGTTGATATTGTGAATTCCAGAGTTAATTACAGTAATTCCTATTCAAACAGGCATATCAAGAATAAAGCAGGAGGAGGTTGTTTTCTTGTGAAGTGCCTGAAGTGGTTTGTTTAACTAAACACATAATGAGCCAAGATAGTGTTTTATCTTTACTCCATCTGCCTTAATATTACTTATTTGGTGCTAGATTGTGATAGTCAAAGATAAGCTCTACTCCGAGGTACTTATCCAGCGGTGGTAGTGCACATCCTCTGTTGAGTGCAACATTCTTCCATGGGGGCTGGTGCCACTTCAAGGTTGACAGCAAACTAGGACCAAAAGGGGTTGGTCCACTGCACTTTCTATGAGTTTGGGGATGCAAAGGTTGTCATTCCTCCTGACCTCACAGACTATTCAAGCAAGGCAGGAATGCTCAATGTATTCTCCTTTTCCACATAGCACCACACAGGAGAGAGGCAGACTCTGCTTTTATTGGTCAGAACTAAAAGCAGAGTGCCTTGAACACTACTAGCTTAGACCAGTGATTCTCAACCAGGGTGATGGGGTACCCTGGGGTGCCAACAAATGCTTTGAAGGATGCTGCAAGGTGTGAGGAGATAAGTAAAGTGTGCAGAGATTAGCAGATAACCTAAATAGATAAATGCAGGCTCAGATTTGTCCTTGTCTGAATGATCTCCTGCCACCACTGCCCAGGCCCTTTGTAAGGAGGCAAGCACTGTAATATGTAATTAGTTTCTGAAACTGGGTGCTACTCAAGTGACAAAAGTTATGGAGGAGTTCTTTGAGTCCAGTGAGGGATGTCTCAAGTCCAAAAAACTTCATGCAATGCAGTTAAAAACCCCCGGCTTAGACATTATACCTCCATCTCTGTTCCCTATTCTAGAACAAGTAATGATAAGACCTCTTCCTCCTTCATAGACATGAAAGTTGAGGAAGACCATATAAATTCACAGGTTTGATCCAGTTGCATGTTGTGACTGAAGAGGCTAAATTGGCTGATTTCTAGCCTGCAGTTCTATGGAGAACAAGTGGAGGTGGTCAGCGTGATCACACTTTGCTGTAAATAGTTTCATAAGCAGGACACCTACACACCCTTTCAACCCCAATAGAAGATGGTAGTCTGGGATTGGTGGAGGACACAGAGGACGCTCCCTGGTTGGTTCCCCATGACATTATGTGTAATTTTAGTGTATAACCATTAATCTCTGTGTTGACTGCTATAGTTTTGTAACATTTTGTTGACTCTGGCTGACCGTACCTGAGAGATGGAGAAAGCTGGGAACTAGAGTAAGCTGTTTGGAATGTAGGCACTCTGCCCTGCTACCACAACCTTTGAAGAAAAAAACCCCAA
>NW_017728994.1:63638757-63674160 GCF_001723915.1 Gavialis gangeticus | reverse complement strand
TGCTATAGTTTTGTAACATTTTGTTGACTCTGGCTGACCGTACCTGAGAGATGGAGAAAGCTGGGAACTAGAGTAAGCTGTTTGGAATGTAGGCACTCTGCCCTGCTACCACAACCTTTGAAGAAAAAAACCCCAACCCTCTTCTGGGAGCTGACCAAACAGAAGGAGCTATCTGAGGTAAGGATGCTACAGATCACTGGGGAAACCAGGGATAGAGAAAACCCAGGGAAGTGAAGCCAAAGGCTTGCCTACCACGATGCCATGCCGGGTCTTCGGGGAGAGGGAGACTAAATGAGGCTCCTTCTTAAGGAATCTTGAAGCAGAGCTTCCCCTGAAAAGGCATGACCTATGGCATTTGTTGAGTCTTCCAAACGTTTCCTTTTGGGGGATATTCCATACATATCACTATTGGGAAAACGTTTTACTCACCCTTCTGTTTAGCTTGTATATTGGGCAATATGAGCATTTACTTCCATTTTCTGGGGCTCAGTTCTACAAAGTGTGAGTAATCGGTGGTGCTGATCCAGCTGAGCACTTAGTCATGCCCCTGGTAGTCCACAGGTTTCAACAGGGCTAGATGTCTGCCTAAAGTTAAATACATGGTTAAGCACTTTGCTGCATCAGTGCCAGAGTGGTCAACATCTAATAGGCTGAAGTCCTTGTAGATGCTTCTTTGGCTTTAAAATGGCGCAATACTCAATAATTAGTCATTTATGATATATTCTGTCCCTATCCATCACATTCGCTGCAGAGAAGTTTGATCAGTATCTGCTTACTTTGTCTCCATCTCTCCCATTGCATGCATCATTCATTATCTTTGCACTCTCTACTAAAGAACAGTAATTTAAAATAAGTTATAAAAAGAAAAGATAGAGTGACAGGCATATAGATGAGCTGATTATGAGCTTTCCTTCAATTCAGTAAAACGTTGACAAAGGAAGTGCAGGAAAAGTAATGGTTGATTGATAGGGATAAATCTGGTACATGCATTCTACACCATGCAAGGCCCTCATTGTGTTGCTGAATTCCTAAGATCTTGACTAGGCACAGGCAGTCAAAAAGCCTGAGGCTGAATTGATTCATTCTTTGCAAGTTAGTCTAAACTGCACAGATTAAATTGAAACAGAAGTGAACAAACATTTACCTTTGATACAGGAAATGCAGCCATAAGCCTACAGTGGATCAGGCCAGAAGCTGGGGGAGGAGGAGCACTAAAGCACAGCTCTCTGGCTGTGTTCATGTCCTTTTCCTGCTGCTGCTGAGGTTTCTGGGAGTTATGGTCCAGAATTACAGCAGCAGGACTCTGCAGGATTGCTCATCACTTCCTCTTCCTGCTTCCAGGTGCCCCTGGGATTTGTAGTCTATAGTTCCAGTCAGCATACAGTAGGTTTGAGAGGGGGAAGGGTGTTTAACCCCCCTCCCTGGCCCCAGACCTCAGCTGGAGTTTTCCTGCAGGGAGCAAGGCAATTCCCCCTGCAGACTGGGCTGCATCCCCAGCTGGACTTGTCCCGCTTCTCCACCTGTCAGCTAGCCCTCACTGCTCCAGCTAGGGAGCAGAGGTACAGGGCCAGGCCTGCTCTCTGGCTGAAAAGCATGCTGGGATGCTGAAGGACTGTGATTTAACTTGAACGAGAAAGGTGGACCAGAAGTTTCATAAATCAGTTTGACCTAAATCAGTTGAGTCTGATACTATATTCAACCAGGTTTATCTTAAACCAGTTTCAGCCATTTTGAAACTGGTTTATGTGTCCTGAGCTTCTTTCTGTTGCAGGTTTAAACCAGCTTCTGATCACTTAAATTGGTTTATATGTAATGTCTGTCCCTAGCCCTAGTGATGAATAATACAACAGCGCACAAAGCATTTTCCATTGACATTGGCACTAGCATTTGAGGTGCTGAACACCCACAGCTCCCAGTGACTTCAAAGAGAATGGAGGGCACAAGACCCCTCACAGTACTGGGACTTACCAGCTGTTTTATTATATACAAACCCACTGGAGCAGCTGCAGCTCTCAGACATCAATTACTAATTTAAATATTTACTTCACTTTCCAATCTCCTATTTAACAAGCATCACCAGACCTCATCCCTGTAAAATATTATCACTAGCTACTGCAACAAGCATCAATTAAAATGAAATGTTTTTACATACACAAAGAACAAGTATCACACTGTAATCTCAGTTTTGAAGGCAGACTGGCTCTTTCTAAGTGCTGAATGGGTAAAATATTGTTTCTCTTAATATGGTAAACCACACGTTATGTTTGTACACAGTACAAATTGAGCTTTCCGGCTAAAATGACAGATGAGGAAATTATTGTCCTTCCCTAATCTCCTTCAAAGTTTGTGGATGGCATTAATTAACATTAATGGGAGAGAATGCTGCAGTGGTTTGGGGCCTATTCAGTTATGAGCCAGACAAGCCCACAGAACAAAGCATAAACATTGTGCTGATCTTCTGTACAGGGTGGGACTGGCAGAGTTCAGGTTCTTTGCAGTTAATATAAATGATCACATGGCTAAAGCACAGGACCGAGCTACAGGAGATAGGCAATGAGACCAGATACAGACATTACACTTTTACCAGTACAAGCAATTGAAAATGGGTCTATACCTGTAACAGAATGGAAGTTCGGGACACAAAACCAGTCCTTACCCACAACAGAACAGAAGTTCAGCACATATACACTGGTATAAAAATGGTGGAACCCAATTTAAGATTTGTCCCGCCCCATCCTTCCCCCCCAAATGGAAACGTGTGTTCTGTTCACTACTGATCTAAGCTACACTGCTTACAGAAAACTGAGTAAACTTCTATCAATTCCACCTCAGGCTTTTTGAATGTCTGTACCTAGCCTCAGTTTCTACATCTAATACATATATTAGGCCAATTACAAGAGCATGTCTACACCTTGCCTCAGCAAAGCACAGCAGAATCATCCACCTCAGTGGAAGCACAAGATGGCAATGGACTCATCACTAGTGGTCCCCTGAGAAAGCATGCCTTTTAGTAGAAGTGATCTCACAGGCACAGGGGCATTCTCTGAGAACTACATATGTGCCCAGGAGTATTGTAACACACCTATATTGTATCTATTTCCAGGTTTATCACACAGGTCTCCTCCTTCCACAGTCTGGAGGTCATATAGAGATGGCCTAACCTCTCTGTTAGCCAGTCTCTCTTCTTTTAAATGGGTGTACAAGCCTTGTATTATTAAGACCTCAATGGGTTACTATAAATATAAATAATAGTATTATCACCATCCCACTTAACTTATCACAACCAAAATGTGAGGATGTCTTTTAAGGGTAATTCAGGCCTTGAAACATCCCCACTCATCCAATTCCCCAATTGAAGGTATTTGATAGTTTCATAGATGTTAGAGTTGGAAGGGACCTATTAGACCATCGAGTCCGACCCCCTGCCCTGGGCAGGAATGAGTGCTGGGGTCAGATGACCCCAGCCAGGTATCTGTCTCATCTCCTTTTAAATACCTCCAAGGAAGGGGACAGCACCACCTCCCTTGGAAGCTTATTCCATATTTTGGCAACCCTCACTGTAAAGAACCTTTTCCTGATGTCCAATCTGAATTTGCTGGCTTCCAGTTTGTGGCCATTATTTCTAGTTACCCGGACTGCGCCCTGGCCCCAACTGTATCCCCTATTTCTTGCTGGCCCCCACGATGAGTTTGTAGGCAGCTATGAGATCACTGCTCAGCCTCCTCTTGTGGAGTCTGAAAAGGTTCAGGTCTCCCAATCGGTTCACATAGGGTTTTTTCTGTAGGTCTTTAACCAGACGAGCGGTCCTCCTCTGAACCCTCTCCAGGCCATGCACATTCTTCCTGAAGCACCATTTGTGTCATCTTATTAGGAAAGGTAGATTTATGCTACATACAAATAAAATATACCTGGTTCAGCAAATTAAGATGAGGGTTTGAAAAGGTTGTCTGCATTTAATAAATGTGTAAGAAGAGCAACAAAGGAAGATTTATAAACAGTTTAAGAATTCTCCCAACTTTTGCCTGCTAAATCCATTTGTTTATTATGACTTCAGTATTGATTGTTGTTGAAAAGGACTGCTAGGCAGACAGATTTGCTTTATCTCCAACTTAAAGCATGGCAGAATTCATTGAAAACAATGGCTAGAATATTTCTCAGCAATGAGAAATTTACTAGATGGGCATGATCATTCCTACTATAAAATTCATTTTATCCTGCTCAATGCACCATGCATATTTGCCTTAGTGCTGTAAGAACCTGATCGGCAATTCAGTCATCTTTTGTGACCGGAGCTTTGTACAGTAAAAGCTGCGCTATCCGGCATCTTACAAGCCGGCACATTCTACTAACCAGCATGCTGGCTTGTAAGATAAAGTGAAACCAGAAGTGCCCACCGCAGCACTTCTGGTTTCCCTGAGCCCCCACGGCCGGGGGCAAAGCAGCCTATGCTGCCGAGCCCCCATGGCCCAGGGGCATAACAGACTGCGTGAGGCTGTGCGGGGCCCACCTCCCTGTACCATGGGGCCCACAGGGCCTGCAGGATGGGCAATGATGTGGTGGGAGGGACGGAGATGCCATGAGAGGGGTGGAGGAATACCCCAGATGTGGCAGGAGAAACGGTGGCCGGGGCCACTCAATTAACTGGCATATTTTGTTATCTGGCATCCCCCATTCCCAGGGGATGCTGGATAACAGAGTTTTTACTGTAAATGGAAGAGCTCAGTAGTTACAAAACTGTAGAAAATATTTTTTTTTTCTCTAGTTGGAAAATTTTTGATTATCTTAAAGTTTCAGACTTGATTATTGCACATTTTGAAATATATGACATTATAGTTGGATAATAATAAATTCAGCAACACCAGTACTGTTGGCCCCTCAGCCATGTCCTGGATTAAATGAATTTTACACAAGGAAATGCCCCTGTGCCTAAGATCACTTGTACTAGAAGGCATATTTTCCCAGGGGACTGCAGGTGATGATGATTCTACTGCTGTCCTCTTTTCAGGGGTCATTAATTTTATCACTGAAGCCTCCACAGATGGAGGGGATTCACTAATTCATTGAATACCTTGACTCTTTTAGCCATTTATCTTTCTGAATACCATCTTGTTATTGTCCTTCTGGCCGCTGTGGTGAATTCTTGCCATTGCACCCATCCACCATCCTTCAGAGGACTTTTCACCTCAGAAGTCCTCTGCCAGAAGTTTCTCTAGAAAAAAAATGTCATAACCCTGGGTGAACAGGGCCACATTTCTTAACATTTTCAACATTTTCTTGCCCTTTTAATGTAGCTTGGTTGTTTATTTTTAAGGCACTGTATTAGTTTTCTTTACCAAGACCAATTTTCATATAAATTGCAGGGATATAAATTGCCAAACTAATTCACTCTCATTTGGGGGGAGTTTTTCTAAAGTACACAGGGCAATAAGTTCTCCGAAAGCTCTTGAGATTTAATGAGAGCTGGGTGCATAGAGGCACCTTTGAAAACCTTTGCCTTACTTTCCAATTACTTTCTGAAAGGTAGACAGAATTGTTAGCACCATAAATGAATTTGGACTGCCACAACTAAGCAGTGAAGAAGCACTGGAAGGTGGGTTAGCATGCCTGGAACAGATGCAAGAAATAAGTATGTGCCTTTTGCAACCAGACGATAATTCAAGAAAGCAATTAAGACAATAGCTTATGTCACAGTTTGGTAGCCAGGAGGCAATTAGTTTATATCAGGCTATTATTAAGCTGTTATTTTTATAACAAAAAATGCATATATGTCCTTTTAAGTTCTAAACAGTTGAAATAATGCTACCATAAATACAGTTTATTATTATATTTGTATATATTATCTAGCACACTGATGCATTGACCTTCTACTGAAGCCCTTTAAGTGCAACAAAGATAGGACTAACAAGAGCAATAATAACTTAAATATGTTTATCTAAAAATATAAGGTGTCATGGCAGCCAAGGGCAAGAAGTAAGGAGTAAAACTGGGAGAGAAATGGTTTTCCTGTTCCATGAATGTTTCTGAGGTTTCAAAAATGTTTCAGTTCCATGTCAAAATGAAACCAGACAGCGAGAGAAAGAGACAGAATGAGTGAGCAAGTGACAGAGTTCTTTGCCTTCCCCAGCCCTGAATAGCTGTTGTTTTTAAGGATACTCATCTTGCATGTGAGAGACAAGTTTAGGGTCCCTGTTTTGCTTGAGTCAAACCTCAGTCTTCCATAGTCTAGGTAACTATCTCCCCCGTTCCCTTCACTGGCACTGGCATGACCCAGCCAATCCCAGCCCGCCTCACACGGCATAGCAGAAGTGGGCCCAGGGCCAGGATCCTCTCACCGGTGCTGCAGGACCTGTCCCATGCCATCCTGTCCCGAGCAGCACGGGGCTCAGTTGGCTCAGTCCCAGCTTTCCCTCCCTGGTGCCAACCCAGTTGGGTCCAACTTGTCCAGAGTAGCACGCAGCCGGAGCCCGGGAAGGAAAACCCATGGATTTCCCTCCCTGCTGCTGCCCTGGCCCAGCCCAAGTGGCACCCAGAGAGACAGCAGCTGGGTTGGCTTCGCTGCGTGCCAGGACAGGCCTGGCCAGGTCAGCACCGGCGAGGAGAAGCGGTACCTGAGCCATGCACCTGATGCTGCTAGGCTGGCTGAGCAACGTGTTGCTCAGGACCAGCCAGGCTGGGTGGGTGCAGGTAAGGGGAAGGGTGTGGCTGGGCTGAGCTGGCACACAGCTTAGCTGGCGCTTCTCCTTGCTGGTACCGACCCATCCGGGCCCATCTCATCCTGAGCAGCATGCAGGGAAGCAATGTGCCTCTCAGAACGGGACTGGACAGGACAGGCCCATCTGGGTCAGCACCAGGGAAGGAAAGTTACAGCTGAGTCAATTCCGAGTGGCACATGGCTCAGCTGTCGCTTCTCCTCACCAGTGTATCCTTGCCGGCGTAGCCTAGCCCGACTCCATAGACCCTTGCCAGCCCATATCCCGCACTCCTACTGCCCCACTTTGGGCCACAGTGGCACTGGCACTGGCCCCGAGACACTGGCACAGGCCCTGTGCTACTGCACGCCCACTCGCTTCCCCCCCACACCTCCACTTTCTCCACTTTCCTGCCCACCCGCTGGCCACTCTGCACCACATGGCTCCTGGATACATGGCTGGACTGTAGGACTCAGCAAGAGCTGGCCCAGCCTCAAGGACTGGGGTAATCACCTACGGTCCTTTCCTGCTCCACCCCCCCCCGCCTTCTTACCTGAATATCCCACTCTGGCACAGGCCCAAACATCCCCACGGTCCCAGGCCAGAAGCTTCTGTTCAGCAGGGGCTTCTGGCTGGGGAGGCACAGGGCCCAGTGAGCCCTGCTGTTGCAGGAGCCTGCCATGGCTTTCCCTGGGTCCTACTGCCCCTGGTTCCTGTCATCTATCACTGATAAGTGTTGTAGGGCCTTGCTCCCCAGTGATGTCAGGTTGAGATCCAGATTTGGAACCACCTATGTGTTTTGGTTGCTGCTCCTACTTTCCTGCCATGCCTTAGATGTTTTGTTTTTCTTGGGAGACAGTCCTGATAGGTGGCCCATGGAATATCACACCTGGGTTTCTTCATGGGGCTCCAACCTCCCCTTTACCTCACTCTTACCACATCCACGGTCAAGGCAGACACCACTCTCTGCAGGTTCTGCTCTTGGATGATCCTGTCTCATCTGCACCGCAGGTCTCCAAGGGTCAGTAACCTTCTGGCCATCAGTCTCTTGAAGAACATCCTTTGTCTATGGACTGTGGCCTTGGCAAATAAACATACCCCAGTCTTGGGTTAACCATAAACTTAGAAATACAATGAACACAAGAGATCAGCGTCCGCCAATGGGTCCCTGGGATCTTGCCTCCCAGGCCTGTCATCCCACTTGGGGCTTCTTGGCTCCCTTCTGCCAAACAGTTGTGTGGGAGTTGCGGCAGCTCTCTGCCAGGCCTTGGCCAGCTCTCTTGGGAGGGCCTCCTTTGGGTTCCTGCCCCTTCCACCTTGGCCCCATCTGAGGTTGAGCTATCTGGGTCCCACCAGCTGGTGCTACCCATATCTCTCTCCCTGCAGTTTCCCCAGTTTCCCTGGCTCATCTCTCCAGAAAGGCTCCTGGTTGAGCTGGAGTCTCTCCCTCACTGAGCTTCATGACACTCTGCGACCCTCAACCTGCCATGCTGCCCCTGCATGCCACCCTCCACTACATCTCCCAGGTATCCCCTTGCAGTCCTGACCACCCATGTTGGCATTGCGGCAGGCCGCTTCTCCCCAGCTGCACTTCCCAGTATCCCTCTGCTCCCGGGCCTTGGATTCCCCCAGTCTCCTCCCAGTGTCTCATTGCTGGCATTCGGCTCTCTCCCTCTCCTCCCTGGGCTTGGATTCCCCAGGTCTCCTGCCAGCATCTCCCTACCGGTGCTCAGCTCTCTCCCTCTGCACTCCCCAGCCAAGTCCAGATGCTTTTTAAGTAGCCCATGCCTCTCTTTGGCCATGCCTCCTTCCCCTGCTGATCTGCAGGCTCAGGCAGCACCAAAACTGTGTTGCCTGCTCTCACCGTCTTGGCGTCTCTCCCCAGTTGTCACTCCTTGCTGCACCTGTGGTAAGTATCAGAGCACGTCAGGGGGCGGGTGGCATGGAGCGAGTTGTGGGGGGGCTTTTGCCTCCCCTTTCACATCATCTTTGACAGATATCAAGGGGCAGATAAATGTTAATTTTCTAGAATTTTTAGGGGTCCCATGGGCTGGATAGAATGGCCTGGTAGTCCAGATGTGGCCCATGGGCCATATTTTGCCCACCCCAGCTTAGATGTTCATAGAAAACAAGCACAGTGATTTCAGTCCTGAAATTCAGTAGAAGCCTGAGCTCTAGGCAGGAATTATTATTGATGGTAATGGCATTTTAAAAAGTGAGGAAATATTTCTCTGGTTTTATATTTCACTATGGGCCTAGATCTAATGGTATTGCTACTTACGGCTCTGTGAGTTTTGAAGTGATGTCACTGTGAAGCCTTCTGGTATGCCTGGGAGCACAAGACTGGATTAGCAGAGAATGCACTGCTATTCTGTGAACACAGATGTTTTCCATTCTGTTCATACAGATATTTTATTTTAGAAAAACATCATTTTAATAGTACAAAAAGTAACTGCTGCATCCAATGAGGATCATGTGTTTATAGGATCATAAAAGTGAAGATGTAGCCTAATCTTAGGAGGGTATTACCAAAATGCAGTTAGTATTTTACTGCTTGAAGAAGCGGAAATAAGCAAATCAATAAAAAATAAATGACATGGGGGGACTTTCTTTTAAAGAACTGCTCAAATGATAGCTAGTTTTTGTGCAGCCAGTTGGTGAACTGTAAATGTCTCATTCCTTCCAGTTACCAAGCCCCGAGGTTCAGCAGGAGAAATTGGGACATACTATTTACTTCTTCATCACATGCATTTTTCTGAACTTCCTAGCTTAGTCTTCCATTTTAACATACCTGTTTCTTTGACTCAAAGAAAAGCCAAACTCAAACATATGCTGCTTGTTCTGTGCATGCTACCTCTCCAATTGAAAGTAGTGTAGGAGACTAAATGCTGCTCCACTGAGAGGTGGAAGTTATTGATGCACTCACAACGCTGCACTTAAGGCAGCTATATTACTTCTGGTTCAGGTGGAAGAGCAAGGAATGGGCCTCATTTGTCTCAATATCTAACACTGTAGTTGAGCAGAGTGTGCTCATCCTTCCAGTTCAATCAGATCACACACACACCAAAAGCCACTCTCAGGGAAAGAACACAGATGTGACTCCAGGATCAGAGTTCCCTTTTAAAACATGGACCTCACTTCCAGGAAGGTTCAAGACATACATTCAGAGCTTTCCAGAGAAAGTCTCCTAATGGGAACTGACCAAGGCCCCAGTTCTAAATTAGTTTTGTTCTCATTTATCCAATTGCAGGATTGAGGACAATATTTGAAATCTCAGTAGACTTGGAGCTTCTGTTCTTAGGGAACAGGTTTTCTTATGTGTTCTGGAAAGGCCGATGAGTATAATGGGCTATGGCTCAAAAAAGCACTCTGAACCCCAATGGCAAGTCTTGCCCATCACCTAAAAAAATCCACCCTGATTTCACTATATTATCACTATCTCTATTTTATGGCTAGCCCTAAAAGGGTACTATTGATCTCCTCTCACAACTTCTAACTATATACACACACACGCATGTGTACTCTCTCCCCCCCCCCCCCCCCCCCACCTCTCTCTCTCTCTCTTTCAGGTGAAGGTAAAGTTATAGAGAGATATCATCAGGCTCACCTCTGTCATCTTTCAGTAATTTTAAATAAATAGATTAAAAATGCAAGAATTTTTAAAGCTAAACTTAGTCAGACCTCTGAAAATGCAGACACTCAGTGTTATTGTCGCTAACACACATAACTCAGGGGTACTGATAAAATCTGAAATTCATATCTAGCCCAGATAGAAAGTACACTATTCTACAACTTTTCATTCTTAGAATAGCTCAGTGTTTATCACCTGTTAACTCCAATTTTTCTGTCAGATTTCTTCAGTTGTGAACCATAGCTTCAACCATAACTACTAGTACCACAAAACTTAAATCACATTCACGACCTGCTGAGTCCAATATGTATAATGAGCAAGCCTCTAGTGACACAATAAATAAGAATGACTTGATATGAAAAAAATAGAAATCCAGGAAATTCTGGGGGAAAAATGTGAGGTTTGCATCTGTCCCCCCCGCCCCAAATCAGCAGAATTGATGTAGAAAGAAAATAGGTTTTAATTTTTTCAGCTCTTGCACATACAATTATTTTTTTTAATTATTTATTAGCTCATTAAATTTAACTGCTTTTGCAGCAGGAATGCCAGTTTTTTTTACAGAAAAATTCACAAATCCCTAAAAAAAAATCGCAAAAGGCCAGTGTATTTTAGCTAGCAGCAATATAAATAGCACTTTAACCAATTTAATGACTTGATTTAATTTTTATTTTATTTTAGAAAGCAAAAGCTGTGCTATTGTGGCATGGGCAATACATAAGAAGAGCTCAGGAGAAAAATAAAAATAACTCCTATCACCTTGAGGCTGTGCATATATAAAATTAAAACTAAATCTGCATGATTTGCTGCCTTGTCAAATTTATGGTTGACTTAAAGATTCAGGATATATTTTCCTACAGATGGAAGCACAGGATCATTATATTGAACCTGTTTTGGAACATACAATAGGTCCAAAATTGTTCAAAGCAAATATTGAAATAAATGCAGCCCTGGATTCATTCTCTTTGGAGCTGAGACACTGAGGCCATCAGCTGAAGTGCGCTTTAGGTTCCTCTGTCTTCAGGCACTTCTGCTCATGTAAAGTCCCACTGACTTGGGGAGGAGAAAAACTATCTGAATATTGCCAAGCCACCCCCTCTTTCCATTAGGCAAATAGGGGCACCTATACATGAGCAGTGAGGCTGCTCCAATGCACTGTAATTACAGTTTTGTCCGAGCAGACTTGATTAATCAAGTCTGCCGGAGCATGGTAATTACTGCACTCCAGCACACTCTAGCGTCTCATGTATAAGTAAAGCTCGTTTAATGAGCATTAGTTAAAGTGCCCCCTGCCACCATTTTTAAGCATGGGGGCGCTGATACATGAGACGCTTCAGGCACTTTACTTAGAGTGGCTCTTGGAGCTGCTCTAATTAAGGCGCTCCGTGCCCCACTCCTGGAGCACATGTGTAAACACCCATAGGACTGTAATTTTAAATGATTTAAGCCACCCATGCTGGGTTCTGCAGTTCAGCCACACCTCACACAGATAAACTGTGAAGAAGTGTTTCTACAGCATGTTAACACTCAAAGACCTAACAAGGCAGTTCACCATTCGGGATGACAATGGCACGTGAGGTACCAGCCACAGCACAGCTGCTGGAAATAGCATAGCAGTCAGAAGAGCAGTAGAGATGGCTGCTATTTTTGTGCCCCTATTCTCTTGTCCCCTCAAAAAATCAGTGCCCAGCGATGGTGAACCAATCCCCCCCACCCCGCCTTAGTTATGCTACTGCTAGCACTTTCAGGCCTTAAGCAGTCAAACAGCAAAATCAGCATCATCCCAAGACTCAAGTTTTCTGCCATCTTGGTATGGACCTGGAACATTGTACAGGGTAAGGTTTGCTGAGTAGTAACCCTCTCCTCATTTCTGTTATTTAGAGTGATAAATTAGAGGAGTAGCTACTCTAATTAGAGAAGTGATGAATTAGAGAAGTAGCTACCTTAGTATACAGACCAGAAGCTATACAAAATGCTATCTCAGTACTTCGCTGTAAAATTGATAGCAATAACAAAGCCCTTCAAGAACCTGATGGTGTTTCTCATGCATTTCTCCCTTTTGCCAGGATTGCTGTCCCTGAGTGACGGTTTCCTGACATGCACAAGATCAACGGACATTACAAGGTTTGCTCTCTTTTTCAGGAGCTTTCTGAAAGCTCAGTCTCAGTCAATAGTAGCCCTATGTGTGCTTTGCTGCCTTAGAGGCACAAGTACAATTTGCTTGGGATGGCACAGATGTTTCCCTCGATCTTTGAGCACCTAGGTAATACTGTAGCTCCTAGTCCAGAATTTCTCTTGCTAACCTTCGCAGATGCTGAGGCAAAGAAAAAAGGTTTCTTCTGAACATAGGATCATCCAGAGGATCATAGAAGGTCGGCTGGCACAAGTACACTTGAGAGCACAATTGGATACTTCACTAAGAAGAAGTTGTTCCTAGATGGTGAAATTCATAAAAGGCTGTGGGGAACCCATAGGGAAAAATTAAATCTTGATACAGTTTTTTATGCATATATTTTGTCCCTGGCTATAAGCAGGAACTCTCAAAGCCTGCAGCAAGCTACATAGTTTGCATACATGTAGGTCTGAATTATCTCCATTTTCTCAGTAACGTATCCTTCTTAAACCAGTTATGCAGCTTTTTCTGCAGGAATTACAGGCATCTAATTTTTGGTTGCATTATATGAGCAATAGGCATCATACGGCAATAGACAATCTGGCACAACCATGTAATTTCTCCTTTATATTACTTATTGATATGGAATTCTCAAGTACATACCTCGGTCATTGAGAGTTCAGTGCTTCTTAGAGTGGATTTAGTTTAGTAAATATTTTATGTCGTCTGAAATGTTCACTAGATGAGATATTACTGTGAACAAATTTTGGTTGATTATTTATTAGGGAGCAAATAGGTTACAGGCATCATTAACAGATTGAAGCACCTGATTTGATGTATGTTTACAACGATGCAAAACCAAACATTATTCAAAGATACTCGATTCAACAATCAGTTGCTTTTTAACTGAGGAATGGATTTGCTATAATTCTGAAGTGTTCACTTAGGGGGCTCCTATTTCATTCAGTGCATCATGCAGCTCATTGACTGCAGGATGAAGAGAACATGCAAATAATTACATACTTTTTAACTGTTACCAAAATAAAGGCTAGTAAAAAATCCAAATTGTGAAGTTTTTTGAAAAAAAAGGACAAAATAATGAAAATATTCACAAAAATCTCCCCATTTTTCATCCAGTCTTAGCTATAACTCCCTGTGAATGTCTTGAGATTGCCAATCTTTATGCCACTGTAATGAAATTAGTTGTCTGAGTGAAGCAAATGTGTACCTGATACATACTTTATTTGCATGTTCCTGTGTACAATACATGTATTATATAATAATAATAATGTAATATATATGTAATATATCTGATTGACCAGCCCCTCCCCTTTATGCTGTCCCTTCCTGTTCCTTCCCCACTTCAAACCAAGCCATAAACATTGTGACAGCTTCACATGACATTTCTAATAGGCAAATGTGAATTTTAAAGACTGGGTTATGGAGAATTTTAAGTGTTTGACATTTTAAATAAAATGAAATTTGATGACTCCAAATCAACATGAAATATGCTGGTGAAGTTCTCTGCATGCAAGTTTGCAATGGTACCCGTTATGCCCAGACCCAGTAATTAGGTGACTATCTGCAAGTGATACCACAACCCCTCAAACTTATATAATACATCTCTGTAAAGAGACCCCATTCCTGAGGAAGTAATAAACATAAATTGTGGAATCAAGTCCTCCAAAATTCTCTTTTCATTCAGTCAAAACTCCCCTTGAATTCAATGGTAAGGAAGACCTCCCGAAGAGCAAACAAGCAGCTTGTCTTAAAGGCGGTATTAGCAGCAACAACAAATCCTCAATCTCTGTATCCTGAATTTGAAATAAATTGTTGCCATGTGAAAAGTTCTGTTTTTGTGCACTATTAAGCTGCTACCTCTCTCTTTGGCCCTTTGCTTCCAAAGCTTGTAGTGCTCTGCATCTCAAAAGAGCTCAATAGAAGAATAGACTAAAGAGATTTACGCTTGAGTGTGATATGTGGGTTTGTGTTCGCCTACAGTTGCAGGATATTGATTAAAATTAATGGCTATGTTGTGTTTGAGAGGAAACTCTACAGCCATTTCTGCTACTTTCTCTGGCTCTCAGACTAAGGCTAAATTCACAAAAGAGATTTAGTTTTTAATAATACTCAGTATTGTGAGACATAACTTTTGGAGGCCCTGCTACCCTGTGGAAACTACAAACCTTATACATGTGGAGAGCTAGGGGAGGAAGCTATTAAGATATATAATAGTATATAGTATGATCCAGGCTATAATTGCTATATTTCCTAGGAGCTATTTAGAAATACCACTGGGAGTGCTGGGGGTGCCTCTTCCAACTCAGGATTCACAGCTGTGTAACCTCTCTTGAAGTTAGGAGCCTAAACCAAGTCAGCCTTTCTCACATAAAACTGAAGGCCTGCTGCCCCTGTAAACCAAAAACTCCCCTGGCTATTAGCTGCAATGTGGAAGAGCCAAATTCAAATCCCTCCTCTCATTTGGAGCACTAATTTTAATTCAGGTCTTCTTCCTCAGAGGTGAGTTCTTTAATCACCAAACTATTGGGAAGACTTGAGTGAAGCCATCTCTGGCTGAAGCCGTTCCACTTCACGTGACATATTTAATGATCCACTGGTTCTATTGCCTGGTATTTGTGCAAGATATCTTCTAGCTGTATCGGTCATAGCCAGAGAGCCTTTGTTCTTTCTTGCTGTATAAAGACTTTATCCTAGATTATCTAAGTTATTGAGATATTTAACTCCCTTAGTTCAACCTTGATATTCAGCAGGGCTCCTAAACTCAGACTTTGTCATGAGTTTACATGAACGTATTTATGAAAGAATGGCAAACATCCTACTGAGGTCAATAAAACCAGGATTTCATCTTCTGTGTCTAATCATTCTCTGACTCTTAGACCCCCAACTGCTTAACACATGGAGGGTTGTGTTAGTGTACAGAAGTGGTCATTAATCATCACTGGGAGGTTTCTATGTTTAATATATATCTAGTCTTAGTCATTACTCTCCCATTGGATTTTCTTCTTTCTGCTTGCCCCCAGAGCAAGCCTTTTGAATTTTATCAGGCTTGGTTTTGGTTCCTATCAATGTCTTATTAGTCATCACAAGGACCTACAACTCCAGTTTCTCTCCCTGGACTGCCCCTTTGTGGGGAGGGGTGGTACACAATTCTGTCTTTGCCATTTAATCACCTCTGGAGGATATTTAAATAATCAGAGTAGTTAGCTGGTGTGGGAGGATTCATTCTGGCTCATTAAGGGTCTGACCCCCTCTCATAGTCCAGCAGAAAGATTATGAGCTTTAAAAGACCTACTTTTCTGGGTTCACTGTCAGGTAAGAGCCATTTGCAACAGCTTTCAAAGCCTTTCATGTAATTCCCATTCTCTGTTAGAGTCAGATGTTGCTCAAGAGCTACTGTTTCAGCCTAAAAACACTTTCTCTTGCAATTTATATATCAATGTGCTAATAGTTTTAGTCAAATAAGTAAAGTTGGGGGTGTGGGAGTTGGGAGGTGGAAATGGTTTTTTTTTTCTATTGCCAAATTTCTATAACCTTATTTGTTTACACTGTGTCCCCCTTTGGCCTGGTAAAATGGAAATTGCCTGCTAGGGGCTCTGCCACTTGCTTCATTACTGCATTTCTCAGTCTTTAGAGTATTCATATTTTTTTCTAAAGTGGAAGACATTGGTCCCTAGTGGCGCAAACATATCTCCTGCATCCAGCAGATTTCATTTGTCTTTAGATACGCCACTTCAGTGCTTAACACCCTTTCAAACTATTGTGCTTTCCTAAATATGGGCATACTAACTAAAAATAGACTCTTCGGTGCCTATTTATGCCTGCTTTTGCCTACAGCGTTCCTCTTCACAGCCATACTTTACTCTTTTTGGGGGGTTGTTTTTCTACAGATTCACCTTGACTGTCCTGCTATATTCAAAGCTATGACTGCTCCTTCCAGCTGTGTTTCCTATGAGTGTCCTTCTCATTCTTCAGATGAGGATTCATTTGTGTTGTTTATTCCAGTTCAATCCTACTTTGGAAGTAGGATGGTTTAAACCAGGAGTGCCAAAGATACAGTCCGCAGGCCACGGGGGTCCTATCATCCGGCCTGCAGTGCTGCCCATGGGTTCTGGAACAGACCCACAGGCCTCATGCTGTGAGTGCTAGATTGGCCCTGTATGCTGCATTTGGCACACAGGACTAAATGCAGCATGTGGGGTTGGGGCTGGCATATGTAGGGTCAGTCTGGGATGCATGCTGCATGTAGAGTGTCAGGCTGGTCCAGGGTGCACACTGAATGTGGTGCCTGTGCTAGACCAGCTCTGCATACTGGATGAGGCATGTGGCTGGTCTGCAGGCCTGATCTGGCCCATTGACTTTCCCTATGCCACACATCCAGCCCATTTGGTCCACAGGGCCTGATGAGTTTGACACCCCTAGGTTGAACCCTAAAATTCAACATGCCATATAAAACAGGTTGGGTGCAAGACAGTGCCTCTACAATGGCACTTGGCTTCTTCTGGTTCATGATAGCCTCTTGACAGTAGTTTCTGCAGAAGTTATACAGACAAGGGCTCTGAGAGTCCATGGGGATAAAAGTAGTCATTGCACAGCATACCTTAGAAAGCTGTGGCTTCTGTTTTAGTAACACAAGACTGGAAAAGACCACCTGAGCCATCAGCTCTAATCCCCTCTAATAAGAGGCAGCTATAATAGTATTATTATTATGATGATGTATATAACAACAACAAAAACAACAATACATTGTAATACTTTCACCCTGCCTCAGTCCCTAATGCCCCATAATAATTTCTATAATTCAGAGGAACATTCTGGTCATGATTTGGAGCTCTTCTGTGAGCAATCAGTTTTTTGGCAATGATCATGAAAAAATTCCTCTGCAGAAAAGCAATAGTGGTAGGAAGCAGTTTTTGATGCTTAACAGGCTCTAGCAATGGTTGGAGACTTTCTCCTGAAATGGGTTGACTTTGATGCAACTTTCGTTTGGAAGGTTTCTCAAGTCTGGGATGGACTTTCAAGGTCAAAAAAGAATTAGGGTGTGCCACCTCAGAACAGCCAAGAACCTGATGGGTGGGCACCGGCTTGCCCTATGTGATACTCCGTTTCAAGTTCTTGCTCTAAGTAGGAACTTGTATTAGTTACTGTAGAGAGATGTATGTCTCCCACAATCTAAATAAAGCCCTAAATACCAAGCTGTTTGAGGTAATTTTGTCTAAATCTGCATTTCTTTTTCTTTTCTTTTTTTGCAAAAAAAAAAAAATAAAAGAAAGTTGATTTCACCCCTGTAGAGAACAAAGACCTGTAGCATCCTCAGCGTCTCTCTCCAACACTGAACTTTCATTTATTAGCTAACACTAATAAACACTGCATGTATTCAAAAAGAAGATACTGAACAACTTTCCCAGGTTTGACATTGCTGACAGGCAGCCAATCTGTGGATCAGAATGACAGCATTATTTTATCATCTTTAAAAGCCTTTTTGATTTCACTTAATTTCTTGACTGTAAAAAAAGCCCATTTTTTTTTTACAAAATGCTTTATATTTACTCTTCCCTGATGCTCTCACTCTGTACAATCAAAATGAGAGGTACTCTCGAGATTGAGCGCCTTGCTTTTTTCAGAGGATGCTGATATTAGCTCTCTATACCAGTTTTATCTCCACAGTGATGTTAAATTCACCTATCAGCGCCAAATAACAGAGTGATTTCCAAGCTGTCTTCAGCATTGAGGGCACAGTTCAGATCCTGCTGGCCTCAGTTGGACTGTTGCAAATCGACTCTGGTGGAACAAGGATTTGGATCTTAGTGCCAAACATCCAAACGGAGCAGGGTGGAGAAAGGAGGAGAACAATGGACTTTGATAAGCTTATGAAGGGATTATATGATATGGCTGCCTCTACTAGCAGGGGACTGGATAATGGCATAGTAACTCCTGCCCAGCCCAGTCCATTTTCTGTTTTTCATGAGTCTAGCAAAGTTCTGATCTTCCTCTACAGTTGCACCAACTTCAAAGAAATGTACACAGGTACAATTCTCTGAAACAACTATGAACACATGTAATAATCTAATGTTATTTTAACTAAATTGAGAGGTAGTCAGGAAGCCATAATGCTACGTTTCAGATACTGAATCAAATTATTGTCCGGCATTTTTATGCTGCCTTCCATCTTCCAAAAATCATAGCGAACTTTGCAAACTCTCCACTCAGAGAGCTCTATCATTGAAACAAAGCTGGTTCTGAGATGGAACTGAATCACAATGTGGGGCAGGAAATAAAGAATACTACTCTCACTACTTTGGCTCGAATAGTTAATCAGTATGCCAGTCTTCCTGTTTTTTTCCATTGCGGTAACAAAGTGATAGCATAGATCAGGTATAGTCACTGTATAACCACGTTAATTTACACAATATGCCCCAAAAGTCTGCTTCCCTGGACACAGTAGAAATATATCAAGCAGTTTCCTGATTCAAAAATCCCCTAGCCTGACTCTCAAAATGTGTTCTCTGCTTAAGAAGCCCTGTCCCTCTCAGGATTATACTGCAGCTCTTTCTGCTGGGTCTGTGCCTCCAGCACACAACAGATACACAAACTTCTGCCTATGATATGAGACCGAACTTCAGTTCAAACAGCTGAATTCTCACCTCCTAGCAGGCATCGTGCTGAAATCCTCAGTTGTTTCTACAACTTAACAGGGCTTGGTTTCTCTCTCTACTGAGCCTGAACGAATACCTGGCATCTCCAATGCTGAATAAGGGTTTGCCATTTGGTTAAAAAATTCCCTGACAGCAACCATTTCTGCAAAACAATATCATATTCAACTGAAATGCCAATAAAAATAGTAGTTATCCAAACTGGCCTGAGTGCTGATGTTAGTCAGCTTACTGTTGGAAAAAAATGAAGCCGACATGACTGTTTCATGAGAGGCAAAGGTATCTTTTATTGGACCAACTTTATATTTGGGATAGAGTTAGGCAAGCTTTCATATGCAAGACAATCTTCCTCGGGTCTTGTACCAGCTCTCTGACTTCAATCAGAGTAGGTCTGCTCAGAATTTCAAGGCTTTCAACAGAAGCTGCGTTAGCATGAATGTAGGCTTTTCAGCAATGTGAAACGTTCAACGAGATGAAAGTAGAATGAAATTAAATCAATCTGTTTCTCTCTCTGGTCTCACAGGCCTTGAGAGCCTGTAGCCACCTTAACTAAAGCCTTCCATCTCCTCCTATCTTGCACCATCTCCTTCCACCTTGTTGCATCTTTGTATTCAGACCAGTTTTTATGTTATCTTCCCATCGTTCCATACCTTGAGATCTCATACTCTCCACCTCTGACTCCAGGATCTGCCTCACATGCCATCTCGCATCAGTTCTTGTGATATGCCCTGCCCATTTCATTTTCTGCACTCAAGAAATAAGGCTGTTCAGTATATAAATATATAGGATGAGATGGTTAATTTGTCTGTTCTTTCCAATTCAGGAAGGAATCTCTATTCAGGAACATACTTAAGCACATGTTGGAATTAAAGCATACGCTTAACACCCTTTCAAACTATTGTGCTTTCCTAAATATGGGCATACTAATTGAAAATAGACTTAAGTGATTTCCAGTGAAAACACACAACTAACATGATCACCATTATCTCTGGTGTTTGTTTGCAAAAGTATAAATTTCTCACTAGTATGCAAATAAAAATATGTGTAAAGATATACTCATTCATTACCAAAAGGGATATTACTATTTTACTCTCTCAGTGGTCAGACTGCCTCCTGAGAAGGTGGTCTTCATGAACCAAAGTCAATATTATTTGCATTTGTCCTTGTTTTAGTATTAAAAGCAAAACTCAATGTCTTGACATTTTGGAAGGACCTCTACTTTCCACTGGTAAACAGTGGTTGCATGACTGACCCTGAAACACTAAAGCTTTGAGTCAGCTCATTTACTCTAAATCCACATGTACTTGTTCAGGCATTATATCCAAATTAGGAGTTAATTTTTCAATTCTGCTTTGACTAGGTGATTATGAAGAAGCCCAAAATAACCAGCAAATTAGGCAGCTCTTTCAAGAGAGACTCAGGACTGCTGATATTGAATAGAATCAGGCATTTCTGAAGCACACGAGGAAACCGTACTAAACACTTGGAAACAAGGATTTTCAAGTTAAAATTGACTTGTCAGTGAGCAGGAATATGTTATTGTGAGAGGAAATCGATGCAGAGAGATTGCAAAGAACCAAACAGTAAACAGTCTGTAAATGAGCTTCTGTCTACTTTGTAGTCCGACACAAAAGACTGCTTGACATAATTTTCTAGGAAATTGGATGGTGTCAATTCTTAATCCGAATCATGTTGAAAACATCTACTTATTTATGGATGAAGAATTGAACTTACTGACACGCATGGAAGAAAGTATCTCAACAGCATAGCACATTCACAAACTATGAAAACAATAGGTACTGAATTCAATTGTTTTAACTATTCACTTTGTTACACTAATTTTAGGGTGGAATAACTTTACTGATGAAATTTTACTAGGGAATGTGAAACTTTACTAGGGATGGAATTAGCTGGATGCTGTGATTGACTGACAAGATGCTGAACAACTACTAATGAAAATTAAGGCCTTTTTAGGGAAATGCCTGAAATCTTGGGACAGTACCAAGGGATGTAGGAACTTTAAGTAAACTCAGACGGCGATGTACCTGGAGAGTGATGCTGCTAAGAACTCCATCAATATTGGGAATAACATCCCTTTTGCATCCTTCAAATGTTAACAGGAAAAATGTGCTCCCAAAATGTTTCTGTAACAGCAGCACGAAGCTCTAATGTTCAATTCGAATATGAAGCCAAAATCAAATCAGTAAGCCAAGCCAGAAAATTCCCTTGGCTTGCTCTAGCAATTGTAGACTGCCAAATTATAATTAACAATACTGGTTGTACTCCATATAAACACCATCATCTCTTGCATGTTCAGAATCATTGAGCTGCTCTCAAAGGAGACATTCACCAACTGCTGCGTGAGGTCATTTCCCTGTGCCATGCAGGTGGTTTTGCAACTAGATAAGATCTAAGCCCTGAGCTATCTGCAAATTATCCTTTTGCAGAGGTATTAGGGAGCAGACACATGCACTGAGCACAGAAAGCAAGCAACTCCGTCTCTTGAAGAGATTTTGTTAAACTTCTAATAATTTTTGCATTAAATACTATGATTTTTTTTCTAACAAAAATTCTGCAGGAAACAAAACCCAATGCAGATTTTCTTAACATCCAACGTTCCAGGCCCAAGTGAAGGGCTTCTAGGCAGGGAGAAAAAAATGGGGGGAATGAGCAAGTACCAGAAGTGTAACCTGTAAGAAGCATTAGGTCAAAAACACTATCAATTGGTACAAGTGCAACAGAGATCACATGGCAGACTCTTAAGAGTTCAAAGCCCAATGATACCTAAACCACAAGACAGAAAAGTATATTAGATTACAAAAACACATTTCTGTCCATTGGTTGAGAAAGATAAGAGGTCACTTCAATCCCTTCAGCCCTCTGAGATGTTGTTTGCTAAGTTTTTAATGTTTTCGCTGGAATCACAGCTCTTTTGCTAATTAAAATGCTGTGAATTATTATATGCTATAAATGTATAAAGAGGACTTGGACAAGGACTAAGTAACTGAATCTTTCAGAGACATTAGATCTAAAACTTGAGCCAGACCTTACCTTTAATTTTCTAGATGAGCGAGATCAAAGTTACTTCAGTCGGTCATAAAATGAGACATCATTACTCAGAGTTCTGTTTCCTAGCAAAATAAGTATGGGAAAGACAAGCATTAGAGATGAAGTCCCAGTAACATTATCACTATAGCTGTTACACAGAGATTTTGCTGGGACATTGGCAGCATTCAGGTAGTAATACAAATATGTATATAATGCGACTGCTGGAAGGTAAGAATAATCAGAATAATCTTTCTGTGGATGGATCCACTGTTTTCTGTCTGCTATGTGTTGTGAAGACAGAGCAGAAAAAGCTGGAATGAAAGCCAGCATGGGATATAAGATGTCTGCTTTCTAAGTAGACAACATCAAGAAACTGTTTTTTGGGGGAGGGAGGGGGAGACGGACAGAGAGAATCATGGCTGGGACTTTCTGCATTTCAAAAGTCATTGTATGAGATGACATTTAAAGCAAGTTAGCCCATTAACTGAATATTTTAAAGCCTGGATGAGTAAATTCTTATGGAAAGGACACATCCTCACAGCAACTCATTGAGAGGCATCCAGCCACTACTGCAAATAGAAATCTGAAATAACATTGCTGAAACCCTCCAGCTGTATGATTATTTGTCTGTGTTAACCCAGTGCCAGGGAGGCTAAAGTGCACAGGAAGCATCTTCTGGGTTTTCTGCCCAACAAACAACCTCTTGCTATCGACTGATGGCTGTATATTCAGTTCATGATATCAGTGCATTATTCCAGAATCACTCTGGTGTAACTAAGATTAGTGGTGCTATTCTAACTTATGCTGGGAGCTGTGCCAGTCCCTTAAAAGGCAGAGAATCCTGGAAATACAAAAACAGCATAAAGCTGCTTTTCAATCAACCCATAACTTTCCATACAGTAGATGCAGTTCAGAATCTGAATTTATCTCCTTAGGATTTATAATACCCTTGTGTTCCATGAAATTTTTTACTGGGTAAAATGATGAGTGGTGTTAACCTCTGTTTCCTAAAGTAAAACTTTACTCATTAAAAGGATACACTTCAGAGTTTTACTAGTGATTATAATTCATCTGAAAGACTTGTTCCTTGTATCTGCAACTTTTTTGTTTTCCATCTTTGTAGCAAAGCTTGTGGTAAAGGATGACTCTAGAATTCCCAACTGTATACATGTTTAATATTTAAATACATATTCAATCATTTGTTTTGGAAAATATTTAAATGATAACTAATTAATGTTAAAATAATGCATCAGAATTATTTTTAACTATCCACATCAGGCTTTGCTGTTAACTAAAATATTAATAATGTTAACATTATACTGTCTCGCACTTGGTGCTATACAGATACATAAGGCAAGGGACAGACATTACACATACACTGGTTTAAGTGATCAGAAACTGGTTTAAACCTGTAACAGAAAAGAAGTTCAGTGCACATAAACCAGTTTGAAAATGGTTAAAACTGGTTTCACATAAACTTGGTTGAATGTAGTAGCAGACTTAACTGATTTGGGTCAAACTGGTTTATTCAATGTGTGTCCCAGAACCCCTTCCTGGTTTAATTTTAACCAGAGTCCCCCAGCATCCCAGATGCTTTGCAGCTCTGGGTGGGGCTGTCTGCTCCAGAGAACAGGGCTGGTCCCGCCCCTCTGATCCCTGCTCAAACAGGGATTGCCCCCTCCTATCTCTCTCAGCATGGACCATAGCCAGCATGTGGTATGCTAGCTAATGCTGAGAGGTGTCGGTGTAAGGCAGACAGGACAAAGGCAGGTAGGACTGTGTCCACTTATGGCTTTTTGGAGCTAATCAACAGGTTAACTGTCAATGTCGCTTCATTTGTTCTTTGGAAAAAGTTGTTTAGGGGAGCTTGAACTAATGGGAGAGGCTTTTGTTTTCTTGGTGGGGTGCTAAATGCTTTGTTATCAACTCCCTGTTGGGCTGGTCAGGAGCAGCAAGGGGAGGGAACATCCCCCAATCAAAGAGTCCTGCCTGGGCCTAGGCACACCCCACCTCAGCTCAGCATTGTGGAAGGGAAGAGAAGGCTACTGTAGCACCCCCCAGCTTCTAGGCTGAGCCACTGCAGGCATGTGCCTGCATTTCATCAGTCCAGAGGGAATGTCTGGTTGGTTACAAACTGGTTCAGCCTAGCCAGGTTAGATTAACCTGCAAAGATTGAATCAATTCAGGCTCAGGCTTTTTGAATGTCTGTCCCTAGCCAATAGGAGATAAATTCTATCACCTTTATGGATTTTTACACTTTATCAGTGGGGAAGAGAGATGCAGAAAGTTTAAATTAATTCAACTTTTCTCAAGCCTAGCCCAGTCCCTTGACAAGATGTTTCTTGGAAGGAGGAAGACACAAAATTCAACACTGGTGGAAGTTGTGGACATTGATAAAGGAGAAAGGTATGAGTGAACTTCATGATGATGCCAATGAATTGCTTAGAAGATAAAAAAAAGCTTTGGCAGCATATGACAGCAAGAGGCATTCATTTGTAACATAAACTTGTTAAACCTTGTTCTATCAACCAGAAGAACAAAGCTGAACTAGCAGTATATTTATACCTAAAAATGCATTTCACAAGGGGGAAAAAGGCACACACATGAGGGGAAAAATACCAAATCTGTTTCTTGAAAGGAAAATGTGGGAATCACTGCAGGATCGAAGTGAGGCCAACCTCTGAATCAAAAATTACATTCTTTAGTGTGCAACATTTGGATTCAGTTTGAATACTGCATATCTGGACAGCAGCATGCACATTCAGAGTGAAGGTGAAGAAAGCTGACTTTGGGATTGGGAAAGACAGTTATTGTTTTTTAAGTATGACTTACAAAATAATTTGTTTCTGGTTTTCATTCAGGTTCCAATCCTAGAACAACTGTAGCACATATAGACTCCTGCATGCCTTTGAGTTCAGTGGATCTCTACAAAGGCTTGCAGTCCATCCAATACACATGTCAATACAGCAGGTTTAGTTCTCACAAATAGACCAGTAGAAACTGGGTTAAAAGAATCTACTTGAAGGGTTAAGAAGGAATCACAACGGACTAGGCATACAATCAATGTTCTCTTTGGAATCAAGTAAATTCAAGTTAAAATCAAACTTTCTCAGAAAATTCCAAGGCTCCAGTCCTGTAACATGAGGTCTCCCATGCACTCACATAGAGCCTGTATACAGGCTTGTTTATAGTCATCTGAAGGTCTGATGCCCCAAGCTGGGTCAAAAACCATACAAAAACACTTGTTTAATGCAATTTGAAAGAGAAGCCAGAAGTCACTCTAAATCAGTTGAAACACAACCTTGAAATGCCACTCAGGTTCATTTAATTTAGGGCATTTGCACACATGCTTGGTACACATTGAAGGTGTTTTAGTTCAAAAGTGTGCCACTGCCATTTTCTTAGTGTTACGCACATTTTGCTATTTATATAAATGCATGAGAGACAGTGCCAGAGATAACTCGATTAATCGAGTCTGCTCCGACATGCCAGATCTCTGGTGCATCAGAGCAGATGAATGTGTATAAATTCCCTTAGAGACTGAAGACCCCTCAAAGATATCTCTATTCATTGATCCTAAGCATGAATTCAAGAGCCTTGAATTGGGCTTTGTTTTTAGGGAGCTGAATCCATAGAGAGAATTATTTGGAGAAAATTTGTAAATGAGAAAATTTGATAAAGCTCCTTAAATATCGTATTGCTAATATTTTCAAACCTCAGTCTCAAGTGAATTTTGCTGCTAAATCCATATTTCAAAACCTCAGTAAGTCACCGGATTGTCAGAAACACTGAACACTCAGGCTAGAGACAGGCATTACACATATTTTGTTTAAGTGATCAGAAACTGGTTTAGACCTCTAACAGAGCAGATGTTCAGTGCATATAAACCAGTTTCAAAATGGCTGAAACCAATATGAGATAAACCTGGCTGGATGCAGTATCAGACTTAACTGACTGGGGTCAAACCAGTTTATGCAATGTCTGTCCCAGGCCCTTGCAGTTTTAAGTTAAGCCAGACTCCCCCAGCATCCTGGAATACTCTCTGGGCTGGGCAGGGCTCTCTGCTCCACAGCAGAGCTGGCCCCTCCCCTCTGCTCTCTGTATGGAGCTCAGCAGAGACTGTAGGTGTATGCCTGGCTTCCCCCTGCTCCCCCCATCCCGTCACCACTCCCTACTAAGCAGGGATCCCTGTCCCCTCTGCCTTACACAGACACCTCTCAGCAGTAGCTAGCAGACCACATTCTGGCTACGGTCTGTGCCATGTCAGATGGGACACAGGCAGAAGCAACAGGTAACAGGTAATGTCCCTCTGTTGTTTTCTTAATGGGGTGATAAACACTGAGTTAGGGGTGATACATGCTGTGTTATCAATTCCCTACTGATAACCAAGGTTGATAATTCTGATATGCAGCTTTCTCTGGGATTTTTAAGTAGAATTTGATACAGTTATGCATATAACCTCACTACATCCCCCAGCCTTTACTTTTACATATAATTGAAATCAAGATGCAATATCTTCAATCAATACTAAGAGTAATTTGTGATGAATAGAAAAACACTAAATTCACAGGTTTAAATGACTCCATTATTATGAGAAATAAAGGTATATTCTTCAAAGAATATAACAATTCCATTAGCGTAATCTAGATCCTATCATATAGACTAGGCATGTCTACACGTGCACTTTAATGTGCATTAGCCTACTTTAATGCCCATTACAGTGTCACTAAAAAACCCATGCTATTTAGTTAATGTGCATTAAAGTAGGCTAATGTACATTAAGCATCATTTAAAAACCATGGGTGCCTGTAGACGTGCAGGGAAGCTGCTCCGATGTACTGTAATTACAATGCAGCAAAGCAGAGTCGATTAATCAAGTCTGCTACAGTGTGCTAAGCAGCACACTCCAGCAGCCTCTGTGCCTCATGTAACAGTGTCCCCATATTTCAAAATGGCAGCAGAGGCACTTTAATTAAAGCTTGTTCAACAAGCCCCCATCACCAATTTGAAGCATAGACACTGATACATGAGACACTGCAGGTGCTTTAATTAGAGTGGCTCTCGGAGCCACTCTTGGAGCCACTCTAATTAAAACAGACACAACCCCTGCCCCTGGAGCATGTGTAAAAATGCCCTATGCTCTTTAGTTAATATGCATTAAGACAGGCTAATGAGCATTTTTCTAGTATCTCACAATGGAGGTACTGGATTTAGTACGCATTAACTAAAAAATGTTAATGCACATGTAGACATGCCCACTGACTTTTATCCCAAGTGTGGGTGAAGAAAGTTCTGGGTCTTTGGCACTGCAGTGAGTTACTCTGATAGTCTCAAATAATGGTGGATTTTCTTTTGTTGCAAAAAGTGGATGATCTTTTATATTTTCTGCTACCCACAGTTATCAAGCTTTGATAGATTGGGGCAGGGTGGGTGTTAATTAGCAGACTGGCAGCCAATTGTTTTAAATTCATTCCGACAGAATAGTTATTTTTTAGACAATTGAAGTATTGGTGAATGGTGCTAGGCTCATAGCCCTGGACACCAAAAGAGTAAAAACAAGCAGTGCTAGTACTAAGTTGCCCTACCCCACTGGTTAAAATGCCCCAGATGAGACCTACAGGAACTATTTCCAGGGACTGAAGAGAGTAATTTACTCTTTTGTCTTTGATGCAACTGAGAGTGATGAGATTTTTTATGAAGTAGGCACTTATCCACTATTAACCAGACCTAAACAGATGCACTGGGCATTTGTTTCCAAGCTCACTGGAGTCAGTGAGACTGTCTACTACTGACTTGAATGGGCATTGATTTAGGCACTTGGCCACCGGCAGCAATTTTTACTGAACTCCTGACCTGGGATAAAGTGTGGTTGAAGGAATATCTCATTTCCAGTCACCTGTGTCATCCGGTCTTCCACTTCTGTTGTAATTTAGCTCAACATATTATCTGTCAACTGATTTCTATCTTGAAATTTCTAAAGGTAACTTTACAGATATAATCATCTTGCCTTGGTGTAGGTTGAGGAGGGCAATGAGATGGTCTTACCCAGGCTGCCAAAAGAAGCTATTCAGTTTGCACTATTCACCTTTGCTACTACATTTTAAAAGCTGTCATAGTAAGAATCCATTTGTCCCATTGTCTATTATTGAATATAATTTTTTTGACTCACAATTGGATTCATCTGATGTGTTTTTTCACTTTTGCTCAATTTTCTCCTCAATGCAGGAATTATAATAATAATACACAGAAAATAGGGTGCCATGAAGATTCAAAAGAGCTCACGCCCATAAGAGAAATTGGCATCAAATTTAGTCAGACACTGGAGAAAAAATGGACACATTAGAATTAACTAATTCTTATCACCTTAACAGTGCAGCTTCCTGACTAAATGGTCTGATGCAGGTCAATGAACCCGCCTTCATATATCTAAAATATATATAGTGCTGGATACTTCGCTGGTGTAATTCAGCATCATACAAATTCACATCAGGGCTGGTATGTAAATTTACTGAAGCTGAAAATCCAGCCTAAAATACTAGTTTTAGAACTCCGGTATTTAAAGGCAATTCGTATTACCCCTTAGGAAAGTAAAGATCTTATATTATTTATGTTTAAATAAGAAACAAATTTTTCACTTCAAAGCTCAAAATATATATTTAAAGTGAAAATATGTTGGCTTTAGTTGAAACAGCTGTCTGTAACATCAGGTGAATCCAATCTGGTGGTGAAGGTAGAAGAGCTTTGCTATCAGCTTGTGTTCTCATAAAGGCCATTCATTCCTCATCAGTCTAAACAGGAAACCTGACATTGTATGCAAACTATAGAACTTTTATCCCCTGAAAGTAATAAAAACTGATAACCTGATATTTTCCATAGCTTTTCAGCTGCTACATGGTTTTGGGGGGGGGGAAATGCCATTTGAATTGCTCTCCTCTTTTTCAGTGTAACCTGCTGTCAGTTTATGCTAGGTAAGTTTTCCTTGCATTAAAGTTGCTTTGCTTTTGTCTTGGTCTATATTTTAAAATACTGGTAAGGTCAAATAAGTTCCTATTAAAACACAGGTCAGAAAAAGTGAGCATTTACATATTTAATTTCCTAGGAACATCTTTATTATTTTAGCAAAACAGAAGGGGCTGGGAACAAATTAGCATCAGTCATTCTTGTAATGAACAGTGTCTAATTAGAGTGGGTTGTTTCTGATGGAGATAAAGACTATTGAAAAGTCATAATTTTTAGACAATAAAATAAAATTGCAAAAACTCTTTGAATTGCCTGGAATATATGCATCCAGGCTGAGATTTAACTGAATTTGCTTGCAAAAGGACTGATCCGGCAAAAAGACTGAGAATCTTTGAATCTCACCAAAGTCCACTGGAACCGAGAGCATTTGGTATATTGCCAGAATCACTCAGCAGCTTCCAGGTTCAAGTTCAATACAGCAAAATTAGGTTGCTGCAATGGTGGCAAAGCCACAAGTTTCATTTGCTTTTATGACCTGTTAGCTTGACATTTATTATGGATAACACTGTGAAAAGCACAGATCCACACAAATTTAAGCTGTGCCCCATAATATGGAAGACTATAAGTGTCACTCCTGGCTGCATGCTGCTGTAGTGTCCGTGGCCACAAATGCAATGATCCCCTTGTGATCTGGGCATGGGGATAATTACTTGTGTTTGGACTTGGTGTTTCCAACATGTAAGAGTCTATGGTTTGAGACACCGTTACTTCCCTGTCCCTGCTACACTAGAGCCTCTCTGCATGGAGAAAGTGGCAAGACAAGAGGGCATTATATCCTCAGATCTGTTCCTAGCAAGGAGTTTACATAAAAAGCATCTACTCTTCCTAAGACTTTCCTTCCATTGTGGTTCTCAAGGAAGCTGTCTGATCACAATCATTCCTATATGAACACAAACCTCTGGAGGTCCGTGTTGGCAAATTGTGACAACCATGATACTGTATGTCCCCTTCCTCCCTTTTCCACGATTTGTAGCAGGTTTTGTATTTCTCCTCCCCCTTCCTTTTTTCCTTCTTTCCAGTTCAACAGAGCTGGATCCTTGATATTTATTTTTTCTCTCTCCTGTTACATCAGTAGCTCTTTCTGAGCTGTTGCTGCCTTTTGGTCTGAAACAGTGATGGGGGATTTTATAATTCCCCCATAAATCACCTCACTTTTGCTAATTTTCATTTCATGGATTGCTAGCACTTGTTCTCATTAAATGTTCCTTAGGAACTTGGCCCTGAAGTCAGTGGACAAGAATCCCATTGACTTTAATCGGCATTAAGCTTTCGTGACTCAGCATATCCATCTCACAGATGGGCATTTATTATTATATTACAAAGAATTGAAGTGGGAAACCTTGCAAAAGGAGATGACATAAATTATCACTGGGATTCTTTGGGATACTCTAGCCCTCTTCTCCTAAATGCTGCTGAAAAGACAAAATTAAAATGAGAACAACATGGCATGACAAATTCTCCATGAACTTTGACTCTCACCCAATCTATTGTATCCATTTTTTTTAAAGTAAAGCCAAAAGAACCGATGTAGATTTCCTTGGCAAAATTTCCCTGTGCTCATTACTAAGGGCTCATATACACTGACATGGTTCCATATATTATGTTAGCTACTTTATAGAAAGGACACTGGAAAGTACAATGTAGGATGAGCAAAGAACCTCTTATGACTCAAAGTAGTGAAAGCACATTATAGTTCACCATATTTTCATATGTTGTGTAAGAATCATATGTCAGGTAAATGAAACTATTTGGGCACTTATCTTAAACGGTGAACAAACAAAAGGAAAAGAAGTCGAGGTGAATATTCAAAAATCTTCAAAGAGATTTTGATAAATTGAAGTAGTTTATAGACAGCGAAAGGAAATTCAGCAAAGAGAAATCTAAATTGCTACATGTGGGTAGGAAAAGCTAAATGCATAAATACAGAGTGTGTGTTGTGGGAGGGTGGGGGGAGAAAACTTGGCAGTAACAGTGCAGAAAGTTTCTGTGGGCTATGCTGATCTTCATCTCGCCATTAGTCAGCAACGAGATACTGTCACTAAAAACGTAAATGTACTTTTGGGTCAACCTGAAAAGTTAAAGGAACTAAGTATGTGTCACTTGGAGAAAAAGAGATTAATAAAGGACATGATATCAACTTTCTCTTTTGCCACCAAGGGCAGGACACATGGCTATGGGTTTAAATTACAGCAAAGAAGATGAGATCAAGTCACAATGAAAAAAATTAGTAACTGTCAGAACATGAAGTCAGCTATATGATAATGGAATAAGTTGCCTGGGGAAGGTCTGGAGTTATCTTCACTGGCAGTTTACAAGAGGACCCAGAATAGGCATCTATCTAGGATGATTAAAAAGTAGAAGTTGATTCCAACACTATGCTTCTAAGTTTTCAAAATTGATGGATGCTTTGAACACACCAGAAATTTAAGGTTTTTAAAACCGTGATTGGTTTGCTTCCCTTATTATCCAAATCAAAAAGTATAGAGAGTTTCTGGGGCAAAGTTTTGGGTTCAGCCTAACTAATTATTATGACATGCCTTTGTAGCACTGGTTAAATTTAATTTAAAAATGAAAGTGAATTAATAATAAAGATCTCCGGCAATACAAAAGGCCCAATGAAACCCCAAAAATGCTCAAAGAAAAGACTGTTCAAGTAGTATATGATGATTGTGTACAAGTTTCTATTGATCTACCTATTTTTGTGCTTTTTTGGTCCTTACCACAATAGTATCTGAATGACAATTGAAAATAAAATAGCAATATGTACCTTCATTTGCAAAAGGGAACTGGTGATTTTTTAATGTTTTAATTCTGGGTACCCATCTTAATCCCAAAAAGGCATAGTATTAAGAGGGAGGATTCTCTCAGCACTGTAAGAATCTACCCCTTTCAAGTTTGAGGCCCTAAACTTGAAACAACAATCAGTACCCACTTTTGAAAATCTGAACAAGCAGGCAACAGGGAGGACAAATGCATTTTGGGTGAATTCTTTTTCCCAGACAGTATGATTTAATCTGCTCTTGGATCATTGCTCAAAGGTCAATCAAATGAATTCCTCTTTCCCCTTCAGTGCTTGAAATGCACAGAATGTCTACCAGATAAATAATACATAAATAACAATCATCTTATGAGTCTCCCCACAATTTTTGAAGTCTGCATAGTGAAAGGAAAAACATCTAGGACTGTGCGCCACTAGAATATTACTAAGCAATATGATTATCTTAATTTATGTCAAAGAATCTTGTCTAGCTGAAGTGTCCTAATTTCCATATCACTCACTGGTGCTGATTACTCAACATTTTAGTTAATATAAAGACAAGGTGATAGGAAGTACATGATTCAACATTTTTTGCTTCTTCTTCTCACCTTTATTAAACTAACTCTGGCCTCAAGAGAATAGAGGCTTTTGCTTCTTAACGTCCGTATTGTTAAACATATTAAAAATAATCTCATCAAAACAAGCATTAAGAGTTCTCAGAAGGTCCTTGGTAAAGTCTTTCCAGATCTGGTGATTTATAATAACTGCTGAGAGCTGTTTGATTACATTCAGTACCTCTTTGAGGAAGAGGAAAGTATCCAGCAGATTAATATCCTCAGGAGAAAAGGTAAAAAGACTCAAGCAGGGAAAGTTCTGTGATTTGGTCATTTGGGGGGCCTGGTCTGACTTTTCCTAGAAAGATTTATATAAGCCAAAAAAATCATTATCGATTCCCTAAGTTTACAGCAGCTTGACTCCTTTGTTATTCCTGACAGCTGCAATAGTAGCAACCCTGTTGTTAGGTTTAATTAACCTGGCAAAATGTCTGCCACTACTTTCCTGGCAGAAACAGGCCCTTTGTTAACTCCTTTATATTTAAAGAGTCCTCCTTTCCCTGCCAGCATTAAGAAACAATGCTATAAATTCTAAATGAGTTTGTAACAGGTTTGCAATATAACAGGACTAAATAAAGTTTTTGACCATGAACAGTATAATTAATGTAAGGTTAAAAGGTGTTTTTCAAGTCACCCTTGTCAATAGCCTAGTGGTCAAGTTCTCTATAGCCAGGTGTAACGGAGCACCCTGTGCTCTGTTACTAGCAGGGGTCTGAGTGGCAGCTAGGCAGCCTGCACCTGCCTGCAATGCCAGTTAGGCAGAGCGGACTGATTTGGAGCAGGGCCCAGCTGTGCTCTATAAGAACTGAACCCTGAACAGCAAAGAGGCAGCAGGAGCAACATTCGGCTGAGCTGCTGCCTATGGAACAACCTTGGAGGTACAGGCTGAGGCTATGGGAAAGGAGACCCCATGGTCCTGGGCATGACCAGAAACTGCACTCTGCTGGGGACGGATGGCCTGGTGGGACTGTCTGTAGCGGGACAGTCCCCCAGAAATGCCAAGCCAGTTACTGCCCCAGTGAAAGGTGAGTATGGGATGCCTCCTAACCCCAGCCCCACATTCCTGCTCGGTGAGATATCAAGCAGGAAGAGCCCAGGCTCACCGAGAGTACTGAGGCAGGGCCCAGGTTGATGGAGAGACCTGTGGCAGCGCCCAGACTCTAGTTGGAGGTCTGAGGCTGCATATAGGAGCCAGCATAAAGCTCCAGGAAAGTGGGGCCTAGAGCCTTGGGGAGCTATTAAGGAAGCTCCCAGAGCCAGGGATAAGGGGATAGCTAAGGGAGGGTTTGGGGAGAGGGTTTAGAGCCCTGATCCCAGAGGTGGGGGTTGGAGCCCTGAGAGTGTGTGTGTGGGGTTGGAGCCCAGCTCTGGTGGGAAATGAAAGTCCCACATGAGACTCCAGAGCTCGGGTCCCAGTGCTAACAAGCTAGAGGAAACATGCTGCGAGGCATGGGATATGATAAGGGGAGGTCAGAGTCATATACAGTAAAAGCTGAGCTATCTGGCATCTTACAAACCAGCGTGCTGGCTTGTAAGATAAAGTGAAACTGGAAGTGCCCACCACAGCACTTCTGGTTTCTGTGAGCCCCCATGGCCGGGGGCAAAGAAGCCTGCGCTGCTAAGCCCCCACGGCCCGCAGGTATAACAGGCTGCACGGGTTGTGTGGGGCCTGCCTCCCTGTCCCACAGGGTCCTCAGCGCCCATGGGACAGGCAGTGATGCAGTGGGAGAGATGGCGATGCTACGGGAGGGGCGGAGGGATGCCCCAGATGTGGCAGGAGAAGCGGCAGCCAGGGCCACTCAGGTAAGCAGCATATTTTGTTATCTGGCATCTCCCATTCCCAGGGGATGCTGGATAGCAGAATTTTTACTTTACATAGGTCCTTGTCATCAGGGCAGATAAATGGGCAGCCTCCTGCCTGATTAACATCAGATAATGAGTAAAGGCATGGCAGACAAGGAGGCAGGTGGCTGGCCCTAAGACAAGTGGGCAGGTCTACATTTAGACCGGCCCCAGGACGCCCACCTGTTACACCAGGCTGTGATCCTTATCTCTCAGCCCAGGCCCTGCGACCATGGAGCTGGTGCTGAGAGATAGAGATCTCCCAGCTGCGGCCCTGTGATTGCAGAGCTGGTGCTGGGAACTCCCCGCTCTGGGGCAGGGGGACATTGTCCCTGTCCAGGCTCCAGTGGTGGAGCCTGCCCCAGCAGCAGGAAGCTCCCAGGGACAGGGAACAATCTCCTGCCCCCTGCTGCCTGGCTGACCAGGAGTACATTTACTTCTGGTCAGGTAGGTATACGTGCACTACTGCGCAGTTACTAATTTCAAGTATATTTGCTACTTGCATTTGCAGGTAGTAAATTTACTCATGATTAGCACCAATTACTGTGCAGTAAGTGTCTGCACATGTAGATGTGGATGCTTACTGTGCAGTAATTAGATGTACTGTGCAGTAAAGTGTCTTGTGTAGATGTGCTCAGTCTAATATAACAGTGCTCAAACAGGGTTTAAAACAGGAAAGGACAGATTGAGTCACTGAATCCAGTCCCCTACTATATAACTCATATAATCTCATGCACAAAATTGCCAAACTCCATCTTAAATCTAATTAGGTACAGGCAGTGCTCGACTTAGGACTTTTCGGGTTATGGAGAATGTCATTTACAACATTTGTAAATTGACACCCTGTTTCAAGGTTCTGATACAGGTTTCACCTTAACAACACTCAACATAGCTGCATCCAGCTGGTAAGTCTGTTGTGGTGGGAGAGGAGGGAAGGTGTGTGCGGGGGGCAAATCAATGCAATCGCAGCAAGAGAAGGATTGCACCAGGGGCTGGGATCAGGACTGGGGGGTGTGGGAA
>NW_017728994.1:63636999-63638259 GCF_001723915.1 Gavialis gangeticus | reverse complement strand
GGGGGGGTGGAGGAATGGGGTGGGGTATCTCCTGCCACTGCGTGCAGGAGACTGCATGCCACTGGTCCAGGACTGCATGGGGGGACATGTGCCCCAGATCTGCATGGGGTGGGCGGGGCCGGGGCTGCACCAGGCTGTGCTCTGGGTGGAAAGTGCTGGGTGTGAGGGCTGTGCCTTCCTGCCACTTGCCCAGCTGGATTGTGGGGGGTGGGACGCAGGCACGGTTCACTCCAGGCAGGTGCAGTAGCCCTGGGAGTGGGAGCTATGTCCTGCCATGGCTTGCCCAGTTGGGGTGGAGGTGCTGTGCTGTCTCAGACAAGCAATGCCACTCCAGCCTCCCTGTGCCTCCTGGATGAGCCGCAGCTTTGCCCTGCCCCACCCCAGCTAGGCAAGCCGTGGCAGGACATGGCAGGACGTGTGCCCCAGATCTGTGTGGGGTTGCCGGGGATGGGGCTGCACTGGGCTGCATTCTGGGTGGGCTGTGGAGAGTATGGGGAATTTTAGTATGGCTACAGCCCCTCCATAGCCCCCACTCTGCCACCTACCCTGTGCAGGCCCAGGGCACATGAACCTGCCATGCCCTGCCACTTCTGCCACTCACCCAGCTGGTGTAGGGCAAAGCTGTGGCTCGTCTGGGAGGCCCATGGAGGCTGGAGCAGCTCCCACTGTTGCACACCGCTTGTCCAAAGCAGCGCAGCACCTCCGCCCCATGCCCTGCCGCCCTGGCTGGCTAAGCAGCGGGAGGGCATAGCCCCTTCTCCCAGAACCACTGTGCCTGCCTGGAGCAAGCCACACCTACATCCTGTGTCCCCCCACCTCAGCTGGGCAGCCCCTGTCCCAGCCCCAGCCTCCATCCCTCCCTCGCTGTGGGGCATGGATCTGCCCCCCCACGCCCCTTCCCTCCCCCACACCACAATAGACTTACCAGCTGGATGCAGCTGTGTCAAGCATGGTAAAGGAACCAATCCCTCATTTGTAACATTGTTCCTATAGGAAAATAGGTTCCAAGTTACTACCTTTTGACTTATGACATGGTTTTCAGGAACCAATTGTGTCGTAAGTCTTAGGATTGCCTGTAATTTTCCCCAATATCCCTACTGAAAGGAGATTCCAGAACCTCCTTGTTCTGATGGTTGGAAACTTGCTTTTCATTGTCAGCTTAACTTTATCTATGCCCCTTTAACACCCATTTGTCCTTCAGATTAAATCAGGGTGGGCAATTATTTCAGGCAGAAGGCCGCTTACCAAGTTTTGGCAAGC
>NW_017728994.1:63635772-63636108 GCF_001723915.1 Gavialis gangeticus | reverse complement strand
GATGGTTGGAAACTTGCTTTTCATTGTCAGCTTAACTTTATCTATGCCCCTTTAACACCCATTTGTCCTTCAGATTAAATCAGGGTGGGCAATTATTTCAGGCAGAAGGCCGCTTACCAAGTTTTGGCAAGCTGTTGAGCGCCGCATGGGTAGCCCCACCCCTTGACAGGTCCCCCACCCCCTGGTCACCATCTTGTGATTGCAAGTTCTTCCCCCTAACCTCTGATCTTTTCCACCAGAAGTCTCTCCCATTGCCCCCAGAAGTAATCCTTTCAGCAAGGGGTTTTGCCATCTTGGAACCAGAAAAATACCAAATTATATTCTAAAAAGCTAACA